>NC_137892.1:70669893-71269893 GCF_963455335.1 Martes martes | reverse complement strand
ATTGTGTCCCTTCTTGAACCATTTGTGGGTTTTTTGTTTTGTTTTGTTTTGTTTTGTTTTTACTGTGTCTGTGTAATTGCTTTTGTAGTAAAACTAAAGTAGGTAAAAACAGGCTATTCTCTTTTGCTACTCTGTCCCTTTGCTTGTTCAGTTTCCTCTGCTTCAGAAATCTCCTTTCCTCTCAGTCTTTCATCTACCATTTTCCCTGGAGGTTCAGATCAGAGGTTGCCTCTGTGTGGCCATCCACCCCTCTTCTGAATTCATGGTTCCCTCGTTTTATTTATACCACATGAGTGCAGGATCTTATTACGTTCTGTTCCATCTTTCTTCCTTGTCTAATGGGAGAGAGCATTGTGGTCAGGGATGGCCTGACTCATCTGACTTCCTCCAAAGGCTACCAAGAGTCTGTCATGTCGATATTTTCCTGTTGAGCTCCTAGGCACTTGGTCTGCCTTACTGTCACGCTTCACCTCACACAGAAAGTGATTGGCCCTCAGGTATTCTAGAACACAGAGCTCTAGTCTCAAACACAGTCTCCAGAATTGCCAATATTCCATCTCATCCATCATCACCACCAACATCACTCGAAGGAAGCCACCAGTATCAATTATCTTATACTTAATGGATCGAATGACATACCCAGCGTATATTGGCTTTCCCCCCCAAGCTTTATGGAGACATTATTGATCGTTAACATATATGACATATACAACATGTTGGTTTGATGCACATATGTATTGTAAAATGACTGCCACAATAGGGTTAGTTCATACTGTCATCCCCTCACATAATTATTTTTGTGTGCGTCATGGTAGCATTTAAGATCTGTTCTCTAAACTTTCAAGTTTGTATTGCAATATGTAAATTACAGTCACTATACTTTACATTAAATTATCAGAACTCACCTTCTACATACAATGTGTACCTTTTGAACAACATCTTACCATTTCCCCCAGTCGCTGGCTGCCACCATTCGACGCTCTGCTCTTATGAACTCGGGATTTTTAGACTCGACATATAAGCGAGAAAATACAGTATCTGTCTTTCTCTGGCTTATTTCACCTAGCATAAGACCCTCAAGTTTCATCTGTGCTATTGCAACAGACAGGGTATCCTTTTTTATGATTGAATAATATTCTTTTATGTATACACCACAGTTGTCTCATTCATCAGGGGACACTTAGGTTGTTACCATATGTTGGTTGTTGTAAGTAAAGCTACAGTGAACATGGGGTGCAGAGATAGTGATTTCATTAACTTTGGGTAAATACCTACAAGTAGTGATTTCATTGTCTTTGGAGAAGTACCCAAAGGTGGAATTTTTGTTTCATGTGATAATTCTATTTTTTATTTTTTGAGGAATCTTTGTCCTGTTTTCCATAGTGGCTGCATCAGTTTACATTCCCACCACTTATGCATGAAGGTTTCTTTTTCTCCACATCCTTGCCAACATTTGTGGTCTCTTGTCTTTTTGATAATAGTTATTCTGATAGATGTGAGATGGTATCATTATGATTTTGGTTTGTATTTCTCTGATGATTAGTGACGTTGAGCTTTTTTTTTTTTTATTTTTTTCGTTTCTCTCTTGATCATCTATACATCTTTTTTGGAAAAATGTCTAAGGTATTTGCACATTAAAAAAATTTTTTTTTTGTTTTTGTTATTGAGTTGTATGAGCTCCTTATATATTACCAGATAGGTGGTTTGCAGATATTTTCTTCCATTTGAGAGGTTGCCTTTTCGTTGTGCTGTTTCTTTTGCTTTGTAGAAGTGTTTTTAAAAGTTTGATGTAGTTTTATTTCTTTTTGATTTTGTTGATGTTGTGTCGTATTCCAAAAATTGTTGTCAAACTCATGTCAAGGAGCTTTTCCCTGTTTTCTTCTAGCAGCTTTACAATTTCTGGTATTGGAATTTAGTTACGTAACTATTTGTCATATGATTTAATATGTGATTAAAATTTGTACCTGTTATGTACCTAATTTTTCTTTCAGAGGGCCGTAGAGACCTAGTCATGCTGTTCAAGAAGAGTAGTCACAACTTTATTTCCTACCTCAGTACCCCTGAACATACCTGAAGGGTTCAACACATTGTAATTAATAGTTGTGGCTCCTGAAGTTAGTGATTTTCTAAAAGTTGGTATTTGTGCAGAGAATCTCAGGGTTGTGTGTGGTTTGAAATAAGCCCCCTAACCCCATCCATCATAATTTAGGATTGTATGCTAAAAATGCCATGGATACATGTATAGAACATAAATAGAATAAGGACCTGAATGGGCACGTCTCTGTCATGGAAGAGACCAAATCATGTTTGTTTGTTTTCTAAATTTTTTAAAATATTTATTTGTTATCTTGAGAGAGAGAGAGAGCATGCACATACTCCCGTGAGATGGGTGAGGGGCAAAAGGAGAGGGAAAGACAGAATCTCAAGCAGACTCTGTGCTGAGCCTGGAGCCCCACACGGGGCTCGATCTCATGACCTTGACATCATGACCTGATCTGAAGCCAAGAGTCAGACGCTTAACCAACTGAGCCACCCAGGTGCCCCCAGTCCTGTTTTTTTGTAAGAAGGAATGATTGGAATGATTAGAGTGATGTTACTTTTTCTTCTGATAATCACATGTTTCCTTGAGGCCCCATGAATTGATTTTAACTGTCCTGATCATTTTTAAAATTCCAGTACTACATGAACCAAATACTGGGCATTCTGCCTATGAGAAAATGAAAGCAGGGAATACCCAGTCTTAAGGCAAATATTTGACTCATATACTGTTAGGTGGTGATTGAAATGAAAACTGGTGTTTAACTTTGAATAATCAAAAGATTAAGCCTTGATAGTAAAAGTGTAAGCAAGATTATGGTCAATGGAGGTGCCTGGGTGGCTCAGTTGTTAAGCATCTGCCTTCAGCTCAGGTCATGGTCCCAGAGTCCTGGGATTGAGCCCTGCATCATGCTCCCTGCTCGGCAGGAAGCCTGCTTCTCCCTCTCCCACTCGCCCTGCTTGTGTTCCCTCTCTCACTGTGTCTCTCACTGTCAAATAAATAAATAAACAAAATCTTTAAAAGGCAATAAAAAAAAGATTATGGTCAATGAATTTTTTTTCTTATGTTTTCCTTTTATAGGGACTTTTAGTCTTAATTTAGGAATATAGGAGTGATACACAGCTAAGCTTGGGTGGGGTGTTACACCCTGTTTGAAAAAAGGGAGAAATTATGGAAGTAACGAAGTGAGTATAGAGGAAATAATAGAGTGAGAATAATGAAGTGAAGGGTAGCAGTAGGACTGGGTAAAGGAAGTATATCATTTATTTGATTAACCTCAGAGAACACGTGTGGGCAGGTGGGATTTCCAGTGTGTTCACATGGTAGGATGCTCTTTGTTTGGATTGATAGGGGAGGAATTTCAAGCATTAGTCCTATTTTGACAATACTTGGAGGTCACATGAAGTGAATTTGTAAAAGAAACATTGAACTATTATTGTACCTGAGACAAGGAGGAAAGTTGCATTATAGAATGACATGGGGAAGTGAAAAAAAAATCCAAACTTCCTGGTTAAGTGGTCTGAGGGACAAGTGGAAGTTTCGAATTTGATTTATAGTATACAAGCAAATTCTAAGGTCATGCTTCTGAGTCCTGGCATATTACAATCACTTTATTTAAAAAGGGGCATGTTAGGGCCTGGATATCAGCATTTTTAAAGCTTCCCAAGTGATTCTCTTATGCACTGCAGATGAGAACTATTTATTGATATAAGGACATGAAAGAGAAGAGTGAAAGAAAAATATTAGAGCAAAGTCTCAGGCCAGGGAATTTCCAACATCAGTATGGTTTATGGGAACTCAGAGTCACAATTCTGAATTGTTAGATACTTGGCACATAGCATATTATTTTATAATGAAGCAATAGAATTGAATGTCTTTGATTCTTTTAAGTCTGAACCTGTTTCTGGAGTTACTCACTGAAAATGATTAGGTAACTATTAAAAGAAAAAATGTATGTATTTTGCTTCTTTCAGAAAGAATACTGGTGTACCAGCAGCCAAAGGAACATTTAGTATTTGTTAAATGGGACCACCTTAAGTCGAAAATGTATTTTTTTTAACTATGAAGAACTGAAATGAAAAAGTAATAGAGATTTATATAATAGAGATATATTCAGATTTACATATAATAGAGATTACATTCAGATTATATTTAGCAAGGTATATGGATATGCACCATGTCATTTAAATACTTGCTCTTTGACTAGAAATTACTGAGCAGTTGAAGCAAACAATCTGAGAAGAACCAATTTCCTGATGGCACCCACCCTACTCTTCTAAGTAAAAAGGGAAATTCTTTGTATCTAATTATGTTAAAGAATTGAGATCCCTTCGTGTATGACAGAAAAAGAAAATGTGCACCGTAGGTTACATTCTTTAACTTCGTCTTTTATCCTGATTCAGATACTAATTAATTATCTAAGATGAAGGAATGCATCGAGTTTCATAAAATTGCATGAAAGTTAGGAATATCTGTTACAGTGGCTATGTTATTAACTCCCCTTCCTTGACCTCACCAATGCTACTCAGCAACTTTAAACAAAGACTAAAAATAATCTCTTCTCTATTGTGGGGAGATGAATTACTGTAGATGGGAGGAAAATACACAACTAAAAATCAACTTTCTTCATCATTCTTGACATTCACCGGTCTTTACTCAGGATCACCTTGAGATGTGACATCAATTCAGAGTAATAAGGAAGGGTCAATGAAAAGCTAAAACATTCTCAAGAACCCATTATAACACATCTCCAAGGGATTCGTGTCAATGCCACAGCATTTCAAATAGAGTACACAAATTCCAGAGGACCAGCTTCATGAAATGGAGACAATAGGCATCATTGGGAGTCTTATGACATAGAAATTGACCTGTTATTGGATCTCTCTTTTACTCCCTACATGTTTTCCACCTCCAGCCTCATCAGTCATTCCTTAGAAAGCATTCTGTGTCCATTTGTCAAGAGTCTGCTGTGACACAGTACATTCTCCATATGGTATTGTCATTGAAAGTTCATTTTTAGTAAGTAGTTTTGATACATTTAAGAGCTTTGGCTTAAGAAAACTTCTTTTTCACATGAATTTGGATCCAGAATTGGTTTTGCAAGATGAGTCTAGAGCTGGATGATATCTAGAGTTAGCAGCCTCTATCAGATTTTTAGCTCTGTAGGTCTTGTTCACCACTTAATCTGTTATAGTACGTAGCTCAAAGCTGTGAACAAAAAGATCTTAATACATAATTATTGGGTTTAAAAAACAGTGTGTTTCTAGTTTTCTATATCTTAGAGACTAGGTTGGGCACTGAGAATTCAAAATACACTTTGTGTGTATCTACAAATATTTAGAAATAGCAATTAGAGGAAGAGAGAAAGGGAAGAGAGTACACGTTGTTAAATTCCATTTAGTTTTACCTGTGGTGACACAGACAGAGTGATTGAAGTTATCATTACTCAATCTTCAATATTTAGCCTATAGAATTTTCCTTCTCTACAAACCCTTCACTAGCACTCTTGAGTGGTTTGAGTGTCTGACTCAGATCAGGATTATTCAGTCTGTTAGGCATTAAAAAATGTGAGCAGAAAAATGTTACCTGCTCTCAAGTACAGTAACAACTATAACAGAATTTTTACATAATTAATATAAATGTTACATGAGAACTGCAACTAAATATAACATTGTTACATATAATTGCATATAAAGTGGCATATGAGTACATTTTGATATATTTGAAATTATTTGAGGTGGTGTCTCATAGAGCGAAAGAGTCTAATACCCACCCAGATAATGGAGTTATGTGCTTAGTTCTGTCTCGCACTCCCAAACCCTATCCTCCCCTTGGTCTTCCCTGTCTCAGTTAATGCCACCATCTTACTCATTGGCTTAGTCTTAGAATCTAGGAGTCCTCTTAGTTTCTTCTCTTTCCCTTATCATTCCACTCAGTCCAGTTTTTCAGCCAATCCTATTCGTTCTAGTGCCAGAAAGTGCCTGAGATCTTAAGTCACCCCACCCAGAGTATCATTCCTTAGCTTATCTGAGTTCGTAGCCTCCTAACCGATCTCCCTGCTTCCGCTCACACCTGCTTACAGCCCATAGACCACAGAACACCAGACGGATCTTTCTAAAATGTAAGTCAAATGTTATTGCCCTCTACATGGTGTGGAGGATTGATAAATATTTGTTGAATGAATGCATCAGATGATAGTAGTGGTCCTGGCTGCTGGAAGGATCAGTAAGCAATGAGGGACAGGAAAAACCAAAACAAGTTCAGAGAGCCCAGATCTTATGACAATTTTGGTTCATCGTCTATAATCTTGTATTTACTTGAAAACCCAGGCAGATGAGCCTGCTTCTACTCATTGGCTTGCTCTAGACCTCTCACAGCCTGCCCAGAGACAATTCCACAGAAGGCCAATCAAGGTTTTTCTGTGTCCACTTAGACTCTAAACGGCTGCCCAGCTTTAATTAATATTCCACAGTCGTATCTGGAGAGGAGCCAGTTGCTGAGACAGCTGTCTAAGTGAAAGTAAGACAACTTTTCTTGTATTAGCTGGGTCTGTTAGGGTAGAGTCAAAAGGGTCAGGTGTTGGGAACTACTGTCTTTGCAAGCTCACTCAGTGTGAGGTTCCTGCCTAACTGTTCTCGTGCCCATCTTATCTGCTGAAATTCATCTTGGAAGGAGATGCTAGGTTTGATCCTTGCAGGTTTGGTCTTAAACTCTAAAGCAATGGCAGTATATTACTCAGAGTCTCCTACAAAGCGACAGGAACCATGGTACTGATTGTTACAGCGTAAAATGCCACAAGTCATTTAAGCTGATCGTCAAGTAATGACAACAAGGATTCAAATGGGGGGCTTACTCTTTGATCCACCAGGAGTTTCAGATGGCAATTATCATTATTTCTTGGATTCCCTCAGTCCTGATAGAAAATCAAGGCAACCAGAAACTATCATTTTGTGAACAGACAGCTATTAAAAGCACATTAATAATCTGTGGTGGGTACAGCATATGCCTTTTAAAAAGATTTGCAGCTTGTTTCTCTGTGGTAAAGACACAGGACTTCTCCAACCTAATTACAAAGCAATCAAACAATTTAATTAATCTGGAAATCACTTTCTAAACCATAACTGCCTTGAAAATGAGGCACCCTGTGCAGAGCCGTGAGGTAAAGTCCCATTTTGTTATATTGCTTGTATACTGGCTATGCTAGTCCTCCCCCCCCACCCCACCCCTGGGACCCTAGCATTAATTACCTACCAAATGCCTGACCACTGCTAAGGTTTGCTTTACCAGGTCAAAAACATCAGCAGTGATAACAGCGGTCTATGAAGTGTCCTAGCACTCAAAGATCCAAGAGCCAGCAAATCCCTGGGAACAGCAGGATTTGAGTTATAAGCAAGGGCTGCACATATGGGCAGAGAATTAACTGGCACCAGTTTTCATTGGAAAGTCTCTCAGGTATTGCTTTGCAGATGTGTGGATGAATTCAGAGTGCAGTGCTGTGAGGAGTGAAGGTCATGTATAGGACTCTGGTTTCAGTCCGTCTTGCTTTCTCATCCTGGAGGCTTGCTGGGCATGTCCACAGCAGCCTGGTCCTCATTTCTTAAGAATACATATATAAGGTGTGCTTTTTAATTTAATCTGTTCTAAATGAGTGGTATTTTCTTCACTGTATAACAAAAGTATGTCCCTCAGGCCTCAGAGACTGAGTAGGTAACATAGAGATCAATTTTTCTTTTAAATAAGATCACAGACTTCAAAGATTGACTCCCAGCGGTGCCTGGGTGTCTTAGGTGGTTAAGCGTCTGACTCTGATTTCTGCTCAGGTCATGATCTCAAGGGTCCTGGGTCCTGCTGGACGTGGAGCCTGCTTAAGATTCTCTCTCTTCTCTTCTCTCTCTCTCTCTCTCTCTCTCTCGCTCACTCGCTGCTGCTCTCACTCTCACTCTGTCCCATCCTCTCTAAAATCAAAACACAACAAAAACAGAAATGAAGATTAACTCCCACCCATATAATCTCCTAATCTTTTTACCTCTCCCTAAGGAAGATGGAGGAATATTCTGTCATAACACAAAAATCTACAGACTCATCCACCCTTTTCCTGTCCTATCACAACCACTCCACTTCTCTCTCAAAATTTCCAAATGTTGGTCACTTGTAACCTGGAATATTTTCATCACTTCATTTCTACTGCATCACTAATTATGCTTGGTTTGCTCACAAAGATGTTTTTTCTATTGGCTTTTCATGTCCTAATCTACGCTCCTAAACTTCCTTTCTTTGGCCACTCATCTGTCCACCCAGCAAGTTCATGCCCGATTAAAATCTCTAGCATCTCTCTCTTGCCTGCTGATGTCTCGTAAGGCCCTCCCCTGGTTAATACCAGTAAACGTAGCTCACAGCTTATTGGCTATACCAGTCTGAATCTCCTGCTGCCAGAGTATCTATCCCTGCTGTATCATCCTGCTCTGTTTGGGTGGTTTCTGTCCCCTTCCTGAGGTTCTTCCATTCTTCTGTTGAGCTTGCCCAACTGTCCTCAAGTTAAGCTGTAATCTCTTGTCTGTAATGAATTATCAGGTATTCTAGTTCAGGCCACCATCATTTTCTCTAATATCCCACTCCATTTAAGAACCTTTGTGATAGGCGGGGGTGGGGGGGAGGGGTGTGCATGTGTACACGCATTGGCATTTAAACCTGGCTTGAGATCTGCCATGAAACAGGAAGAAAGATCTGTTAGGAACAAGATTATGCAGATGGCCCTGTAGTCTTGAAGTTAAAAATGTGGGAATTTGGGTTTGATTTTACAGCAATGTAGGAGTGGATGAGAAACATTTTCAATCTATGGGCTTAGAAAGGCAGCACAAAATGGAGAGGCAAAAACCCAAAGATTAGAAATGGTTAATGGTAGCATTGGTTTTGTTTTTTTGTTGTTGTTTTTTGTTTGTTTGTTTGTTTTCATTAAGAGCAGAGTTAAATTAACCTACCTGTATATATCTTTGTCTCAGCCTGTTCATCTTCAAAGGGATTAGTGCCATGTATTATAAGATGTTACATGGCTTCCTGGGGACCAGTCATTAAAATCTCTAAAAGTGAAAAGGGTTTTAAGTTAACTCCTTGTTTCTCCCTTCTTCAGAGTGTTGAAAATAGGTAGTAAGCTCTCTCTAGTTCTAGTTGATCTCATTATAATCTCCGGATACAGTGTTCACTTTACAAAAGAACCTAGAGCTAAGAATTTGGTATTAAGTTTCGTGGATCTTATTATTTATTCTCAGTGAATTCGGCAGCAGGAATTGCTAAACTGATCATACCTTGGCTTCCAACAATCAATTCTTCTGTTTTTCCTGATAACTTACTGGTAGTTTGCTCTATATGGGATGTGAGCAAAGTGAACAGTTTTTCCAAATAAACAAAATCCACACCAAGATTTCTGGCATTAGATTCATCTCCCTTTCAGAAACAAGAATTTTTAGCTATCTTGAATTTTTCAAGATCTTTTAAGGCTACGAAGAGTGATATATAAGCTAAGATGGGAAAAAGCAGGGTGGTGGGAACGAAGGCTGTTGGGAAAAGTTGATGGAACTTAATTTAGCCGTGTAGATAAATGGACAAAAAGAGTCCTGGATTACTGGATGGCAAAAGCAGAGTCCATTTCTCCAGGGGCCCGAGGAACAACAGATGCAGAGACATGATAAATTTCATTACAAAAGAGGGAAAAGTTTTTCTAGATTCTCTGTCCATAAAGAAACAGGCTTTTCAGTGCTTCCTAGTCAAATGGCTTTAATTGTGCTGTCTGTCTTAAAGTTAATGGCATCTGTTGACGACATCTCTATAAAATTTGCAATCTTAAGTTAATCGAAAAATTTCAGTACAGATGTAACCAGCCCATAAGTCCTCAAGGTAACACTAAATGTATCCCCTTAATGGGTTGGTCTCTTTTTATTTGCACGTAGGTGATGCATTGTTTGCAGCAAGGTACTGACTTGAACATGTGGTCTTGTATTCCTCACACCTTACCACAGTTGTTGCTTCCGTTTCTGAAATCAGTAATGTGGGAACTGACTGGCTGGTAGAGATTAAACACAGCTTCCTGATTTATTCTCCGTGTTTCAAGACAGTATAAGGCTAGCCTGCAACCTTTCCTCACCTCCTCCTTTAAACCAGCTACATACAGTTCCCTCTGGTCCTCAGATCATTCTGCCAGTCTAATTAAACATGCGGAGGGAAGCCGGGTGGTCTGGGCTGTCCTGAGCTGCCCCTCACCAGCTGCCTACCACGCATTCTCAATGACCAGCAGCAGGTTGGGTGTTCTGATGGAGGAAGTAACAAGCCCCCAAGGAGCTGTGCTCTTTGCAGCGAGCGGTCTGTGCTCACCCGCCTCCGTGGGATGCAAGGAAAACACCCTCTGAGAGAAAAGCCTTTGTGGGGTGGTGGCTTTGAATGTCTGCCTGGCCAGTCACAGCCCAGATGCTTCGAACCGGGGTGGGGGGAGGTGTTGAAGAAAATAGTGTTAGGGACTAGATCTGGGTCATTGGAGAAATAGGTCCAAGTGACTGGGTTCTTCCCAGTATTTTATGATGAGTATTGACATTTCCGCTTTTAAAACATGGATTCTGGAATACAAGAATTTATTTTTGAGAACTCAGACATGTACTTGGTTTCCGTAAATAAAAAATCCTGAGCCTACTTCCCAAAATAGAAAGCCCTACCCCCACCACCAGGTGAAGCATAGACCTCCACAGCTATCCTGTCATTTCAAATGTTAACATCTGGAAGACTGAGAAGCAAGACATTTTTATATACATTATTCTTTAGGACTGAAATGTTTAGGTTATTAATCCCTGGGAGACTGCTGCGTGGTGATGGATGGATGTGCTTATTCATATATCTTGCACCCTCAGAACACTGTGCTGGGACTCAAGCCCATTCCCTCACTCTCCCTCCCCCCCAACTCCCAGCCCCCGCTCCAAGGAAAACTGAAACATTTTTGAAGAGATGAATGTGGGATGAGAATGTACAGAAACGCATTACTAGAAAGAAGATGATCCTGGATGTGGATAATGTTACAAAAATAGAATCATGTTATGATTTTTTTCCCTCTTTCTCTTTACAGGAAACAGCCCTCAAGATAGTCCAAGAAATTTCTCCCCCAGTGCCTCAGCCCATTTCTCATTTGCACGGAGGTAAGGACTTTCTGTGGGTCAAATAGTAAAGTGTTATGTCGAGAATCGCATCTCCTGAATCCCCTCTTCCCCATTCCCCCCTGTTCCCCTGCTTTCTGCCTATGAGATCCCGCGTATTATATATGGCCTCTGAAGCTCCCTGCCCAAAGATAGCTTCAGACTGCCGCCCAACTTTGTTGAAAACACTCCTGCTTTAACAATTTGATAATGATTTCTGACTCAGGTTGGAGTTCCATGTACCTCTCTTGGTCCTTCCCTAGATGCTGGGCTCCCAGTGAGGGTGAGAGATGATGGTTTCCTTTTTTCTCTCTTAACATGTGAGACTCTCACATATTGTTATTTTGTATATTTAGTCCAACAGGGAGGAGATTGCCCTGTTTTTAAAATTATTCTTGAGTGAAGGGATAAAGATCAGGCTTATTAATGTTTTCTTATCTTACTTATACCATCATGTGTGGTGGGTGTGTGTGTACAAGCATTGCCTTGTACATGCTTGAGGTTCACCAGATTTTTACAGAACTATCCGAGCTTATGTTACAAGGACTTGACTCATCTCTGTGTCCTGGTGCAACTGTTATTACTGAAATACTTTTTTTTTTTTTTAAATGACCTTCTTGAGATCAGAGGGTATGAACTCTAAGATGTGTCTTTACTTGAGAGCATGAAGCCACCCATTCGTGATCCCTTTGAGATACAGCCATGCATGGACAATAGGATAGTTTATGTTTTCTGTTCATATCTTAGTTAGAATTTGATACCAAGTGCTGAAGATACATGTGTTCTATCTGGGTCATTGAGCCACAAGGAAGTCTTGGTGTGAATTAGGATCATAGGCCTGTGCCATAACATCAAATCTTATAGGTTCTGGATCTTCTTCTGTGACTTCTCCAAGTCAGAGGAGTCTACACAGCCACATTTTCTGTGTTCTATATGTGGGATCAGCATACATCTCCCTGTCTGATTCCAACCTTCACCCTCCTGGGTTCTGTCACCCCTCTCATACACCCTGGCCCCTCCTGCTCCGGGAAAAACAGAAAACAAAAAGCCCCTTCAGCCGGGTCGCTGAATATTCAGGGTAAATTCATTTATGGTTGACATGTCCAGCATACTTGCTCATTTTCCTCAGACACCTAACTATACCAGGAAGTGGATTAACATAGCATTTAATAAAGACATATGTGTAGGTTAAAAAAAAAAAGATTTGTTTTAACACGTGTTCCTGACCAGCAAAACCTGCAGTGTCCCCACTGCCGTTTGTCAGCACGTAACGTACTTACATCACTACATCCAAAGAAGAGGACCTGTTGGCACTATTTCCCAAATTCTCTGTAACTGATATCCCTTGTAAATTTTACACATCCCCCACCATATGGCAGGTGCCTGTGTGTGGAAAATACCTGTTCTCCATCTTGGGCAGGACACCAGAACCATAACACAGGCTCTCTAAGGAACTTGAGACCCCCACCCTGACTTTTTCCCCAGTTCAACTTCTCTTCTTTTAAGAACTTGTTCTAAGCACTATAAAGAAAAGGTAAAAATTAACTGGTCTCACAAAGCCTATGTTCACCCAGTAAATATTAATTCATGATAGTGCTACTCATCTAAGTGGAAATGAAAATCTTATAAAAATGGATAAACAAGAACCCACCACAGTCTTTAAAACACACCTCTTAAAAGAATGTGTTTAATTACTTTAAGTAATAAAAAAAATGCAAATCTCATTATGGTGTGCATTTAAACATGACAGAAATCATAGTCTCTTAATCCTGCTAGATTTATAAAAATGAAGAGAATCTGATAATTAAGTGGGTGACTGGAGGATAGATGAATCTGGTTTCCCTGCTATTTAAAAAGGTACACAACCCTCAGGCATGTTAATTTTTGACAAATAAACCATAAACCATGACAGAAGATTATCACAAGAGACCTGTAGTTCATTTGCATGAATTTCCAGATGGAACTCCCTCCACACTCTTCAAAAAATACTAATTTAGATTGGGGCATGAGTGATCATCTTTTTAAACTTTTATTCAAGTAAACAGAACCCTGCATTTGCTATAAAAACTAAAATTGATGTGTTTTTATTTAACATCTGGTGTCTCTCTCCTCCTTTTTAAAATTCATCTTTATTCAGGAAACATGGAAAGACCACTCAGGGGTCTCCATTCTATTCCATTCTGGTGTGCATTTTTGAGACTTTAAGAAGTAATATCATTCTGAGACTCTCACATGTTGTTATTTTGTATATTTAGTCCAACAGAGAAGAGATTGCCCTGTTTTTAAAATTATTCTTGAGTGAAGGGATAAATATCAGGCTTATTAATGTTTTCTTATCTTAATTATACCATTATGTGGGGGGGGGTGTGTGTATACACATATACCTTACATATACCAGTATGTTATAATACGCTCCCCAGTAGACATTCCCTGTAGTGGAATAGTTTAATTTCAGACTGGAAAAAAGGATGGCACTCACTTGCTATCTAATACATCCATAAGAGTAAAATTATCAAGCTAATATTTTACTAATGAGTTTAAAAGGATGAAAATGAGCATTATAGCATAATAAGTTTCATCAGGAGCAAAGAAGCATATTTTTACTTTCCTAAGAACTGTGATACAGATTTACAGTCTGATAACAGAATTAACATTTTTTTCTTTGGCTTAAGATGGAGGCAATAACATTGCTCTGCCATTCCCAAAAGTTGTTGGAGTTGACCCATTACATACTGCTTTTACTTACATTGGAAACGCAGAGCCCTGACTGCATTCAGTGGGTGTTTCCTAGTGGCCTCATTGTTCCTTACCAGGGTAAATCTCAGGATGTATTTCCACAAGTAAATTACTAGAACAGACTTAGCTGCTGAGTTCAGGTCATTGGACACTGGTTGAGCACCTGGCATAGTTCAACTTGTTCCAGTATCAATCAGAATATAAAAGATGTCGTGCCAGGTGACTGTTACAACTAAACAAATCAATCTTCTTCCTCTTTCTACAATTATAAGAGCCAGGTTGATACTGGGACTTTCCACCTTTTCTTTGTTATATACAGTATTAATATGAATTTTTTCAGTAGTGTTGAAATGATGTTTTTTTGCAAAGTCTTTTGTATTCTGTGTTCCCATCAGATGTTTTTCTCTTCGTTCTTTCTCACTTAGTTTAACACTGAGAGATTTCCACCCCACCCCACCCCCCAAAAAATCACTTCAGAAAAGCCTTATTGCTTTGGCTGCAATGTAGTCTGTCTTCCAATAATATTTTATTGGTAGCTTCTGCAAAGAAAAGACAACATTGTTAGCAGGATCTAAATTGCACTTGTGTGATAGCTTTCTTGAAAAAAAGGGCGTGCTCTCTCTTAAGTACAGTATATAGCATATATAATAACTTCTGATGTGCGGTCGTCATGGTAATGAAAATGCAATGGTCCTTTGTGCTCCATTTGAGTAAATAGACACCAAGAACTTGGGGAACTTCATGAGACATAAATTATTTCTGGTCCATGGCTGCACTTTCTTGTTTAAACATCTTTTAGTTGGGTGTTTTCTAGAAAGCGAATGTAATTTATGTTCCAAAACTAATAAGAATGTGTTTTTCCTTGGAATTGTTCATTCACGTGAAATATATTCATTGATACCTGAGGGAAAGGAGAGTTAATGAATCACAAAACAAAGTCACAATGGGGGAAATCGTGCCTGCGTTCTTTCTAGAGACTAGTTTCTGATAATTGCTATTAAATGGACTGAATAATCCTTTTAAAAATCATATCCTCCACCCTTTTTTTTTTTACTTCTAAAAATTGGAGGTGTTTAAAATGTACAGTACAGCATGGATTTTTAAGTCTTCAATAAGTAGCCAAATAAAATAAAACTAACCTGTGTCCATTTAATTGATGTCTTTAGAAACATGTTCTTGTAATTATTTTATCCATAAACTTTAACATTTTTAATTGTTTAAAAATATTTTTAAAGAACATATGACTTAATTGTTCCCATTCCTTATATCTGGCATATTTACAAATATTTTGTTTTGCTTCTTTTTTAAAAAAACAAACTTGATCCAATTGTACTCCAATCATGGTCACAGAAATGACAGGTAAATTTTACTCACATTTTAACATTGTAGTATTTCTGTGATTTGTCCACTTGAATTTCTCCATTTTGTCTTTGTGGACCATTTGCATTTATTGGAGGCAACATCCAAGGTAGCCTGTGATTATATTTTCCCTTGACTGTAATTTAGTCTCAAATATCAGGTTTTTTACATAAACATCTAATTGTGACATTGTGACATTTCTCAAATTCAAGTCTAATGCTGTTGAATCCCCTGACCTCAACTTCCTGTGAATGTGTCTGTGGTAAATTTGGCCCCCCCTTCTCTCTCACATAGTAAATGAGTACAGTTGTAAATTATAAGAAGTCTATATAGGATAGACTAAATCTAAAGAATGCAGTATAGGCCTTTATAATGTGTGTTTTTCCTGTTTTTCCCTTGGCAAATGCGCATATATTTGTTTTCACAGGGGTATATGATGTTGAAGTCACAGTCTTAACTTAAAACAGGATAAATAATAAAGTAATGACTCTGGAACACCCGAGAGTTCAGAAAGTTTGCTTTCTGGTCCCTGCAACAGTATTGTCTCTATTATTTTATTCAGTCATCTGAGACCCTTGTAAAGACCCTAACTCATAACCAGAATCTACCCTGGAAGCTACCCTTTGACCATTTGGAGAGAAAATCGCTCTCTTCAAGGACTCCTGACAGTTTTGCCTCTATGACTGGAGCAGACACTCATACTCATCTCATTATGTTCTGTGACTAGTGGAGAATTTTCTTTCTGCCCCTGCTTCCCGGGCTGGAGCGGGGCTACCTACTCACAACCCTGCAAGGGACTTTTTTTGTAACACTTGAAGCCAGGTCCTGTCAGAAGATAGTAAGTCTTAGAGATTCTGGTAAGGTCAGTCACTATTTTAGTGTGAAAGTTTTTTGCTACTTAAGACTTGAACCAGCCCTGAGCCCCACTAATCCCCTCTCTAGGTGTGAGGAGGAGGACAGTTCCCTTGAAAATAAGTGGAGAGTTTTTAGGATGTAATCAAAGTCCCCACAGGCTCTTAGACCTTGCTGGAATTCAGGCCCTTCCAGAGACCCATGACCTCAGTGATCAGCCTCCAGACACAACTATTTTTTCCTCCTCCCTTTCTGTTTTTATTCATTTGAATCTGCTGAGTCTGACCATTGTAATTATCCCCAGTATTCATTTTGTCAAAGTGTGTTAGTGAGAGATCAATAATATGGATCAACCCATTCACTTTCTACTTGTTTGGCTGTATCGATTCAGTTTAAATAAAAGTCAACCTGCTGTATAATGTTTGTTTACTCTGGCCCGTGCTGAACATTTCCACATCTTCACTGACTGTATTTGTATCATTTGACTAAAAATGCTCGGTTTCCCTGGGGTCCCCCTGTAACAGTGCTCCAACGTTGGCCAAAGCTAATCTCCCTCTCTCAATAGGACTGATGGACGCCGCTGGTCCTTGGCTTCTCTCCCCTCCTCTGGCTATGGGACAAACACGCCCAGCTCCACAGTCTCTGTAAGTACCGAACTGTTCTCCTCTTCCTCACAATCACATGGCTCTCTAGCACAGCACGTGTTTTCTCTGGGTGTTTCCTGGTAGGAAGGAGGAGATAAATTTGGCATGTCTGTCACTCTGAATAGGTTCCTCATCACATGAGGAGCTGACAGATGTAAAAAGGACATACTCTGCTGCAAGCTTTTAAACTATGGTGCATAAATTGAGTTAAGTCCCAGGATTACAAGTTTGGAGGAGATTGGGAGCTTTTGTTTTAATACCATTTGGTGTGGTTGGGGGGGTGCTGGGGGGGGGGGAATGCAATCTGGTTTTATTGCTTTGGTTCCACACCAGTGATATCAGTACTGAAAACACCATTAAACTTTGATGGCCCGGGTCTTTTTTTTTCCTCTTGTGTGGCTTAGATGCAGGGATTTTTTGTTTGTTTGTTTTTGCTGTTTTGTTTCTTTGGTTTTTTTCCTTCAAATAAAAAAAAAATAGCAAGCCTTAAATCTGTACCTCCTAGGTAAGACATTTTTTTTAAGGAGAGATTAAAAGAATTTCATAGTAAGTTAAGACAAAGAGACAAAATGAAGCCATGGAAATAGGATAAAGAAAGAAGGATGCTCTTGCCCCAGACTGTAACATTTCAACACAAGCTCTAGCAACGAATGGAAACAATTCAGTAAGTTTAGATAGATGCTTTCTCAGTTTAAATTAGTGGCGTTGTGGGGTATCTGTCTCTGCAGAGCTTCGGAAGCTGGAGGTCATTTAGAAACCCCAGGTCTGTTGTAGGTGTTCAATACACACCTAATGGAATGGCCCGAATGCCCTTGGACAAGCCAGGAATGTGGACCTGATGATTTTAGATTTCCTTCTGGTCCATTTCCATCTTCATTTTGTGAAAGTTTGTGGTTTATTGTGTAGGGTTATTCATCCATTGTTTCACTGGGCGGGTGCTGCTGGTTTTTCACAGGCCCCAGCTTGTGCTAAGCACGTACATTCAGCATGTACTTATATTGAAAAGACATTACAGCTGGGGTGCCTGGACAGCCCTGTAGCTTAAGCGTCCGACTCTTGATTTCGGCTCAGGTCATGATCTCAGGATCTCAGGGTTGTGGGATCGAGCCCCTATTGGGGCTGCTGGAGATTCTCTTTCTCCTCCCACCCACCCCACCTCTACCCCTGCTACCTTGCTCCCTCTCTCTCAAATAAATGCTTTTTTAAAAAAAGAAAGGACACTATCATTGTTTATAAACTAACTGGTATCATTGCTGCCTTACATTATGTGTTTCCAGAATTCCAGATGCAGTATAATGTGAATTTTCTGGAGCACTTTAATACTGCCTTATTAAAATTCATTGGATTATTTTTTACCATCTCTCTGGTATTTTATTGAGGAGAGGTAATTTATTTTCTTATCCTCTATTCCATTTAGTTTGGTATGTGAATTTATTATCCAATTCGATAATTTTGGTGAAGCGTCCTGACAGCCTTGAGTCATTTCAATGACACAGAAACCTCCCACCTGGAGAGGATGCTTCAGACTCATGGATGGTTTCAGTGGATAAAACTGTCACTAAAAAACAGTGAAGCCACCCTGGGCTGCTGTGTCCAGAGCCATTACTGGTCATTTGTTGATTTTAGATGTTGAAAATATGGGTAACTCCAGTGTGAAATGGATGCTAAAACTGAATGAAAAGAAAAGCAAGGGTAACTTTCTGAAATTTGAGTATTGTTCTTCTGCAGACTTTCAGAGAAGTCTCTTGTCTCCAGATTCTTGTTCATTTCTGCTCTATGACCTTGCTTCGCCCTTCAGTCAAGTTTTAGTGTCATATGGATACAGTAATATGACTGTTGCAAGAAAAATAGGGGAGAGTACAAGATCTTTCCATCTCTAACTATTAAATCATACACCACTTAAAAAAGCCAGTCTCTCATATGGTACAATCAGACCTCATTTGGTACAAATAATTTTAAAAGCCAGTATAGAAATATTTATTATGTGCTAGACATTAGCCTGACTACTTCCAGTGTGACATAGTAGTCTTGTTTAATCCCAGCAACACACTGTCTTGTGCAATTGCTACCGTTCTCTTCCTTTTATTTACCAGAAATGTAAGACACAGGGAACAATGCACTGAGGGGCTTTGACCAACCCCTTCCTTTCTCGAAGATACAGTCAGATCTAGACTCCAGGCTCTTGGCTCTTTTTAAGGAATTTACATGGTATTTCTTAAAATAAATATTTTAATTAATAAACATAACCTGGCCATCTGGCACAATGAATTATCACCATCCTTGACTTCCATATGTGTCTAAGGAAGAAGCCCCCTGAGACCGCATTTAGTCACACACACACACACATTGCTGTGTTTCTAACCAACAGCTGCTGACCAGCGTTAAGATAGCTTTTAGTTTTTCTCTTAACTGTTTATTAAAGAAGATGGTACATACAATTGTTGACCTCATGTTCCTACTTTTTCCTTCAAAATAAAATTTTCTTTCAAGATTTTATTTATTTATCTGACAGGGGGAGAGAGAGAAGGAGAGCAGAAGCAGGCAGAGTGGCAGGCAGAAGCTGACTCCCCACCGAGCAGGGAGCCAATGCAGGGCTCCATCCCAGGACCCTGGGATCATGACCGGAGCTAAAGGCAGACACTTAACCAACTGAGCCATCCAGGCGCCTCTAAAATTTTAGCTTTCAAATTACTTTGTGCCAAAAGATGCAAAGAACTGTTAAGTGTGTGAAGTGTAGATGCTTCACATATAAAAAGTTCAGTTATCTATTCTCCCTATTGATTGTTGATAAATATAATGAGTGAAATTTGAAAAGCTACTTTTCATTTCTTTCAGGGTTTTTGGGTTCTTGTCCTTTACATAGTGGGGCAAAATTTGCCCCAAACTGTTTAGAAGTTACATTTTTTTTCTTTTCTTTCTTTTTTTAAAAGATATATTATATTTTATTTTTAAGCTCATCACTATGTCCACTGTGGAACTTGAACTCTTGACCCTGAAATCAAGAGTCACATGTTCCATTGACTAAGCCAGCCAGACTCCCCTCATTTTCTTCTTTTCTAAATCTATCTGAGGCACTCTCCGGTTTTCATTTTGTGGGTTAACTGTTAGTCATGAAGCCAATCAAAATGCATTTTAGTTATTTTTTAAAAGTAAACATACAGAACACAAAATTACAAACACTTGGAACATACAACTTAAGTTTGGCAGGTAATTGTGTTGTTTGCTGAATTCCAGCACTACCGCTATTGAAATGTAAACATCACATCTTTATCCTTTGGATATATGGCAACTGTACCATTGGCAAGTGTTAAAAATGCTGTATTCTAACTTTGAAAAGATTTGGTCATAGGAAGTTAATCAGTCCCTCCAGAAAATATTTGGTTTTGCAACTTCTTTCAACTCCAGATTTTTCCATTAAAATTAATCAGTGGGGAACTTTTCCAAGATAATACTGCGGTCGTAATTTTTAATTTCAAAATAAGTAATATGGAACTGCAGCAGGAGGAGGACATTCCCCCATATTTCTTAACAGATTAATTATTTTCTGCTGAGGAAATGGAAATATAAATACCTATACATATGTGAGGTATGACTATAAAATGATACTACATTTAATAAGTAGGAAATTATGCATTCATGTGAGTATTGTCTATTGCAAAATGGTTATCTGGAGAGATTAAATGATATCATTATTCAGAACAGTTTTGGGAAAGTCTTGTACAGCTTTTTTATGTAACTCTCTACTCTATGGATGTGGGTTTGATTTATGATGCTATCAAAAGTCATGTGTAGACCAGTTGGGTGAGGAGACCTGACACCACACATAGAGAATATGCTAGAAGTGTAAAGTAATCAGACACAGTTTATCGGAAACTCCCAGACCAATTACTGAAGCTCTCCTCCAAGTGGGACTCCCAGGATGCCTTGACCAGTGGAGGTGGTTTGAAGTATGGTGTGTGGTCTTAGGGCAAGCCTGCACCTCTGTGTCTTGTCCCTCTCACTGGCTTCAAAAGTTCTCCACTGAGCGAGTCGCTGATCTTTGCTAAAATCTAACCTTGAATTTTTCAATTGTCCAATATCATTTCCCTTTTGGGGCCCCATTTTCCTGGCCTACAGTTGTCCCCAATGCCATAAACCCATCCTTTGTCCCTTGAATAGGTTATCACCCTCCTCCCATTTGTACCTTGCTTGTTCCAACTGAGATGAAGGAGGCTCTCTCCCCAGAGGAGTCCTTGCCTCCTTGCTTCTTTACTAGTGTTAAGGTTGGAACATTTAACACCACTGCATCATTCATTTTGCCTTATTCCCTATCGCTAAACCTGGGGCACATTCCTTATGCGGTTTTGTTCTGTGGCTGCATATGTGGTAGAACCACAGAATTTTCGACACTTGCTAACGTTTTGTTACATTTGCTAGGGTTGTTTTTTAAAATAAATTGTTATCTTGTTTAATAAATGTTAAAGGTACAAGTAAAACGCTGCCCCCACCCCAGTGCCCTTCTGCTCCTTCCCTCCAGAGAGGGAACTTACCCTTCGAAGTCGCTTGCTGTCATTTCCATGTCACTGCAGGCCTCTGATACTTTACGTGAAACTCTAGAGCCCAGTGTATTTGGGAATTAATTTTCATATTTTAGAAAGGTAACGGGATCCCTGTACTTTCCCTGACAGCCCAGCAGCACCTGGGCCAGTGGCTCACAATCAAATATATCAATATTTCTACAGAAGCCTGAATCAACATTCCCACTAAGTGAATTGAATGCATATTTTAAATAGCTTTCCATGAGCTCAGTTGATGCTGGGCTATCAGAAGGGATTCCTGTAGTCTTAGGAATAAACTTCAGGGTTTTAGGGTTTTGCAGTCCTGGATGCAGAACTGTGGACATTGATTTTCCTCTGAGACCTACATACAGATTCTTACTTACATTTTCTTATTAGCTAATTTCCTTATCTTCACTTTGATCATTAAGGCTTCTCTCCTGCTTACGGTGATTTTATTATTCTTTTCCTGATTGCTTGAGTTGACTTATTGTGTTTTATTTGTTTTGGGGTTTTTTTCCCAGCAAAAAGTGTTTAAGGCTGTGCTTATACTCCTCTGAATAGAGATTTGGTTTAACTCATAAGTTTTTCCAGTAGCGTTTTCATTTTTATGGCTTATAAAACAATCTCATTACATTGTAAAAATTCCTCTTTGTCTCTGTATGGACTTATAAGGTGTTTTATAATTTCAAGGTATGAGGGTATTTTTAAGCTTTAGTCATTAATTTCTAGTGTTACTGCATTGTGATACTTCAGTGTTTATGAAGTGCATTTATTGTTAAACTAATGACAGCTTTAAAAAAAAACTGTTAAAACTGAGATTTCGGATGAGTGTTAACTTTACAAATTTGCTTATTCTAATCATGTTTCTCTTGCTCAAAAATTTCTCAGTCTCTTTTGTTAGAATTGCTTATAGAGTTTACCTCCCAGTAAAAACAAAAAGAAAAGTCTATCTGCTTTATAGTTCTATTTCTCAGTTTGATTAAAAACAGTGTTATTTAGTTACTCACTTTTTCTATGTTACCTTTCTCTAAGTATGAAGTGACAGTTTTCAGAAAGCAAATCTATACACAAGAAATTAAAAAAACCACCACTGCAGCTGCTTTAACAAAGGAGAAGAGGGGAGGGGATATATGCTATGGTGAGTGCTGTGAATTGTGGAAGACTGATGAATCACAGACCTGTACTTCTGAAGCAAATAATACATTATATGTTAATAAAAAGAGAAAGAGAGAGAGAGAGAGAGAAGAAGGAGCCTTAGCCAAAGGAAAAAAGGAAGAAAAAAATTCCAAATTTTAAAACAATGGCATTAGTGAGAAAAGTATCTTCATCTCTTCCCCTTTTCACCCAAGGCACATATCAATGTATCGACAGACAGCATGCCTTGTAAAGGAAGATCTCATTATGTTATTTATGATCACACATCATAAAAGTCATTTTATGTTACTCACCGGAAAGCCACAGTATTTAATTGTGAGCAGTGGTCCAAGCAAGGGTACCATACTCAGTTGAGAACTAATCTGTCATTTCATGCACCCAGATTGTCCAGGTATCACTTTCTTGCCTTGGCTTTGAACAAGTCCTCCCCATTTTCAGAGCCTGGATTTTCTGCAAGAGAGGAAACTGTCTTTTGGGAAATGGTCATGTAGACAAATGAGATGAAATATGGAAGGCATTTTGACCTCACAGAGAAAGCAGTAAGGGTATACATTTAGACACTAATTATTATAATTATAATGTGGAAGGGAAACTATAAAATGGTGATGTCACCCAGGTTCACTGCTTTGATTGTGAATTCACTTGAGTTTGAATTCACTTTCTCACATGGTCCTCTAACCTCCCTGTGGTTTTTTGTTGTAGTCCTCCTCTTCCTCCCAGGAGAAGCTGCATCAGTTACCCTACCAACCAACGCCAGATGAATTGCACTTCCTGTCGAAACATTTTTGTACTACCGAAAGCATTGCCACAGAAAACAGATGCAGGAACACGCCTATGCGCCCCCGTTCCCGAAGTCTGAGGTAGGTGGACCTGATTGAAAAGTGTTACTTAATTGGATTATCTGTTTTTAACCATTTCGAGGGAAGTCGATTGTTCCTCTAATTCATCTATGTGTGAATTGATTTGTGTACTACCCCAAATATTGTGTGATTTTTCCAATCTCTGCATCATATTGGTAATTACCACTGAAAGGCATCTTACTGTTTTTCTTCATTTTTTCCTATTTTTTTAAAAGATATTATTTATTTTTTTGACAGGGACACAGCAAGAGGGGAACATAAGCAGGGGGCATGGGAGAGGGAGAACCAGGCTCTCCGCTGAGCAGGGAACCCAATTTGGGTCTAGATCCCAGAGTCTAGATCCCAGGACCCTGAGATCATGACCTGAGCCAAAGGCAGATGCTTAATGACTGAGCCACCCAGGTGGCCCTCTGTTTTTCTTTTAATTTCTCTCAATTTGTAAATTGGGATAGTAGCAATAATCATGATGGACTAAAGGGACCTCCTGTAAAACCTTCTTGCATTGGAAATTTCAATCTAATTGTGGTATAGGAGCACTTAGTGTTCTTATTTTAAGATGAGTAAGCTTGGCTAAAAAGGAAAGACAGCAAAAAAAAAAAAAAAAAGATTTTCCTTCAGATTCCACATTATAAAAGTTCATCTATATTTTTCATCTTTCTTCCCTTCATGAGTTTTTACTTTTTCCAAGCTTATGAATAAATTATTAGGAATTTATGTCCCTTCAATTTTGACATTGAGTAGGGCCAGAAATATATAGTAGATTGATGTGTTTTACAGGTTTTTGTTGTTTTTGGTTTTTGTTTTTTTTTAGGATGTAGACTCTAAAACAGATTTGTGTTCAGGTTGTTTATTAGGGGGTGCTTAGGATTTATCCCATGTGAGGAAGGCCAGCAAGCTGACTTGAGCAGAAAGAACTCTAGATGCCACACAGCTGACACCACAGGGAGCTCTGGGTATGGCATGACCATCAGAGTTATCCCTGTCTGCCAAATGGCCCTTACTTTTTATCCCTACCTCAGTTGCTGAGTGCGGTACCCTGGGAAGGACTTGGCCTGGGTGAGGTGACTGCAGCTGAGGCCATCTTTGAAGGGACTGGTGGCTGATGGCTTCTGCAGTCCCTACCGCTGGGGCAGCAGGTCCTTCTCTGCAGAATGATCAAGGCAGTCCATGTCCACAGTATGAATCTTGAAGCTGTAGAATTGGTATACTTTCCTGTTGAAGATTTTACTGTAAAAATAGTTTGTCAGGTGTTCAGTTGAATATCAAAGTTTACTGATAAGGGTTTTCCCCTTTGTACTTCTTTTTTTTTTTTTTTTTTTTTTTAAGTAAACTCTATACCCGAACATGAGGCTCAAACTCATGACCCCAAGCCCAAGAGTCTCATGCTCTACTGACTGAGCCAGCCAGGTGCCCCTGGCTGGGATATTATTTAGGATAATAAACTGATAGTTAATGTACACACATTGAATGATTTGGCAACGTGTTGTTATTTTGAGTTAGGGAATAAAAGGTCAATGTTATGAATTCATTTAGGGACATTGTGTTTTACCACATGAGTGCCCATTTTATGGTTTTATGAAAGGAGTTCCTTGGGTATCTAGTACAGGCTATATTCTCCCAGAAAGGTAAACACCGTCCTCACTGAGGTTGCCCAACTCTGTAACACTAGGAAGAAACGTAAACCTGCTATTGAAAGGAAGAAGAGCACACAACAGTTCCATGCCTCTGTTTCATATTGTACGTAATGCTGACTTCAGCACCCCAGAGAGATCTTTGCGAGGCTAGAAAATGGATTTCAGTGGCGACACCTGTGCCGTGGAAGACCGTCAGACCTCTTCAGTGGCACGTGGCAGAGCGCAGGTGTCGGAAAAAAGTGTGAAATTGCACTGTTCAGTGTGTCCTCGATGTTGCTGTTTGGAACAATCTTATTTCGTTTTATATTGCAATTCATTAATTGGTTTCCAGAACAATAGAAATGCATTCTACATACAGAATATAATCTCAATTTAAGAATGTTTCTGAACTCCTTTATATTGTAGCTCTCATTATTTTGTGGCATTCCATTTCTAGAGCTTCCTTTTTGAATCCTGTTCAGGGTGTCACTGTGGGTATTTATGTATGTACTAATGACTGATTTTGTAGTTTATTACCTAATATTCTTTTCTTGCAAAGGTTGTATAGTACTTTGATCCAACCAGTTGTTTATAAATAAAAAGCTTATTTTCATTTCATGCTGAGGCAAGTTTCAAAGGGTAATTTGCTTTGCTTGCAGCCCTGGACGTTCTCCTGCCTGCTGTGACCATGAAATAATTATGATGAACCATGTCTACAAAGAGAGGTTCCCAAAGGTAATGAACTGAATTGAAGATGCCTAGCATCTAAACCAACAGGCAAAATGGGTGTAGCGTCCATAAGGTGGTTTGTTATGGGAAGGCATGGGCCAATCCCGTAGTAATGAGATAGACCTGTATAGAACAGCACCACAGCTTCTAAGAAAGGTAAAAATTACTGAACAATTTTTCTTTAAATGGCTGAGCACTAGCCACACACTCTGTGTGCTGAACTCCCTCTAAAGCAAATCCTGCTGGTTGCCCGATCCACTGGGTGGGCCTGGTGGGGTGCCACAGGGAGAGGGAGCCTCTGCACCCACGTGCTCCCCTGCCCATGGTCTGGAGAGTGGTATGTGATGAACGTATTTTTTTCTTAAAAAACAAAACAACCCCCCAAAACCTCATTTTTCTTTTCTGTGACTTCCTATGTCTTCAGCAATTATATGTCTAACCCTATTAATTTAGAAGGGAAGGTGCAATTGCAATGTTCCCCAATAGAATGGCAAAGGGAATTCACACTGAGCCCAAAAAGACTTGCTGAAGAGTTGCTGACAGATGCCCCAGCTGCGGAAAGCTGCTGTTTGAAGCTCCCCGTCCCTGGCTTGCACGACCTTTCCCCTAGTGCTCCTGCACAGTCAGGAGAAGACAACCTCTCCATTGTGTTCCTGTTCCTCCCCAGCTACTCATGTAGCCCTAGGCAAGAAAACGAAAGGAAATCTCTGGTTTCATAAATCACAAGTAGAATACTTATTATTTGTAATGAACCCAACATTGATGTCATTGATTAAAGCCGTCTTAGCTATTAATTACCTGTCCCTTGTCACCAGGGAAATAGGTCCCGACTCTTCATAGTCAGTGCTTTTAGAGAGGAGCAGGAGGCAGAGGGCACCCCTCTCTGCATAGACAATTAATATAACCAGGGGATACTGATTAGACACTAGGGCATCACAGAAAATGAAATCAAAGTTGCAAAGGAAATTTTTGATAGATGTACCCAAGGAATCTCCTTGGCCTTTTGTACAAGATGTAGGTTTTTGAGAGAAGGGTAAGGATGTTCCTGGTGCATTTAAACCTACTGAACAAAATGTCTCTTGGCCCACCCTGTGGAATTCCAGCAACAGTACTGAGTTTTGAATAGGTAAAAATTTAACTGGATATTGTTGAACATCCATGTGAAAGAAAGAGCCCAAGATTTAAAATGAAAATATAACAATGCACAGTATTATTTGGCTTATTTGAAGAAGCTGACATAGACCATTTTATATTTGATAGGATAGAAAAAAAATCATTATCACCCTTGGATAGTCAGTTTCCCTTTACTTCACATCTTTCTTCCATGAGATAAGGCTGCTGTTGCTGCTTTGGGAAAAAAAAAAAAAAAGAATTTAAATGAGCATTAGGTGTTATATCCAACTGATAAATCACTGAATTCTACCTCTGAACCTAACATACAGTATTTAATAATTGAATTTAAATATATTTTTTTAAAAAACAGACTATTTTTTAGAGCAGTTTTAGGTTCACAGTGCAGTTGAACTGAAAGTACCAAGAATTGCCATATACCCCCGACCATGCCCCCCCAACACCCTCCCCATTCCAGCACAGCCATCCAAATACCCTCCCCCCATGAATATCCCCCATCAGAGTGGTCCGTTTGTTAACAATCGATGAACCTGCCTTGACACATCATAATCACCCCAAGTCCATAGTTAACATTTAAGGTTCACACCTGGCCGTGTGTTCTGTGGGTTTTGACAAATATATAGATATTGTGTATACACCATTAGTTTTGAGAAATCTGCTTCATAATTTGTGGAGGTATCTGAAAATGCTAGATAAATATGATGATTGTTTGTATGTGTATTTTGTCGTATTTCATCTGTGTGTGCACGTCTTCTCTAACTAGGCTACGGCTCAGATGGAAGAACGTCTGAAGGAAATTATCACCAGCTACTCCCCTGACCACGTTCTTCCTCTAGCAGATGGAGTGCTTAGTTTCACTCACCACCAGATTATTGAACTGGCTCGAGATTGCTTGGATAAATCCCACCAGGGTCTCATCACCTCACGATACTTCCTTGAATTACAGCACAAATTAGATAAATTGCTACAGGAGGTATGAACCACATACCATGTAAAGTTTTCTGATTCGTTTTGCTTTTCCCCTGAAAAAAGAGAAATTTCACGAGTGCATTTGCTTACACGTTTTAACCGTAAGATAGATTTCATATTCAGAGGGAAGCGAAGAAGAAGAAAAAACTGATTGCTACTTGCTATAAATTGATTGTCGTCGTCATTTATAGTAATAGAAAGTTAATGTAATAACCTTTATAGGAACCTCGGGATCCAACCATCTATGGCTCTGGGATAAGTGGATTGGGAAGGATTTTGAGCCAGTGATTTTTCCCCCTACCCCCAACCATAAAGTTATAAATTGCCTGAGTGCATGTGTGTTATTTGAGGATGCTATCTAGTCCTAATATCTGAAAAAGCTAAATGGAAAACGGCTGGCTTCTTCCAGGCCTGTGTCCTATTAATTGACCTGCACATGGTATTGGGTAGTAAATGGTAACTTATATTTTCATTAGTGTCAGTTCCTCTTCTAACAAAATATCCAATTTCCAAAAGACAGATAAACACAGGGCCTGCCTGAGCCTAACCCTTGAATGCTTAGCTCCCGATAACACCCAGGACAGGAAGAAATGTGTATGGTAGAATGCAATTAGTGTATATATTGCTCTACTAACTGAAATTGATCAGCTACAACCTATAAGTAAAACCTGTTTAGCCTATATATTCGGGTATATTTCTCTACCTCATAGGGCAAAGGCTATGCCCGTGTCAGCATGATTGTACGTGGTTTTCTCTAAGCATAAATACGTAAATAATTGCGTGGACCTGAAGGAAAATACTAGCATCCTAGTTTTCTGGAAATTCATCTGTCTTTGCCCCGACTGAGTTTAGTTCTGGTGAGATCTCTCTCGGACCGGCAGCCACTATTTTTCTTTTCTTTCGCATCCCAACATCCCAACAGAGTTTTCTGTACTCTGTTCCCATTACTCATATTTCAGCCTATCGTGGTCCATTAAGGCTGTGTTTCTCACCATATTTTAGGGCTGGTAAATACGTTGTTTTTGGGTTTTGGCGTTCATTTCCAATTTTTCTTGCACCTATTCTGCATATTAAAATGAAAATAAATTTATAGGAAAAGGATCATGCATTTGGATGTATAAGCAATGTAAAAATATAAGAGCTGCTAAGTGCTTACTCTCAATAATTTTACTCACGTCATCGCAGACTGATGGCTCAGGGACTGCCTGCAGCATAGGCTATAGTGGCCGTGTGGGCAGGGATTTTGTCTGTTTTGGGCATCTAGAATAATGTCTAACTCATAGGAGAACGCTTGTGGAATGAATGGCTTCTGACCTCCTCTCACTGAACTCACTGAAGTCCATTCTCCTCCTTACTGTCCTATCCACCACACATTTTCTCAGAGCAGCCTGTTTAACTGAATATTATTTGATTTAGCAATACTAAAGTTTTCCCTTTCTCTCTTGCTAACCCCTCCCCCTCCTTTCAAGATGTTCTTATTCTTGGTACCTCTGTCTCTTCTCTGCTTCGTCCAAGGGCTCTTCTAACTTGTGTTTTCTAGAAGTTAGCTTTCCCATATCTGATTGGTGGCCCACAGCTCCTCCCCTCTGGAGATATCTTGTTGGCTATCTTAAAGACCCATGAACTCTAATGGCTTCCATTCTGGATCTCAGATCAGCAGCTCTCTCTTAGATTTCAAATTCATGTGTCTGCCTGGCTGCTGAGTATCTCTCCACCAAGGCGGTAATCCTAACCCCCACACTCTTGCTCCTATGAGGCTATAAGAAGATCTAGCTAAGAGTCTTCAGTGGCTCCATTTCACCCACAAGTAAAAACCCTAACATGGCCCGTTGAGCACAATGCATTTTGTAATGATCTGTTTTGGGGTTTCACTTAAACAGCATGAGAGGGCTCTTTGAAAGGAGGGGGAGCTCAGAGGGAGAAGCAGAGTCCCTGCTGAGCAGGGAGCCCGACGCGGGACTCAATCCCAAGACCCTAAAATCATGACTTGAGTTGAAGACAGACCCTTAACCAACTGAACCACCCAGGCACCCCCAAATAGTGCATTTTTTTACAGAAGAAGCGGATAAGAGAGTATCTGTTTAGTCAGCCTCTGTGAGATACTCCTGTAATTCCACATATATGTCCCAGAATATTACTAAAATTACTAGTTCAGTCCTGCGTTTTTCATTCCTTCAGAGGCTTTCTCTGAAAAGGATAGAATATGGCCAGAGTGATTTGCTTTGAAATCTGCCCCCAGTGGGGTTCCTGGATGGCTCAGTCAGTTAGCCATCCAACTATTGATTTCAGCTCAGGTCCTGATCTTGGGGTTGTGGGATCAGCCCCACACTGGGCTCTGCACTCAGCATGGAGTCTGCTTGTCGGTCTCCTTCTGCCCCTCCTTCCTGCTCATACTCTCTCTTTCTTTCTCTGTATCTCTAAAACAAATAAATAAAATCCTTCACCCCCCACCACACATACACACACTGAATTTTATTTCTGTTTAAGAGACCTGGCAGATTGTTTCATGGCAGTTATTAAAAAAAATTCATAGATTTTAAAAATCATGTGAATGTACCATATAAGAGACAAAAATTGTTGATTTTGAGGTTGCCTGGGTGGCTCAGTTGGTTAAGCATCCAACTCCTGATTTCAGCTCAGGTCATGATCTCAGGGTCCTACACTTGATCTTAGCCAAAAGGCCGAGAAGCGATCATGATCTCGGGGTCCTGAGATGAAGCCCTGTGTTGGGCTCCACGCTGGGCTCCAAGCAGGTTGGGAGCCTGCTTAAGATTCTTTCTCCCTCTCCCTGCCCCTCGCGTGCTCTCTCTCTCTTTCTCAAAAAAAGTAATTAATTAGTTAATTAATTAATTGTTGGTTTTTAGGAAAATTTGTCTTTTCAGCAGAGAAGCATGTATATTTGTGGTATGAAGAGCAAGTTTGGGTTATGAATAGGAATTTCTTATTTATCTTCACAGATAAACATTTCCTTCAGTCAGTCCTTGTGGGAAAATTCAAACAGTCTTCAGAATCACATTAACAGTATCCTTCCAGGGTTTGGAGCTAAACAGTCACAGGGGAACTTCTGCCTTTTAGATGGAGTCTTATTGTGGGAATTGCCTTTGCCTTCCCCAGGATGCAATTGTTGTCACTTCCCAGCTGTGGCATTGTGTGCCTGCAGGGTATCTCCTGGCCACTTTCCCCATTGTCAGTTTTTTGCAGACCTAGGCAGGGTCCCCCTGCGGCTTTGAACAGCTTGATTTAACTGATGTCTTTTTAGAGTCCCCAGGTCTAGGTCAATTCCAGATGAATGCTTTTATGTCTCCCTGTGTTTTCTCTCTTAGGTGCATTTGCCGAAGAAAATACTATACATAGGAAACTATAACCTACTCAAATATGGGTCTCAGTATTTTTTATAGCAGCCAACACTTACAATACAAACACAGGGTATCCATTAGTGTTGGCGCTTGCTGTTGGCAGCCTGGAAACTCTCTCTCTTCTCGTGCTAACTGTGTGATTTTGTTTGGTGTTGTCTTAACAAAACTCCTTTCCCAATACTGTTAGTAGATAAAATGTTGTTTGAGTTAACATTACCCATTGTGTGTTTTGGCCTTAGTTACAGCTGATAATTCTTATAAGTAAGAAGTAGGAATGAACTGATTATTTTTACAGTTTTTAAAATGGAATTTGTGTAATCTAAACTAACTAAAGATTTTTTAAGATACAGAGTTCTTTTTTCTCTTTGAAGACCTCAGCAAAACACATTCAGGCTTTTTAGATTTTCTTTATATTCCTGAATTTGTAAAGCAGTAATTAGTACAGTAAGAGGAAATTCTGTATGCCAGAATTGGCATTGTCAATCATGAAGTTAGGTGGCTTTTTTGTTTCATCTGTAAGATTTTCTGTTTAGTTTTGATTAAGAAGAAGCTATAAAGAAAGCATATAACCATGTTTCTTGGCATTCGTTATCTCTTCCAAAGTCTCTCTTTGGTGTAAAACAAAAATTGGGAAGAAAACCTAAGGCAGTTTAAATATTATGTATAACTCCTTATACATGTTTTAACATCCCAACTGATTGCTAGGACCTGTAGTTGTTGCTACAAGTTGGTTTTCTTTGAATGCATTCTGTTCCACAGTTATTCACCAGCGGTCATTTTCCCCTGTGTTTTTTTTTCTTCGATATGTTGGCTCTTTTGCTTTAGTCTGTATATGTTTCCTGTACCTACATTTTGGAAAGTTGCCTTTGATTTGATGGCTTAAAATTCGTAGACCTGTTACCACTAAGTTTAATCATTTTTCACAGATTTAGTCTGCCACTTCTTTTCATGAGAGGGTTGGTTCTTAGAATAAAGCACCTTCAGGAATGATTTTAAATATTTATTAGTATGTCTGTGAAATTATGTTCTATTGTACCAGCATCTTCTCGATGTGTGTTTTTTTAGTCCTTAGAGGAAAGTGAATCATAACAATTTAAAAATTATGACAGCCTTAAAGAGAGTCGGCATAAAAGTTTACATGTTAAAACTTGTACAACTTTGGTTTTATGACTGCCTTGATGCAGATTTACCTCATTTCTTCAAGAAAATATCATTGAAAATTTAAATGATTCAAACTGAGTTTTATTCTCAGGATATTTTTTGTGCTGGATGAGGCAGCATGTAACATAAAATTTAAAAAGATGGAAAGTCGGTTAAATTTTACTGAGTTGAGTGCCTAGGTATTATTTATTCAATATATGAAACCAAATTCGTATGTGTGTGTCTGAGTATAAATGTTATCCCCCTAACATTTGAAGTAAGCAATGCACACTTCTTACACATTATAACAATAGTGAATTTATAGGCTAATTGTGGTACACGTGTAAAATCTATTTCATAACATAAATATGTTAAATGCTGACAATAACAAAAGCACACTTTCACTATATTAGCCATTTCATACTTCATTTTGTGACATCTGGCAAATCAAGGCTCCTTATCTGCCCCTCACTCCACGTGTACCATGGACTTAATGTGTCATAATCTGTTAATCTCTCTATCATTCATGGTTCACATTGAGAGTTTCAATGTTTGATTTTTTTTTTAATTTTTTTTTTTTATTTGACAGAGAGAGAAATCACAAGTAGGCAGAGAGGCAGGCAGATAGGAAGGGAGAAGCAGGCTCCCTGCTGAGCAGAGAGCCCGATGTGGGGCTCGATCCAAGGACCCTGGGATCATGACCTGAGCCGAAGGCAGAGGCTTAACCCACTGAGCCACCCAGGTGCCCCTCAATGTTTGATTTTTAACACAGAATGAATCAACGTTTTATAGATGAAATTTAGCTAATAGAGCCATTTTGTAGATAAAGAAGTTTAATGGTGTCCATTTGTGAAGCGATAATGTTTGCTTATCAATCCTTGAAAAGTATTTTCTAAATCACTTAATTTTCAAATATTTGCAATTATCTAGTTAATGTACTTGGCTGATTTTCTTTTCCATTTAGTAGAGCAACTCTGTCTCACCTTTCTTTTCGTTGCTTTCTCACAGGCTCATGATCGTTCAGAAAGTGGAGAATTGGCATTTATTAAACAACTAGTTCGAAAGATCCTAATTGTTATTGCCCGCCCAGCTCGGTTATTGGAGTGCCTGGTAAGTTGCCCCTAGAGGGAACTCCATTATTTATTGTTAACTGTGGGAAAGGAGTGACCATCAGAAACTTCCAGTTTCATTTGGCTTCAAAGACCAGAGTTAAATGGAAAGAGTCCACAGGAGCTACAACTTGTGAATGTTTATGAGCACATCCCCATGTGATTTTGTTTTCTGGTTTTAAGTAAAAATTCTAGGACTTGTGCTGTATTGAATGATAATCATATCACATTCTGTTCAAAGTGGAAATATCATCATGAACTAATGGGCTTAATCTTATCTCAGCACCATTACTGTGTGACAGCTCATTTAAAACACTTGCTGGGCCTCACTTTTTGGAGTTGGCAAGATGCAGAGAGAGGGTTTATCATAACCTGCAGTTACTAGTATTTGTTCTTAAAATGTGGCACGTTAGAAACAGATGCTCGGCAGCAACCCACTTGGGAGAGTATAGTAGCGTCCCATATAGACTGGAAGAAGAGAAACTTTCAGAGATGAGTTCATTTTGTCCATTATATTGTCCTTGGTCATTTTCCTACTTTAAAATTTTTGTTTCATGTAATTTTGGCTGAAATTTCAGTCCACACTGTGAACAAATATGAAGCTTTGAAGATAAGACTAGTTTTAAGGGGCTTAACATAGTATCAGCCCTCACTTTTAAGTTCTGCTAGCCATTGAAGTATTGGTAACACTCCACGCAGTATGGCTTTTCAGAATTATACATTCACACGTATACATATAGGGTGGTATTGCTAGGGTTTTGACCTTATTTTGATTAACATGCATAGTTTTTTGTAATAGTGAAATGTTCACAAGCCCCATAAATATATACCAATGCATAGTGAGTCATGGGAGAGGGGAAATCTTGAGGAAACAGGGAGGGGCATGGTGGAGTAGGTGTTTCCATCAATGGCCAGGACCCTTAGAACCACAGATTCAAAAGCACCATTTGGCATTGTCTCTGGAAGGATAAAGGGGAACAAATACTCTGGGAGAACCGTGTGACTGGCAAATGCAGGCAAAAGGAAGTCTCATTTTGTACTACGTCTCCCATTGTACTTTTTTTGAATTATGCACCACATGCTTGTACTTCCTGCATTTGTTTCATTTGGGGAAAAAATAGCATTTAACATTAAAACTTGTTTCTCTGGACAGCCACAGATATGCTAATAGAAGATCTTGCCTTAAAAGAGGAAATGAATTTTTTCAGTAATCCCTCCTCACCAGAAGTGAAAAAGTAAAAGTATAACCACTCAGGGATAGAAACAGGTGAACTTAAGAGTAGAATTGAAAATGTTACTGTTCTCAGCACTATTAAAGCTCAAATGAAACTGGAGCTTTCGAGTTTGAAGGGCTGGTTTCCAACCAGTGGTCTTAGGCCTGCTGTTTCAGGCCTGCGCTTTGTATCATTGTAGGTTTCTAAAAAGGGTGCTGAGTGTATACGTTGGTTTTGACTTGCCTCCATTTGCAGCGAGATTTTTTTTACATGGCCTTTAGAAACCCTTGAGTGATTCTTAGGTGAAATGCTGATATTTTAAAGTTGTCTAGTTGGGGTATTAATCAAAATGGGAAACATCTTGAGGGGATAAAATCTAGGAAATTTAACTAAAAATAGCCTCTGTGGTTTAAATCTACAAACATAATTGTATACAACAAGTAAACCCATGACATCCATTTAGAGTGATGGAACCCTAAAGATTTTTATTCATCCTAGAAGTAGCAACCAAAGAGAATAAAATACATAGACAAAATGTGCTACCAAATTTTAAAAATAGACACAGGTAATAGCATTAGTTTTGTAATTTTGTCTTTCTTAATCTTCACATTCTATGAATATTAACTTAATTTTAGAACATACTGATAAAAAGTGGTAATTTTGATATTTAAAAAAAATACTTTTGCACCCTTTTGTACTAATGGAATTTCCTGCAAAACCTTTGAGAATGTGGATTCTAGCATTACTCCTTTTGAGGCTGTTTATGCAAAGAGAGAAACTGAATCTTCTGGATGAGATTTTGGATTTAAAAATTTTACTTAAAAAAGCATTTGAATTTTAGACATGTTCATTTTCAATAAGATAGCAGTAGGATATCTTCAGGGTTGCATTATAAGGAAATTGGAAGTGGTTCCTCTATGAGTTACCAAGGACATGCATGCATTGCCTTAGAATATGAAAGGCTTCAAATATGAAATAAGAATTGTGTACTTTTTAAAAGTCATTTGCTTCCTTCCTGCATAAATAACCCGCAACTGTGTATATTGAGCAAATTTTATTGTGAGAGGAATTTATGTAATAAAACCTCAGAGAATTTTGGCTCAAATAAGTATACATCTGTGTTTGTCTTCTGCTAGGAATTTGATCCTGAAGAATTTTACTACCTATTGGAAGCAGCAGAAGGCCATGCAAAAGAAGGACAGGGTATTAAAACCGACATTCCCAGGTACATCATTAGCCAGCTGGGGCTCAATAAGGATCCTTTGGAAGGTACGTACCTTGGTTGGGCTGGCCTTTCACTTGACTGCGCACTATGACTTCAGACAAGTACTTAGCAAGTCTTTACTTTTTCCACATGATTTAGCTCTGTCTGTTGAAAAGTACAAATTTGGGGAGCCAGTTGTGCTTTGAAGAAAGAAAGCAACCCTTCACTATGGGGTTCACAACGCGCTACATTGAGTCCCAAAGAGTGGGTGAACCTGACCCATTTTGTGTTCTACCTAGAGTGTGGGGCTAGGCCTTGAAATCCCAGAGGCCTGTCAGCCTGACAATGCCACAGCGTCCTGAGAGGGTTCAGATTACAGCCTTCTCTGAGTATTTTTTCTCTTGCGAAGCTCGGTAGGGTTCTTCTCAAGTGTACTTTTAATTTTGAAGATGTTGCTAAAGAAATTAATTATAATTAATTTAAAAGTGACATTTAAAGTAATTGGGGAGTAATGCAACTGATGATAGATTTAGATGAGGCACAGTGTTGGTAGGTAACAAAAAATTGTGAAAAATGATAATATACAGGAAGGCCGGTGGGGGGAAAATGTTTCTGAAAGCTTATAGGTCTAATGTTAATAAATACACAGAAGACTAAGCACCTTGTTAGTGGTTTTTTAAAAATCTAATACCAGTAAACTACTCCTCTGCCCCCAACCCTTTCCTGCTCTCTATTATTTGGATTAGCCTTTAAAACACTTAAGTTACATACCGCCTAGAAAGAGTCAAAAGCAATCAAAGACTCCTTCATTCGAAATCCTCTTCCTGGTTCATAAAATTGAATTTGCAAACAGCGTTTATCTTGCTAAATTGTTTGTAATGATGGTAACTGTTGGCACAGATATTTTCCCATCTAAAGCCGGGGAACCTGCTGCTCTCTGCCCTGCTCTCCTGTTTCCCCCGCTTTGTTTGCTCTTACGGCCATCTGATCTTTGCTTCCAGTGAAATGATGCATGCATTCCTGGGAGATAATGCCAGATAAATTTATATTGTCCTGAAAGCAATACCACATCAGATTCATCACTTATCAGAGGCTGGTGGCTGCTTTTCCTGAAAAGTTCCCTGGGGAGAGATTTTTTCCCCATGGCTTTTAAATTACCATCTTTACCTTTTTGAATCATGAGTCTTCAGAAATGGTTTAAATCAATGAAATAAAAAGGGCAGATGTTTAATGGTATTTAGATGAGTTTTAAAAATCTCTTCAGGCATTGCAAAACGATGCCTTAGCTTCCTGCTTCAAAAGCTGACTCCTGGTTCCATTCCATTACTACTCACTGCTTGCAAATAATATGTATTTCCCAGATAATAGTTATTTAGCAGAAATCCTATTTAAAACAGCCATCTTTTAATTTGTTTTTTTTTTTATGAAAATAATTGGAGTGGGGAGGCTGTCAAAGTATGTTAGAGTGACTGTTCACGCTGGTAGAGTTGAGGTTGGTTCAGCACCTGAACTGTAGAGCGAGTGGGCTCTTTGCAGTTTTCTTAACCCGGCAGTAAAGATCACTGTGGGCTGAACTTTGGTAGGTGAATTGTCTGAGGCCCATTTATGTGCCTTTATAGAGGCTCTAAAAAAAAAAATCTTAATAGTGATCTTGGACAAGTTTTGAGTTTATCGCAAATTTGAGTTTATCGCAAATTTATCGCTGGGAGTCGTGTTTTTAAGTCTTTTTTTTTCTTGTTTTTAACTCTTGACGCTTCATATTCTTGATTTCGATCTGACGGTGATTTTTAATCTCCTTGTTACCCTTAACATGCTATTATTTAGACTCTCATCTACATTTATTACCCCTTCTTGTCAACATATACACTAATAGACCTACAGCCTGAGCTTTGAAGGTTGGGGGTGAGGGTGGGGAGTGGAAAAGCTCAGGTCTGCACCCTGGCCCCAGCCCTGTGGGCCATGACCTTGACCCTGCAGCTGATGAGCCTTTGTGCCTCAGTATTCTTTCCGTAAAACCAGGGAAATGGGACCTATTTGTAGAGTTGTTTTTAGGATTATAAAGTTCATCTCTCCCCCCAAGATGCAGTAATGCCTAATAAATTTTAGGTACTGTTGCTCTTTTATTTAAACGATATTAAAATCCATCTTATCCTTGAGAGTCCATGAGAGGGAATACATTTGCGCCCACCTCCCAGTCCCCCAATCTAAAGTGCCCATCATACAGGAAGTTGACATCGCTTCAGTGACACTAAGAAATCACCTGGTTTGTACTGAGCTCATTTTTATTTTTGAATTTCCCCTACTGGTAAATTAGGAAAGTTAGTGTCAGTCTTCAGTTATTTTAGATTCTGGAGTTTGTTGGTTTTTATCCGAAGACAACACTCCAGTGTTGTTTTGCTTCATATCTTTTATGGGTAATCTCTCCCGAAAAGGATGATGATATTTATAAGAATATGAATACGTGAAATGAGAGTCTAAGGACTACTTTTAGATGCATACAAAAATAGGTAACTAAAAACTATAACTTTTGCATAAGTTACTATATATATAACTTAGTATACATGTTCAATTTTGAAAAATTAGAAAAGGTAAGTACCTATGATCTTACCACTCAGAGATAACTAACTCCCCGTCAGCATTTTGGAGAGAATTCCTTCATGTTCTTTTTAATTACACATCTTTTTTTCTTTAAAAATAAAAATTAAAATGAATAATTAAATAAATTAGTTTTCTTCGTTTACTTATATAGACTCAGAGATGCATTCCATTGTAGACTGAGCAGTTAAATGCCGTTTTCTTCTTCTTTTTTCTTTTTTTTTTTTTTTAATTTTATTTTGCTTTTGTCTCTTTTAACTAGACCACCAGGATAGTACTTAAGCTGGTGTCAGGCATGTGGCATCCAGCCCAGGATTGACTAACTTACAGGATGTAACTAATAATCATAAATAACCATCAATATTAAGAGAACACTTCACTTTTGTTAGTCAACATGCTAAGAGCCCTACATGAATATCCTATATCATACTTACAAGAAACTCTCAGACATGAATACGTCATTCCCATTTTACAGAGGGGAAAGCCTGTGGGTGAAAGGTCCCTAGGATGTGCTCATCGTGGTGGTGTGCTGAGTCTTTTTGTTGTCCAGCCCCTCTCAACAGCTACTACTTTGTTTGTGACAAATTGCAAATTCTTCATGTACTAGGCAGGGGATATCGCTCAGTGGCTGCGAAGGAACAGAACGAGGAATATTCAGCCTCAAGTTGAGGATCATCTCTGAGCTGGAGTCAGTGTGTCTTCGATGCCTGTCTGAGCCTGGGAACACATGCCTCTCTTGAGAACCCAATGATAAGCACAGTCATTACACACACACCCCTGCCCCCCAACCCTAAGTTTGTGTTGGCCAGTCAGTCCTGCTAGCTGAAGCACAGGCCCAGCTCTGAAGTACCTAGGATCTAGGTGTTCATGAGAAATGGGGTTCCAGGGAAGGGCACGTCCTTAACAATTTCCAGAATGTCAGTTATCAGGTCTTGCCGTTTTTGATTTCAGATTTTCCCATGGGTGCATTGAAGTATAGAGTAATTTTTTTTTATTTTTTTAGTATTGAAGAAGTTACTTCTTGTCTAGTTGAAATTGTCCTATTCTCTTAAACCTTGTTTTGTTTTGTTTTTTAATTTAGAAATGGCTCAGTTGGGAAACTATGATAGTGGGACAGCGGAAACACCAGAAACAGATGAGTCAGTGAGTGTAAGTATCTTTCTTGATGAAATACGGTGTTGGTTTTTCTGTTTATCAGCTTCTGGAGATTTGCAGTGTGTCAATAACTTTATTTCTTCCATAAACTGTGTTGTGCTTCTATGTGCAAGGCAGTAAGCATATAATTTTAGCCCCTCTTTCCAAAGAGAAAGAGATTAATAAAAAGAAACCATGCACAAAAAATAAGAATGATAAACTCGAATAAGATGTACAAAGAAAAAGGGCCCTATGCCACTAAAACATAACGTTGACAGAGAGTGACCTTAGTCTTGCCAGTCCAAAAAGGTCTCCTGAGGAAATGGCCCAGGAGCTGTGGTATGAGAAGTTACTAGGATGAGAAGGGCGTGGAGGGAACATTCCAGGCCCAGGGGACAACCTGCACAAAGACTGTGCCACAAGGGATCAGAGTGCATCCGAGGATAAGGGCAAGGAGATCATAGAGACTGGAGTGCTGGGAGCAAAAACCAGACATAGAGGTCCTTATTGTTCATCTTTGTCAAATCTTTTCTTTCAAAGAATGGTGGGAAGCTGTTGAACTTGGGAAGAAATGTATGTGTTTGTGGGGTGGAGACAGATGGACAGGAAGATGACCCAGTCAGAGTTACAGCTTAGAAACAGTCTTACAATGGCAGTATAGATCACAGATGGAGCGAGGGGGGCCCATGGAGCAGCCACTCAAGAAGCTTGAGTTCTGGGATATTGGTGCTATTGTCCCTAACTGTGAACACCAGAAGGGGAACCAGGCTGAAGTGAGTTGGGGGTGGTCAGGAAAGAGAGGCAGCTGTGTAGCTTGGGGGCTAAGAACCTAGGCTCTAGAGTAAGATGGCCTGGATTTGAAAGCTGGCTGCATCTCTCACTAACTGTGGGCACCTTCTCTGTGCCTCAGCTTCCTCTTCTGTAAAATAAATATAAAAGGTGACAAAATAGTAAATGAGATATGTGAAATGGTTAGATCAGCAACACTACTACATGCTAAATAAATGATAGTTGTTTTGTTAACTTTATCATAATTATTATAATTTTGAATAAGTGTAGACTTAAGTTTTGGGGGGACATTCAAGAAGAGCCATCACACTAGCATCTGTATAGATGGCGTGGGATCTCCCAGCACTTGGAGGGTTTTTGGTGGAATGCTGAATGGTGTAGGAGTCATCCGTGGGCATGAATGAGGTCACCTAGGTGGGGAAGAGTTAATGAGACAGGTGGGCCTTGAACAGGATCTTTGAGCCCAAAGCTGCAGGGCCCCATCAGAGTGGAATGGTGGAAAAAGTGAGTGGTTCCAGTCTTGAATTATGTCCTCTGAGATAGGGTGCTAGTGGTGATGACTAGACCCAGGACCTGTGGCCAGGAACCTAGTGAAATAGGGAAGAAGAGTGGTTTGGTTGAGCAACACAAGTAGCCCAGAGGCTACTGCATGGCCCCTGAAGTCACCCAGGATAGTGAGAGAAGCATAGAGGAAGGTGGGAAGCTGGGTACCCAGGTCTTCCTATGATAAATGGGACAGTGTGTCAACCGATGACAGCATCCAGTGGGGGAGGGTGACACACACCTCAGACTCATGGGGTTTCTTCCACAATTACAGGAAAGAACTCTGGGCTTTGCAGAAGGAGCAAAGAGGCTGTCCATGTTCATCCTCTCAGTCCTAAGATACGTGGAGTATGAAAGAATATTTTCAGAACAAACCCATTTTACCTATTATCACCCTTTGAACTCAGCTTTTTAAAGAAATACTTTTTGAGGATAGATATCTAAACCACAGTAAGACTAATGGTGTGGAAGTCAGGAGAGGCACACATTGTGTCATTGTTGCTGACTACCTTTTCCAAATAAGAAGGGTTGCCACAGGAAGGACAGACATCCTCTGATCAGGGACAGAGATGCTGCACCATCTGTCCTTCCTTGTAGAGCCATAGTGGTCCCTTTCTGTTCTGAATGAAACTAGAGTTAAGGTTTGACGTTTTGGACTTAATCTCAAAACTTAAAAAGACTAGGATGAGGCTAACTCGAGTAGTTTACAGCGGTACATTCAAGTTGGAAATTTTTTTTAAAGATTTTATTTTTTTATTTGAGTGAGAGAGAAAGAGTATGAGCAGGGAGAGGGACAGAAGGAGAGAAGCAGGCTGCCCACTGAGCAGGGAGCCCAATTTGGGGCTCTATCCCAGGACCCTGAGATCATGACCTTGGCTGAAGGCAGATTCTTAACCAACTGAACCACCCTGGCGCCTCCATATTAGAAATTTTCAAAAGCTTGATGTCTTTGTCTCCCGGAAATGGGGGTTCACTTAAACTAGACTGAGGCTCTGTCATGAGAGGCAGTCTCTCAGCACCGCCCTGCAGAACTGAACTTGAAAGCTGTGTGCCAGCTTCCTTTGGCTTGAATACTGCCCTTCAACAGATTCAACGCCAGAGCATAGAATGCAAATGTTATTTGTGGTAGTATTAAAACCATTTTCTTAAATTCTCAACTCTCTTCTAACTTCCTTATTTTGTTTCCAAGAGCTCTAATGCTTCCCTGAAACTTCAAAGGAAACCTCGGGAAAGTGATTTTGAAACGATTAAATTGATTAGCAATGGAGCCTATGGGTGAGTAATTCAAGAAAGCTCTCTATTGTATTTTAACACACCTGAGTAATATATTCTTCGCATTTATCCTAGGCCAAATAGACATCATTAGGGACTTGAGTTTTCAGTTCACTGCTCCTCCACTGGTGGGTATAATATGCAGCCCAAATCGTTTTTCATTTAGATACTCCATCAAGAAAGCCTATCAAGTGACCTGGAGTTATTTTAGAGGTATGGAGAAGGAGACTTTATAAAGTAAAGGTAAATTTTTATATATAACTGTTTCCGCTTCCTTTATTGTGCCCTTTGGGTGCAGAAATACCTGATTCTTAGTCGTATACATGCATACACACATTTCTATCTGGATATATATATATATATATATATATATATATATATAATCTGTATCTCTGAAAACATGTAAATTCATATATAGCATCACTACTGAAGAGTTAGCTGGTACTTCCTCTCTGATTGCCAGTCAGTCTGGTGAGAGAAGTACTTAAATGAGAAGACTGCTTGAAAATTTAAAGCAGTATATTTCCCTCAGTCTTTATATTATACCAGCGTTTTGTTTTGCCTTTCAGCTGAAGTCTGTGTTCTGATCTGGTCACATTAGCGATGCCCCCTTCTTGCTTCATATTTAGAGACAGAGGGTTTTCCTCTCAGGGCGGAAGAAGGGTCAGTGGTGATGAGATCCTGCTGAGTTACTAAGAAACAGTTAGGAAGGGTAATTAATACACATCCCGTGTCCTGATCCGTTTTAGACAGCCCAAGAGCTCTAGTTTAATTAAGTATTAATCTCAATTCCATCTGTATATGGAGAGCAATAAACAATCCCATAGACATTTATTGCCATTTATCACACAGATGAGCAGATGAGATAAAGTGATTTTTGTTATGCCACAAGGGATGTTTCTCCTTATGACTTTTTTTTGTCTCTAATATTTTCCACACCATTAACTTCGTGAAGAACTTAAATAGTTGTGAGTCCTTTCTGTGCTTCGCTGATTTATTTCCAGGATTATGTCAAATGGTATATTTCTTGATGTGGCTTGTAAATGTTTTCTGACGTCCTATTTTCATAACATTGTCTTTCATTCAAGGGCCTCATGGAAACTTCATCCCCTAAGAAAATTGATTTAGCATACAGTCGTTTGTGAGTTTTGTTTGTTTCTTACTTGGTTGTAGTTCGTGTTGGTTCTTGAGATCCTCCGAGGATTTCTTCCTTCATTAGGGAAAAAAAAACAGGGCTTTGATTTAATGGGTCTCTGGGCTGGGGCACTGATAGATTTTATTGGCAGTGAATTCTAGAATAAGATGATCTGTGACGCACCACTTTTATCAAATTTGGGCATATATCTTAGGAGTATTTGGAGTTCTAATTGGTTGAGTAAACTCATTTGTAGTGCAATTAAAGCGCTGTCTCGTAGATGAGGTATATCACACTTCGGGGACTGGTTGGGAATATACAAGAAGTTAAACAAGCTGTGAATCGGTAAACAGCCCGGATGCAGGCCAAGTCATTAATGGGCTGACAAGCTGCCTGCGGGAACTTCTGCCCAGCAGCCAAAACTTTCCCTCTTTTGCTCTCCTCAGATTTAATCTCCCATTACATTTCTGACAGATTTCCCCTTCGTTTTAATTCTTTTTAATTTAAAATTCGAATGGCGCTAAACCCATTGGTCTACCCAGTCAGGATGCTGACGGCAGGCTTACGGGACCTGGCTGAACGCGGGGATGCTTCTCTGGGTGGATGAACTGAGGTTGTTGGAGGTTTCCTTGGTGTTTGTGTTAAAGTCCGCCACTCACCTTGGTGGCTTCGAGTGACCTTGATTCTGCGACTTGATGAAAATCGCCTGTGCTGGAAACTAACCCTGTCATTAGAAGGAGCTAAATAACACATCAGGGTTTTCTCAACATCACACTTAGTGACAGTTCATGTTGTAAACCCAGTCTGCTAATTTGATATCATCCAGTCTCCTCCGCTGAACGTGTTTTGGACACTGAGCGCTGGTTTATATATGCTTTCTTCTCTCAAGAGCCCCGTGTGCTGTTGATGTTATTTCCACCTAGACATGGGGAGACATGGGGAAGGAGGGGCTCAGAGGCACGGCTGGTCACAGGTGTGCTGATTCCAAGCAGTGTTCCTCCCTTCTCCAGGTGCTGCTGTTGCAACTTGGAGCCGTCTTTTCTTGATTCCACCTGGACTTTTAAACGACAGCTTTGGATGTTTCAGAGTGAAAGAGTAAAATTGACTTAATTTTTTAAAAAATTGAAAGGCACAACATTTCTGTCCCACTTTGCTTTTAGTTTCTAGCTTTGCTGTACATCGTTCTCTTTGACGCCTCAAAAGATGGAGTCATTTATGCAACAGACCCATGTGCGTAGGTTGGTGGCTACGGCTTTCTCCCTATAGCCCTCTAACACGTGCACTCTTGTTCGCATGTACAGATTTGCTCGCACAGATTCATGTCCTGGGCTTTCGGGTTTACACATTATTTTATATGCATGAGACACTCACACTCCTCTTCCCCAGAGGACCGATTCATTCTGTTCTAGATCCCATCAGCTTTTGATTCCATCTCTCTCTACCCTCCCACTCCTCACTTCTGCCTGGGGTGAAAAAAAGCTTGACTGAGAGAGGACAGGTCCCCTCTCCGTGCATCATCCCCCGCCCTTGGGTTCTACTATTTACCAGGCAGATCAGTGTAGGAAAAGAGAGACAGAAGCAGCCTTTTGAAAGAAAGCAGCCTTTCTTTCAGGCCAAACTGCAGAGAAATGAGGGGCTGAGTCAGTGCAGTCCAGTTTTATAACCTTGGATGGTGTATAGCTGTGCTTAGCTGTGTTAGATGTCTGTCTGTCAGCCAGCTTCTGTCCGTCTCTCTGTTTCAATCTCTCTCACCCTCTCTCTGCTGAATTAAGTCAATTTGGAACATCAGCTTTCAGGAGAGGAGGGAAGGTGTACACGAGAGAGGACAGTTAGAAATTTCAGCACTAAGAAGACTATTCCTAAAGCAGTAGAGAACTGTAAAAACAAGAACATAAAACAAAGCGATAAGTAGCTACAGCAGATTCTAATTAAGTAGCCTAGTTGACTTTTACAACTTGATCAAGATGTGAGCGTCCCGGGGCAGTGATGTCTCAAGCTACCTATAGGATTAATTTCTGTGGGTGCAGGTAAATTTCCCTAGGGATTGACTGATGATGTTAAGCACATCCTAGTAAGGCAAAGCAAAAAGTCGTGAGGTTTTATAAATTGCAAGTCTGAGGAGAGGAGAGGTATGGGTCCTTCCTCATTCACAGAGTGCCCCTGGGAAACCTAGTCCGGATGCCAGTCGAACTGGGCCCGAAGCCTCTTTCTCCTTTGTTATTTCATTAGATGGCGGAAGGCTGTTCTTCCTTCCCCACTTCCTGTTGTTCTCAGACATACTGCTGAGCAGTCTTCTATTTAAGAAACACTGGTAGTTGATTGAAAATCCCATGGCAGCCCTCTGACAGTCTACAAGTGAGGTTCCTAGTATCATGTCTGGAGGGTCCTCGGTGCAACATCTCTTTGGTGTGAAATATTCAAAGAGAGAGAACGTGAGCTATATTCCAGTTGACTCTCGGTAGTAGGCAAGCGCTTATGTAAAGATACTGTTTTTTTTCAACATTTCACATTCTAAATTTCATTTTAAAAGGTAAATTCCCTGTTTCGGAAATTCCTCTTCGTAACAATATTTGTTCCCCAGTGTTTGTCTTCTGAGTAAGTCAGGTTATTTTCTGTGCTCCCTTTGTATCTTTCTGTCCACCTTCCAACATCTGATTAGGAGAAGCTCAAGGTTTTGGGGGGATCTTGATTTTATCCAATCAGTATTTGGAAAAAGAAAAATAGTATAAAAGTCTTTGATCCAGAAAGAAGTAGTAGTCAGTTGGTTATTTAAATTGGTCAGAGTCAGAAATCATTAAAAAAAAAAAGATGTATACTTTAAACATACTTTTAATTTCAGATGCATCCTGAAATTAAATATTTCAGTGTAATCTAAATATATATAAATTCAGGGGTGCCTGAGTGGCTCAGTCAGTTAGGCATCCGACTCTTGATTTTGGCTCAGGTCACAATCTTATAGGTTGTGAGATCCAAACCCATGTCAGGCTCTGTGCTGGGCGTGGAGCCTGCTTGGGCTTCTCTCTCTCCCTCTCCACCCCTCCCACCCAACACTCGTGTACTCTCTCTCTCCAAAAAAGAAATGATAATCACACACACACACATATGTGTGTACGTATATATATAATTTTAGTAGTTCTCTGATAAAAGCCTTTTTTAGGACAGCCTATATAAACCATCTTTCTAATACATTGTTTTTGTTTTCTACTTTTTGCCACTTTAAATATGAAGCAGGAACTTGAAGCAATCTGCGTGTAGGAATCTAGACTGTATTATTTTTCCCGCTTTTGAAAACCTTCTCACCCATTCTAAATCAATAGGATTTTTATTTAGTAACTCACATTTAACATATCTATCAGTACTTTCCAAAGCATTCCATTTTTTTTTAATAAACAACAAAGTTTTTCCTTTTCACACTCCTGTTCCATCGGTTTAAATATTTGTTTAAATTAGTTAATCCTGATATCAAGCCTCGCCAGAAAAACAGGTGTAGGAATAAACCCAGCTGGTGAGAGCCTCAGCATTTGACATCCTGAAGAAGACTCCTAGCCTGTGTGGAAAGTGTTGGCCACCCAGCTGGCCAGCTCCCCTGTCAGTTTGTGGTACAGTGGAAATAACAGTGCTAGATTCTTCCTTGAGTTGGTTATATAAAGTGTGGGTAAAAGAGATTTTTTTTATACAGTGAAGGAAAGAAGAGAAGACCAAAGAAATATTGGGGCGGGGGAGAGAAGTAAAGCAAAAAAAAAAAAAAAAAAAAAAGGTAAGGTTTAAACAGAGACCCCAAAAAATATGATTTTGCAAGTAGAGGAGAAAGATGGATACAGTGAAAAGACAAACATATAGAGTTGAAAGAAAAATGAATTTCTAGTTGAACAGTTGAGAGGAACATGTGAATATCAGTTAAACTGAGATTGAATATACTTCGCGTTTATGTAAGTGGATTTTACTCTGGGAGATTGGTGCAGCAGGGACTTAGTGGGTCATAGGCCTCCTTGCATTCAGTTTTCATGAGCAGTGAAAATGAACAGTGGAATATGCATCTCAGCTCAGATAACCCCTTGTTTTAGGATATAGACGTTGGATAGCCTTTACTGTGAGTGATTGCTGTTTAGGTAAATTATTATTTATTTGAGCATTTCCTAACCTGAGAGCTCACATCTGTTCCATAATAATGACAAGTGAGGAGTAACTTGGGAGAAAATGAGCCAGTCGAAGATATTTTCCTTGTTGTTCATCATGGCCAGGTGAGGTTTTAAGCCTCCTCCTCCTCTTGACTGGTTTCTTCCACATCAAGCTTCAAAGAGTCCATTGTCCTTACCCAGCCAGAATTGATTCTCTAGAGTATGTGCACGAGTGCAGCCTCCTCATTTTACAGTAAAGTTGGCTGTCACCTTGGCCGTGGGTCGGATGGACGAGTGTATTATTGGCTTCCTTTTATGTTGGGAAATGCATTTTCTGTTGAAACAGCCATAGGTGTAAATCATACTGATGTGCGTAGTGAGGAAATACACTGCTCTCCATTGCAGGACAGCCTCACATGACCTATTACATACTTCTCATTTATCTGGAATTCCATGGGGAGTAAATTACCCTCAAGCTGGAAGCCACCTACCCTAAGAAGCTTTGGTCCTTTTTGCAGATCCCAAGGGTACCATATAGAAAATTACCGCTTTAGTCAGTCTAGAAAAAATGCCTAACATATATCTAATGCTTGAAAGGATATAGCTCATGGTTGTATATGTCCTTTTTTAAATTCTTTTCCTGCTCTGACTTATATATTGAATTTTGCTTTGTTTGTGGAAGAACTGAAAATATAGGTTAGCTCTTGGAAAATAGCTCATTCTGGAGACTGTCCATTTCTGTCCTTGCAGTGAAGATGAATTTGAAGCCTTATGTGTGACCAATGACATTTAGCGAAAGATTAAGAAATAAATAAATGTAGCCATAAGATTTTGGCCTGGAGTGGGATGTTTGTAGCTGCTAGGATAGTGTGTGTAAGCTGAATTCCAGCGGCCATGTGAATGCAAAAAAAAAAGAAAGAAAGAAGAAAAGAAAAGCTGGCCATCACATGGTATACTGCATCCAGAAGCATCATCACTTCCCGTGAACCCCAACTCTTGTGCTCATTTTCAGGGCAGTCTACTTTGTGCGGCATAAGGAATCCCGGCAGAGGTTTGCTATGAAGAAGATTAACAAACAGAACCTCATCCTCCGAAACCAGATCCAGCAGGCCTTCGTGGAACGGGATATCCTGACTTTCGCAGAGAACCCCTTTGTTGTCAGCATGTACTGCTCCTTTGAAACAAGGCGCCACTTATGCATGGTCATGGAATACGTGGAAGGTAAATCAGTGTCTGACACAGAGAACATGACACCCGTACCCAGAAACCACTGGCTCCTTTGTGCGGTGGAGGCCTTCCCTGTTGGGCTGCGGAATGGTTGTAGCCGCCTAGGAACTGAAGCCAGGCAATGAGATGGCTGTATTCCCAGTCATCATCTTCTGATAATTGCTTGTAAAGTGCCTGCCCTACTATAACAAAGGGAAAATTAGTGCTATTTGGAAGAAGGTTGTTTTTCTTTTTTAATAGCTTTTAATCCTAACTACCTCCTCTCAACTGGTCATTAAAGTTAGAATGTAGGTGATGGGATTTTTTTCCTACTTACTTTTATCACATAGCATAAAATCATTCATTACAATTGATCTTCTTAAAGAATGAATTAAAAATATATCCTTTTTTGGTCTATGGTATGAAATTAAAAATGAGTTAGGGGAAAAGAACATACAAGTGAAGAAAATTTAGCTTCTTTTTTTTTTTATGTTTATGGCTTACCTTTTAAATATTCTTATTTCCTTCCATTTTACATTCAATTTCTACATTTTTGGCCATGACTTATTGACATAAACTAGGTTAATAAAAGGAAGATATCAGGAAGGGCCAAAACCATCTACAGAGCATCTAATTTAAGCTCTAAAACTTATAGGAGCAGAACCCCAAAACTATAAAACTCGAAGAAATGTTAAATATCATTTAGTTCAACCTTTTCATTTTGCAGATGAGTGAACTGAAACCCGAGAAGGGGGGAGACTTACTAGATACTTTCCTTGTGGACACAAGACAAAAGCATAGCTTACCTGATTTCCACCCAGTTTTTTTTCCCCCCACGCCAGCACCGGGCTTTATTAACCTTGGTTGTGTTTACCATAACTGACATTTGTCACATGTTTAATAAATATTAGCAATATCCTAAATTCTTTACTTAGGTTACCTCATTTAGTCCTCACAATAATCTGAAAAGGGATGACATTCTTATTTCCTAATATTAGAGGAAAGAGCCAGGTCTAGTTTGACTAAGATCTACCTGCCTATAAGAGTCAGGGGTAAGATTTGAACTCAGTAGCCTGATTCCAGAACCCAAGCTTTATGCTGGTGTATTTTGTTCTTCAAATTTCAGTTCCGCTTCAGAGCAAGTCTGCTCTCTTGGGAGGACTCCTGCTTTAAAAAAAAAAAAACACTTTGTTTTTCCCCCACACCACATCTTAATTAGAGATGTGATTACCCTGTGCATGGTCTCCACTTAGGAATTTGAAATGCTGTGTCTGGGGATAGAGGGCATTCTGCTTTGAAGGTCTTTAATCTGAACTGATGGTCTTCTTCAATCCTAGCTGATAACTCCACCTGCTAAATCTTGTGCTTGGGTTTTATAGGAGGTGACTGTGCTACATTAATGAAGAACATGGGGCCTCTCCCTGTTGATATGGCCAGGATGTACTTTGCTGAGACGGTCTTGGCCTTGGAATATCTACATAATTATGGAATTGTACACAGGGATTTGAAACCAGACAAGTATGTACACCGAGGAAACACATCTCTTTTTCCACACTATACAAAAAGTTGTCTACTGTCTCTAAAAATGTTTTCTTTTAATGTTGCTTTGCACGTTTTGGAGTTCTCCTATAATGTTCCCAAGTGAGTTATTTTGGCAGTTTATATGATAATATTTATATAATAATTTTAAAGGCTTTGGTGCTTATAATAATAGCTTATAAGAAACAAAAGAAAAAGATGATATAAAGCCAGGATTAGTTAAAATTTTTTAAGTTTTTTGTTATGTTCAGTTTTGAATAGTTTCTCGAAATGTGCTACAAGTTTTTTTCTGGATAGTTTCTGCATTTGGTATTATTCCTATTCCTTCCTATTCCTATTCTTTCCCTATGCCACAATGATATACTTGGTATTATATTCTATCTCACATTTAATACTGAATTTAATTTTTAATCTTCATGACGTTCATTTTAATGTCTGATTTGAGATACAGATAGACTTTTTTCCCCCCTCAAATGACTAAGTTATTCATCTTGACACCATTTATTAAATGTTTTATGCTTTCTCTACTAATTTCATACACCTCTAAAAACATCACGTTAATATGTAAAGATTCTAAGCGTGCTGAAAATTTTATGATTTACAATTAACTCATGCTCGTTCCAGAAAATTTTGAAGTACAGAAAAACATGAAAACATTCATTCACAGCATTACCTAACAAAAACAACTGTTAGAATATGGACTGTTTCCTTCCAGTAGCTGTTTTTTCTCTTTTCACATCCTCTATTCCTTTAACGTTTTAATTAATTAAAATTCTGATTTTTCCTTTGATAATGAAATTTTTTAAAGATTAAATTCATATAACTGTCACATGTGAATTCTTTGCATTCTATAAGAAATCTGCATTTTGTGCTTAAGGAGCAGAAATTTATAATTGATCCACAAGTTGAAATCTTGAACAGTAGTTCATTTTTCTGTCCAAGTTCTTTATCTTATGTGTCACTTAAATCACAGATGGTTGCTTATCTTAGTTTCTGATGTATGGCGTGGGATTATTGCGAACACTTTTCTATTTTATTATTCTGAAAATAGAAAGATATCAGAGTCCCATGCTTGAATTTTTCTAAGTTTAAACCCGTAAATGATATTGTATGTGGCTGCTCCAACAAAGATTAGCCAGGCCAGGTGTTTGGCCCTCCCTTGTGAATTACACTCAAGAGCCAGATACACATATGTAATATGTTAATGGGACCCCATCTCTTCCCAGGCTGGGTTTTGTTTTTTTTTTTATTTTATTTATTTGACAGAGATCTCAAGTGGGCAGAGAGGCAGGCAGAGAGAAAGAGAGGAGGAAGCAGGCTCCTGCTGAGCAGAGTGCCCAATGTGGGGCTCGATCCCAGGACCCTGGGATCATGACCTAAGCTGAAGGCAGAGGCTTTAACCCACTGAGCCACCCAGGCGCCCCCCAGGCTGGGTTTTATATTGATACTGATACCTCCGGGACCTGGGTGGTTCAGTCGGTTAAGTGTCCCAACTCTTGATTTCCAATCGGGTCATGATCTCAGGGTCGTGAGGTCGAGCCCCATGTTGGGCTCCACGCTTCTCCAAGATTCTCTCTCTCTCTCTGCCCCTCTGCCTTTCCCCTCTTTCTAAATAAATAAGTAAGATTGATACCTCTACAGTAAATAGTCTTACAAATTGCCAAGAAAAGGAGAAAATCTAAAAAGAAAGAAAAGAACTTCAAAGTAAGTGTTATCATATGTGTCCTTTTCTTCATAGTTTGCTGGTCACCTCCATGGGGCACATAAAGCTGACGGATTTTGGATTATCCAAGGTGGGATTAATGAGCATGACTACCAATCTTTATGAGGGTCATATCGAGAAGGATGCTCGAGAGTTCCTGGACAAACAGGTAGGCTTGGCTGCAGCTCAGCTGGAGAGAGAGAAAGAGAAAGTACGCTATTGCCACTGACATTCAGAATCAACTTGTGTAAGCCAGGTCTGCATTAGGACTGGGCGTTTAGATGTCTGTATGAGCCTTACATTTAATAAAGTGCAAATTGCTTCCATTTTTCTCCCTGGGCCTCTTTGAACTGTCCGTTCCTCCACATTCCTCCCCCAGCATTATGGTCTATTAGCAAGACGAACGATGTAATTGCACACAAGTGAGAATGTGAGAGAGACAAATGGAAAACTGTTTTTGTAAGGAATTCAGGAGTCTCGGCAGAGTACTCATGAAACTCATGATGCATTGTACAATCACGGGTGCTAAAATCCGAGCCATGGCCCATTTCCCTTTAAGCATGCCTCATTACCATGTGCCCACAATCTGTTCATTGTAAAGTTACTTAAGGTAAACACATCTCAACTGTCATGCTTTTCTGAAGTAACCAGGATGTGACTCTATTTTGGTCATATAAATACTAAAATTATCTGTGGTGGTGACTGATTAAACATGTATCATTATATTAACTTTGAGGATTAAAAATGTTTTTAATACTGTGAAATAAGTGAAACCACCAAATAGCGTCAAACCTTCAATTCAAAATTACTCATTACACATAGTTTAACATTGCAGCAGCATTTTAAATTTCCCTTTTTTGCTGTTTAAATATTTCATTGCCTTTGGTGTTATGGATACTGACTTGTAATTGCTGTTCCTAAGTTCTTCGTCCATTTGGATCGCTGTGGTTGAGCAGGTGCACTCTGGGCAAAATAATTGGTGTGTAGCCATCTTGCTCATTTTAATTCATGTCTAATATTCCAATTATTCTAATATTGCAATCATCTTTTAGGTCTGTGGCACACCTGAATACATCGCACCAGAAGTGATTCTGAGGCAGGGCTATGGGAAGCCAGTGGACTGGTGGGCCATGGGGATTATCCTCTATGAATTTCTGGTTGGATGCGTGCCATTCTTCGGGGATACTCCAGAAGAGCTATTTGGACAAGTCATCAGTGGTAAATATCATCAGGCATTCTCTTCAAGCGGCTGTTGGGAAACAGCTATTTCATGCAATTCTTTGGAGTATTGCCATTTTAACTACTAAAATGTTAACCTTTATCAAACAGTTTAGCCAACACATTAAAAGAACTCACTCATCATAGCACATAACTGACTTTCACAAATCTCAAGGGATCAATTTGTGTTGAAAATTGATCTGAGGAAGTTTCATTAACATGGAATTTGGAAATGTACTCGCGGTGTGACCAGTTTTTATGTGTGCTTTTCTGCAAAAGAAATTCACGTGGGATTTGTAAATTATTTCATTGCTGTTCAGTCTTCCTTTCTATAATAGGAAAGTTGCACCAGGGAAGAAAAGGTTAATGTGGGTAGCATTTACATAAATGGGGGAAAATGGCTAATGACACAATGAAGAAATTAACAAAAATGTAATAAACCCTAAAACAAATGTCTACCAAATAATAAATAATGAGAATGGGAAGGAAGCAAATTTAATCCACAGATTGTTAATGATTTCATTGGTGGTTGTTATGGTGTAATGTTATTTCTGTAACAGCTGTTCATCTTTCATTTAAAATTCAATAACCTTTAGATCTTAACCTGCACGCTGACCCTCACTATTGTTATGCGGCTTGTGGCAAAACTAAATGATAATTAAATAGGCTCTATTACTACCCTACCTGCTGTTTTTATAAATTTCCCCGAAGCATAGATCAGAAAGGCCTTTCCTCAAAGTTTATCAGTTATCGCTGACACCCGCATCACCCACTCAACCACCTTTTGGACTGTGCTACAAGGTCTATCAGTGGAAAGAGAGGGAAAATTTGTGGTGGTATGAGGAGTCCCTTAATCACAGCATTATTCTCTATCGTTGACTTTGCAAGCCAGGCATATTTGTAAACTTTAACAAAGTAGATTTGTGGGTTGCCTGCAGTGTATAACCCTTTTCTACAATATCTGAGCTGTTTATGGATTTATAACTAGGCTGTTTTCTGATAGACCAAGGCCTGAATGGCAAGAGGAATCAACTGTTTAATTAACACAAGCAGCAAATGCTGGCTTTGTTCTCCATGCCTTACGGCTCAGATGCATATTCATGTTTTATTTTCCAAATCAGATTTAAACTGCAGCAGAGGAAGCTGGAGGCAGGCATACACAGAAATAACTCATGTTTTTATTGCATTTCCATACACACAAGCACGCACACCTTATCTTCAGGCAAACTCCTGTGGAATGTAGAACATATTCTAATATTTATGACAGACTTTAAATACTTCCATTATTACCATGATTACTTTGAATTTTTTTGTCTTCAAGCTTAACACTTTGGCCTTTCGTTTGTCTCTAGAAATAGTTATTTTTGCAAAATTAATTTGTGCTTCTGGAAGCTGAAGAACTCTAAGGGCAGGGCCAAATTCACATTTGAAAATAGTGAGAAAGAAAAATCATACTCTCCTGATTGCCTGGAAGGGCAACCATCTAAAACACAGGTGTTAAGAGTTTTTACCATATTAAGTCCTCTTAATAACTAGAAGGAATAATTTGTTTTGAGCCAAGTCTGCCAAAAAGAAAAAAAAAAATTCGAAGAATCAAAAAAGCAAATAAATGGAAGATACTGCTTGTTGAAATATTTTCTCCCTGCCTTGTTGTAAGCTATGCTGGTTCATGTCTCATAAAACAATGCTCCCCAAACTTTACTGGGTCCAGAAATCAACTGACAATCCTGTTAAGGTACAGGTTCTGATTCAGTCTGGGATGGAGCCTGAAATTCTGTTTCTGTAACAGACTCCCAGGCATCCTCCCGGCTATTGGGACCCAGACTGCCATTTGAACAATAAAGTTGTAAATGACCTATCTCCCTTCCAGATGAGATCAACTGGCCAGAGAAGGATGAGGCGCCGCCCCCTGATGCCCAGGATCTGATTACCTTGCTTCTTAGGCAGAATCCCCTGGAGAGACTGGGAACAGGTTAGAGCACATATGTTTTAATTGTGCTAATATGCAAAAAATAATGTCTTTGTGGAGCACTCAGAGGTTTTTGTTTGTGGGCATTTTTTTGCATAAGAAACATCTGTTGGTTGATGTAGGACATGACTACAAACACATCATAACAATAATATTTTGGATTTTTTTCTGATTCAGAGTAGTATGTATACTAGGAAGGCTGGTGGTTGTCTTTGATTTTTGTTTTTCTTGTTTTTGTCTTTTTTTTTGCAAAGCAAAAGGGTTTTTTTTTGTGTTTTTTTTTAAGATTTTATTGTTATTTGAGAGAGAGAGAATGAGAGAAAGCATGAGAGGAGAGAGGTCAGCGGGAGAAGCAGACTCCCTATCAAGCAAGGAGCCCAATACAGGACTCGATGCTGGGACTCCGGGATAGTGTCCTGAGCCGAAGGCAGTCGCTTAACCAACTGAGCCACCCAGGCACCCACAAAAGTTATTCTTAATTTGTTTCAATAAATAAAATTGGTCTGGAAGAAAAACTCTGAGGGCGCATAATGGAACTCTTCTATCCTGAAAATATGCATCTTAAATAAATTAAAACAGAGGATTTGAGATGTAGAACTTTTTTGTTTGGATTTTTTTTTAAAATACATATATATTCCCAGAAAGATTTGACCCAGCCCGTTAACTATTTATAGACTTTGAAATGGGTTATCAGTACTTGAACTAATTAATTACTAGAAATGAGTGTCTGGGGTTGAACCATGCTGTCTCATCATGGTGATCAGCACCGTAGCCCAAGAAAGAGAATTAAAACCATTGGCTTTCAAGATTAAGGAGATAATATAGATTTGTTTCTTGCTGTTTATTTTTTCCCCAACTATTCTACTCAGAGTTTTTTTTTTTCTGCTTCTCCTCTTTCTTATGTTCTGAATAGACAGAGATCCCAGTATAGAGTTCCAATCTGCCCCAGTATTATCTAGATGGGGCTAAATATTAAAATATAAATATAAATACCACACACACACACACACACACACACACACACACACACACGCACACTGTGGATAGTATCCGTAATTTTCAGCAATGAAAATTGTTGACTTGATGGAATATTTACTCTGAGCTAGTTTCATTCTACTTCATTATAATAGAAATATCAGAAAATGCTGAACAAATCATTCTCTCCCTCAATTTTTCCAGTAGCTCCTCCATATACACACGTTACTGTCCATGTTTGCCCACAGCATCCCCCAGATGGAGGGCTCCGTGGTTGCTTAAGTATGCTGTGCTGCTAGAGTTGATGATGGTGCATTGAAACCCATAGATCATATTTTTACCTTGTAAATAAAGTTTTATTGAAACACAGCAGTGCCATTCATACACATTGTCTGTAGCTGCCTTCATAGTACAGTGCAGACTTGAATCCTCAAACTGTATGACCCACAAAGCCCAAAGTATTTACTGTTTGGCTTTGTACAGAAAAATCTCGTTGACTGCATTAGTGAATCAAAGAAGACTGAAACTCTGGCCTCGCTTAGGAAAACGTTTTTGAGTTGAGCCTCCTTCTGGAGTACCGTGTACCTGTATGCCTTTTGCAGTGGATGAGTGGGTCAAAGGGTGGAAATTAAGGGCACAGACTCCACAGTCAGATTGCCTGAGTTTAAATCTCTGCTGTGTGACTGTGGGCAGGATGCTTCCCTTTCTGTGCCCCATTTCCTCATCTGTAAAATGGAGCTTAGAGGAGTACCACCTAAAAGGATTACCGTGAGGGTGAAAGATCACCCATTCTGGCTCTTAGCACCAGGTCAGACACTGCTGCCACTGGTACTGTCATTTTAATTTCCTGCCCGTAAAATCTGGTACTTTCCCCTGTGGATGTCTGAGATCCAGCAATGGTGGTGGTGCCCCCACCTTTGAGCTGATTAGACTCTTTGAACAGAATATATTCCTTCCCACCCTATTTGGTGTTTTGTCTTTTGTCTGAAGCAACTAGCAAAGTTGTTCCTCCCTACCTGCTGTGACCTGCAGTCACATTTGCTTTCTGGCCCCAGAGAGAGGAGTAGCAGTCAAAGAATCCATGTCAAGCTCTGACAGGGTTTTGAGGAGTGATTTTTTACTCACTTGAGCCAAATAGGAGAAGCAGTGGTATTTCCAGCTTGTCCTGCAACAACACAAATATCAATGTCCGTGTCCTACTCAGCTGTCCTGGAGAAGCGTTGTCCTGAGATATGACCAAAGATAACAATAGAATTGACACGTGCCTTACCAAGAGCCCACTTCTCTTCAGTGTTCTTGGGTCGGTTTGGAGAGTTTTCCCACTGAGTCTTCTGCCTGTTTCCCTCCTCTGAGAAAACTGGGAATCTTGACTTCAACAAAACAGGGCTATGATGCTGGTCAGCCTGCCCATCTTTCTATATTATATGCTGTGAGTTATCTCTCTGTGCATTTTCTCCCTGACTGCTACTTGTGTTCTTTTCAGGGCTTGACAATTAGAGATGCGAATCTCCTAGCAGAAGCTCAAAAGAGACATTTAAAAGACCCTGCCCAAGCTCTTAGCATTTCAGGAAGTACTTGCCAAACAGGCGGGTCCAACGTGACAGATCCCAGTAGGGCCCGGAGAATGAGGCTGAGAATCCCGCAGGCCTGCCATGCTGCTTCCAATGACAGCATTTTGGATTTAATGCATATTTAGCGGGCAAAATAATGCACCGTGAAAATGTGTGAATTCACATTTGCCCGAGAGACTAGAGAGGCTAAGAAAAGGAGTGTGAAGAACATAATGGATGTTTAAGAAACTTCCATGAAAGGAGAGAAAAACGCAAGGGAGAACATTAGTGCGAAGCATAACTTAGAATTTGGAAACTTGTCCTACTTGAACTAGACTTTTGAACTTGTGAGCTATTGAGCGGCAGCCTGTTTTATTGGACTTTATAGCTGCTCAGAGGTGACTGACTCCCTACCGTGTACCAGCTGAGAGGTCTAGAGTAGTTTCTTTATGATCTAGGTCACAGTTTCCTAATCTAGGAAAATGGGCATGTTACCATACCCCTCGCAGGATGATTGCGAGGACTGAAGGCGAACACGGTCATGAAACGACCAGGTACATTAACGTAGTGCATCACAGGAGCTCCAGACATAACCGTTCCCTGTCCTTCCCTGCGTGGTGAATCCTTACAGTGAGCACTGTCCCCTGCATGAGTTCTGGTGCTCGATCATTTTTTTCAGGCCCATAATGCCATCATCTGCATTGCCCCAGCAGCTTAGCCCAGAGGTCATTTCTCCCCAGTGTGTCCTTTTAATTATTTTGTTCCCCATCTCGGCAAAAGTGCACAAGAAACAGGACTCTGTGGTCAAGGAACCTCTTCTTGGGGCGGGGGGGGGGGGGGTAGGGGGTGTGGCACAAAGGCCAAAGGGTGAGAAATGTGAGCTGGGTTACCCCTGGGCTGTGACCCTGTGGGAGGACCCCTTGTCATCATCCACAGAGATGAAGTGAATGTCCTCCCCAACTTGGGTTCCAAAGAGTGCCGGGTAGAGGGATGAGAGCCCCAGTCCTCCCGCTACAGTCTGTAAGTGCCCTGTGAGCCCTTGATTCTAGAGAACTGTGCTTCTCTGAGTAAAGCTGAGCAACCTCGGAGTATCCTCTGTCATCGGTGTGTCCCCACGAGCAGGAGTGGAAGTGAGAGTCCTTGCAGCGTTGTATGTGGTATGTAGCTCAGTAGGGCTTGACCCTGTGGACCTTAGTGTCGTAGGCACAGTGAGGGAGCTGGATAGATGTTGAAGATCTTTCAGCTTCTCTGAGATAAGAATGTTGGAAGAGAGTGTGTCTGGCAGCTTTGTGTGGGCGTGTTGGCATTATGACCCCGAGGACGGGCCTGGCCGTTTTTTAAACAGACTTCAGCTCAGCCTCTCCACGCTTTACTTAATAGGCGCTCGTGGTCCAGTATGCTTTCTCCCTTACACGTTGTTACCCCATCCACACGTGGAGTTGATACAATGCCTACTTTGCGGGGTTGCTTTCAGTGATTCAATGAAAGGAAACTAGATGCTTCTAGCTGTAGTGCAATCCTCATCCAAGTCAGCCCTCCCACCGGAGTTGCTCGCGCTACTGCCGCTGTGGTCAAGGTCAGACTTCAGTGTTGTGTTGGAAACACGGGGAATGCTTAGTAACAAAAAATCTCTTCTTCATTTCTTGGGGTGATTTTCCCACTTTGCTTTTTTCTCTCCATTGTTCTCTATACACTGATTGGTTCTGGCTGGGTTTGGGGCCCTGACCTGCCCCCTGTGCTACAGGAGTCTGATGGGGACACGGCCCCATCTCTGAACTACATAGACAGCTCTCCCACCCCAATACCCAGAGCCATTTCTCCTTCACTTTGCATTTTTCCTCCTCTTTTCTCATACAGCACAGAGGACAGGATGGGAAACATGGTGGCAAGGGCATGAAAGAGGCATTTAAGTCACCCCTACAGGGTGTCTCCTGGCAGGGAGGCGATTAGAACTTCTGTTAGTCTTGTGTGAAATCTCTCTTCCTGGTGTTTTTTCAGGATAGAGTCTTCCTTCTCTCCCTCCTCATCAACAGTGTGGGTGGGGGGGAGGTTGAGGGGACGGGCAGGCCAGAGGCCTGATGCTCACACTATGACTGTGGGCCTTCTTCTCTTTCCTGGGGTAGGGTATGATATTTGGTGGGGCTTCCCCTTCCAAATCCTCTTTTATGAACTGAGGGACACCTGGGTGGCTCAGTGGGTTAAGCATCTGACTTTGGCTCAGGTCATGATCCCAGAGTCCTGGGATCAAGTCCCACATTGGTCTCCCTGCTCAGCAGGGAGTCTACTTCTCCTTCTGCCTCCCTCCGTGGCTTGTGGTCTCTCTCCCCTTCCCTCTCTCTCTCTCTTAAATAAATAAAATACTTTTTTAAAGAGAGATACTTTTAAAAATAATAAAACAAAACTGTGGAATGAATTAAAAACATTTTACTGAATTGCGTAGTCATGCTGACTTGGGGGAAAAAAAAAGTCTAAACTTAAGAATTGTGCCTGCTTTTCATCCCATCCTTTATAAATCTATCAAACAGGTTTGCCAGTTTCTTACCTAAATATCTGTAACCCACAGCATCAAAGTCCTACCTATGTTAACGAGCAAGCCAGTAAAATTGAATGGAAACCATTATATACTTTTTAGGAAAAATTCATCTTTATTAACCTCGCCTCCAGAGGAAATATTGCTGTGAACACATTTTGCGCCTTGTTAAAATTTCTTTGGTTTTGTACTGAGCAAGTCTGCTTTGGGCCAATGTGCGTCCACATGCGCAGGTTCGACATAATGTAGTTTTAAGTGGCCGCATCATTAACCTTTGAAAAATGGAAAAAGTCATGGAAAAATTAACAAAGAAAACGTGTGCTGTAACAACTGCTGTTAGCAAAATCAAATCCTCTGCTGATTAATCATGGGGAAGAGATTCTTTTATGGGGCATGTTGGTTATAGAATGACAAAGTAAGATTTCCATGATTCTTTGATTTTTCTGTTGCCAAATTGGGGGGTGGGGTGGGGGTTGTTCTTAAAAGCTTTGCTTGGAGGGTAGTTTAACATCTCCCCCTCTGTCTTTTCCCTCCCTCCCCGCCCTAAGGTGGTGCTTACGAAGTCAAACAGCATCGATTCTTCCGCTCTTTAGACTGGAACAGTTTGCTGAGACAGAAGGCAGAATTTATTCCCCAGCTGGAATCCGAGGATGACACAAGTTATTTTGACAGTACGTGAATTATCTGACATAAAACATTGTTTGACCTTCACTTTGTAGAAAATTATCTCCACTTAGGGTAGAACCCTCCAGTCTTGAACCTGTGAGTTCTTACATATAAGGCTGCTTTGATATAGGAGCTCCTAATTACTGTATCTAAAGTAAAAGCTGAAATGCTGAGTAATTGGAACCGTGCCCAAACATTTCCCTGCAGCTCGGTCAGAGAAGTATCATCACATGGAGACAGAGGAAGAGGATGACACGAATGATGAAGACTTTAATGTGGAAATAAGGCAGTTTTCCTCCTGTTCACACAGGTTTTCAAAAGTAAGTGAAATGTGGCATAAACATGCAGGGTCTCCCCAGACTCGATAGTGGGCATCCCTAAACAGCTGGACAAGATCATAAAAACCACCTACAGTGTTTTGGGGCTTGGGGTCTCCTATACTTAAAATTCCTTGGAGTTTTGGAAAAGTGACTGACCCCACCATCCTGATAATCCAGAGTTCCTACCAGCTTGTTACACTCTCCATAGATGGGTATGGTTTTTTTTGGAGGCCCAGATTTGGACTTGGAGTACTATCTTCAGAGAACACCATAGCCATACATATGCAGACCTCGCCCTGCAGGACTGAGTCTAGTTCAGTGCCAGGGAGCAGAGGAATCCCCCATTTCTCTGATGTTTCAATGAAGAATGTTGAGCTAGAGTCCTTGTGTACACAGTCCCCTCCTACTATCACAAGAATACAACACAAGGGAGCAGTCAGAGTCCTTGACATCAGCTAGGACCCTTGGGGATAGTTGCTGTGGAATGGGAAAGTCTTGTAGTCAGTAATAGAAAATGTAAGTCACATGACAGAGGCCAGATAAAGCCAAGCTAGAGTTTTGGAAACGGGAGAAGGTAATAAAATCAATGTCCGACAAGGATGCTTCTTACCAAGAGTGGTAACATGAAAAAATTCTTACCACTCACAAAGAAATCGTACAGTCCTGAGACCAGACAGGGCCCTAGGAAAATGGAAGGGCATCTGCAGGGCCCCCTTCTCCCTTTTGCGCTTTTCAGTAACGATGCAATCCCTGTTGCCATGTTTTGCATGTTGATTATTCAGCTCTTCTGTACCATGTAGGGCTTATGAAGTGTGCATTTTTGTACATGACTACTAGATAGAGCATATCTGCAAATGGGCCAGCACTGCCTTCACTGTTTAAAGGAAGGCCATGGAGAGGTAGGGGTCTCCTTGCAGGGTCTGCTGGCCAGCCCGCCCAGAGCCAGAACTGAAGCTTTGCTTACCCTGAGGACAGGATTTCCCCCATGCATGTGCTCTGGCCCATCCAAGCTGGGCCATAGACTCTGTTCCCTTCCCGCTGTCTCCTGTGCGCTAGTCACCCTGGGCCTCACCACAGTACACGATACGCCATCTAAGGGCCACTTCCTTGAGAGCAGTAAGGGGCTGTGTTGCACAGTAGGGAGTGCTTCCTGCCCTCTGCTTCCGATTTTTCTTTCCATCTTTACTGTGGAATAGCAGAGATCTCAGGTCTCCCTAAGCTCTGCTCCCCTTCAGAAACATTGGTCCCGTCTTAGGAAGCTGCCCATGTGTGCATGTGATTTATAATCCAGACAAACCCCTCTGACTCAGAACCAAATGTGCACTGCCTTCCCCCCCCACACACATCTTGAACCAGGTAATTTATTCTTCTCTTCACACTCAATTCCAATTCATTTCTCTCCTTCCCGCTCCTGACTGGTGGTCATTAAATCTTTTTCTCTGTGATTTTCTTTTTCTGATAGACTTCATGGTTAAAAAGTAATCTAAGATGTGCATTGCTCCCAGGGCTTAGAAACCCCAAAGCGTCTGTGGACTGTGTTTGCAGATGCAAAGTCCATAATGAGATAGGGCAAGAGGGTGATGACTTCATAATTCCCCACTCCAAGGAGAAAAAAATAGATCCACGGCCCATTCATCCCAGGACTCATGTAAATAGCATCGGAAAGTACCTTCTGAATACACAGTCCCAGTTGAAACTTTAGTCGTACTCTCGGATTTTCTCCCCAAGTTTGGGGTTTTTCGACAAGCTCTTTGGAGAAGGTCATAATAAACCCCAACGCTTGGCTTCACAGGTTTTCAGCAGCATAGACCGAATAACTCAGAATTCCGGAGAAGAGAAGGAAGACCCCGGAGACAAAACCAAAAGCACTGTGTTGCCGTCCACAGAGACGTTCAGCTGGAGTTCGGAATATTCTGAAATGTACGTGAAATGCCTGTTAAGATGGGTCGTAAGCGGTCGCTGCTAGTGCAGTGGTTCTTCAGGCTGAGCGGGCATCAGAATCTCCTGGAAATCCTGTGGGAACACAGATGGCTGGGCCTGTCCCAGCATGTCTGCTCCCCTAGATCGGGGATGGAGGCCAGGAACGTGCCTTTGGCCTAAGGTCCAGGGGATACTGTTGTGGCCAGTCCGGGGATCGCACTATAAGAACCACTGCACTAGACGCGCGTTGGTTAGCCTGCCCTCAGTTCCATTTTTACCTCATTTCTTCCCAGAGTCTCCTTGAATGCAGTTTCCTAGTGTGTATGCATACATGCCTCTGTTTTGTTTTTAATTAAGGCAACAGTTATCCACATCCAACTCTTCAGATACTGAAAGCAACAGACATAAACTCAGTTCTGGCCCACTTCCCAAACTGGCTATTTCAACAGAGGCAGAGAAAGATGAAGCTGCTCCCTGCCCCAGAGACCTGCCCGAGGAGCCAGAAAAGCCATCCCTTCCTCCTGCAGAGTGCACTCAGGAGGAGCCCGAGGTCACCACTCCGGCCAGTACCATCAGCAGCTCCACACTGTCGGGTAAGCACCTGGGTGTGCTGCCTGCCGTCCACCCAGTATCCACCAGCTGGAGGGGTCAGGGCCAGGGTCAGAATCCCAGTCGGCCTCCTAGGTGGTGACGATGGCTGTTCTGTGCCACTCTGCTCCCTCCTCGGCCCCACGACTAGGACTCGGGGGCATCGGCTCTTATGAACTGAGGTCACCCCTCCCGACCACATGGCCAGAGAGTGAACCCTCCTCACTTCAGTTTGGCCCAAGAGCCAGCCTTCGCTTTCACAGCTGGGCTTCGATGGGGTTCTCGGATGGCAGTCAGAACACCCTAGGACCGTGTTGTGTTCTCTATTGTTGATGTAAAAGTGGGTCTCGCACAGTGGTGTGTAAGTCAAAGTTGGGAGTCAGGAATTGTATCAGACAGTGATATGTTCAAAATTACCCTCAAACATGTCTTCAGTCGCCCAGAAGGTACACTATAAAGGCAGCTTTCCTTCTGGTGTTGCAGTGGGTGGTGGTTTCTTGGAAAGAGTTTGTTTTGGTCATGGGGCCATGTTGTGCCAGATAACTTCCATATATCCACACTAGACTCTTAGCCCAGCAAGATTCTTATTCTGTGAGATTCCCCGGTGATCTCCATGCATGTAGGACAAAGAGGGGAGGAGGGATTGAGAAATACCAACACAATTCAAATTGGTGTTTCATGCACACATGAAAGGATCCCGCCGCAGGCACAAGTTACCGTCCCAGTCCTACCAAAACTCCACAGACACGGGTCACTGTTGGTGAGGCAGTCCAGGGGGATTGGGCTTTTCTTGGAGAATACTTTACAGTGTCACTTTTGTGTAACATAACATTCCTGACAGCAGAGACAGTATCTTCAAAGGATTTTAAAAGGCTTACTGTGTCGTTAGGTGATCAAACTTGCATTTCCCTCAGACCCAGCCGAGAGCACTTAAAATATTACTTGGTTTACAACAACTGTTTGCACAGCATATCCTTCCACAGAGAAGTGTGTATTTATGCTTTTTTTTTCTAAATGAAACATGGATATGGCTTAGGGTTGCTATGATAAATATTTTCATTAAGCTATATTCAATATGCTGTATTGATAACCATGAATGATTCCAAGAATTTTTATGAACTTTTTTTAAATCTAACTGAATATTCCCAGCATAACTCTTTAAAATCATTTCAAGAAAACACATCTTACAGCTTAGGTTTATTTCAGCCTCGCTGAAAAGTTTGCTTCTGTGGAGCTTTTCATGTGCTTCTGGTTTATCATAGGGAAAAATAATGTGGGTTTTTTTTTTTTCTTTCTCCCTCTTCCCCTCAGTTCTGTTGCCATGTAGTATAATTCCCCTTATCTTTACTTTTTTATAAAGCCAAGGGAATAGCGACGTAGAAGTAGTGTAGACACAACCTAGTGGTCCAGGATTCTTTTTTTTTTTTTTTAAAGGTTGAGATACCCTATTTCTTTTTTTTTTTTTTTTTTTTTTAATATTTTATTTATTTATTTGACAGACAGAGATCACAAGTAGGCAGAGAGGCAGGCAGAGAGAGAGGAGGAAGCAGGCTCCCTGCCGAGCAGAGAGCCCCATGTGGGGCTCGATCCCAGGACCCTGAGATCATGACCTGAGCCGAAGGCAGCGGCTTAATCCACTGAGCCACCCAGGCGCCCTGGTCCAGGATTCTTAATTCTTTTTTGTTCGTGTTGGTGGTCAAGCCAAATGGAATTATCTCAGTATTTTATATTTCTGGTTACTAAGGTCTCTGTTTCCTAGTTTATGATCATGCTCTGAAGAGAGTGTACTTAGCTCCATTTAAATTTTTTTCTTAATACAGTAGATCACTTAGTCTCCGTGCCCTGGTCCCCATCAGCAGTGTAGAAGGGAAAGGGAGGGAGATGGTGTCTAAGCAGTTGATTGATTACTTTCATAATTAAAAAAAGAAAAAAAGCTGCTAGGTCCTGCCGTGCATTTTGATTAATTGATTCAAACCACCTTTCTGTCTCCCCCATATACACACTAAAAATAATCAAAGACCTTGGGGGCTGTACAGAATAGAGAGATGAGCTGATCTGCTCATGGCCAAGGGTAATTAGGAAATCTGAAAACCGTGACTGTAGTAAAATTAAATTTGTTGATTTTTATATTGCTCCACCATCAAAAAGAAGGAACCCTTGACATTTACAGAACATTAAGGTGACATTATCCACCATTGGCAGAACAGAAATGCATACTTATATCCAGGGCTATGAAATGAGGTGGTGGATGCAGGAGGGAGGGATGATGGAAAAGAATACCATATATTCACTGCAGACGTTTAGGGAAGTAGAGCTTTACACCTCTTTGTTTTGAATGGGTGAGAAGTAAAAGTCCTGAGGTCTTGGGTGTATTATTCGCTGTGAAGAGATTCAGCTTTTCGTTTTGCATTCGTCAGGGATCCCACCCCCCCCCCCCCATTAGCAAGGAGAAGAGCGTGTGACTTACCCGAAAGGAAGCTTACGGTTTTTGAGATGAGTGTTTGGTTCGTGACATGGTATTCATCAAGTCCTTGAGCTGTTAATTCCTTTATTTAGAGAGCGCAGAGTAGATGGACTTGAGTGAGGTTGTGTTGGGCGGATGGAACAGGAGGGCTGCTGATACGTCCCTTAGGATTGTCCTCCTCTGTAGGTCACGTGGGTGTCACATGGACGTCTGAATCTTTTCCTACACCCACAGTACTCTGCTAGATCCCAGCTTCCCTTAGCGAGGACCCCACCTCTAGGGCGGGTGCCCCTTCTGTGCACGAAGGCCAAACTCGAGCTGTGCCATTGAGTGGTACAGTCAGCAGCAGAACAGCAATGTGAGCTAAGTCTTATCCAGCCTAACCCTTTCCTAGGCCAAGAGTGTCGTGTCCTTTAAAACCTGTCGACTGGTCTTTCAAAGGGTCATTTGTAATGGTCATTTGTATCAGATTCTCTGCATGGATTGCAAACCTTAAGGTGATGATAGTCTTGATGGTTTTTAAAGCACAGGGTGGGGGAGGCCTTGGAACACAGCATTTACAAGTCAAAATGAGATAAGTGTTGCTTTTTCTGGATAGACAAACATAAACTATCAGTGATTTAAAAAAAAAATAAAGAAAACTGGTAGTCTGCAAAAGCAAGAGTAGGAAGAACCAAAAGGGGAGGCTGTTCACCTTTTCTCTGCGGGAACTCCACATGTGACTTCTGCTCAGAAACTTTTACTCTTTGTGTGCCGTTGCCCAGACAGACGTCAGTGATTTTCCATTTTTGTCGCCTCCTGCATGGTTATATTCCCTTGGGATCCCTCCTGAGGGGAGTCCTAATTTTTTAACTAAAAACAAGGAGACAAAAAGAACACCTCCAGGGTCTCTTAAGGGTTAATAAACAAAAATAAAGAAGGCACAGCAACCTTAGAGAAGAAAGGATCTTACCACGGGTCTCATAACTTCAGGACAGAGCCAATGACACACTGCCTAGAGGAAAAGCCAGGAGGATGTAGAGAGCCACTGAGTAACATAGTGGGTAATAGGCTTTATCATCCTGTGAGGTTTGCAAAGAGTGGAGAGTGTAAGGGGTTATATGGCATGAGAAGTCCAAGGTGACACCTCCAACACTCTTCTATCAGTTAAAGTGTGGGCCTAGTATAGGTGTGTCCTGGGAAGGTGGTACGAGGTGACACAGGCATAAGTCTACACAAAGACATGAGGTGATGTCCACTTACCACAAAGCAGCGTTGTCCACATTATTAAGAGCATTGCTAAGGTTGATCACTAATATCACAGGATAATCATATTAGACAGTGGACAGTCATGGTGTTGATAAGGTGGTGCTGGTTTATAGCATGGCCTTCCATGGGTTGGGAATGAGGGGGAGGAGTTGTCACTACAAGGGTTCTAAGATAGAGATTCTAGAAAAGAATGAGTCTTCTAGGTAAGGGGAGTCACGGGCTGAGAATGAGCAGACTCGTGGACAGGTAGAGTGACACCTGAATGGACGCCACTTTCCTCTCCCTCTTCTTCCACGTCCCCTTTCTCCAACTGGTCATGTCTGTAATGTTTGCCTGACACCATAAGGCCCGTGAGCCATAGGGGAGAACGTTTCCCAGTTTGTTCCTCCTTCTCTCTCTCTTCCCCTTTCCCCACCTCTCCGGTCCCAGATTTCTCTGAACGTGTTTATCCCTTCTTCTTTGTGCAGTTGGCAGTTTTTCAGAGCACTTGGATCAGATAAATGGACGAAGCGAGTGTGTGGACAGTACAGATAATTCCGCAAAGCCATCCAGTGAACCCGCTTCTCACATGGCCCGGCAGCGATTAGAAAGCACAGAAAAAAAGAAAATCTCTGGGAAAGTCACAAAGTCCCTTTCTGCCAGTGCTCTGTCCCTCATGATCCCAGGAGGTAGAGAGACATCTACTCGCATGAAATTGTGTGATGTGCGCATGTGACCCTCCTTCCCGGTTCGGAATGCTGATGGGGATGCAAGATGGCTAGAGGCAATAGCGAGTGGTAGCTGGTTGACCCAGCTGTCCCGGGAGCTTCTCCCTGCAGGAGCTCCAGGCCTCCCAGACAGCATGTGTCGCTGATTTCTTCTGGCTTCTTTCTGCATTGGGAGATGAGGCAGGCTTCCTTCCCACAATGCCTTCCTTCTTGTATTTGTTTTCTTTCCTGTTTGGCTCCCCTCTCCCCAAGTTCAGTAGTAAATTTACCTCCTCTGAATAGTTTTTCTTCTCGAGATGGGACATCATTTATATACTTTACCAAGCTGCTTATAGCATCTGTGTTGGAAAGCTAAGTATAGTTTTTCCTCATCTAATTAATGAGGAAATAGACATGGAGGACGTAAGTTTTTCATTTCCGGGGGTGCAGAGAGTCACAGACAGCACTGAGGTTCTACTTTTTCCCAACGCTGTCTGTTGAGCTATGCTTCCTCTTACTGGCAGTCAAATCATTTTCTTCCGTGTATTGGAAGACAGAGCTTAATTACGGTTTTGTGGAATTGCAGTATTTTTCCATAACTGGGTTTTGCCTCCACAAGTCACCAAGTCCACAGCAATTCCACTGGAAAAGATGAAATACACACCCTAGTGTTGGTGACTTACTGTTCCAATGGCGGCAAGGGAGTGCAAGTAGCAACTGAATTCTGTTGCAGACGGCTTGCATTGGGAAGAATACAGACCATGTCTAAAAGGAATCATTGATATTTTCAAAATTTTCCTGTTTGTGCAGAAAGAAATTTGACAGAAACAAATGCTCCCGTGGGGGTACTGCTCCCTCTAGCATACTCTTTGCTGGGAGACATCCTCTTTAGTACCATAAAACAGTTTGTTTGAATGACTGTTCATAACCCAAAGGCAGTGGCCCCCAAGCAGCTGTGGTGGAGAAGGTAAGTCTGCTTTCGAAAAGTGCTGAGAAGGCCCAAATCTTGGTCAGGAAGAGTAACTGTTCCATTTGGGAGGGAAGGAATTGGGGACTTGGCTTTCCAGCAGTTTCAATGTGTGTGTGTGTCCACTCTGTCCCGTTCCTGCATGCATGGTTCAAAGTTCACTGCCCACCGGTGTGTGTTTCCTCACCTGGTCTTTTGACGTTTAGAGAAAAGGTAGCCAGCAAAAGAGAACCAAGATGTCATGTGCAGTCACAAAATGAAGGAGCATGGTAGTGAGACACTTAGCTTTGTTCTACTTTGGCCAGACCTAAGAGCGGGAAGAAATGATAATTTGGGTAGTTTGAGCTCTCTGTGTCCACAGGGGACTCAGTACACCTTCAGCAGCCCTGGGGCTCAGTCGCCTGGCTCCCATGGGGCTCACCCTTGCAACCTCAGTGTCTTCTCTAGATTGTTCTTGTCAAACACACACCCAGTTTCACGTGACCAGTTAAGATCTGTTTAGATTCACATAGATGGAAGAGCGATGGCAACAATTAAATTAGAAGTGTGTTTGCTTCTTAAACAAGAAGAACAGAGTAGAATTGGTATTGTGGAAGGTGAACAAAGTTTTTGTTAAAATTTCTCAGTTTCACCTGCATTATCCTTTCAGAATTATTGTTAGAATTGTAGGTAACATATGAAGACAATCAGTTGTAGTCAGAGTAATGAGTAATGAGGAGTGATTCGTTGAGAAATTGACATTGCCCTGTTGCTTGATCAAAATTGCTTCATGAGTACTAGCTCAGTAATACTCTAGAAAGCAACTGGGGTGTTGATAAATGGCTTTCCTAACCATGCATGTTTGAGAAGAACCATGTTCAAGTTGTTGAGGGCAAGATTTGAAGCCCGAGGATCTCTTACTCTGGGCCACACAGTATTCTCTGTGTAAAGGCATACTTGAAATTTGTGCATCTGTGATTTGTTTCTGTAATTAAAATAAAACATGCTAACTAGAACTATCACAGCCAGGTAGCAGCTAGGTTTGGGGTGTGTTTTAATTAGTGTAAAGAATTAAGAAATTATAACTTCAGAGAATTCATTGAAAAATGAGTTAAGATAAAGACACTTTTGAAGTTCTCTTAATAGCCTCTGTTCAGCAAGCCATGCTAGTTAGATAAGTATTTTTATGTTATTTCTTTATGAGACATGAATGGGTTGGTCTTGCAGCCAAGCTCCTAGTCATGGCAGGGCTGATGCGTCGTGGGCTGACTGCATGGACGTCTGTGTGATCAGGTTCAGCTTTGATGCCTGGCTTCTCTGTTGCAGATATGTTTGCTGTTTCTCCACTGGGAAGTCCAATGTCCCCCCATTCCCTGTCCTCGGACCCTTCTTCTTCACGAGACTCCTCTCCCAGCCGAGATTCTTCAGCAGCGTCCGCCAGTCCACATCAGCCTGTTGTGATCCACAGTTCCGGGAAGAACTATGGTTTTACCATCCGAGCCATCCGGGTATATGTGGGAGACAGTGACATCTACACGGTGCACCATATAGTTTGGGTAAGACCATCAGCCTCTCATCCTCGTTCGTTTCCACTCCCACCCATCCTGGAAAATGAGTAAGTTGGGAGGCCTATCTGCGAGCTGTTTTTCCGTTAAGCTGACATTGGGGACCTGTTCATGCCCTTTCCCTTTATGGGGGGGAATTGAATTTAACAAAAACTAGTAATTTCTCATAATTCTGTCCAGTTTTCCTGTTTGTCCACTCTGCATAACAAGCTGGTGGAAATTGTCAAAGATTGTCCTCTTGCCACTTCTCTTTTTCGGAGCTTTTTGGTTTTGTTTTGTTTTGTTTTGTTTTTGTAATCTTTTTTCTGGTCTTCTTTTATTTTAAAACAAAACTACCTTCTCCACTCACCTTAAATTTTGTAAGGAATGGTCCTATTTTAGGATGATGACAGAAAAGGAATAATAACCATGCCTTCTTGATTTCCTCTTAGGAGCTTAGGATCATTTGCTGATAAACTCAGAATATTCTCCCAGAAGAAACCGCAGATGTTAGGGTTGCCATTTGTTGGCTTATGAATGTGTACTCTGTTCTTGGACTTTAGAATGTAGAAGAAGGAAGTCCAGCATGCCAGGCAGGACTGAAGGCTGGGGATCTGATCACACACATCAATGGAGAACCGGTGCATGGACTTGTCCACACGGAAGTTATAGAGCTCTTGCTAAAGGTATTATCTTTTTATGTCCATGCCATACAGGGAAAGCAGGTCATCAGAAAGAACTGGTACCAAAAATTCTCTCCTGAAGTTCTATAGTTCTTCTCTGTGGTACACACTCAGGCTTATCAATGAGAAAGCTGTTTAATAGTCTAAAGTTTAATATAAAGGAGAAGAGAATATGAATTCTCTGGTTATTTATACCATGAAAACCATGTTCTTATATCTGCCCAGTCACTTCCTAATTGAACTTCTTATTCTAAATCACAGATAACAAAAGGGTTTTTTTTGTTTGTTTGTTTTTTGGTGGTTGGTTTTTTTTTTTCCCATTTATTGAACCTCACATAGTAAAATCTGTTTGGAAATCACCTATCCTAAGGGTGATTTTCTTCAGGAACATTAAGTAAGTTTTATTCTAGTACAAGGGAAGATGAAGTGGTATAAAACTGTGAGGTCGGATATGAAGGTTCATTCTAGTAGTTGAATTTCCTTTGAAAGATGGAATTGTGAATACAGGGACCTCTGGGTAGCTCAGTCAGTTAAGCATCACACACTTGGTTTCAGCTCAGGTCGTGATCTCAGGGTCATGAGATCGAGCCCCACGTCTGGCTCTGTGCTCATCGGGGAGTCTGCTTGAGATTCTCTTTCCCTCTCTGTCTCCCCCTCCCCCCACTATGTGCACGCTTGCTCACTCTCAAATAAATAAATGAATCTTTAAAAAGAAGAGCTGTGAAAATAAGCACATATACCATAAATGACAGAAATAGGTAGTAATGGAGGAGGGGATGGTGGGGGGGCCTTCCCCCCCATACAAATGATTTTGAACGTAAATCATTTTCTGTTTCGAATGCAAGCTGAATAAAGCTTGTAGAGTTAAGATCACAAGAAGCGTGGACATGAGAGGAGGGAGAAAATCTACACTGATCCTCTCATTTCTGTTGAGTTACTTGCTGTGTCACCTGCTGACCATAGAATATAAAGTTAGATCTCCGAATATGGATCTTGTAAAAACAAAGATGAAGTTTGTGTTTGCCTGTAAAATCTGTTCAGAAAAAGAAGTCTGTGATCAGAAATACAGTCTCTAATTGGAGGATTATTTTACAGATCCACAGGTTTATGGATGACCTCTTGCTTTTTGAGCACCAAGGGGTCTGTAAGGGACTTCAGAGAGGTGTGAACCATAGCCTCAAATAACCTACAGCGTGTTGAGAGAGCATAAATTCGTATATGCTATTTAAATAATGTGCATTTAGACCGTTTTCAGAATACGTGCTCTGAGTCCAGTGCCGGATGTAGATGGTAGATGTTGATAACACAGGAATTGTTATAGTCCTTGCCCTTGGGAAGTATGGGAGATGCAGGAGATGTATGGAAGCACGTAAAGTTTAACTTAATTAGGTAGAGGGAGGGTTGTCATACTTTCTCAGAGAATATTCTATGAGTAGAGAGACATCACAGAGAAATTTCATTGAATTGAAACATGAAAGAAAATTAGAAATCTAGAAGGCACTACAGAGAAGTGGATGTGCTAAGCCTCCCAAAATAAGGGCAGTTTAATGACTTTTCTCCTTTCCTGTCATTCCCACAGCTAATAGGAATATATTCTTCAAAAAATTAAGGGTCTGGCCTAGGTTTTGAGAGTAGTTAATAGCAGTCATATCCCAAGGTCCATTGTAAAGTAGCAGATTTTAAGAAAGTTATTGCCATTGATTAATTCACATTATTAATGAAATTTGGGTCTTGGGCTCAAAACTGAAGTCTGAAGGGTTGGGGCCTGATGTTGCTGTCATAAATTCCTACAGATTGTTCCCTAACACTAGCCACCTTTCTCACAAATGCATGTATTGATCACTGGAGGGATAGGACTCAATATTGAGAGAACGCTGCAGGGCCATAGGCAGTGTTGGAAATCAGCTAAAGGTCGTGCTGAACACATAGCAAATCCAACAGAGCCCTGCAGGGCAGATCTTAACTCTTAAAGCTTTCCACATAATCCCAGCATGCACCCCGTACCGGGATGTAGATGGGTACCCAGTAACTGTGGTGTTGAGGTGAACAATGGAGTTCTCCTTTGCCTGCTGTCCAAAAGTTACCGTGGGAGGAGCCAAGTACCACACTTCTGCTCCTGTCATGTCTTGACTCATGTCTTTGGTATACATGCCATTCAGTTCATCATTCAACATTAAATGGCTCGAGTTAGGCTCCACTTTGCAATGTGTCTACTGAACAGAGCAGAAGACATGGAGGGTAAGACCTGAGTTTTTTTGTTTCCTTCCCCATCTATCCTTGATAATATTCTTTGTCCACCTGGTGTGCAACAACTCACTCCAAGTAAGTGTCCAAGAAATGGGAGGCACAGCAGTGTTGCTGACTTGGAGGTCCTTTGGCTGTGGAAGTCACCTGAAATGACTTCAGGCTCTACAGGGCAAAATTCTAGAAGGGATATACAGACTCATGAGTCTGACCAGCAGTTTCTGTCACAGTACCTGCTCCTGTGGTCCAGGGCTGCCCCCATTGCTGGCTCAAAGATTGACCCTTTGTGAGGAAGAGCCCAGGGAAGTTGTTTCGGGTCCCCCCGCCCCCACTGTCTACATATCCAATATAGAAACCTCTCCACCGAAGAAGCAGGCAGGCAGAGACAGAGGTGTTGTTTATCTATCTCTAAAATGCCCATTGCTCTTCTCTAGGAGCTCACCTTTTGTTTTACATAGTAAGTCTGTGTTTTGCAGGTGAGGTTCTCTTAGTTGTTATTCATCCTGCTAGAGCTTTTTCAGATCTTGGCATTAACATTTAAAAGAAGGTCAAAGGGATTTGAAATGGTAACATAGTTTGGCTTTCTGCCTTCCTTATAAGAACGTTGTGTTATGTGCCGCATGGCTCCAGCCACAGCATATCTTCTTGTCATTTCATGTATCTGCTCATAAAATCACAAGAAATAATGAACAAATATGTATATACATATATACATGTATATAAATGTGTGTGTGTGTGTATATATATATCTTTAGAAAATATGCATTTGTTTCCTTGGCTGAGACATTTGATGATTTTCATAATTTGTTTTATATTTGATATGATTCAGGATTTTTAAAACCTGCTTCTTTGGAATTTGAATATATACTTCTCCTGAAGGTCTCTGGCAAAGCCTCTTGGCAGAATCCAGTCCCATTTGTAACAGTGTGTCCTCCCCTAGTCACAGAGCACCTTCTTTCCTGGATCTAGTCAGCGTGGCTCTGAAATTGCGTACACACACCCGCAGCGTGTTGGAGAGCCCTGGCGTCTCTGTCACAGAGCCAACCGGAGGATCCTGCCTCTGGTTCATAAAGGAAGCACTGGAGAGGAGCAACCAGTGTAATGAAACAAAAAGGATACAAGGGATTTAATTATCTTCTCAGTGAACTGTGTAATCATGCAGCTTTCTTCCAAATTTAAGCAGCGGTTCTTGGACAAAGCGTGAAGTGAGGGATACCCACGCTGGGCTCCCTCATGCCGTCGCTCGTGGAGCACCAGGGTAGCAGCTTTGTTTCGGTCCCTTGGATGCTGCTTCCTCGTTTATACTTGCAGGCTACTTCGTGAAATGTCGTGGCACCCTTAGGCAAAGGTGGGGGCTGCCATGTGTCTGTTTGGAAATGCTCATAGAGTACTTATTTAGCTTTTGGAATGTAAACGCCAGAAGCATTTTCCATTTAACGTCTTTACCTTTGGTCTCATTGCCCCTCACAACTTGCAGGCAAACCTGCTGCGGGAGCAGGGACTTAGGTCCGCAGTCATTTCACATGGTAGATCCATGGAATTACAGAATCCTGTGCTTCTCCAGTTCAGCTCCCCACTGGCTCTCTGCCTCCCTTAAAGTGGGCTCCTTCACCTTTGCCTCCCCCACTCTCCTGCCACCAGGAGTTAATCACCTCCTTTCGGCTTTCAGGTTAGCCTTCTCACAGAACTTCGCCAAAGCAATGAAATCTTTCTCCTCCCGCTGCTGTCATGGGTGAAGTCCCTATTGAGGCACATAACAATGTGTCTGGCTTTACCTGCCTAATCAGGAAACTCCCAATTCCACCAGGTTGCTTTTTCAGGATAACATTAATTTAAATGCCCAGTGCATAAGAGAAGCCCTAAAACTTCATCAGCCCCTGCTTCAGAAATTTCTTTTCTATGAACTCTGGGGAACTTTTAGATACTAAAATGAAGACCATAAGATAGTATCATTATTACCCTCCCTACCTATTCACTGAGCCCGGAAAATGTGCAGAGCATTGTGTTAGGTCCTGAAGGGTCATACAGCAGAGGACTCTGGGAATAACAGGTAACAGACAAACTCCCATAATCCCTACACCCTGGGAAGTAGGTGCTGTAAATAACAGTGTGTGCCCACTTCACAGATGAAGGAATTAAAGCAGGAGAATGTTAGCTGAGCAGTCCGAGGTTACCTGCTAAGAGGGAGCAGAAGAGGGTTTGCACCCTGCTGTGTGGTGTCAAAGCACGTGCATCACGTTAGTCCAACCAGAGTGCCCTATACCTGAGGTTCTCTGATTGCCAGTAATGCAGTACAGTGTTCACGTGGAAAAACAGTCCAATATCAGTCTGCAGTCAAAGGCACAGACTGTAAATATGGCCCAAAGTCCAAAGGACAGATAGCTTAAACTAGGGTAGACAGGGAGGAAGAGTTGGAGGTTACAGGTGGAGAGTTAGTGTATGGGAAGGGAGTGCGTTACGGTCTCAGTAGAGCAGAGAGAGTGTGTGCAGACAGAAGGGCAAGAAAACTCAACGTGCTTGAGGTACATGAGTAAACGAGCGCGGCAAGAGCCTGGGTTTGTATATGGGTTGGGGTGTGCAGGTTGGTTGGAGCTGGATTGTAGAGGATGTGAAGCAGAGCAAAGACATTGACCTACAGAACGTGCAACAGTCCCCGTGTGTGTAATGCAGAGAAAGGAATATAAAAATAGTCTACCTCAGTAAGCTATCCAAGGCCAACTGATAAGCTCACGTGGAGCCACACTGAGAGGAACAGCTCGCTTAGCCTGCTGTTGTATTGAGTTCAGCCAGCTTAAAGCAATTTCCCTCCCACCATGCACAATTACACAAATAGTTAATAGGAAAAGTAAACAAATTGAACATTTAACAGTCTGTTGGCCCCATTTTTTGTTGTTTTTTAAACAAGTACCACAGAATTTCTCTTAGAAGAGTTCACTCGTTCTTTGGAAGAAAATATTGAGGATGAACTGACCCAGTAAAACAAATTGCACTCAGCTCAGACAGCCCTCCATGTGGCGAATGCATCCACCAGGTGGCAGGCTTTATGATTCCTAACGCTGTTGGCGGAAAATGTCGTTTTTCTATTCGTTTACCATTTTCGTTGTCATTAATGCTCCTGGTGGAATATTTGGAGTCTGTATCTTCTGTGTCTGTAATTCCTCCTTAGGGAAATTCTCTCAGTGTATTTACGTCAGTCAAGCAAACGGTCCCCTGGAACAAGTCATATATAGAAACGAGGAAGAGAAAACCAGAGCTGGCTTTTATAGGGGAAGGGAGCATTTTGTAGAGAGCTCAGTCATGTGCTCTGATTTAAAAACCGTGGTCATAACTATTTTCTGATGAGTATGCTTATCACTTATGTTTATTTATTAAAATGTTTACGCTATTTTTATATCTCTTCATTTTCTTCTTGGCAGTCTGATGTGTTGATCATTCCCTGTATTAATCCAGTATCTGATTCCCTTACCATCACCCATTAAGTATAAGCCATGCTCTGCGGGGAGCAAGAGAAGTGAAGGACCAGGGCGTGCCATGCCCATGACGAGTAGCACAGGTGATGAGGGTCAGAGAGCCAGAGCTCTTCTGCTAGACTCTGTGACCTTGGGAAGAAGAAACCCCAGTGTCCCTGAATCTATTTTCCTCATCTTTCATGCAAGGATAACAATTCTTTCCCACCTCACCAGGTGCAATGGTAAAATATCGTAAAATATTTACATTATTATATACAAATATATGTTGTATATAATATATTAAATATATATAATTTAAATATACGATACGTATAATATGTATAATTTGTATATATTAAATATGTACAAATACATTATTTGTAAAAAAAAAAATAAAACAGCTCTCCTGGCATGGTGGTGAAAATAAAGCAAGAGAATACATGTGAAAAACACTTTAATGCTCAAGATGCACTTTAAAAAGGCTGCATGGCATTGTTAACTGCTTGTAGATAAAGATAGGAAAGGTGATGGTGAATTATGTTAAGAAGGGTAGAACTGGACTCAGGTTCAGTGACTCACATACTAGGAGAGCTTCAGTGGTCACGAAGGCTCTCTGTCTTGTCTGTATGTGAATGTGGAAAAGGGTTGAAAGAATGGTAGTGAAACATGAACTCCAGCCATCCTGGTTGCTCTTTTCATTCACCTAAGGCATGCAGGACAGACTCATATTTTCGCAGGACCTCCCAAAATTGTGAAGGGAAGATCCTGTTCTAAACAACCTGCATTGGTAGGCCTTTCATACGTAGAAGCTGAACACTCAGTGGAAACAAGAAATAGACTGTCAGTCTTTACCATCAGATAAAGGGTTATTCTTAAAGTTTTGGCATTTGCATGCAGAACATACAGTTTAGTCTTTCAGAATATTTTTTTTTCCTTTTGTTTCAGTTCAAATCCTATTTCGCTAACACACACACACACACACACACACATATATTTTACAATTAGGACATTAGGTATGGGAATACATGTCTTAAATATACAAAGAACTCTACAAATCAGTCAAAATACTAAGACTTGCTCATTCTAAAATGGATATAAGACCTGGACAGATTATCTCCTGAAGAGATAGAAATGACCAAAATAAATGAGATACCATCAAAGAAGGAAGATGAAAACTTGATACAGCTTATTTGTATAAAATTGGAAATTTGTTTAATGTTAACATTCAGTTCTGACAAACCTGTGGTAAGAAATGTATTTATGGGGGTACTTGGGTGGCTCAGTCAGTTAAGCGTCTGACTATCTCTCTGAATCTGAAAAAAAAAGGGGGGTATGTATGTGCTGCCCACAAATACACCTGTTGACATAAACTTTCTGGAAAATAGTGTATTAGTTTGTACCAAGAATCTTTAAAAAGTTTGGAAAGACCCTTTGATTTGCTACATTGACTCTAATTATGTAATCTAAGGAAAATGACAGAGATTAAAACAAGTGATTTATAGATAGGGGTATTTATGACAACCCTTAAAAGAATTGAAAAGTAGAAAAGTATGGAAATAAGTTTTGATTCACCCATCTTGTGGAATGTTATTTATACAGCCAATAAAAATTATGTTCTCAATGAACATTCAGTGATGCAGGGAACGTTTTCCAAGTTATATAATGTGAGATGGAAAAACAACATAAAGCTAAATATTAGATTAACTAAGATTAAAATCATTTCTGAAGTATGTCTGTATACATGCATAATTTATACGTGCCTGAAAAGAAATCAAGAAATATGCTGAAATATTATCAGTGTTAGCTGAGTGATAGGTTTCTCAGTGATTTTTATTTTTACTTATACTTTACAATTACTTCTCATAATATCATGTATTATTTCCCAAATTGGAGCGGCGGAGTAGATGTTAACATGAAAGCAGTCAGTCCTCCTTGGTTGAGTCCCCGACCCCACCATACTCAACTCTCCTATCACTTAGAGCTGAACTGCTGGGTGTTTCCCAGAAATAGGCCTTTGAAAAGAGCCTTCTCCTTATACTTCTTGTCTTTTCGAGGTAATCAGGGCCATCTGTGGCTTTGAAAGGGTATGTTTCTCCCCCAGTTATTAAGAAATTCAAGAAGAGGTCATTGATGTGGGAGTGAAGGGAATCAGTCCTACCATCTGCCCTTGGCACCCCTCAGCCCAGCTTCTGACTCCACTCTCCTCTCTAACCTCAGGGCCTTCCCAGCAAGGCCCTTCCAACAAGCCCTGTTCTAGCAGTGAGTGAAATATCCAGAAATCCACCAGGAGTTACCTCCCCATGCATGACCTGGTTAAAGAGAGGCTGTTTTATACTCACTGGCATCAACTTTCAGTTCTGCAAGCTGACAAGTCTTAGGGTGACAGAAAAGAAATCTTTTAAAATACTTAAAAATAAAAGTCTCTTTCAGTTTTCCTAGTCTATGATTTCTAGGTCAAGGGAAAAACACAAAAAGGAGAAAAAAGTAAAATAAATCAACCAAGAACAGACAGCCCCTGGGCACATTTATACTCCATACCTATGGATGAATGTAACTTACTTATAGAGTGCTTTCCACGTGTCACACTTGGTGCTGAAGCCTCTCTTAACTCCATCCTGTGGAGTCCTCATACGAGCCCCTGTGAGATAGGTCTGATTCCGCTGGTAGATGGGGCAGGTGTTTGAGGCCCAGAGAGAAGCAGCCTCCTGCAGTCACAGGACTTGGATTTGAACTCACATCTGTGGAGTCCAGAGCCTGCCCTCTTAAAGAAACCTGTCATTTTGCTGTCTACCCTTTGTGTTCTATTAGGATGTCCCTGCTTTATTAAAAGGTTACTTAGAAATGGAGGCTTTTGTACATATGTCTTTAGGTATCTTTATTTGTCTTTGAATCTCCTAGCCCAGTTCCAAATCTTGTTTCCTCCCAGAATTTCCCTTTAATACCACCCCACTTTTTTTTATAGAGTGGAAATAAGGTGTCAATCACTACTACCCCGTTTGAAAACACATCAATCAAAACGGGACCAGCCAGGAGAAACAGCTATAAGAGCCGGATGGTGAGGCGGAGCAAGAAATCTAAGAAGAAAGAAAGTCTAGAAAGGTTAGTTAAAGCAGTATTTTTGCGATTTTGGTATATACCCTTGTTGGAAGAAAGTTACTCCTTACTTAATTTAAACACTTCTTTGTGAGAAAGATCCATTGCTCTGTGAGAAATTTCATGCTGTGGTTCAGATATTTATACATTAAAGTTCACATTCATAACAGTGTTATGAATTATTTTTCACAATGAAAAGATTTACAGAGTTACATTGTAGGAGTATTCAGATTGTTGTGTTTTTTTGTTTTTGTTTTTGTTTTTGTTTTTTTACTGTGTGAGTACCATGAAAAGCCATTTACTGTTTCTTAAACCTCTAGACTTCATTTCAGATGAGTTGGATTTAAGGCATTGGAACTTCAGGCAGTTTTTGGCATTAAATCTATATTTAGTAATAGCCTTTACATTACCTGAAAACATACAATTGCTATTTTTTAAATGGCAGATATTTGGAAATAACTATATCTTAAAAGCATCCAAGTAAGCCTAAAAATAAAGAGGTTTTATTTTACTGGCTGAAGATCTAACTGGGGTACACATTTGCAATCTGGGAGGCACTGTGAGTGTTTTTGTGCTCTCTGCACACACTGGCAAGCTTTGTGTATGTGCTTGCCGTGGGGACATTTCTCCCTAGTCAGCTGTCTGGATGGGCTCCCTGCGTGATGTCACAGCAATATCCCTCCTTTGCCTATTTAGATCTAATGTGTCTGATTGTATTTAGAGGATTTTTAGTGATAGAAACGTGGGAAGGGGCGCCTGGGTGGCTCAGTGGATTAAACTGCTGCCTTCGGCTCGGGTCATGATCTCAGGGTCCTGGGATCAAGCCCCGCATCAGGCTCTCTGCTCAGTGGGGAGCCTGCTTCCCTTCCTCTCTCTCTGCCTGCTTCTCTGCCTACTTGTGATCTCTCTCTCTGTCAAATTAAAAAAAAAAAAAAAGAAATGTGGGAAAATAAGCAAATGAAAAAAGAATGCTTATTAATTCCAGGAAAGACAAAAGCATACAAGAAAGGAAATGGAATCATGCTTTGCCTAGCCCAGCTGTGGACAGTATTTATAATATAAAAATAGAGAGGAAAAAAACCACCCTTTTCTCTAACTGAAAGTTTTAGTTTAGCTGTAGAGGGAGGAATAGAAAAAGGGAAGTATATTTGGTCAGAAGGCGGAAGGGTGCTTGGGGAAGAGCTTAATCCTCATCTTCTGTGCTGGGAAGTCAATAGATAGTTTCTAAAACTGAAAAACGAAAACATGGTATAAAGAGATTCCGTAGCAATGTGCAGGCAGATAGAAGAAACAGCTCAAGGAGTAGAAAGTGGTTTCTCGGCCAAGTGCGCCAAGGACAGAGTAGCACAGTTGCTGTTCTTCATTATGAACTGTATAAGGTGATGTCATTATTTAACCCGACAACATTTATTGCTTTGATTAAAATTAAACACACCAGTTCTGAGATGTGTAGTCTATTAGATATTAGATAAATGAGTGATTTATATATTTGTTAATGTGTGCTTTGTATCTGGATTGTGCTTTAAGTTAGACAGAAAACACTTTTTCCAAGGGGTAACAGTGTTTAAACTTGTGCTTAAGCTCACTGTGGGGGTGAGTGAGGCTTGCATGATGGCAAAGGTAAAAGAACTTTCTAGAGCCACTTGCATTTCTAAGCCATCAGAAGCTTTTTTTTTCTTGCTTTAAGATACGCTTTTTGAGCACTAAATACACATTTGCTTCTGCTGCAGCATAGCGTCTGGTGCCCTGCTGACACGATAAGCTTCAGTTCACCTTTCTCGCTTTTTCTATGTTAATGTGCAGCCTACATTGTCATTAGGAATTTTCAAGAGCCCACTGTGGTATAAGCACGGCAAACAGCCCCTCCTAGATAAAGCCGCTGCCCAGCGTATCACCATTAAAGAATTCTACATCTAAGATAATGGTTTTTCTTTCAGAGATTTACTTGGTATTACCTCTTAATTAAATTGTGTCATTGTATCTGAGGGTACATGCTCAGAAGCTTTCAGGTCAAGAACGCCCTCCTCATAAACCTGACAAATAAATAAATGAGTATATGTCGCATGTATTTTATATTTTTCCTTTTTTCTCAGCTCTGCCTGAAGTATTTGGAATTGGGAGAGCTTCCACTGTATACTATCAAAGACTCTTCCTTTCTAAGTCATAAGGTTTTTAATTTGAAAGTGGGAACCTGCACCTTAGGGTAGGATCTGCCCCGGGACCGCTGTCCCTGCTGCCGAGGTGTGAACTGACTATACAGGTGTTGCGGGGAACGGGGCGGCCCCAAATGTAGAATCTAATCTGTTGTCTCCGGTTTTCACTCCAGGAGAAGATCCCTTTTCAAAAAACTAGCCAAGCAGCCTTCTCCTTTGCTCCACACCAGCCGAAGTTTCTCCTGCTTGAACCGGTCCCTGTCATCAGGGGAGAGCCTCCCAGGTTCCCCCACGCACAGCTTGTCTCCCCGGTCCCCCACGCCCAGCTATCGCTCCACCCCCGACTTCCCATCAGGTGAGCTAGTCTCCTGGCCCACACAGCCAGGGAGAGTTGAGAGGTGGTCAGAATGACCATGTGAGCTCCTGAGGGACAGGAGGCTTATTCCAGGTTAATGAAAGATGGTTGAGGATGTAGATGGTAGCAAACAGGATTGATAGGGCAGTCGTGAGATGTGGTTGTTTAGAACATTAAGGCAGGAAGTACTGGGTTGGACCCTGATGTGGGGAAGATTTATCTGAAAAGCATGTATTCATTAGAGTTAAATGCTGAGACAATTTGCTGACCTTTATCTGAGCTGATCGAAAAGAGTTTGGGTTGGAAGCATGGAAAGAAAAGGGAAGGAGTCCATTGCTCATGGCTTTCTGTTTTCTCCCCACAGGTACTAATTCTTCTCAGAGCAGCTCCCCAAGCTCTAGTGCCCCCAATTCCCCAGCAGGGTCAGGACACATCCGACCCAGTACCCTTCATGGTCTGGCCCCCAAACTCAGCGGACAGCGCTACCGGTCAGGAAGGCGCAAGTCGGCTGGTAGCATCCCCCTCTCCCCACTGGCCCGGACCCCCTCTCCAACGCCACAGCCCACCTCCCCCCAGCGGTCACCATCCCCTCTGTTGGGACACTCGCTTGGCAATTCCAAGATCTCTCAAGCCTTCCCCAGCAAAATGCACTCCCCGCCCACCATTGTCAGACATATCGTGAGGCCGAAGAGCGCAGAGCCCCCAAGGTCCCCGCTGCTCAAGCGCGTGCAGTCTGAGGAGAAGCTCTCCCCCTCCTATGGCAGTGACAAAAAGCACCTGTGTTCCCGCAAGCATAGCCTAGAGGTGACCCAGGAAGAAGTGCAGCGGGAACAGCCTCAGCGGGAAGCGACCTTGCAGAGCTTGGAGGAGAACGTGTGTGACGCGCCCTCACTCAGCCGCGCCAGGCCCGTTGAGCAAGGCTGCCTGAAGCGCCCTGTCTCCCGGAAGCTGGGGAGACAGGAGTCTGTGGACGAGATGGACCGAGAGAAGCTAAAGGCCAAGGTGGTAGTGAAGAAACCAGATGGGTTCCTGGAGAAACAGGAACCCCACCAGAAATCCCATGGACTTGGTAGTGATTTAGAAAACCTCTCAACTTTGAGGCTGGAAGAGAGAGAGAAGAAAATATACCCAAAGGCTTTAGAAAGGTCAAACCATTTTGAAAACAAAGGGGCCTTGCAGGAGACCCAGTCCCTGGGCAGTCTATTGAAGGGGGCTCTTCACAAGCAGGCCAGTGTTCGGGTCAGCGAGGGGGTGACCTCAGAAGGGGCAGCAACGGGCCATGTCCTGGCACCCGGGGACCACAGCCAGGGCGTCTGTGACTTCAAGCGCACCTCTGCTGCCAGCACCCTCCAGGACAGTCTCTGTCACTCCGCAGACAGGTCCAGCTCCACAAAGGGGGAGAACGTGGAGAAGACCTCCCAGGCCAAGGACTGTCTCCGATGTGAGAAGTTAGACAGCAAACTGGCCAACATCGATTACCTCCGAAAGAAAGTGTCACTTGAGGACAAAGATGAAAGCCCGTGCTCTGTGCTCAAGCCCAAGATGACCTCTAGTGCCCACGAAAGCCTGCCTGGGAACCCAGTCCGGGCTGTGGGTGGACAGCAGGAAGCCCTCCCGGCCTCTGAGAGCCGAGCGTTCATCAGCAGTGCCCACCCGGCTCAGATCAGTGCTGTTTCTTTTGTCCCTCTCAAGGCCCTCGCTGGCCAGGTGGATGGTGGAGTGGAAAAGCCGGGCTTGGTCGCTCCTGAGTCACCTGTCCGCAAAAGCCCCTCTGAGTATAAGATGGAAGGTAGGTCCATGTCCTGCCTGAAGCCTATTGAGGGCACTTTGGATATCGCACTCCTGTCTGGACCTCAGGCCTCCAAGACAGAGCTGCCATCCCCGGAGCCTGCACAGAGCCCCAGCCCAGCCAGTGATGTGGGGCCCTCTGTGCCACCAGCTCTCCCCAGCAGCGGGGGCATGAAGGGTGACACAGCGGGTCAGAGGGAGCCTTCCCCTGCCAGCTTCAGGATGAGTAAGTCCTACCTGCTGGAGTCCCGGTTCCCATCCTCTAGCCGGGCTCTCCAGAATTTACCAGCAGCTTCCTTGCCTGAGGCGGACCTAAAGCGGGACAGGAAAGCTTCCCATGCTGCCAGGAGCCCAGTGACTGTCATGGAAAGTAATCCCCAGCAGAAGGACGGGGGCTCCAGCAAACACCAGGATCACAGCCCCGACATTAAACTCCTCCCCTTCCTGGGGCAGAACCCCCACAGCACCGACCCATCCAGGTCCCGCAGCCTGCTGCCCCCTGAAAGTACCCCCTCGAAAGAGAAGCTGAGCGGGAGGGAATCCTCTGAAAGGGGCCCTTCCACAGCCAGAAGCGAGCGGTCTGCTGTGAGGGTTGACTGCCGAAGAGACCCCTCCACCGAGCTGTGTCCTCCAGAAGCTGCTAAAACCAGTGACGATTCCAGAAACCTCCCCTCTGGGGGAAGGCCCCGCCCTGACTGCTACACACAGCCCCACCCCACAGAGAAAGCATGGGGGCCTTGTGGCAAAGCGGGCCACAGAGATGGCCGCGTTGAGGTGAGGCCGCTGGCGAGGGAGGACTCTCATTTGCCTTCAGCAGCGACTCCTTCTGAGAGGGAGCTGGGCAGAGGAAGAGGGGGCACGGAACCCCAGCCAGAAGCCCCTCCTGCCCGGCGGTCCCAGCCGCCACCTGGCCCTCAGAATGGGAAAGGAGACCTCCTCTCTGGTTTCCTCGTCTTGCCGAGAGACAGTCCCAAGGAGCTGGAAGGGAAGGAACAGCCTCCACAGAAGCATGTCAGCGGTAGCTCTCAGCCAGTCCCAGTCACCAAAGAACTGCACGGCCTGGCGGCTCGGCACAGCAGCTCGCTGAGCCAGTGCTCAGGCGGAGAGCCCGGGGGCAAGCCCTGTGCTGCAGAACCTGGCCTGGGCCTCCAGGGCCCTCCCAAGCCGACCACAGCGCACAGTGAAAGCAGCAACCACAAGCCCAGGCCCGGCCCTGACCCGAGCCCTCCAAAGTCGAAGCACCTAGACAGGGCCCTCTCCTCCCAGAAGCCAAGCAGTGGGCCTGCAGTGGGCAGAGAGCCTGGTGCTCAGCCCCCTGTTGGCCCCAGCCGAGAGGGGAAGGTCTGCAGCAAGGGCGTCTTGGATGCGTTCCCTGCCCTCCCAGGCTCCCAGAACACAGCTAGCGATGCGATGGGCCAGGGAGGAGGTGGACCCTCAGTCCCACTGCAGGCCGAAGGGGGTCTTCTAGACACCAGGCTGAAACTCGCCAGTGGTGGGCATCCCCCGGAGGGGCTAGAGAAGCCCACGCTCCTGCCATGGCAAGGACGCCCAGGAGGTGATGAGTTGGTAGACCAGAAACCCGCCACCGTCAGTGAAAAGCAAAACCTGTCTCCAAAGCACCCCAAACCATCCACTGTGAAAGACTGCCCACCTCTGTGCAAACAGACAGACGCGAGTCCAAGTTCACCGGCCGCCACTACCACTGACAGGAAGTCTGAGGGCAAGAAATGCACTGAAGCACTTTATGTCGCCACAGAGAGCGGGAAGCCTGAGGCCAGCCTTCCCCTGGCACCCGGCGAGGCCAGGCCAAAAGGCACAGAGAGGCCAGCAGCTGCTGTCGGGAAGGGCTTGCCAGAGGCCAAGGGGAAAGGGCTGAGTGCCCAGAAGCCACTGAGTGAGGCAGGCAAGCCCAGTGGCATGAAGCGGTCACCCTCAGCCACCGGGCAGAGCTCTTTGCGATCCACTGCCCTCCCGGAGAAGTCTCTGAGTTACTCCTCCAGCTTTCCCGAAGCCAGGCCGGGGGCGCGAGAGGCCACCACAAGTGGCAGTGACGCGTCTTCCACCAAGGCTGGAGGGGCTGCGGCTAAGGCCCTGCCTGGGGGGGATGGCAGAACCCACATGACCAAGAGTGACTCCTTGCCGTCTTTTCGGAGCCCCACCGTCACTCTGGAATGGCACCACCCTGGCCCGAGTGTGGCGGGGGGTGCGGGTGCCGGTCACCGGGACAGGGCCCTGTCAATAACTGCCACCGTAGGAGAATCCAAAGGGAAAGAGCCTGTCCCAGCCCAGCCCCCTCAGACTCGGAAACAGAACCCGGGCAGAGAAGTCACTAAGGTGTCCCCAGCTCCAAACCCTGACCGCCCCATCACCCTTTCTTCCGAGAAGGACTTTGTGGTCCGGCAGAGGCGGGGGAAAGAGAGTGTGCGTAGCAGCCCTCACAAAAAGACCTCATAGTGGGGCAGGCCCCAGGCCGGACTGGGGAGACCCGACCTGAATGTGTACCTGAGTCTTGACTACCTTTCGAAACCAGCACTGTGTGGCAGCGCCCGCCGGGCAGAGCCTGGAGCCTCACTGCGGACGGGGAGAGGGAGAGAAAGTCGGAAAGAAAGAGGGGACCTTCTTCCAATTGCCTTCCCGATCATTACCGGTAAAACTGTTACCAGATAGTGTTTGTACAAACAACAACAACGGAATAACCTTTACAGTTGAGGGTTGCTGAGGAAAAAGATTTTCTCTGTAAATACCTAGCGATGTGTTTGGTTTGGGACTGAGAGTCGGTACCTTGCTGCTGTGATTGCGTTGTTTACCACAGCTTTGTTTTGTTTGTTTGGTTTTTTTCCCAGTTAAGATTTTTGCTTTACCACTTATCATAACGTAGTAATGAAGCAAAACGGTTAAAATTGGGTGTATGGAAAAGTAGAGCTACACTCCTGTTCGTGTACATACGCACCCACCCACATGTTTTGGTCTGTGGTTTAAGAGAATGTTTCAAGGCTACGTTTTTTCTAAGTTAAAGCATTCTAAGTAGAGTTAAAGGTGGAAGAAAGTCCTAGATACAGTAGATCGTGAGTTTTTGTGTGTACTTTTCAGGAGAGATTTTGGTAGTACTGTATCTGGCTACCTGTGTTTCCAGATCCGAAAGCAAGAACTACTCTAATCACCGCATTTGGAAGCTTTCCTCCGTTAGGAATGGCCGGAACCAAGGGAGCTAACCATTGTCACTGCACAGCCATCCCAGTGGACGTTCTGATCCTGGGTCCAACTGTCTGAAAGGCCAGTTGTCCTTGTCTGTGAGTGTGTGTGTGGGGTCTTCACCCTCGCTGGAGTGCGGGCTATAAACACACGTCAACTTTATTGCTCTTACTTTCCCTTCTTTTTCTTTCCACGCTCTTAAACTCAGGCCTTTATGCTATGAGTCACTAGTCCAAGAAGCACACATTTCGTAGGACTTTGCACCAGCCCTGCTCTTGAACAAAAAGGAAAATTACTGGCCGCACACGAATCTGACAGTGCTTAAATCGAGTAAGAAGGATCAGGCATTGGAAGAGGTTTTAAATTTTGCTTTTTTGAGGGGGAAAAGGGGGTGGATTTTGGCATCATAGCATATATATTAATGAATAATCAGGACATCAGATACATTTTAATACATAGCTGGGGCCTTATGTTGTAGATGAAGCTTGCTGTTTTTAGCAAGTTCCTGGGTTTCACATTCATTTCTGATGCATCGAGTAGCTCCATACATTACATAACACGGTCTCTTTATTTGTATGCAAAAAAAAAAAAATACTGTATTAATAAAGAGCAGCATTTTTTTAATAAAAAAAAAAGACTCAGTGGAGCTATTTGGTGCTTGAATGTGTCCTTTTTACTTTTGCTAAGCCTTATTTAAATTTTGTATACCATGAAATATGTAGAATTCGTCAAATCATTTTAGTGCTGAGGGGGTTTTTTGTTTGTTTTCGTTGCAGTTGTCCTGGTGGCTTGTTTTGTATTGTAAGACGACACTTGCTGACATAAGTACTAAAGGCACTAAGAGAAAATACACACAGATAAGTCTTTATAAGATGTTTGGGATCCATAGCAGGATTTTTTTTGTTTTGTTTTTTAAGAGAAAAAAATATTACCAATAAATACTAATTCAGCACCCAAACCCCCTCGGATATCTTAGTATCTTCAAGCTATAAAATTGTTCCTCTAAGCACAGCCTCTGGATTGTAAATTATTTAGCGAGGCTGTAAACCCTGCTCCAAAAACAAAGGCATAACTTAACTGACTGCTTGGTTGTCCTTCATTGTACAATGAGATGGCAATGGAAAAAAATAAATAAAAATAAAAAAGTCTCCTCCTTGCCCCTGATTTTTTTCCCCATGTAGTTTCAGCTCTTCCCCATCGCTCCATCATGAAATTGTAGAAGAAATAAGTATTGTAAAAGAACTTAAATGGGTTTCCAAAGTGGTCTCAACATTTATAATTCATATCTGTGTTTGGTGGTTGTCATAACCCAGTCTTCTGTATCCAGACACCTCAACAGATCTATCGGGGAGGTAGTTCATGGTTTACAGCCTTTGCTTTTTAACTGTCCAGTTTCCTTTAAAGCACAACTAGCTGCTCGTTTACAAATGATATTTTTATGTATATTTTGTATAGTGTATTATCATTTTTGCCAAATATGTTTTTGCATTTTGGATGAGTAAAGAGTACTTCAGGTTGCATTCATGTAATACCTGTTTGTTGTTGTAAACCTCTCCAATCAGCTGGTAGGAATTCTCCTGTGTTCTCTCCGGTCAGTCTCCTGTGATTGTAAGATGTGCTCCTCGGTAGAACTCCCAGCTGTAGGTTGACCAGCTTCAAAGTCTGTTAGGATCTGTGCAATAAAGTGTTTGCAGTCTTATTTTCTCTAAGAAGTTCCCTATGGATGTCCTAATTGTTGTATATTGAACAAATATTTATACTTATGCAGTTGCATAACATTGAAATAAAAATTTAGCATGAAAAGATAATGACTAATATGTTCTTTCCTTATGTATATACATCCATTTCTAAAATGTTACTGAATATAACTGTATATTATGGGAAGTATGCGGCTTTGCAGATGGCTCTTTATGGAGGGGAATGGTTTACTATTTTATTTTATTTTATTTTATTTATTTGAGGAGGGGGAGAGAGCAAGAACAAGCAGGCGGAGAAGCAGAGGGAGGGGGAGATGCAGACTCCCCACTGAGCAGGGAGCCTAATGCAGGACTTGATCCCAGGACCCTGAGATCATGACCTGAGCCAAAGGCAGACATTTAACTAACTGAGCCACCCAGGTGCCCCTAATTTTTTTTTTTTTAACTTACACAAATGCTTTCTTCTTAAAGATTAAGTCTTCCTATGACACCTTCTTATGTTTTCTATCACTGTCTTCATATGGTCTCCTTCTCAGGGACACCAGCTCCTTCAGTTCTCCAGAAACCTTCCTCCATCAATTGCATTTTACCCTGTCTTCGTTCATTTCCTCCCTTCCTGTCTCCCTCCTCGTAATCAAAGCCATTGAAACCACCAAAAATGAAAGAAGCAGCCTAACATTTATTGTATGTGTGTGTGTGTGTGTGTGTGTGTGTGTGTATGCAGAGTGCTGGGCAAGATACTTTTCATCTTCCATGTCATTTGAGCCCCAACCCAGATGGTAGCAGCATCCCTATTTTACAGATAAGGAAATAGCCCCAGACGGATGATGTCATTCATTTAATATACATGCTGTAAAGAGAGTCTATATTAGCATCCAGATTTTTTTTTTCTGGCTCTAAAGCTCTAGACCTTTCTACACATCTCCAGGTGTCATGTGGTTGCATTCAGGTCTGGGCCCCTCCGTAAATGCTCGAAGCCATCTCATTGTCTCTTTACATGCAGAAAAATCATACGGGGCAAAATTACATGTTTGGTGATTGGTGGGAGACCTCAAGCCAAGGCAGCTAATCGTTCTCTGTAATAGGGCTCCTTTATTAATTCTAATTAATCAGTTGGCAATTTCCCATCTAGCATTTTCGGTTCGTAACACAAATGTAACATGAAGAAGTATAGCTTAATATTAACTACAGAAATCTGCTTCCTTCCATACAGGCCAGTAATGAAGCAACTCAAGGGTACGGCAGCTCTCTAAATTTAATTTCCCACCTACCAGTGTGGTTTTAACCCATTCTAAAAGCAGTGATTTGTGTTAGTCCTCTTTTTTTCTAGGTCTGTGCCCATGAATATTGTCCACGTCTTGTCTATCTACAAAAGCTAGAAATGACCACAGCTTTGTTGAGCCTCGGGTTTATTACTTTTTGCCTATTGAAATCAGTCAGTCTGGCTCAGATTCAAGTTCTCTGGCAGTTCAGACTCCTTGGGCCACAGGCTGGGATCTTAGCACCAGTCCTCAAGGAAAAACACGCAACAACCCCCCACTGATTTCTGGAACCATGCCTTCCAAAAGATCCCCAAACTTGACTTCCCTTTGTCCTCCGTGATGTGCCAGTCAAGCCTGTTCTGATGTTGAGAAAAGAAAGATGTGCTGTCTGTGGTTACTAGGTCTTGCCGCACACAGCTTTGCAGAACGTCTATTACTACAGTGCAGCTGAAAGCCTATAACAAATGCTCAGCTCCTGTTTCATTAACATTGCCTGGAGATGGCTGTCAGTAGCCAGGAGGTGAAGGATGAAGATGTTTGTGGGGCCTGAAGCAAGCGTGATGCGTTGACCGGGGCTTCATATGTCAGCCTGCCAACACCATAACCTCCAGCCCTAACCTGTCTAAATAAAAATCCTTTGCCTGAAAATTCTGTCCCTCTGGAATACATACACCATGTTACACAGTGCCATGAAGTGCCGTTCCCAGGCTGGAGACGGATTGACTCTTTGGGGGACTAGGGTGATTCCTGCAGATACCTGCCCACATCCTTCAGGGTGGTGCTGGCCTGTAGTGCAGGCCCCAGCTCCTCAGCCCCCTGCTCTGTCCACGCAGGCGTCCTTAGAACAACTATGGCTCCCTGACCTCAAGGAAAAACACAGAGCCTTAGGAAAAGGCTGCCTCATTTTCCAGTTCTTGTAAGTTCTCACAACCAGTGACCTCTCTATTCTTCTTGCCCTTGTTTGTAGAAACAAAAGAAGTCTTTCTTCAATGACAAAACTCCTTTTCCGTGCCTAACATGGTCATAGGAGGCAGATTCGAAGTACAGAGATGAAGAAAAAGGAATTGCTGCAATCCCACCAGGTGTTCTGTCATTCTTCAATTTATATAGGTTTTTAATTTTTTTCAAAAAACTTAAATAACGGGACATGATGTTGGCCAACCTCTCTGGTTGAGTATTAAATCAGAAACATATTTCAATATCTATAAATACGCTTCTGCAATATTGTTCACAATGGCTGCATGGCATTTCATTTTATGGATGTGCCGTATTGCTTTCCTTCATGGCAGGGACCTCAGATGCAGACGATTGAGGTCGTCTTGCTCTCCAGTTCTCAGCCAGTTTATGCCAGAGTTCATTGAATCTATCCCTACACTTCCTTCCACCCACTAGGCAGCCATGTGAATTAAATGGTTTATCTTCTTGTGTTCTTACAAAACAGGTATGGTTTGTATCCATGTATTTTTAATGTCTAAAAATGATTGTGTTAATGTGTCATTTGGGCTTTGTATTTTTCCCATCAAGCTCTCTGTTTGGTTCACAAACTGGCCCCTGTCCCAGAAGAGGAAGGAGAGGCAGAAGGAAGAGGCAGGTCAGTCCAGGTCGGTAGGTGGCAGGTTTAATAAACAAGGAAACTTGCATATGAGGCTTGTGTTGGGTGACCATAGACAGGTAGATCTCTGCACCCATGTGCCAGAATCTTTAAAGTTTATACAGACCTCTTAATAGGGTTCAGGTACATGTACCGTCCAGATCAACAGCACGTGGCTCCCTCCAGACTGCTCCTTCAAACCAGCTCGCGTTATGGGAATGGTGGGTAGAATGTCCATTCCAAGAACGGGAGGGTGTGTGGAGCCTCTGATGGCGCAGGTCCAGCTCCTGGGTCAACCAGTAGTCATGTCCTATGGATGACCTCCTCTAACACCGTGTATTTAAGGTTCCAATACACGGCCATATCTAAATCTAACCCACTGTTCCTAACGACTGTATAATACCCATGGTGGGAATCTTCCACATGTACCTACCCATGCTCCTGGTAATGAACACTCAAACTGCTTTGAACATCCTCCTCCATAAATAATGCTGCACTAAATATTGTGGAAATGTTAGATTTTCTTGGGAAATACACCCTCGCAGAATGTGGGTCACATATTTAACTTGACTAATTGTCACAGGGTTCTTGAATGGCTTCCCCCATCTATATCCATAAGCCATGCACATAGTTCCTATAACCCCACATCCCTACCGTTGCTATTATTCAGCTCTTTCTATTTGATTGACTAATAGATATAAACCTTTATCTCATTTTAAGTTGTATTTCTCTAACTCCTAGTCATACCAACAAGTTTCCGATGTTCCTACCCCACCCAAGAATGTAGAACATCCCCCAGTTTGTTCACATCATCTGATTTATTAAGTCATTTATCTATTATTGAGTATTTAGATTGTTTCCAAAGATAAGAGAAAGCAAAAAAGGGAGACCCAAACTGTTGAACGAACATACAAGGAAAAGGAGGAGACGGATGGATACTGTGGTGGCCCCGTCCTCTGCCAACTTTTGTGGGATCTAATGCCTTGTCTTGAACAGTCACATGCTTAGAGAATATCTCAACTTGGGGAGATGAGAGTTCAGTGAAATTCCCTGTTTAATTTTTCATGAACAGTAATGACTTTTTAAAATAATCTGTAGATTAGTTCTTTCTTTTCTCAAGACCAGCATTATTCAATAAATGATGTCATACTAAGTAGAAGGGATGGAATGGGAGTGTGGGTGGAGGGTAGTAGGGGAGCACCAGAGTTTAGCAGCAGAGTCTTGTGGCCTGGCAATTGTAGCAAGAAAATAATAAGCTACATGCCCTGGGATGTCTCACCCTTGGATTTGAAGGCTTCTTAGTCCCTTATTCCCATTATGTTACAAAATTTCCTTTTGGAGAACATTGAGCAGTTCTTCAATTCATTTGATTCATGGAGCCTAACATGTGACTCAGCTCTTTATTGATGAATTAAGACTAGGGAAGGATATTTTGCATGCGTGAAATCATTCGGCCTAGAGTCTAGAGCCAAACCCAGTCTAACACAACTCCAACATCTAGGGGTTAGGCAGGGGAATCTGTTTGGTAAGTAATCCCCCAGATGATTCTGGCCATAAACCAGTATCTGGGAGCCATACCTGGCTGGCCCATTCTTTGAAGCCTTCAAGCTAACCTCACCTAACCCCTATGAAACATTCTAACTCTTAACTTTCTAGGCAATTGATTCTGGTTAAACACCCAGGATCCCCAGTTGTGACTTGCTTAGAACTCATGACATTCTTTCTTGATATGTCTCAAGTTAACTTTTTCTTCAGCATTCAAGCGAGAAAACCATGGCATCTGCCCCGTTTGCATCTTACACAAAAAATATTTAAAAGCCATTTATCTCATACTTTGTAAAGTTCAAAATTGCAAATGATACTTAGTGGGGAATTGGATGAGTAGGAATGAAATGAGAGTTTCCTGCCTGGGAATTCTACAGATACTGCCTGTGTTTGCGTCTGTGCTGTGATCGGTTAGCAATGATGGCCCCTGGCTCACGGGAAAGGTATAATTTGCCACCAGACGGTGGGAGTTGCAGCTCACACAAAGAGTCCTCTGTGATGGAGGCCAGTCAGCTTTTATGGACTTCAATGCTATTTGCTTCAGTAACTTTGAAATGCAGGGTCAGCTCACTGAGCTACAACATGCAATAATAACACATTTTTATAGGAGTAGCTTGTCAGAGCAGTAACAACATGCGATACATAAAACCAATAAACACACCATGTCTTCAGATTCTATCCTAGTAACCAGGATAAAGCAATAAAATTGACAGCAGCTATCAAAAAAGCTCCCTTTCTGACTTTGCGGGGTGAATTTACTGTTGCTTAAAACAGAGGAGCTGTCACAAAGCCTTAGGTCAGCGTGCAGTTATGGAAGAGCAAGTTGCATGACATGGAAGGGGCGCGTGCCTGATTTAGATGAAAGCAAGATGGGCAATTACATTTTGCTGGGCCTTAGGACCCCACTGTCTTTCGTGTGATGCAATGTGCATCACGGATATCCCAAACAGAATACTGTGTTTTTGTTCTTCCACATGAACTACTGTGGAGGACAGTGTGGGTATGGAGTGGTAAGTCAGCAGTTAGCATTTCCTGTCTGCAGCTTAAATCCTGAAGAGCCTGAATTTGCTAGAATGCACACGGAACTCAGTGGCTTGGTTCTGTCTTAGACTGGATTCAGAGAGCCTGGACTTCCATACTCTGTGTTATGGATGAAGGGAGGGAGGAAAGCATGAAACCAGTAAAGAAGGAAGGAAGAGAAGTGAGGGAAGGAGAGCAGGAAAGAAGGTAAGAAACCACAAAGAAAGAAAAAGGAAAAAGAAAGAGAGAAGAGAGGGAAGGAGGAAACAGGGAGCATGGTGTTTGCATCTTCACAGTGACTATCAGGAAAATCTCCCAGAGTTTCCAGAGCTGATCAGCTAATTTGCTACAAGCAAGTGAACACAATCAATGAAACAAATTGACTGTGTGTCCTGCTCCCTTCCCACTTGTCTTGTCAAAGGTGAATGGCTCCAGCACGACAGCGGGCCACATAGGCTGCTGGAGTCGGCAGGTGTGCTCTCTCTTAACTTTAGAAGGTTGGTTGCCTGAACTCTTAAACTAACGGTGCTTCTAGGTCCCCAGAATGAGGAGACTTTCCTGTAGCAGCTGTTAGGAAGCCACCCAGAATAGCCCCCACTCTGCACACCAACAGATCCTGGCCAAGGCAGCCACACCCACTTCTGTGTCGGGTCCCTCCTGAGCTCACGACTCAGTGAGAAAAGGCCTTGGTCACTGCCAAACTCAAGGCTAATCAATACTAACCCTCGGTGGCTTGAACTGGTCTTCTAAGAATGGTGCCCCACCATCCTAGCCAGGGAAGAAAGAAAAGTAGATGACAGGTGAGGCCCAATCTCCTCATATTTCTAGCCCTTACTTTCTCTTTCCACACACACGTTTAAATGACAACATCTCCAATGCTCCCTCAGGAAAGTTGAGGAAAGCTTCCTTTTCAGGCACCTGTTTTCCTAAACGCTGGTATTTGAGATAATTAAAGCAGCTAATGGTGTGATGTTTCATTTTATCAGCAGAGTGGTACTCAGCCTGCCCTCGCTGGTCAGGTCAAGGTTCCCTAGAGCTCAGGGGGATAAGGTACCCGTTCATCTCTGCCACCTCTCTTGGCTTTGAAGGAAGGATGCCTGTGAGCCCAGGAGTTGGAAGTTACCTGAGGATGGGGAACAAGGTGTAAGTTCTTGGACACTTTGGCCTACTTCCAGAAAGTGAGGGGAAATGGACAGACACTTCTGAGTAAACCTGAGATAGCATGCCCACTAATAGGCCCTGGGTGAACTGTGGCCTGGGAGTTAGTTGGGAATCCCTACTTCTTAACATTCCTCAGGGTGGCAACAGGGTAATGCCAGTGAGACACCCACCCTGGGTGCTAAATTTAAGGGGGCACCAAAGAACTCAGTAATGAAGATAATATTTCATGCAACATTAAATTTAAAAAACTAATGCAAAATATCAACCATGAGCAAAATATCAAAATTTTAAACAAAGTCAGGCTCAGATTTTTCCTTTTGCCTCAGGCTCTAATATGGTTCAACATGGGACTATTATTATGGATCCTGTTTTTTAAAATGTTGATATTTTATTTACCATGTATTTCTTTCATTAAAGTTTTTAAAATACTGCATTAAAATGTTTTTGTCTTGCTTACTGAATTTTTTGGTTTCTCCCTTAAGTTTTGCACCCAGGAGAACTTCTGAGAAACCTGGGCCTCCCATGCAGGACTGCACACACACAAAAAAACCCTAAGGCTAACAGAGCATTTGCAGTAGAGGTTTGTGGCATTTTGTCAGCATTTCCTGTCTTTCCTGCGGTTCTCAGGGATACAGAGGTAAGGAGAGCTTGCTCCCCAAGTTTCTACTCTGTTACTATGTCACACTCTTGTGCCCTCATCTGAAGGGCTAATAAATTCCCATTGGATATGAATGTTAATCAATGTTATTTTGATAGCCAATCAGATTTTCATAACTCTATGTTACCATCTGTAGCCTAAAATTAGCTACAGAACTTAAGACCATATAAATGTAATACCTGAGGGCAACAGGTTCCAGCTCTTGTCTACCAGTAAGACTACGGAAGATCAAGCCGTACATGAGAATGACCCTTTGTACCTTGTAAGGCTCAAGTCAAAACACTTTTCTCTTCCCTGTCCTCTCTCCCTCTCTACATTCAACAGTCTTGTCCTCTCTTTTCCACTGGTATAACCATTGCTGACACCCACACCCTCACCGGAAGCTCAGTAAGCCAGCTTATTGTTCTGGAAGGATAGCCTGCAACTATGCTTTTTTCCACCGTTTTTCAATGTAAATGTGCTGTCTTGATTGCTGTCCCAGGTGAATAGAGTTTTGAGAGCTGGCCTGGGAACGGAAGCACTATTTATTTCATAGCTCTTGTGGGAAAGAAGCTTCTAAGGACCAGACATCCAAATGAGAAGAGCATTTGGACCACAGCCCATGTGTAAGGTAGGATTTATTACATAAGAGCAAGTGCCCCAGATAAGTAGAAGGAGCTTCTGAGGTTCTGAGAGAGGGTGGCCAATGGAGCAAAACTCCTAGATGTTGGGGCTGGGGGGCTAGTGGGGGTGCTTTTTTTTGGGGGGGGTAGCTATTTGCACCCTAGCTGCTTTGTAGAGGCCTTTGAGACCCAAGGTTTAAAGAGATCAGTGAAGTCGATTTTAGGTCAGATTCATTTCTCGGCCTCTTCTTTTAAATTTGCTGTGTATCCCCTTTTCCATTTAAAATAAGCTTTGAGACTTTATCCTCAACACATTTTTCAAGTAAATATGCCTTACTGAGGATTCAGAGCCAAGCACGATGTCCAAGCTGTGGGAGACAGAGTTTGGGCTGGGCTGTCAGCACTGCCTAATTGGAGAAGTTGATTTCCTCTTAGAGTCATGGTAGGAGCTGCTTCGAGGGGTGTCCACAACCAGAAGGGAGATGGCTTCCTGTGCATTCCTCTCCTGGCCTTTCCCTGCCACGGGTCCTCCAACCACCTTCCATGTGAAGAAATGGCTCTGGGTCTCTCACAGCTGTTGTTGGGCCCCCTAGCCCTAGTCAGTTTAAGTTCCAAGAAGGTTCATTAGCTCTAGGACTCAGAGAAGCACAGTGAATCTCTGCCCAGCTACAGGAAGCAGTCCAAGAAGTCTGTCAGGCTGAAAAGGAACAGACAACTCTTCCCTTACTTAGGGCATTTTCATAAACATATTGACTTGACATCTCTAGAAACGTTCAGCATTAAATGTGCTGGTATTTCCACCTCAGAAGGAATTTAACCGAAAAAATGAGCAGAATGGCAACCAAGAATAAAAATACTACAAGAAAGAAAATGCCCATGGCCGTAATCCCACAAGACAGTTTGACATCAGACAGCTTAACTCCCTTTAAAGATGGGGGGTTTGCACACTTGGTGTCTTCCGAGCCCTCAAATTTCTGTAGGTTTTCTTTGTACCATGTTATAAAATGAATATTTGAACAAGTGCAGTCCAGGGGATTGTGACTTAAATTAATGGTGCTCTGCTGGGACAACGTGGAGAGGAGATGAGATGGGATGACATGGATGTTATTGGCGGCCATATTGAGGTAGATTCCCTGAAGATGACTAAGAGCATCAATACTATTGCCCATCAGGTTGTTGTAGCTTAAGTCAACGTGACTCAATTTCCCAAGGCTCTGGAATGCTTGCTTGTCTATGGAGAGGAGGTCACAGGAGGATAAAATAAGAATCTCCAAGCTCCTCAAGGTCTGAAGTAGGTTGGTCTTTGAGATACTCCCATCTTGAAAATGATTCCCCTGTAAATTTAGATGGCGGAGATCCACCAGACCTGTTAGAAGATGCTGATTGCTGGTATCCAGGAGACAGTGAGAAAGATTCAGAACCTGTAGGATATGGAGGTTTTGGAAAGGACTTTGTGGACCCTTAACATACCAGCGGGTAAATGCCAAATCTAGACCTTCTAGCCGAGGACATTCTTTGAACGCCTGACTCTGGAGTCCGAGAGGCTCATTGTAGCTCAGGTTTAGGTATTGTAAGTGGGACAGGTTTTTGAGTTGAAGATTGCAGCAGTCAGAAGCCTCTATATCACTGTGGCTTAAATCAAGTTTCTGAAGATTTTCTAGTTTTTCCAAACAGCCGGCACCGAGGTCAAGTTTCCTCTTGTTGCCTTTGATAGAGAGGTCTAGAAGGGATGGAAAACTGGCAGCACTGATTTGACACAATTGGTCAAATACGTTTACATTGAGAACTAATTTCTTGAGAGCCTTCATCCCCTCGATCCCAGAGGGGAGCTCATTTAAGTGATTTGCTGTCAGATCCAATTCCTGGAGTTGAGTGAAGCACCGAAATGTAGCAGATGAGATATCAGAGATATATTGCTTCTGCAGATTGATGCTTTCAACAGACATTTCACAAAGTCCGTCAAACATGGCTGAAGTAAGGTCTTCCTCATCCATGTCCTCATATGACCCCAGCCAGAGAGACTGAGTAGTAGAGTTCTGTAGACCTTTTAATACAACAGACAAGTTAAGAGTCCCCCCAAAATTCAAACTTTGGAAGATTTTTGAATGGAAAGCTCCAGCCTCAATGCCTTTAATGTCATTGCCATTGAAATTAAGGCTTAGGTTGGTGGTCTTCTCCAGAGCACGCAAGTCTTCACTAGAGAGGTAGTGTATAGCATTATTCTGAAAATCCAGAACTTTCAGATTCTGGGTTGGGAAGTTTTCTGGGAACTTAATGGAGGAAATATGGTTGCTTCCAAGATACAAGCTTTCCAAGTTTTCCAGATTCTGACTTGGGATAAACTCGAGATTGGATATTCCTGTTTGGATTAGGAAAAGATGCTGCAGTGACGTGGGCCCGTTAAGAGAGGTTTCTGCCATGAATATCAGAGGATTTCCAGTCAGCACAATTGTGTTCAATTGATGATGGTTTTGAAAAGTATCTTCATGTACCCAGTTAATCTGGCACCTTGAAAGGTAATAGTATTTAACAATAATTAATTGGAAAAAAGAAAAACTCTGTCACAGTGACCTATATTAACAGGACCATCTTTTGTGTTTAGTAAAAACACTATATGTTGTTACTTAAAATAAAACATAAAAAACTTTCTTAAGTACCAACAGATCACCTGTGGAATTAATGGCTAGCCTCAATTCTGAAAACTCTGATTTAGAATTTTTTTCCGGATATCTTGCCCCTTTGGATTGAACTCTTCGAGGTTTGTGTTTGGACTCTAGGGAACAGTTAATGGTTTGATTGTAGGCAAAATCCAACTATTTACTATTTTAAGTAATATACAGTATGTTATATATAATGTATAATATAAAACATGATATGTAGTATAGGTATCTCATTCTAGGCAAATGACAACTTATCTCAACCTCTTTTGTTGTATTTATAAAGTATAGAAATGGTGAGTACTTTGAGGAACAGTTGTTAGTCAAATGATACATATGAAAATGCTCCATAGAAATATGGAACAGTAGAGTTTTCATCCTGGTATTGCACCTGAAAATACTGGATTATGCATGCACACATAGGTGTAGGCATGTACGTGCACACACACACACACACACACACACACACAACTCCCCTGGAGATCAAGAAGGAAATTCCTTAGAATTCTAATTTCCTTAGAAAAAGTTGGAATCCCTAGGAGCAAGTGAGCCCTGGAGCTAGCTTTGTCATATCTGCCAATGTCTGACAGTTCTTGGTGGCCTAGAGCCCTAGTTGTGATAAGCCACATGCACCATGGCAGGAGACAAAGGTTGGGGTCCAAGCAGGGTAGGAGGTCCTATCAAAAACCTGTAAACCACCAAGACCCTCAAAAAGGATTCTTTCAGTGGATGACCTTGAAAAAAAAGTTCATAGAGGGTGATCTTGAGGATATGTGTTTCTCTTGGCCATAGCTCTGGATGGAACAACAATAATGAGAGAAGTCTCTTCTGAGATTCTCAAACTACAAGCTTCCACTCCTGAGGATTGTGGCCTGAGTTGATGCTCCGTCTGTGAACCACCTAAAGGAAGCCCGTGTAGAAAATTGAGTTTCAAGCGACTCCAGGATGATAGTGACTTCAGGTAATTGGCAGAAGTAAACAGAAATTTCTTTGGGAGTAATATACCTACTTAATTAATTTTTAATATGGAAAACCTTCAAATTTACATAAAAGTCAAGATCATAGTACAATCAACTTTCATATATCTATCACACAGCAGCAACAGTTCTTGAGATTTGGCCACATACACTTCTTTGCTTCTTCTGTTTCCACCTCTCCCTCCTGAATTATTTTAAATCAGATCCTAGATATCCTGTACATATTTTATTATGCATCTCCAAGAAATATAGGCTTATTTTCTATAGCCATAATGCCATTGTATAATTCCAGGAAAGTTTTGTTTTTTTTTTTTTTTTTAAGATTTTATTTATTTATTTGACAGACAGAGATCACAAGTAGGCAGAGAGGCAGGCAGAGAGAGGGGGAGGAGGAAGCAGGCTCCCTGCTGAGCAGAGAGCCCGATGCGGGGCTTGATCCCAGGACCCTAGGATCATGACCTGAGCCGAAGGCAGAGGCCCTAACCCACTGAGCCACCCAGGCGCCCTCCAGGAAAGTATTTTAAACAATGATTTGCATCAAGTTTCAAATGATAAATGAACTCAGAGTAACATTTCACTGAAGACATAAGGGAATTAGTTAGTCAAAGTCAGTTAAAAAACAAAATGTTCTACAGAGGGGCCTGCGTGGTGCAGTCGGTTAAGCATCAGACTCTTGGTTTCAGCTCAGGTTATGACCTCAGGGTCATGGCATAGAGTCCCTGTGTCAGGCTCTGTGCTCAGCGTGACTCTGCTTGAGGTTCTCTCTCCCTCTCCTTCTGTCCCTCCTGCTCATGCTCTCTCTCTTAAGCAAATAAGCAAATCCTTTTAAAAAATGTTCTACAGGGGCGCCTGGGTGGCTCAGTGGTTTAAGCCGCTGCCTTCGGCTCAGGTCATGATCTCAGGGTCCTGGGATCGAGTCCCACATCGGGCTCTCTGCTTGGCAGGGAGCCTGCTTCCCTCTCTCACTCTCTCTGCCTGCCTCTCTGCCTGCTTGTGATCTCTCTCTCTCTGTCAAATAAAATAAATAAAATCTTAAAAAAAAAAAAAATTAAAAAAAAAATGTTCTACAGAATCAGGTTAAAACAAACAGAATTTTACTGGAATTAAGAGGTATATCTGATAACATATATATATATGTGTGTGTGTGTGTGTGTGTGTGTGTGTATATATGATTTATAAAGAATATGTGATATACCTGATATATATTATCAGAATATATAATACATATATTTCTATCAAACGTGTTTGATATGTTTATTTTTTTTTAATTTTTTATTTTTTAAAGATTTTATCCATTTATTTGACACAGAGAGAGAGATCACAAGTAGGCAGAGAGGCAGGCAGAGACAGAGGGGAAGCAGGCTCCCCGCTGAGCAGAGAGCCTGATGTGGGGCTCGATCCCAGGACCCTGAGATCATGACCTGAGCCGAAGGCAGAGGCTTTAACCCACTGAGCCACCCAGGCGCCCCGTGTTTGATATGTTTAAAGGAAACAGTGTAAACCAATAATATGATGAAGGAAAAACTTATTAAAACTGATGTGATATATTTATAAAATGAAGTCATTGAAATTTACTGAAGTAGAAAGTTAATGAAATTGAAAAACCAAGGACAGTTTACCCAAGAGATTAGACAAAGCTGAGGAGGATACTAATGGACTAAAAGTAGATGTGAGAAAATTACCTAGAATATAGTCCAAAACACCAAAGAGGTGGAAAACAAGAAGGGCATATTGACATATATGAAGGGCGGATGAGAAGATGCAGTATAAATCAAACCAGAGATCCAGAGGAGATGGAAGAGTGAATGGGAGCAGGCCACGTTTCAAACAAATAACAGCCAGAATATTTTAGAATTGATGAAAGACACCATTTGCAGATTCAAGAAGCCCAATGATTTACTCAGTGTAACACTGATATTACGGAGTGCCGAAGACGAAGAGAAACTACTGGAAACACCGAGAGAGGAAAGATTGCCTGCATGTGTACGGTGATTACACAGACAGGTGACTATCTAGCAGCAACCAGGGGAGAGTGGAATGTCAGCACCAATGGGCTGAGAAAAATAACTACCAACTTGGAATCTTGTCAGGAGATACTGTCTTTCAAGAATCAGAGTGAAATAAAGACATTTTTGGAAAAACAAAAACCAAGGGAGTAGACTACTAACGGACTTTCACTAAAGAAATTATGTGCCTCAGGAAAAAAGGGAAATTGTTCCAAGAGAAAGCCCGAAAAGTGAGATGGAAGAATGAGCAAAGAAAAAAACAGAAAACATGTTGATAGAGCTTTAAAAAAAAAAAAACCAGTGGCTATTTCAAGTAATAAAAAATAGTGTCTGACTGGTGGCCCCATAAGAGGCAGGGGCTGGGGAGCTAAGGAGAGGGAGTTTAGAAAGTATGAGGTCCTATCTGTATCACCATTTGAAAATAACAGAAGAGGAAACCTAGAGTGTTCTAGCTGGACAAGCTATCCTGGCCCCATGCATTCCTTAGAAATGTGGTCAAACTCATTTCATCTAAAAGTGAGAAGTGGTAAGGTAGAGGGAAAGTGAATATCTCAAGGGCACAAAGGGTAGGTAGTAGAATGATCTCTGTCCCTGTCTGAAAAGGTAGGGCTTTGTCTCAGTGAGGTATTGCAAGGCGGCTGGTAGAATCTTGGCCGTGGAGGTGGCTTGGGGTTCTCTGGGGGAATCTGGACTGGGAGTCAGGAGAGCAGAGTCCTAGTTCCCTTACTCTGTGACCCTAAGCAAACTCACAGAGTCTCCCTGAGCCTCCATTTTCTCATTGAACATGAGTTAAGTAATATTCAGCATGCCTACGTCCCAGGGGCGGTTATAAAGATGAAATAGTCTTGGGGATGTGAAGGCTCTGCCACTCTGAGAAGCTCAGGTTGAGACACCAAAGAAACAGAGCTGCTGCAAGGGGTGTAGACTCCATCCACATGGAAAGCCCTTTCCCATCTTACACACACACACACACACACACACACACACACACACACACACACACACACACAAACACACAGAGGCATGGACACGCGCACCCGTGCATGCTGTATTTCCCTTCTGGTTTCTTCCCTTTTTTTCTTGTGATACTTCTGCCCACTGGTTCACAAACACTGATTCAGCATTTGGAATCCTGATTCTGCTTCTAAAATTAAATAATGGAACTCTTTTCTCAGTCTAGAGGGGGGAAAACTTAGTAGCTTATGTGTTTCTCCTGTAAATTTTTCTTAAAATGTCATCACCCAATATAAACTATGGTATCTGATTTAATACAAGATTCGTTTTCAGTTGTTGTTGTTGTTTTTTATCAGTATTCCTTAGAACTTCTTAACACTGCTGATGCGATCTAGTTTGAAAATAATCCACTTTTCTCTCTACTGACTGGGTTTTTTAAAATATTACATTTCACCTGCATAAAAACATTTCATGGGAAAGAGTAAACATGAAGGATAGATAGAGTGTCCCTGCGCTCCCAAAAGATCTTGGAAACAATTTGAATGCAAGTTGTGTTATTACATAAGTAAAACATCAACTACAGATGAGGAACTCAGATACATACCTGGTTAAGTCCAAGAAGATCAGATCTACAAGTCTGCTGAAAGTTGTATTTTCAAGTGTAGGTAAGAAATTAAAGCCGAATTCCAAAAATTCTGTTGTATTTGGTAGAGTGTCAGGAACTCCCATGAGACCTAAATTTTCACAGTTATATGTGTTGTTGGCTTCTTTCTGATGAGAGAAACAATGTAAATTCCTAACAGAATTGGTAATTTGATCGACTAGCAAAATTACATTTATCCTTTGAGCAGCAATCTCACTTCTAGTGATCTTTACCAAATAGATACCTGCAAAGACACAAAGTGGCTCATGCAAAAGATTATTTGCTTTAGTCCTTTTTGTAATTTTTGTGATACCAAATGATGGGCAATAACCAGCTTCTTCATCAATATAGGACTTGTTGAATGAAATACAGTACATTCACAAGATGGAACCTTCTGCAGATAAGACAGGATGAGGAAGACCCCCACATGCTGACATGGAGTGATATCCAGGTATGCTGTCAGGTATAGAAAGCCAGGTACAGAATGCTCATATATGGTACGTAGTACATGGTATATGGTATGTAGTATGTTGCATATTTTATGCTACCTTTTCTGATTCAAATAAAGCATTAGGAAAAGACATTTTATGGATTATCAAGAAAATCTTGAGGATGGGATATTAGAAGATCTTAAGGAATTGTGAATTTTATTAATTATAAGTGCAATGTTCGTATTCTTTTGAGAAGCCTTTTTTTTTTTCCCCCGCCCCCTTGAGAAGCCTTTTGAAGTATTTCTGGATAAAATGACTTGATGTTGGGGATTTCTTTTAAAATACTCAGGGCAAGAAGGAAGGGAGGAATGGCTAGGTGAAATCAGTAGGCAAAATATTGATGATTGTTGAATGTAGATATATATTCATGGACGTTCTTTGTAACTAACGACTTCTGTATCTGCTTAGAAATTTTCTTAATATTTAAGGAGGGCACGTGACGTGATGAGCACTGGGTGTTATATGCAACTAATGATTCATTGAACACTACATCAGAAAAAAATTTTTTTTTTCTTAAGACACAATTTAAACAAACTAGCAGTGTGGCATAGCCTGTAAGTCATGAGACCATGCAACTTTGAAGCATGACTCATTTCTGGATCTTTGGAACCACAAGCTATTGATACCAGACCCCAGCATTGGGGAATAGCCATGCATGTAAGTGCAGAGGATTGCCTCATCCTAGGTTCCATGGGAGCCAAGTATTTTGAATTCTGCTAATCGCTGCTTGTTAGATGCTCTGCCTCACAAATCTTGGAACAACTAAGTGAAAGTGGGAAGGGGTTGGTCATAATTTATCTGGATGATGCTTTAGAATGAAGGGATGTGGCATAGGATGAAGCTATGATGGGGTATATTTTGCATGAGGAGGCTCTTGGGAAAGAAAGAAATGATTTGCAGAAAAGTATACCTGGGGGGCATCTCCCACCTCATGTCGGACTGCATGCAATTTCATCCACTCTTTAACACCTACCTTTGCCCTCACCACACAGTGGTCCTACCAGAGACCCCACTGAGACTGCCCCAGTCTGGGCAGCACCTGCCCCCAGCAGACTGTAGCTCATCAGCTGTCCTCAAACTGACTTGCAAACAGTCCCACTTTGCTGGAAACAGAAAACTGAGCACATTCTCCTTCACTGTGAAGCCTGATGTTGTAGAGATGTCACTATTTTCATTGCTTTCTGCTCAATTCCAGCTTCTGTGTAGTGGTGCTCATTTTTGTATGTGGAGTGACCATGCTCATCTACAGGAAATCACCAGTTTTCTTCTATGCAGTGATAATGTTATAAGTGACACTGATGAAAATGCTGGTATTTCTATTTCCTTGCAATTCATTCTTCAGACCCATTTTATTTTAAGATTTTATTTATTTATTTATTTGACAGACAGAGATCACAAGTAGGCAGAGAGACAGGCAGAGAGAGGGGGAGGAGGAAGCAGGCTCCCTGCTGAGCAGAGAGCCCGATGTGGGGCTCGATCCCAGGACCCCGGGATCATGACCTGAGCCGAAGACAGAGGCTTTAACCCACTGAGCCACCCAGGCGCCCCTTCAGACCCATTTTAGAGACCCAAAGTCCTCTAGGGACTGCCACAGATCCACCTAATGTCCTTGAAATGCACACTTTGCATTTAAAACTTAGATTTAGTGGAGTGGTGGGAAGAACACAGGTTGCTAGACCCAGTAGCTGCTAAGGTTTGGAATAGCTTTTCTGGTCTCTACTGGCATAACTGATGTCACATAACACTTAAAGAAAGGGACTCCATTCCTCGATTCGTCTGTTCCTTCAGCAAAAGGTGCCATGCTGGTGTGTCCCTCCTTCTCCTGAATATATAAGGGCCCATGACACCTAAATCAGTCCATTTCCATGCTTTGCTGAGCTCTTGACTGCAATAATATCATTCAAAAAGTTGAGGATCCAGCAGGAGCTCTACTGAGCCAGTGGCCTGAGGGAGCTTCTAGCAGATTCAAAGACAGATAAATGAAAAAGCTCAGTTTCAGCCCAATGAAAAACTGAAAACCAGTGGATGACACACCACAGAGTATTGAGAAACCCGGCATGAGCCTGTCTGTGTCAGACATTAGTTAGGTACGAGCCACCATGAACTCTCTGCCCTTGATTCCCGAGAGAAAGAGGCAAATGACAAGAATCGCAGCTTATAAGAGAATTTAAAAAACAAGCACAAATGTGGTAAGCTACATACACACAGTCGTCCCCTCCCCATTTGGTTTTCATATTTACACTCCTGTGAGATCACAGTTACTATATGGATGGTGGCTCGGAGCGCCCTATGCTCTGCAATCACTCAAGCAGTGTTAAATCGTTTGCAGTCTATCATATATTTTTTAAAGATTTTATTTTTAAGTAGTCTCTATAGCCACAGTGGGACTCAAACTCACAACCCCAAGATCAAGAGTCACAGGCTTTACGGACTGAGCAAGCCTGGTGCTCTGGTATATTGTATTTTTTAAGGCAGGAAGTATACACACACACACACACACACACACACACACACACTCACTCACTCTTCTCATTCTCTTTTTTGTTGATAGTAAATTGCAGATGTCATGTCCCTTTACCCCTAAATTTCCTGAGAACAAGGACATCTCTGGGGTGCCTGGGTGGCTCAGTGGGTTAAAGCCTCTGCCTTCGGCTCAGGTCATGATCCCAGAGCCCTGGGATCAAGCCCCACATCAGGCTCTCTGCTCGGCAGGGAACCTGCTTCCCTCCCCCCTCTCTCTCTGCCTGCCTCTCTGCCTACTTGTGATCTCTATCAAATAAATAAATAAAATCTTTAGGAAAAAACAAAACAAAACAAAAAACAAGGACATCTCTGTAACCACAGTGCCGTTACCAAATTCAGACTACTGAACGTGGATATGATATTATTGTCCAACATAGAGTTTGTATTCACATTTTGGCAATTGTCCTAATATTGTCTTTCATAGTAATTTTGTTTTTCTAATCCAAGTTCACACATTGCACTTAGTTTTCATGGCTCTTTAGGCTCCTTTGGTCTGAGACAATTCCTTAGCCTTTTGTTGTCTCTCATAGCATTGAGATATGTATTTTTATTTTATTTTATTTTATTTTTATTTCATCTAATTTTATTTATAACCAAACACAGCCTCGATTCTTACAGAATGTCCCTCGCTTGGTGTCGTATCTTTCCTCATGATTTGATTTGGGTTATACATTTTTGGTAGAAATACTATGTGAATGAAGTTGTGTCTTTTTCGCTGTCAGGATCCATGTCGAAACTTTGTGAGAGTGTGATTAGCAGAGCTCAGGATTCCGGAACTGTAGAAAGACAATGCAAGAGAGAGGGAAGGGGCAGGAGGCAGAAAGGGAATACCTTGTGGCCGTGTGGCCCTTCTGCCCCCGGATGGGGCTGGCCGCCAGGGACACGTTCTCAGTGCTTCTCCGAGCAGACACCTCATTGCTCGTGCAGCCCCTGTGGTTCCTCTGAGTTCCATGTGAGCACTTATGAAACCAGCTCTCCTTCTCTAGCCCTCAGTGCGAGGTCACTGTGGCAAATGACCTCCTCACTCCTGCTTTGGCTCGTTCCATAGACGGGTCGCTTGTTGCTGGGAACTCCTGCAGCCGGCAGAGCTGTGCAAGGCCGTGGGGCCTTCACAGCTGCCGTCCCAGGGCTCCCCCGATGCCCAGACATGGGGCATTTACTCAGGACCCCATGTGCACCGGGACCTGCACCACCCACTCCGTCTCTAGCGTCCTGTCGGAGCTGTGCCTTTTCCACAGAACAGGACTTCCAAGGGCTACATCGGTGTTTGCCATCCCTCTCCCTCCCAGGTATTCATTTGCATTTTTTCAATCAAGATCTTATTTTGCTGCCTTCTGCTGTAGCTCTAACTTCCCGCTATCCCACTGTATTTTCTCTTGTCGAAAGTGTTGAAATATTCTAATTTTGAACCCTTTGAGTTTCCCCAGGTGCCAACTCCCACCTTTCCAACGAATGTCTTGTCTGCATTCGGCACACACAGTGGCCAGCTTCCCCCTGCACGAGGAGTCTCGGATGCCGAACACTGACCTTCCCTCCATTTTTCACTCCTCTACCCAGAGATAGCAGTGTGATGGCATCAAATCCCAGGGTAACAGTTACTCTCTGAAAATAAAACAAAATATTCCCAGGAGGGCAGAGTCCTAAAACTTGGTTGTCTACCTGACACCTCCAGGCAAAGGGCATCCCAATTATATGCAGTTCATTTTCTATTTGTCTGGCGGACAAATTCCAGCTCTCAACCACTAAACTGTGTTCTCTGAGCCTTCTTTTTCCCCAGCTATATGGGGGATAACCTTGTTTGCAGGCCAGCCCTAAGGGTTAATGAGATAATGTAGGCTGGGCACTCCCAAGAGGAGTTCCTTTCACCGGGTCATCACAACATCATGCTATTATTGACAACTCTTCAGAAGCCTTTGTATGTGTGAACTTGTGAACTTGGAGTTCTCCTCAAAAGAAGTTCTACTAAGCACTCTCCACCCCTCTCTAGGAGGGAAGGACTGCCTTCTACCATAGTTTTGAGGGGACAGGGTAGCCAAGATGAGTTCATTTGAAATGAAGAGGCGTGTCTACGCTTTAAAGTAATTATTCAAGAGTTCATCTAAAGTGTTATCAGAATTCAGATCACAGAACACTTATTCTAGTTATGCTTTGCACATTTGTCAGCCTCCAAATACCTGGTTATGGCTCTAATTTTGTTACTTATGATGTGTGCACACACACACACAGAATGTGTAGAATATAACAATGGAAGATTCCACATGAAGTGTTTATGGACGTTTATTATATTTTTAGAACTTATCTAGGTTTGAAATATTGAAATAAAATATTTGAAATATTTTAATTCAGTGTGGGCCATAGATGTAAATATGAAACCAAGTAACAGAAATAAATATAAGTCATACTTCTAGAAAACATAGGATATATCTTTATGGCCTTGGGGTAGGCAGAAATTTCTTAAACAGGACAGAAATGCACTGAAAATTAAGCAACTATAACAAATTAACCTACATTAAAATTGAGAACTTCTGTTCATCAGAAGATATCACTAGGAAAATGGAAAGGCAAGCCATGGAGTAGGAGAGGATATTTGCAATCTGGTGAAGGACTTATATCCACAATACTTAAAGTGCCCTAACAAATCAATTTAAGAAAGACCAACAACCCAAGGGAAAATGGGCAAAAGACTAGAAGAAGCACTTCTCTCTCTCTCTCTCTCTCACCCCCACACACATATGCACACACACTTAAGGATACGCCAATGGCCAATGAAGTTGAAAATGTACTGGCTTTAATCATCAGGAAAATAAAAATTAAATCCTAGTAAATACACTACTCACCATCCATCAGAATGGTAAACATTCTTAAACAATAGTGAGGCTCCTGGGATACAGAGCAATCAGAACTCATACACGTTGCCAGTGAGTATATATGGGTACCAACCCTTGGAAAACCTTTTGGCAATATCTACTGAAATTAAATACATGTATACCCTATGACCAAATACATCCCCACCCAGGTATACACCTAATCAAGATTTGCACATCTGTTTTCTAGAGACATAGATATAAATGTCCAAGGCAGCAGCATTTACAATAGCCAAGAAATCGAAAACAAGGCAAATGGCCATTAACAGCTGAATGAATAAATAAATAGTGGTTCTCTAATACAAGAGAATACCACAATACACTAATACAAAATATACAGTATGTGATTAAAAAATCAAATGATTGCTCTATGCAGCGTCTTTGGTAAATGTCACATGTTTAATACTGAACAAAAGAAGCCAGGCACCAAAGAGTACATACCATGTGCTCTCCTGTATATAAAATTCACGAAGAGGCAAAATCATTTTTTGGTCATAGAAGTTAGAGTACTAGATGCCCCTGGGGGCTGGTGACTGGAAAGAGGCATGAAGGGGCTTCAGAGAATGTGTGTTTCTTAATCTATGTGTTGGTCACATGGATGTGCTCTCTTGGGTGAAAACTCAGGGAGCTGTATACTTAGGACTGGGGATCCTTCTGCATGTATGTTTTACTTCAATAAGAGGTTTATTAAACTCAAAGCAAAACAAAAGCCTTGTTTTCAGATTAGGGCCTGATGAGCTAATGGCCGCCACAGGAGCACATATACAGGACGTGGTTAATTCTGCTTAAACTGGAGGGAGAACAAAAGAGGAAAGTAAGGTGAGGGGGAGGGCAGGGCAAATTGGGAGACCTGCACTTGAAAAAAACCAAACCTTTCAACCCAAAGCTTTTTCTCCCACCACTCCCACTTTTATTCCACTTGCCAGTGGTCCAGAAGTTCCTTACCTTGGGACCAAACCCTCATTCATCTTTGTATCCGGCAACTTGCCAGTAGTCTCATAGAGTGACAGCTCAGGAAACAGCCTGCCAATCCTCTTACCAAGAACTCATATGTGATAGAGGATATAAAGGAAGATATAGATCCGGTGTTAATTGCATTGGTTCCGAAGCGTTGAAAATCGGTCCTTTTGGAGGGAGAGTTGCAGGGAGGTTGTTGTATTGAAAGGTTTCAGCCTCACCTGACTCCACCAAAAGCTAAAGCTCTTGCTGCAGCATAGGGCCAGGCCCAGAGATCCTGGGACCCTCAGCATCACTTGTGCCACCTGAGTATCAGGGGGCCCATGGAATAGGTAACACAAGGCCTAGGAGTTCACCCGGCTGCTCTCTCTTCTCCTCTGCCAAAGCCGGGGCCATTTGCAAAAAGGAACTGACAACTCTGGAACCTAGTGTCCTCAGTAGGAAGTGAGAGTGGTACAGTATTTCCACAGGCTTTCCAGAATCTCCCAGGGCTCCCTTCTGGGCCTCTGGAGGGCTGCATGGGCTTTGCAACAATGCAGGGATTTAAGAGTTGAGCTGGTAGGCTTAAGAGGGGGACATTTAAGATAGCTTGCTTCGCAATGAGCTTGAAGTTGATTGTGATACTGTCCTACCTGAGGATATTGTCACTGAGGAGGTGGTGTCCCCACTCCGACCCTCTTATCATGTCCTCTACATGCCTGTGTGTAATTGGCCTTCCAGCTTGAATGATGAGGAGGTAGTCTTCTGGGGTTGATAAAAACCTCTTCCTTGACCCCTTCTTTTGTGGGCTGATTTGTGTTGCCCCCACATTCATATGTCTTAACCCAAGTACCTCAGAATGTGACTTTATTTGGAAAGAGAATCTTTAAAGAAGTAATTTAGTTAAAATGAAATCACTAGGATAGGCCCTAATACAATATGACTTGCGTCCTTAGGAGAAGAATACAGCAGGACACAGATACGTCAAAGGCCAGACGATGTGGAGACACAGGGAGATGGTGGCTGTCTACAGGCTCATGAGAGAGGTCTCAGAAGAAAGTAACCCTGCCAGCACCTGGATCTTAGACTTCTGGTCTCCAGAATCATGAGAAGTTTCTCAGCGGGAGAGAGGTTGAAGCACTTTAGAAGTTGGCAAGAGACAGGCCCTTCTCCTTTATGTATCTCACCACCTTCTCTAAGAACTTCCCACAAGTTGGTAAATGTTGTTATGGGTCAAAACAGAAGATACAATCTGGCTCTATTCTCCAGTATTACTCCTGTAGGTTAACAAAACAGATGGAGGGCTGTCCGATGTGAGGAGAAAGCCAGACTCATTCAGAGTGAACTTTATATGCTCTAAAACCTGGCACAGGCCATCGTCACTAATCTCCAGGACACCAGAAAGCAGTTTGTGGCAGTGGCCGTATGCTAGGATGGTGGACAAACAGCACCTCCAAGCCGGACGCACATTTGGAGGGCTGCCCTTTGCCCTGAGCCCCTGTTGGTATCTTATGTCCCAGTTAGGATCCTTTTGACAGAAATGTTTGCAGAGGAGGAAAACCCTCACTTCTTACAGTGAAGAAGCTCCCAGATCATCCCCTTGCGGAGCTCTGTGTCTCTTTCTTCACTCTAAAGAAAAACCACTACCCGCCATGTCACCCCCCCCCTTTTTTTTTTAAAGATTTTATTTATTTATTTGACAGACAGAGATCACAAGTAGGCACAGAGGCAGGAAGCGGGGGGGGGGGGTGAGGAGGGGGGAGGGAAGCAGGCTCCCTGCCGAGCAGAGAGCCCGATGCGGGGCTTGGTCCCAGGACCCCGAGACCATGATCTGAGCCAAAGGCAGCGGCTTAATCCACTGAACCACCCAGGCGCCCCCTGTGTCACCCTTTTAAAGACAGTGGATATTGAGAGGCTAAGGCTCGGATAAGACTGTCGAATCTCACAATTTCCAGGCAGTTTAATCTAGATAAAGACACACCGTTCAGACTCACCTCAGTGCACATCTGATTCAAGGAGGTGATGGCTTTACAGCTGACAGAAAACACCACTGCCAATAGGAAGCAGCTGGCACGGGGAGCCATCATCGGAATGAGGCCACCCCCGCTTGGTGGGCTTATCCAGTGCCTGGAGCGGAGAAATGGTATGCGAGTATAGTGGCCTCCGTATTTCGCAGGCAGAGAGATGCTCAGAAGGGTGATACGGGAACAAGAAATGCTGTTGATTGCTCAGTTTTTGCTAGGTCTGTGCTGAAAAAAAAAAAGAGGAAGTTCCTTTTGCATACCACCATTCCTTGCCAAAAATAGCTGAGAACCCAGCCCCAGAATGGTCCGGGGCATTTCCTGGCAAGCATGAATCAGTTGAACACCCTTCTGGCGCATGTCACCCTCACTCTCAGTGTGATGGTTTTTATTGACTTAGGCCGGCTTCAGTGGTTTGGCTAACTCCAACAGCTTCTGGTCCCTTTCCACAAGAGAGGCCGTAGAAGCAGGAAGCTGGCCTCAGCAAGGAAGCCGTTTCATTAGCTGTCCTAGGTGAGCGCCATGGAGAGGCGCCGCGGCATGCCAGGGGGGCAGGGGGAAGGACCAGGTTCCGAGGCGGGGCCTGCTGGAGGTGGGCACTGGAGCAGGAGGGAACAAGGCCCCTCTCCACTATTGCCCAGGCCTCCTGGTCGCTCCTGCCTCTGGTCTCGGTACAGGAGGATGACACATCCATCCTTTGACCCTGTGATTCAGGCTGAATACAACAGCTCAGGTGGAATGGAATCCCCTCTTTTTCCCTTCCAAGCTGGGGAAGTAGGGAACCCTGCTGTATATGGGGCAGTCCGGCGGGGAGAGCAGGGTTAAGGATGTCAGCCTTGGCTCTACCTCTTCTTAGAAATAGCTTCAAGCAGGTTTGCAGCTGCCCTCATCATGGCACAAGATGGGGGAGTGATTAAAGAAAGTCAAAGTTCAGCCATTCCTCACGGGCTGAATTTAGCTCCCTCCAGACATCAGAGGGGCTGCTTGGCGTTATGGTTCTCCCAGTCCATTTCCCAGAGCCCGGTTCTTCGCAGCAGAGCTCAGAGTGACTTGAGAGGCTGCTTCCACTACTTCATCACAACTGTTCATCAAGAATCACAGGAGCTGCTATTTATTGAGCCCCTGTTCTATTGCAGACTCTAGGCAGGGTGCTATTTTGTTTGCGTTTATATCTTTATCCCATGTCCTACCATAGAGGTGCTGTTATTTCTCCCTCTTTCTAGATGTAAAAACTGACGCTTGGAGAAATTAAATGACCTCTCCAAGGCCACGTAACTAGGAAATGGAGGATGACGGCTTGAGACCCACGGTCTCATGGTGGAGACTGTGCTCTTACACTCTGTAATTTAAGGAAGAGTTTTGCTTCCTGAAAGAGTGAAGAATGGTTGGGATGAAGACAGTGCTTCATCTGGAAATGTCGGAGATGTCAGAGCAGACAAGAAAAAGCGGAGGGGGTTGGAGAAACTGGCCTAGGCACCATGTGAGGGCTACTACAAATATTTAGGCTTTTCTCGTCTCACCCCTCAAATGCCATTCTCATCGACAGAAGAGACTCCGAAGATGCTTTTGGTAAGACACAGTGCAAGCAAACTCCATGACAGCCCACCTCACCTTAAAGGCATGTATCTCTGTGCATGGCAAGAGCTCTGGTTTTGAAGGAGCATAGTTTTCGGTCTCAAGTCGGCTGATGACCAACCAAGTGAACTTGGGCAAGTCATGTCACTTGTCTGTGTCTATTTCCCATCTAAAAAGTAGAACAGGAATTCCTGTTCTGCTGCCCTCACAGGGTAATTATGAGGATCAAATGGGATCATAGCTGTGAAAATGCTTTCTTAAACTTTAACTCCTATGTAAATACAAGGAATGTGTTACTCCTCTGATTAACCAATTCCAATGTCATGTAAATATCACTATCAGGAAGTTGTCTCCTGCCCAGAGACGTGGAAAAGGTGTATTACTTTTCTTTTTAAAGAAAGGTTTGATGGCTCAGTTAAGGCCATAGGATTTTGTCATTTTCTGAGGCCATGCTATTTGCATATTATTTGCATATGTTTGCATAATGGATTCAAAAGACTCACTGCAAGTGTATAAGAGTAAAAGAAAATAAATGAATATGAGTGACCTTCTGCCACAGCATTCAAATCAAATATTCAGGGCATAATACCCTGAAATATGAAATAGATTAAAATTTAAACTATTGCAAACAGATGGGAAGATAGGTTTTAGAGTTCAAAGGAAGAATGAAACCCTTATTTGGTACCAGGTTGTAAAGAATCCCAGGCTCTTAAAGGTCACCCCATCCAAATGATTTTCATGCCTGAATTCTTCCCTCCACACCCCTTGCCCCACCCCTTTCCATAGACAAAACATAGACACTACATTACCTCCCAGTCTATTCTGAAATGTTTCAGGTGACAGAAAATTTACTGTCCTCCAACAAATTGTCTTGGCAAATTTTGACTGTTTAAAACCTAAACCACCAAAGCACTGAAGTCTTCCCTCTGACTTCCCTCCAATGCTCCTCCTTTCCTCAGGCCAACAGAGTAAGTTCAAGCCTTTATTGCTGGTCCTTTGCTACTTGACGGTCGTTAAGATGTCTCTGAATCATAACCTTCCCAGGTTTAAAAAATCTCTAGTTCCTCCAACCCGACAATAGCTGCATGCATCTGAATCCCTTACGGTCTATCTGAATGTTTTCCAATTCTCCTAAGGAAAGCAGTGACTTGAATTCTTGTTCTAGCTTTGCCATCAATTCGTGCGTCCCTGGGAACGTCCTTCTGTATCTTACTGTCCCCATCTGTCAAATGATGGAGTTGGACTAGCTTATCTGTAAGGCACTTCTTTATCTAAAAATCTAATTTGTCTGTTTCAAAACAGTGGTTTCCATTTTACTTATGTAACTGATTGGCTTGAGCCAATAAAATGGACTCCTACTTGCTGTTTTTTGACAATGACTCTTTCTTACTCCAGGTGGGCTTGCCCCTTCTTAGCAAACAGAAAACAGAGAGAGGTTTGCCTGGAGCCGTGGACATCACGGCTGTTATGATTCCAACCGATTCACAGAGCCATTATGGGATGGAACAGCTGTCCCTTATTTTAAGAGCCAGTTCTTGTAGAGATATGGAAAGAGAAAGGAGAAGGTAAGAAAAGGCATTAGAAACTCATTTATTTCTACAGACAAGTAATCAGGGCAATTATTGTTCTTTTATTCCCCCATGTTCCCATGCGTTTGTCCATTGGGTCAGCAGCCACCCCATGGGTGACTTCCCAGAACTGTCCGCTTTCATGTCTGGGAGGCCCATGACCTCACTTTCTCGTGTTTCCATTTGATGATAGTCTGGGGAGTGACTTGGGATCCTAGGATAACTTGTTTACTTCTTTAAGCCCTTTCTTAGCTACAACCCAAAAGCTAATATGCCTTTTTTCAGGGATTTGCAAACCCAAATATGCTTCTGTCTTCCACCTTTAGCAAAGAACTAGACATTTAATTTCCATGTACAGCTCATGGGCACCAGGCGGTGTACAACTGTCCTGTCTTTCTTTTTTTTTTTTCTCTTGTACATTTAGTTTTTGTTCTGCTTTTGGGTCGTGCCTTACCTTCCCCCTATTTCCTCTCCCACCCTCAGATGCTAAATCAACTAGCATCTAAAATTCTACTTCAACTTGAATATTCTAATGCTTCTTATGATCAATTTAATGTCTTATCATTTTATTTCTCCATATTTGTTTATGTTACTAAACCATTAAGGTTTACAGCAATGAAGCTCAGAGGTGAAGACCTCCTAAAATCCTCCCTACCACTCTCTCAGGGCTTCCTGGTGTTCTGCCTTGTGGGCACATTAGAACAGAGCCCTCAGGTCTCGACATGCTCTATGCCTTTGCCTTTCGATTGGTGGCTCTTGTGATACCCCCAGGCTAAACAGAGCCCCTTCCCCACCTGGAGAGGAGACATGGCTCTTCTTACCATGTGCTCAAGTTCAAGGTCATTTGTGTTGATGGCTTTGCCACGCTGCCCTTGATTCTTTTGCTCCAGAACTGCCTGTTTCTCTGCTCCATGTTTGATGGTTCTGTTGTCACCATCTTAACCAAGCAGGCACCGTATCCTCACATGGCCTATGGACCCAAGTTCTTGGGACATCCCTTCTCCTCCACAAAATTACCCCAGGCCTTTTCACATCTCAGAGCCCAGGTCTCCTTGGCCTTTGTATTCAGAGAAAGGGGGAGTTCTTCTTGCCTAATCCAGGGACAGTTTGCATTTCCTGCCCCAGGATTTACCCCTTTGTGAGATGACTCATAGCAAAAATAGCCACTCCCTGGACTTATAACCACTTAAACTGGATTTAAAAATTATAGCATTTGAAGTTTATAACCATTTAAAAAAGGATATTTTAAAAAGGATGTTTCCCCAAATCAAGACTTCATTATTATCTGTGGACACCTGGTTACACATATATGGTTCTAGAAATATGTGTAACATGTAGGAATATTTATCAAGTTTTAACTTCCAATTAACCATAAGGTCAGTGCCATTTATGAACTTTTTTTTTCATCTGGTATGTTTTATAAGGGCATAAATGTTAAAGGCATCCTTGGGGTTTTTCTCTCAAGTTTTAAATGAATATATTAACAGGCACTGGGATACAGGGACTAGAGAATAGGACTGGGAATTGGGATTCTGAGATAAACCCTTAACTCTGAAATAAAGTGGTCCTAACAGTGGTATATTAATATCAGAAATTTAAAACTAAAAATAAGCTTTAAAATAATCTAATCCAACCCTGTCATTTTTTTTTTTAAATTTAAGAATATAAAAGAACAACATGAGCCTGACATTCCCAAGAGCTGGGATTATTCATATTATTATCAAACCATTTATTTTAGCCCTTTTGGAACATTTTTCACATCCTGTCTCTTGTCAGGCTTTTTTCTGTGAGCATCATATTAGATTAAATTCTCATAGCCCTTTATAGTACAGTACAAGAGAAGAGCACTTGCTGAACTAGCAGAGAGGCAAGACAATTTCTGTAAATGGCAGGATGACATCCTTTCTTCATTCTAGTGAACCCCAGAAAAGTCCCATTGGTATGAGGGGAGACATTTGTTGGGGGCAGGATGGTGGTGTTTGAGGGGAGCCTGGAGCTTTTGTTGGTTCCTCTGCACCATGTGGAACACTGACTTCCCCAGGGAGCGATTAGCAGCAGACAGGAGTTTAGCGGCCTTTATGGGTTTCTGTCTTCAGACTCAGCTACCTATGTGACCTTGGACAAGTCATTAGCCTCTCAGAGTCTTGCCTTCTTCTATAAAAGAGGAGTAGCATCTGTCCTGCTTACCTCTCAAGTGTGCTTATGAAGGGTAACCTGTAAAGGACTACGGAGAATAATTTATTTGTTTTTTTTAAAAAGATTTTATTTATTTATTTGAGAGAGGGAGAGAGAGGAAAACAAGTAGGGAGAAGGACAGAGGGAAACAGAGAAACAGGCCCCCCACTAAGCAGGGAGCCTGACTTAGTCAGGGCTTAGTCCCAGGTCCCAGGTCCCAGGACCCTGAGATCATGACCTGAGCTGAAGGTAAACCCTTAATTGACAGAGCCACCTGGCACCCATAATTTATTATTTCTAACAAAAGGCATATGTGGTGCCCAGGCTGGTTCATCACCCCCATTCAGGTCTCCATGTCTAAGAAGCAGGTTCTCTGAAGGCAAAATAAGGCTAGGAACAAAACTAAGGAAGGCTTCTTAGAAAATATATGCAAGGAAATCTTATTAGGAAGAAGCCAGGTAATCTTGTAGGCACTTGACATGCATTATCTCAAAAAATTTTTCAAAAAAACTTGTCAAGGAAGGTCTTGTTGTTATCGTAGATTTATAGGCCAATAAACTGAGGCCAGAGTGGTTTAGGGATAGGCTCCAGCTCACAGGTCAGAGTGTGGAGGATCCATGACTCCTAATGGGCTCTGTCTGATCCCAGAGTTGTGATCTTGCCCCTCACCACACTGGCTTTCCAGAAATTCCCTTGCTTGCAACAGGAAGAATTCCAGAACCACAGCCATGTGGCAGGGAGTTTGCACAGTGTCTGCGTCCCAGACAGTCAGGTTCCAAGTCGAGGCCTTCCAGTTTGCTGCTGTGTGCAGGGATTCTTCTGGCACTTATTCGAAAACCACATTTTCAGAGGATGGAGAGTGTACTTGGAAGAGATGTCAGCCCTAGAAATTTAATCAGCTGGGCTGAAGGCAATCAAGATGCCATCTGGACAGACCCTGACTTCCTGCCCAGAAGATAAAGACATCTGGACCTAGTAAATGCCAAGGACATGCTGACTTGGTCCCCAGGCCTGTGGGCTGCTTCTTGCTTCACACAGATGCATTTTCTTAATTGTGCATAATCTACAGCTCTGAGCCACTGCCGGGGCCGCTGAAGGCCCAATGCTATTGACCACCAAGGGCTTCCTTGCTCACAACCAGTGACTACTGTGAGCTGTAGTGACTTTCCATTGCTAAGGAGATGAATTGACTGCAAAGGCAACTGTAAATAGTCCTCTTTCATGATGGAGCAGGAGGTGGCTGCCTCAGGCCCAAATTATTGTTGTGATCAGGACACATCATGGCTCCTGATTGGTAAGTAGGGACAAGGGGAAATATTTATACAAAGAAGCTAATTAAGGGGGTTCACCAGATTGGCCTGCCCAATCTCTGCTTATTACAGCCACCTTCTGTGAAGGAGGCTTTCTCCAGTCACAGGAGTTCTTGAGCAGTTGGCCAGCATGGGGGTTGGGGGAGGGCTGGGTAGAGGATGAAAGGCTTTGGGGAGGAGCTGAGGGACTAGAAATAGAAGGTTAAAATTCTGCACAGAGAGCTTTTCTTGTGGCAACATCTGAACACTGGCACATGTCTTGCAAACACGTTTCTAGAGATGGCATGAATCTCACACACTAGCTTCTCTCTAATTTAAAGCAACAGCTTGGTTCTCCAAAAAGTGCCCAGAGGAACATGGCGGGGTTGGAACCAATCTCTGTCCCCTTTTACTTCACCAGAGAGTCACTGTGTGTCCCAAATAGACACCCTAATTATACTCCAAGTAGGTCTTTCTTAGGTCCTGTATAGTTGGAACATATTGAAGGTTTTTTGTTTTGAGGGAAGATTTGCTATCCTGGGACAATTTGCATTTGGAGTGCTTTATTTCAAAATGCTGAAAAATAATCATGTTTTTAAGTGTGTACCAAGTTACCAGGGGCTGTGACCTACAAAACCAGACAAAACCAAACACAATCGCAGGAATTCATCAGTGCAGAGAGTGAGTGAGTCAGAGCCCCACAGTTCCCCTGGACTCTGCTCAGGGAAAGGCCTCTTGGTCCTCTTCCTTTACGTCCCGTACAGGAGCCCTTACTTCCACGCCTGGCTCCCACTCCACTTCTCTTGTATTTCCTTTCTGAAAACCTTTTTCTTGTAAAGTTTGTCTGTTTTGTTGGTGTTCGGTTCTTGTTTCAATTATCTTTATCTCAAACTTTTCTTCCTCTTGGATTTTTATATTTCTTTCTATTTTTGAGCCTCGTCTTTGGTTACGGCTTTTCATCATCCTAACACCCCATGTATCCCTTGCTCTTCAGAATATTTTTTTCTGAAGGATCATCATGTCTTTGTCTCTGGAAGGCCCAGGCAGCACCCATGTGTTTTCTCTCCAAAGGTCCGCCTTCTTCCAAGACCCTGTGGGGTTGCCCAGATGCCTGATCAGGTCAGCAGCCAGCATGGTCACAAAGGAAAAGGCTTGAGCTTCCTCCATTTCCAGGGCTGGGACCCAGTGGCCAGCTGAGCCTGGCCAGGGGCTTGTGCCTGGCTGGAGGGAAGTCAGGGAGTAGAGGGACCCGAATACCTGAGATGCACCCTGTCCCCAAGTCCTGACATTGACCAACATGATAGGTAGTTTACCTCCAAGATGGTACCCATTTAGCTTTAGGCTTTTCCTTTTTTTTTTTTTTTTTTTTTTAAGGCTTTTCCTTTTTTAAATGAGATGCAAGCATGTGGAACCTGTGGGGAAGAAAACAGAAAGCCAAGAACTGGTCTTGGGATTTTCAACAGGAGAGAGAAAATCCGTTTTGTATTCCTAGATAAACATAGATTGTGATAAGATAAGCCATAAATAAACAACAAGGTTAGAGAAAAAAAAATCTTTACATGGAGATGCAATCAACAGTGGCTGAGAATGGGAAAATCGTGATTATAGCTTCAGTTCTAACAGAGTCTTCCTCTTCGGAACGCAGTTCCCTCACATTGAAGGTCTATTAAAAAACAAACCAAAAAAAAAAAAAAAAGGGAAGGAGAAAGAGGAAATTCTAAAACTTCCTTTTCACTTTCTAAATATAATTTAATTCATTTTAAAAAAAATCTACCATTCGTAACACTTTGAAATTTGTTACATTCATGAAATAGATTTCTTTTAACAAAGGACTCAGTTTATCCGTTGACTGCAGGTCACCCTTCTTTAAACTGTAGCCAAATCTAGTGCATTTTCGGATGACCTGATTTTTCAAAATTTAACTATGCCCATATCTGCTGTGTAAAGTGAGGCTGACTTGTAGATTTAAAACGTATGCAAGGTAAGTATTCAGTAGCCAAAAATAAACCAAACAAATGACAAACAGTGTTTGCTCCCTATGAGCCAATAATGTCAGAGTCAGCACTGGAATTGTCTTAGAGCTATCCCAAGCTGTGGTTTTTCTGAGAAAGTGTAGAGCCTGAGCAGGGGCAGTACAGTTTTGTAGTGTCTGGAGAAGTCAGCTGTCACGTCAAAATGTGCTAATACAAATGACTGAGCTACCACCACCATTAAGACCCGTGACAGGTTCCTCTGCAGAAGCTGATCGAGCATCAGGCTGTTTTTTCTGCAGGAGATGGAGCAGAAATCTGGATACCTGAGGATCTGGGTGCTTCCCAGGGCCCGAGGTGTCCTATTCCACCTAGAATCTACCAGGAAAACAGCCTGACCATGGTTCACAGTTGCGGAATAGATGTACTTTTTGTTGGCTTGTCACTTTTTTCTTTATACTCTCAACTGCAAAATTGGGATTGGAAGTATTTTTGCTTTTTAGTTTTTTTTTTTTTTTAAATTGTGACTTAGAATGCCAACTCTTTGTCACCTTCATGAGGAAGTTGAAAAAAAGTTATGAGAAAATAATAATATCTACTGCATAGTGTTTATTATGCCCAGGTACTGTTTTAAGTACTTCACAGATATTTTTTCATTTGATCTTTATGAGTATACTCTGAGTAGTCTTTTCTGGGTAAAGAAACACAAGCTAAATAAATTGTTCAGAGTCATTCAGGGATGTGTAGGGTTTGAACCTAAGGAGTCTGACACTAGAGATAAAACAGGAGAGGGAAGGTGACAGGGAAATCTGAAGAAGAGAAAAAACCATCAGAACAACCAGCTTTTCCCAATGCTTTGAAGAAACCTTTGAACTCTCTTCTCTGCTCCCCTTACCCCTTTTGAAAAGCCTCTCTTAGGACAGACAGGATCTGAACTGAGACCAGTGCCCTGAGAACAGAGAGGGCTCTAGCTTTAGAAGTGGGGGACTGTATACAGAAAAAGCCCTGGGTGAATTTTGAAAGACCCTTCCCAGCCGCCTTGTCTCCCCAGGACTTGGATCTTCTGTCTCTTTGGGCTAGAAATGAAAAAAACAAAAAACAAAACAAAACAACCCATTTGGTCAGGGTGTCATGCTTAAGAGTGGGTCAAGGTAGGGGAATGCCAGCCCACTGCTCTGTGGAGCCCCCCACCCAGCTCAACCTCATTCCTTAGACAGTTTCCTGTCCTATGTTCTCCCAGTCCCTCATGTTATGTTAACAAAAGCTCTATTGCATAGGGGAACTTGACACATCCTTTTGAGAAACAATGGGAACCACCTAAGTAATTTTTACTTTTCTTGTAGCCCACTGTTATGGACTGCATGTTTATGTCTCTTCAAAATTTATGTATTAAAGACTGAATTTCCAATTTGATAGCATTTGTAGGTGGGGCTTTGGAGAAGTCATTAGGTCATGATGGTGGAGCCTGTGATGTGATTTGTGCCCTTTTAAGGGACACAAGAGAGATGATCTCTCTCTGCACCAAGTGAAAATAGAGTAAGAAGGTAGCTGTCTCCAAACAGGAAGAGGATCCTCACCAGACACTGAATCTGTCACACCTTGATTCTAGACTTCCAGCCTCCAGAGCTGTGAGAAGTAGATGTCGTTTAAACAAACTAGTTAGTTGATGGTATTCTGTTACAATAGGCTAAGACACCTACGTTAAAAATAAATACTATGTGAAGCTGATTTTGGTAATGCATTTTCATCTAATATATCAAAATATTATATTTAATTCCATGCAATGTAAAAAATCATTGTAGTCAGTGTAAAATATTTATGAGATATTTACCTTTTATTTTTCATGATGTATATTTTACACTTATACCAGATCTCAATTTCACAGTACATTTTGATTGAAAATTCTTGGTCTGTATTTAAATTTTGGAACATTTATAGTCAAAAAGGATTCAACTTGGGATTGACATACCCAAGTTGTTTCAAGCATAATTGAAAGTTTGTCAATAATTGAAATAGAATATCAGCTTTTATATTTACATGAATTAAAGAAAATAAAATTAAATATTAGTTTCTCATTTGCACTAGTCACACTTCAGGTGCTCAAAGAGGTCCATGTGACTAGTGTCTACTTTATTGGACAACATAGTTCTAGAGGCCGAAGAGACAGGAGACTAAATAACCATAGGTTAATCAGTTTACATTAAACAGTGACCCCAAACAACCAGTTTTTAGTGTTCTTCTTGCTGGTCACACTGGCACAGGAAACTCCCTGGGCTGGCCAGGAAGTTTGGTTCTGGGCACCAACTGGTATCTGATTAGTTCCTACACTTGGCAAGTTATTTTGCAAATGTTAATCCTGCCACCTAGTGACCACTTTCTGAATTTCACATGGAGATTACCATGTAGAAAATTCCATGTTGACTTCTGCATTGGCGCCCCTTCTGAGAGCTCTGAGACTTTCTCCTGTTTGCAGATGCCACGTGACACTATGCTGCTGGTAGGTCATTAGGTTTTGCAGCTGCTTTTGTCATGTCTGGAGAATAAAAGCTGAGTTGTCATTTCATGTCAATTTCATGCCCTCCCTTTCCCCACAACAGTCAAGTTCTGGGAGTACAATGAACATGGCTTAGGGCCTCCTGTGTGCCATGTATTGTGATGGGAGGAGATGCCTCCTGTCCCCAGAAGGGTTATGGTCCCCACTATCCCTTTGATGGAGTAAAGCTCCTGAATCTTCTCTTTACGTATGTGTCTACTTTCTCACTGAATTGTGAAATCTGTGAGGACAGTGTCTTGCTTATGTTTTATCCTGACTGCCTAGTTTGCTGTCTTTCCGACAAATGACCGACGGATGGATGAATGGATGGATGGTATAGCTATAAGTTCATAGCCCTTTCTAGCGCTCTTGCCACATTTCCCCAATTAGAGGTCATCTTCCCTTTTCCACTCTCAGTATGAACTAAGTCATCTTATTTTCCTTTTCTTTGGCTTTCAGTCTTCTCTTATTCTATTATATGCTCAGGACATACTTAGCACATGACCTTGTCTTGAATTTTGAAAATACAACGGTGAAGCTGGCAACTCCCTCACTTACACCCAGCAAACCTCCAGCCTGTGCCTGATCCTCCTTGGACTCAAGGCCTTGATTTCCGGGTGTGCTCTGAAGCCCCTGGTCCCCAGCAACTGATGTCTGGGTCCTAACTCAGGAAATCTGATGCCATTTGTCTTGGGTGCAGGCTAGGCAGTACGATTTTAAAATTATCCCCAGGAAATCCTAGATGACAGCCCAGATTAAGACCTGCTCTCTGTGTGTGCTTTCCCTTTCAGCCTGCTCAGGCTTCAGCCAGCAACCTCAGCTTCATTTGCGTTTCCAATTGTTTCTATTCTCTCAGGTAATTTTCTAAGGCACACCCGATGCCCTGATGCCCTAAACTCTATTTAAAATAAGGACAAAAAAAAAAAAAATCCTCCCAGGGCCCAAAATTTCTGGCAACTATCTGCTCTCTTTATTTACTTTCCAAACCAAACATACTTTAAGGACAAATTGTCCACACAGGCTGTTCCTGCCTCATCGACCATTCACTCTTAAATCTCCTCCACACTGGGCTCTGCTCCAGAGCTGAGGACCATGTAATTCAAAAACTCTCACCTCTGTTGGTCTCCAAGACCCCATGCTCTCCTGCTTCCTTCTCAGGCTATCCTCCTTCCTGACCTCTCACTGTTGAGACTGCCTCAGGATATGGCACTCAGCTGTCCTTCCTTTCACTCTGCTTCTAATGCTTTCCAGTCAGTGGGCTCTGGGGTTTATACACCTGCTCAGACCATTCCATTAGTTCCATACCTGCATTCCGAATCCTGATTTGGCCTGCCTCTCCCCTAGGTGTGTGATAGGCATCCCAGATTTCATGTTCCAAACCTCATCCTGATGCCCTCTCGCCCCACATCTCCTCTTATAGTGATTCCCATTGCGTCAGTGTCCTGTGACTTTTGTAACAACTGAGGGCAGTCAGATTGGCTTAAAGTAGTATCCATTTATAGTCTTAGAGTTCCGGAGGCCAGAAATCTAAAATCAGCTTCACTGGACTGAAATCAAGGTGAATCTGTTTCTTGACCCTTCCAGTTTCTGATGGCTTCCAGCATTCCTTGGTGTATTAATTAGGGTTTTTCAGAGAACTGGAATCAATAGTGTGTGTATGTGTGTGTGTTTTTTTGTTTTTGTTTTTGTTTTGTTTTGTTTTGTTTTTGTTTGTTTGTTTTTTAACAAGTAACTGGCATACGCAACTATGGAGGGTGAGAAGTTAGAAGATCTGCAAGCTAGAGACTGAGGAGGACCAGTGGTGGCATGGCAGCTCCAGTATGAGGGTAGGAAAAGACAAATGTCTTAGTTCAATCAGTCAGGCTGGAGGAATTCCCTCTTACTAAGCATTTTTGTTCTCCTCAGGTCTTCAGTTGATTGGCTGAGGCTCACCCACATTAGGGAAGCAATCTGTTTTACTCAGTCTTGCAATTCAAATGTTAATCTCATCCAGAAACACTCTCACAGACACACCCACAATGGTGTGTTACCAAATGTGTGGACACCCTGTGGCCCAGTTAAGTGGACGCATAGAATTAATCATCACATCACTCCAATCTTCAATGCCAGCATCTTCAAATTTCTCTTGGTTCCATCTTCATATTGCCTTCTGTGTGTGTGTGTGTGTGTGTGTTTGCGTATCTTCTTATCTCCCTCTTATAATAATACATGTGTTATAAGGATACATGTGATTACATGTGAGTGCATATAGGGCCCAGCCAGATAATCCAGAATAATCTCCTGTTCCTAAAATCCTTACATTAATCATACCTGCAAATGTCCTTTTTCCAGATAAGATAGCATTTACAAATTTTGGAGATTAGAACATGGATATCTTTGGTGGACCATTATTTAGCTGACTACACTACTCTAGCAAAGGTAGAGTAGTTACTTAATCCACTCAGTTACTTAAACCAGAGCTTTGGGACTTACCTTTGTTATATATTCTCCCCAACCCCACCTAATACATTTATATCTCCCATTACGTTTTCTTTACTAAATAATCTTTAATCTGTTTAGCTTTTTCCACCTTCTTTACCACCAACCCAGTACAAAACATAAAGTTTTTCCTGGACTATTTTAATGGTAGACTATATTGGTGTAATGATCTCATTTGTGCAGTTACTTGTTGAGTATCTGTCTCTAGGCACTAATTTGTAAGTTCCATGAAGGCAAGAACTTGTACATGTTTTGTTCACCATTGTATTTTAGATTCTCCAGCATAGTGCTTGGTATAGATTAGGTGCTCAATAAATAATTATCACATGTGTGAATGGATGGATGCCACTTTCTTTTCATAGAGGAGCTCCTGGTCTGGCAAAGGAGCCATTCAGTGGCTTTTGACCTAAATGACTGTATTTGTTTATTTAGAAGATTTGTGTTGAGAATCATCTGTATCTTGACCATCTAGTAGGCTCAAAGAATTCAGGAGTTAACAAATTATGTAAAACTCCCTGTGTTCACGGAACTTTGGATTTTTGTGTGGGGAAAGACAGACAGGAAGTGTAATAAATATGTAATGTGTAATAAATATGTTCAATATATGAAAATGTGATTATAACATTAGAAAGTGATAAATTATATGAAAAGAAATAGAACAGTTTAAGGGGAATTTGTATGCACTTATAATTTTAAATGGGGTAGAGCTTTATGAGAAGTCGATATTTGAAAAAAAAAAAAAAAAAAAGCCTGAAGGAGCTGAAGGGATGAATCATGAATATATCTGGGGAGGACATTTCCAGGCAGAGGGAACTGCATTTGAGCAGGTCCCTGAGGCAGGAGCGGTCCTGGTCAGTTCCAGGTAGATGAGGAGGCCAGTGTGGCTGCACTGAGTAAGGCTGTAAGGAGGAGGTGAGGGCCTCATGGCCATGGGGCCACTCTCTAGAGGTCCTTGTAAAGCAGTGGAAGCACTTCGGTTTTCCTCTAAGTGAGAAGGGAAGCTATCACAGGATTTTCAGCAGAGAAGTTGACTTGCATTTTATTTATTTATTTATTTATGCACTCAAATAAATATTTATTTTTCTTCCTTCAAGTTTTTATTTATTTTTTTGCTGAAATTTGATTAGCCAACATGTAGCACATCATTACATACATTTGGTATAGTGTTCAATGATTTGTTAGTTGTGAATACCACTTAGTGCCTATCACATCATGCACCCCCCCTTAATTCCAAGTTTTTATTTAAATTCCAGTTAGTCAGCATACAGTGTAGTATTAGTTTCAGGTAGAGAATTTAGTAATTCATCACTTACCAAATTATTGCTCTGGCTGCTGTGTGGACTGTAGGTGAGCAAGGGTAGAAACAAAAACCCTACAGAAGTTATTTCAGTAATAAAGGTTAGAGATAATAATGACTTGGAACAGGGTGATAGATAGCAGCAGACGTGGTGGGAAATGGGCAGAAATGGATATATTGAGAAAATAAGGCTGATAAAATTTCCTGATAGACTGGATGTTGGCGGGAGCGTTAGGAATGGAGCAGATGTGTGTCAAGAATGACACAAAGGTTTTCGGTCTGAGCAACTGGAAGCCAGACTAAATTCAGAGTTTTGTCTGGGACTCCTACTCCAAACATCTTAATTCCCTAAAGTCACTGGAACAGCTCAACAGCCCTGAACTTTCCAGACAGCTGCACGGAGTTGTCATCCATCCTTCCCTGGAGAGTGTCTGATCCCTTCCCTAAACTTACATCCCACTCCTCTTTCTCTCACATCTGTGCACAGGGGACTAGGTCAGTATGCCTTCAGCACAATGCTCAGCCTACATTCCAGCCTTGACACACTGTCATAGTGCATCCTGGGCCTTCCTCTTGAGGTTGGTCTGACACTGTCCTGTCCTTTTGACCCTCGGTTTTGTGTTCACTCCTAAGGCTCTAGGAGGCTGACCTGATTATTAATTTGCTCAGAAAAGTTTCTCTTTGTTCTGGTCCAGAACAGTTGAGGTCACTCAGTAGCCTCTGAACCTCTATTGACCCAGGTGGCCAGGCCAAGTGCCACTTTAGGTAAGCTATGCCCTATTTATTCAACTTCTTCTGGGATTTTTAATATTCTCTTTGACAGACGCCGTGGGTTAGTTTATATGACAGGCTCAGTGGAAAGTCCATTCCGTTAAGAAGCTGCAGCTGTTAAAAAAGAAGGCTCATTTTCCGTATGTATGTGCACTTATGTGAGTACGTGTATCGGGTGCTCTAAGGCTTTGGGAAACGTTTGGGAGAGTCGGTGGCAAGAACAGGTGTCTAAGACAGACCTTGTTTTGACCCAGTCCCTCACCCCACATAAGCCTCTCAGTAAAGTAACATGAAGGGGTCAAGCCTCTCATGTTTCTTTCCCTGTGAGCCTCAGGATGCCACTGTTTTTCCTTCTCTTTCTCCTTCTCCTCTTTTCAGTTGCTGAGTGGATCCTGTTAATGTGTGCACATATGTCCGCGAGCCCACAGGTGTACAGGTACCTGCAAAGAAGTCGGGGGGGGGGGGGGGCTTAAATTTAATGAACCCTCAACTAACTGTTAAGGAGCAGTGTTTAAGTTGCCAACTTCCCTTTAATTGCAGTCACAGGCTCTCCCAAATTCCACCCCTGCCCCAAACGCCAATATTCACAGACATCTTGCCAGTCCAGCTCCCATGGCCCCTGCCCCTCCCTCACCCGGTGCCCAGGCTGGCAAGGTGCATTCTGGGTAGGCTGCGGAAAAATCCTGGGCGGTGAAAGGCTCATCAGGTATGCAAATGAGCCGGAAGTGTTGCGGGCCTGTGGGTGAGGGAGCTGAAAATGGCGAAAACTGGCGCCTTCGTCAGAGCTTTCCAAGTTCTCTGACCTGAAAACTGCTCGTGAGGACTTGACAGGGACTCTCTGGTCATCTCCCAAAGCCGCCGGAACACGTGGCCTTGCCCTCGCTGGAGTAACATCTGATTTCACACCTCCTGTGAGTTCTCCTCTTATTAGGGGACACAAGAAGGGTTGGGACCGGAGCCTGAGGCAAGGGACTCCAGCTTACCTTCTAAAGATTTTATTTATTTATTTGACAGAGAGAAAGATCACAAGTAGGCAAAGAGGCAGGCAGAGAGAGAGGGGGAAGCAGGCTCCCTGCTGAGCACAGAGCCCGATGCAGGGCTCGATCCCAGGACCCCGAGATCACGACCCGAGCCGAAGGCAGAGGCTTAACCCCCTGAGCCACCCAGTCGCCCCTCCAGCTTACCTTCTAGAAACACTCCGGGACCCAGTGCAGAGCTGAGCCAGCTGGGGCAGAATTTTCGGGGAGCTGATGCCACAAAGCTAATCGTATCTGGCTGAATGTATCCTTCCTTACCGTGTAATCAAAGTAAAGTGCAAGAACGTGTTTTGTTTTTACTCCTCGGTGTATTGTTTAGACTTGGGGATCGGTGGGAGGTAGGTGTGATTTTAGTTAGGAAGTGTGAGCTCTGGGGCGGCCTTTTCCCCCAAATGCCACACAAAGGGGAGAGGTAATAGCCAAGTCTGCAGGGAGCCTGCCTCTGGGGATGTGAGGAGGAAGAGCACCCCTGAGCTCTTGTCCAGTGAAACCCCCAGCCTTTATTTGTATGCTTCCGGGGTCTAATTGGTAGAAACTCTTGAGTGCTGGGGTGGCCTCTGATATATGCCACCTGAAAGTTATTTAGCCCTTGCTGTGTGCCAGGAACCGTTCTAAGGGCTTCCCATGTATTAACTTAGATTTACAAGTTCCTGAATGTGCTGAGAACAAAAATCAAGTTGCACAAGAGTGTGCATTGTGTTCTTCTGTTCCTCTAAAAAAGTTATTATATATTTTGTGTATATTTCCAGGAGAGGGAAAACTTCTGGAAGGGTATCTCAAAAAATGATATAGTGGCCGCCCTTTAGGAGACTGAGAAACTCCTCAGCCAAGGAACTATGGTTTTGGGAAGGAGACGTTTTATTCAGAACTTTTGTTTGCTTGAATTATTTTTAACCATGTGTGATGTATTCCGGTTTCCGTTGAAAACATACCACAGTTATTTTGAAGGAGAATGAAATGAAGCTTTGTAGGCCAGATAGCATTGTGGATCAGATGCTAGGGCTGAATCTTGGTGGAGGAAAGTGTAACGTGATACAATGGATAGAGTACCAGGGGTGGAAGGGCAGGGGTATTTTTGAGGAGGGTGGTTTTGACTCAAAGGAGCTTGCTGTCCTGGTGACTAAGCAGTAGCTGTAATATCAGATTGGAAGGAGGATTGGAAATAGCAGTGAAAGTTCATTTGACGTGAATCATTGTCAAGCTTAAATGGGCAGTGTCGCACCTGTAACTCCCTTGCAACGAATATATCACTCTAATTCCAAGATTGTCTCAGCCTGCAAGACAAGTTCACCTCACTTTCTCCTATGACTAGACTCAATCCCAGGTGGTGTGAAGCTATGGTGTGATTGTTATCACCAGTACAGACAGACGATTGGCTCAGTCATCTGGTCCTCAAATATATTGAGGGACATTACTGTGCTAGTGTGGTGAGGAGTCCAAGGCTAATGAGACCCAAGCTTGCCACATCGAGGATCCCACTGTCTTGGAAACAACACCCGCAACCGTGAACTCTAATGGAGGCTGTAGTGTGATAAGTCACACCAGAGGAATAGATACAGGATTATAAGGTTTCAGAGAAGAGAAGGATTGCATTAGTCAGGAGGCATTTGGGACCTTTAAAAAGTGCTTTGTTTGCCATTTAGGATTTTGATGGAGGGGAGAACCGTGAGTAGCTTAAGCAAAAAGAGTGAAGTGTGTTTAGGAAACAGAAGGTGGTTTGGTTGAAATGCTTGGCCTTTGAAAGGGAGTGGAAGGCAGAGAGGCTGACAGGGTGGGGGTGGGGTGGGTAGAGGGAGAGGGTCAGCTGGCAGAGAGTCTTGAGTTCCAGTTCTGTCAGTGGTGGGGAGCCATTTAGTTGTGAGCAGAGGAGTGTCAGGACTTGAGGCCTTCAGGAACATGAGTCTGGCACCACAGTGGAAGTGAAGCAGTGAAGGAGGTAGGTTTTCAGGCTCTGGGATTAGTCGTCCAGCTGAGAGCTAATGAGAGTCCAGGAGGAAAAAAGGAGGAGAAGAGATGCATGAAACGTTTTGCAAAGGGCACAGAAGAGAAGGGATGGCTGATTGGGTGTCAGAGGACAGGAAGCAGTGGGTGAGGTTTTGAAGCTGGTTGGCTAAGAGGGAAGAGGGGGAATCAGTGGATTTGGTGGATTGGTACTGAGGAAGAGTTTCAGTCAGCACAGGGTGTTTTGGGGGTTTTGAATCCAGTACATAGAAGTTTGAGAATGGAGTTAATGAGAGAAGCTAAAGATTTTTTGGGGGAGCTCTGTAGTGGGATTAGTCGAAGCCCAGATGCTAGATGATCTTTGCAATTAGAGGTTTTTGAAAAAGCCAAAAAGAAAATGATCAAGCAAGATAAGCCTAAGAGGAGACAAGACAGAACAATGAGGAGAGGGTGGAGGCACAGAATCTTAGCTATGGCAGTTTAACAAGGCTTTTGTGATAAAACATACCCCCCCCCCAACCCCCACGGTTCAGGAAAGGGGGTTGAAAAAGGCCCTTGTATATGGCAGCTGAGTGGTCACTGATGAGTGTTAAGAAAACTGGTTTTGGAAAGTTGGGTGAAAGAAGCCAAAGGTTTCAAAGAATAGTTTGCAAATTTCAGGGCTGTAGGTGGAATGCAACCTGAAGAGGTGTTTTACTTGTTCCTCAATATTTATTTATTTATTTAAAAAAGATTTTATTTATTTATTTGACAGAGATCACAAGTAGGCAGAGAGGCAGGCACAGAGAGAGGAGGAAGCAGGCTCCCCACTGAGCAGAGAGCCGGATGTGGGGCTCAATCCCAGGACCTTGGGATCATGACCTGAGCTGAAGGCAGAGGCTTTAACCCGCTGAGCCACCCAGGCGCCCCTGTTACTCAATATTTAAAAAAAAATCAAATAAATTGCTACTATTTCAGCATTATTAGCTTTCACATGAAAATTCCAAATTCCAAACCTACGTAATGGGGCCACCCAGGGTGCTCATTCCTCTTGGGCTGGCTGTTAGCTGGAGCCCCTGTATCATGGCTATGGTGGGAGGTGAGGCACTGCCCGTGTCAGTTTGCTTCAGGTGCACTCAGCCACATGCCCCCATACCTGCTGCTCGGTTGCATTTTTTTGGTTCAAGCATGTGGAAGTGGTAAGGAAATCTAGACTGTTCCTTTGAAAGTTTGGTGATGATGTGCAGAACAGAAAAGAGGCTGCTAAAGCATGGTGCTCCGGAGGAGTAAATGGGAGTGTTAGGATAATGGGAGACACAAGCACCATTTGGTGATACTCAGAAGGGAATATTTAAGTACAGAATGGTAGACTGAAGAGGCAAGGGACTGATAAGACCAAAATTATGTGTGGGAGCTGAGGAAGAAGCAGTTTGGAAAGGAAAGAGACCTTTCCGCTTTTGAAATAGGAGAAGCAAGAGACAGAAATGGCAAGCAGGGGGTGGGGCAATTTGCAATGGTAAGGAAGGAACAGCAGAAGAGTTGGGATTGATGTTTTGTGTGGCTGTACTCATGGGGCTGAATTCAGGGCAGGACCCAACACATGTGGGGAGGATTCTGGGAGCAGGGCCATAATTTGGCAACCTTCAAGTGGCTATTTTTTTATTTTTTTAAGATTTTTATTTTTTACTTTTGGGGGCACGTGGGTGGCTCAGTTGGTTAAGCATCTGCCTTTGACTCAGGTCATGATCTTGGGGTCCTGGGATTGAGCCCCACCTCAGGCTCCCTGCTCAGTGGGGAGCCTGCTTCTCCCTCTCCCTGCTTGTGTTCTTTCTCTCTCTGGCAAGTAAATAAATAAAATATTAAAAAAAATTTTTTTTTTAAATTTGAAGTAATTTTTACTTCCAGCCTGGGACTTGGAACTCACAACCCTGAGAGCAAGAGTTGCATGCTCTACCAACTGAGCCAGCCAGGTGCCCCTCAGGTAGCCCACCATTGCTATTCTATCAGCTGATCTCCAGGATTGTTCAGGCTGTGGGTGAATCATCCAAATCTCTGAGGTGCATTTAATAGTCATTTCATAATGGCAAGGAGAGGCTGATTTTCTCTTTTAAAAATTGCAGACCTATGTTAGTATTTAAAAATTAGAGTTTATTGGATACCTTGAATATAGTGTAACATTTGGACTTAGTTGAACTTGCCTTTCACCTCATATTTTTTTTTGTATTGGTGGGTACTCTCCTTCACTAAGTATAGGAATAATTTTTTCCTGACTTCCATGATAACAAAACATTTCTCATTTTCCTATAGTTCCTACACTCTCTTTTTTTTTTTTTTTTTTGAGATTTTTCCCCCCTGGAACCAGACAACTTCATAGAATTCTTAGATGAGTGCTTCAGATTGAGATAATGTGACTCACTTGTTACTGATAAATAATACTGTACCCTGCGTCCTATAGTGTCTGCATTTCATTGGCCCCTCAGTGCCCACCATTGCTATTCTATCAGGTGATCTCCAGGATGGTACAGGCTGTGGGTGAATCATCCAAATCTCTGAGGTGCATTGTATGGAAGAAGTGGTCCTCTGTGGGATGATTTTAAATATACACGTTGGTGGGAGCTAGGAGTGGGCTTACATTTGGCCAGTGTGTGAAGAATTTTATATGGAAAGCTGAATTCACTGACAGCACCCAGGCTGATTTATTCCCATGTTGGTTTCGTGTACCCATTTAATAAATTGATGCTTGTAGGGGCTTGGATGGGCCACTCCTTTGTATGGGTTTGGGTAGGGTTTAGGTTGCAATGTGGAGTCCATTTGCTGTTGGCATATAGAGGATGTGAAAGTAGGTCTTTTCAAGGCACACAAAAGGACCAGTGAGCTTCAGACAGGGACGTGCTTGTTTGTGGCAAAAGGACATAAGAACAGACCAGAGTGATTCTGTCCAGAGGCCAACAGGGGTGAGCACCAAAATGGTGGGTTTTGCAGACTCACGCTGGGCCAGTGGAGCCAGAGTCAAGTGCGGACTGATGGTGGTGGCTCAGAGAGGGAGAAGGGGAATTAGAGGAAGCTCTGCTCAATTTTCAGACTTCCAGACATTTTGTGAAATAATCATTTTGGTGAAATATTTTTAAAGTTATTTAAAAAATACAGCTCTATAAAAATGATAATTTAAAAAATGCTTCTCTGTGAATTACTTGGAGGGCTATCACTATAAGCTTCATGTAACTGGACATACTTTCTGTTTCTAAATTATCCCTGGTCTAGTATGAACATCCACATTGTTCATTTGTGGCTACCTTCCACAAAATAGGTTTTTTCATGTGAGAAAGTATGACACGTCATTTAACTTTCATTTCACTTTTTCTGTCAATCACGATGGGGTAACATTATTCACTCGTACGTGCTGGGAGGAGTAATCTATGTGGATACTGTTAAGTCTCATTAAAATGATTTGTTTAGCATTCACAGAAGGAAGGATAAACATTAAAATCATTATGATCTTAGACATCCCTCAGCCTCCCTGAGTTTTGGTTTCCTTATTTTAAATGGTCACAGGGTGAGAGTGGGTGGGGTGGGCCAGATGGTCTCTAAGACATTTCCCTTTTTAAATGTCAGAGGACATGACCATAAGATAGGAGGGTATTCAGGACTGAGTTTGAATATGCTAAAAGGTAAACTGAGGCATATTAAATTGTTAGCTTGAGCAAACAGGGTTTCTAATTGGGCAGAGACATGCTAGAGTAGGTGGAGTCAGAGGAAAGACTTTCAAAGGGAAGACTGGGAAGCAAGCAAAGGAATGATTCGATTCGGCTGTAGTGTAAGTGGTTGCCTTGCTTGGGAGGCCTAGTTGGCTGTTTGTTGTTTGTCCTTAGGTTTCACGTTCTTAACCTTGAGGCATTTACAGGCTTAGGTTTGGATTCACTCACTAGGCGACTAAAGGTTTAAAGCCACCTCAGTCTAATGGCTTCCTTGTTTAATTTAACATATGTGACCAGAATCAGAAGGCAGCTGAATGAAGTTCTTGGCTTAGAGTTCATGTTTGGTTTGTGTTACGAGAGTTAGGCCATTTGTAGCACTTCCTCAAAAAACTACTGAATTCCAAGAAGATAATTACTGTCCGTAACATGTTCAAAACTCCTTTTAGCTAGAATATACATTTGTAGACTGAATACAGTAGAGCTGTTCTGCGAACACAGGGAGGCCTTGTATTATTGGTACATACGATATATTTATTCTTATTTTGAGGATTTAGGACATGATATTAGTACTTTAAGTGATTCTAAACCTGATGGTTTCCACTCTTGTTTTCCTGCGTGTTGTAGGGTAATGCTGCTGTCCAGAATCTGGCATCCAGGACCCAAAAACAGGGTGTCTTTCTTGAAGTGATCCCACTCTTCAGCCCCTGCAGAAGTGAAACTTTTGCAGAGAAATTCTTAAGGAATGTTGTGGGTCCCAGTTGTTGCAGTTTTACTTCTTTTCCTGGTCTTCAAGTCAGTCTCTGAGTGCCATTCTTCTGCTCTTGACCACTGCTGTACCATGGGCCATCACGGAGGAACTCTGGGAGGAGGAGAACTTCGCTGGCTCCACCGGGACACCCCTTTCCAGTGGCCAGAATCCCACCTCTCAAGTCAGCATATTAATCTTCTCCATAGAAAGGGTGTCATCCGCTGCTATTATATCTAGACATAATGAATTTCTTCATTGGATGTCTGTAATTTTAATTTGGTAGCCCGGCTTTCTTTATCTGTGGTTCCTCTGGACACTTCTGTTTTGGAACATGGCTGCACTTACCAAGGGTGATAAGATGTAGCTGGTGGACTCTGGTTTCCTATTACTTAGCTACCAAGTCCACCAAAACTTATTCCTTGTGGGTATATCAAAACATTTTTCCATAATATTCCAATATTATCTTTTTTTTCCCCTTGCTTGATCTTGCTATGGCTACAAAAAGATTTTTTTTCTTGTCAAGTGTTTGTTTCTAGCTCACTATCTGCTTCTATTTTGGCTGGACAGTTGGCTGGTTTTAATTTCTTAGGGATCTCTTTCACATTGGTTCCAGGGGATTACAATAGTGAATGATGACTAAGAGGTAATAATAGGGCATTTATTAGACATACCTGTGGACAAGGTATTGTGTCATGCACTTCCACACAGATCATCTCTAATCTTTCATGCTAGTTAGGTATTATTCAAAGATTTTTCTGTGAAGATGTAGAAGTTCAGAAGGGTCATGTGCCTTGCCTAGGGCCACACAGCTACCAGGGGCTGACCAGGAATTTGGAAGCAGCTGATTGCCAAATCTGTGAGTTTTCCATTATACCATGCTCTCTTCACTGGGAATCGAGTTTTTGTTTGAGTCGATGGATTTGATTTCTCTTGTCTCCAACGTTTTCCTGTTCTTCCAGTCTACTCATTTTCTCCTCATGTTCTCTCCATTTTCTGTCCGCACATAATCCTCCTAATTTAAACCTCCATCAAACACAAATTCCTCTTCCAAGCTATTACTCAGCAAACCATACCCAATTTTGATGAAGCTGTTCCATTGCTGGTGTTCTGGTTATCACAAGTCTCTGGGAGAGACCTGAGAGCACAATTTCATCCTTAAAGATAGTACAGTTATCAATAAATACTTATTCACTTTAAAAAATCTTATTTCCGGTATAGTTAACTTGCAGTGTCATATTAATTTCCGATGTACAACCTAGTGGTTCAGCAATTGTGTACATCACTCAGTGCTCATCGGGGTAAGTATACTCTTAATTCCCATCACCTGTATCCTCCATCCCCCTACCTGCCTCCCCTCTGGCAACCATCAGTTTGTTCTCTATAATTAAGAGTCTGGTTTTTGATTTTTCTTTCTTTTTTTCTTTGTGTATTTTGTTCCTCAAATTCCACATTTGAGTGAAATCATACTGTATTTGTCTTTTTCTGACTGACTTATTTTGCTTAGTATTATACCCTTTAGATCTTTTTGTGTTGTTGGAAATCACAAGATTTTATTCTTTTTTTTTTATAGTTGAGTACTATTCCATCATGTATCTATACCATGTTTTCTTTATCCATTCATCTCTCAATGAATTAGTGTTTTTTAAGTCTTTGGATTAATACCTAGTAGTGAAATTACTGGATCATGTGATAATGTGATTTTTCATTTTTTGAGGAACCTCCATACTGTTTTCCACAGTGGCTGCACCGGTTTGCATTCCCACCAACAGTGCAACAGGGTTTTTTTTTTTTTTTTTTTTCCTTCTCTTTATCGTTACCAACACTTGTTGTTTCTTGTGTTTTTGAAAACACTGACTTTTGAAAACAGAAATTATATGGTTTTTAATGATTTCTGTCTAATTCCCAGATTATGTAAGGCAGTATAAAATAGTGTATGTAACACTGTGCTAGATCTTTTAGGTACATTAATACTTTTTCCTATTAAAAAACTTATTAGATCAAAGGAAAAAACCTATGAGATAAAGATTATTATTCTTTTCCAAGTTCACATAATGAGAAAGGGGCACATTCAAATTAAAGTCTCCTTTCTCTGGTACCAAGCTCTTCCTACCAGACCCAACTCCCTCTTTACTGAGTTGTTTATAATATTAGTTATCATATAACCCTGTTACATCAGTATTTGGAGATCAGCATTAGCATTAGAATTTGCTCTGTATTTCCTGGTAGAAGAGAAATGCAGGAAGATAGACAGTTGGGAAGATGTAGGGAGATTGGCACAGATTTGAGAGAAGAAAAGCTTATGTTAATAATATATATATATTCTTAAACACTTAAGCAAAGATTTTAAATGGTAAATTTGACAGGGAATTAAAAAGTCAAATTGTAATTCAATGAACAATATTTGAAGTCAATGTAATTGAATTCCAAAATGTTAAATGTTTTGAAAGTCGATTATTTCACGCACTGAATCCAATCCTCCCATCTCTGCCCCCTTGATGGACAGGTCTTACATGCCATTCTGAGAATGATCTCACTCATTGCAGAAAAACCTAGTGAGCAAAAGTCCCCATCTTTGTGTCTAAAATACAATAATCCCATATCTCTATTCTGTTTCTCATGTTGGTGTGTTTTTTTGTCTCCACGTCTGTGTTATAAACTCCTTGGGAGTGAAGACTCCCCTCTTATTCTCTCCTGTCTTTTCAGGAAACTGATCGGGGCAAGCCTACTGTATGCTCACTGATTAGTGGCAGTTAATTGGATGTGCTTTGAGGCCATGAAAAGGAGACGTTAATGAGTAAACCTGGGAAAGGAGAAGACAACAGGGGTGTGTGGTGGCAGAGACTGGTTGTGTAAGAGCGTAACTGGCTCCATAGCCTTGCTGTCTGTTCACAGGCCTTCTTGTTTGTACTTTGGTAACCTCAGTTGTGGAGATCCCAGCACTTAATGTCCTTACCCCTCCCTCCACCACAAATGGGGACCCAGGTGGGGTCACAAGGCATCAGGGATCTGCCATGATATCAGGTTGGGGTGGATGTGCAGGCAGATATTTGTTTTTAAACAACCAGACAGCCTGTCTCCTGAGATCTGACCAAAACTGGAACTTGGAGGAGATTCAGCTGGCTTTGGTTTAAACCAGACAAAGTGAAACAATGCTAATAGCCAGGGGAAGGAGTCTCAAGACCCTGCCGGAAATGCTTACTCACCTTTAGCCTGAAGTCCGTAAAGTATGCGAGCAGCCTTTGAGTCCTTGTGTACTCCCTCACCACACAGAACCAGGGATACCCATTCTTCTATGGAGTAGGATAATGGTTGCAAATTTCTAAATAATAATATTAAGTGCTATTGTAGCTTTGTGCATATATTGTAGATAGAAGTGACAGAAGCATATTTGCCATATAAAAGATTCTTAACTTGTGGAAAATTAGTCTCATCTCCTTAAAGAAATCCTCACACTGCTCTTTATTATCCATGACCAGAATGTTAGGCACATGCAATTTTGTGGACTCAGGTGGGTGAAGAAGGTAGTGACTCTCAGAGGGAAATAAAATGGAGTGGAGAACTGGTGAGTGGTCCATGTTTGTTAATACTTTGGAAGCAGATGGTCTGCTAAGTCTAGTGACAACCGACCACCGCCCCCTTTGGACCTGGCGCCTCATCCCACATGTTTTATCTAGTCCTTTCAGATCAGGGCATAGGAGTTAGCTTGAAGCATAGCTGCCACGCTAATTTCACAGCATTCTAGCTTTTTCTGTCGCTCTCTTCCACACACGCACGCACACACACATACTCACATTTTTATGAGGGAGAACAAGATGGAATGAACATAATGTGGTTTAACTTTCAGAACTTTAAATGAGAGCCTCTTTGTTAGTGAAAAGCAAACAAAGCAAACTGGCCACAGGGTCAAAGTGCTCTGGAATTCAGAGTTGTTTGTCGCCAAACAGCCGCCTGATGCTGGGTTTACATAATGTTTCAGTAAACCGAAACAATGAGGACATTTACCATTAACTCTAGGCCTGAGCCATAAAATCAGAATAGGGAAGATCAGGGTCACTAATTCTGATCCTTGAGGCCCTAAACGCACAGCTCTGCCCAGGGCAAAGTAGCTCCTTAGACCAAGACATACACATTTATTAAACACCTAGTGTTTTACCAAAACCTCTCTGGATAGGAAGATGCAAAGGCCCACACCCCTTCATAGGGCATGGGTTCCAGGCCTGCAGCGAGATCTAGCTGGCAGGCAGACACTACTAATGAGAGGGTGTTAACGTTAACGTTAAAGTGATTTTCTTTTTAGGCAAAATGCTCCATGTGAGTATAAATGTTAAAGTGATTTTCTTTTTAGGCAAAATGCTCCATGTGAGTATAAATGGAAGAGAGTATTCAAGTTCACCTACGGAGCATGGATATTCCAGAAACCACTAAAAATAACTTAGCAGTGTCAAATGTGAGGTGGGGCGTGGCAGGAGATCAGGATGGGGGAGGTGGTAGTTGGAATAAGAAGGGTCTTGTGTGTACATCAGTCTAGGTGCTAATGTTTAATCCTGGGCAAGGCAGAATGTCAGTTAAGTATTTTGAGCTGAGGTAATGATTTGGCCATGACTGTGTCTTAGAAAGATCACTGCAGTGGCTTCAAGGAGGACAAGTGGGAGGGTGGGTGACTGGAACCAGTGAAGTGGTCCTTTGGGGGTGGGTACAGGCAAGTTTGCTGTGGACGCTTTGACTGGAACAGATAGAGGAGTTGTTAGGCCCAGGTGAATTGTTAGAGACCTGCACCGGAAGCCATGGGATTCATGAGGGGGACAGTGGGGCAACAGGAGTGAGATGTAGGGTCAGTCCTACCTTCAAGCAAATGCCAGGGCTCCGGAATTGATGTGCATGGCCCCAGGGCCCCACCTAACTTGTGAGAAGCCATTCTGAATGCTGGGCAGTGGGTTTGCCGCAGCTCTGCGGCATCGGGGACTGGAGAGTCAGGCTGGGCCAGCTTTGAGCAGGTCCTGCTGCTCTGCCAGTGTTTGGAGCATAGCAGCGGGTCTTAATAAATACTTGTTGATTGACTAGAGCCCAACCCTCATATAGGAGCAGGGATGCAGCAATGCGCATATCACACAAAGACCCTGTCTTGGAGGAGGGTACGTTCCAGGTGGTGAGATAAGTGACCAGCAAAAGAAACACAATGCCTAGAAAGTTCGATGGTGAAAGACACTGAAGAAAAAATAAGGTGGGGAAGGTGGTTTACAGTTGTAATTAAGATGTTCAAGATAGGTTTTATTGAGCAAATACCTGCACGAGGTTGGAGGGGCACCTCTTGGGATTTGTGGGAGGAAAGCAGTCCCCTTCAGGAGCCAGATGTCGAGCTGGGCATGTTAGCATGTTGGGAGCAGCACGGAGGCCAGTGTGGCTGCAGTGATGTGACTAAGGGTGAAGCATGGGGGAAAGGAGCTGGGAATTTTGTCCTCCACTTGGCGGAGTGTGATGGGAAGTTATGTTTGCTGTCCTGCTAGACATAGGCTGGACACATGCAAAAGCCACCGTCGTTGAAATAAGAGATAGGAGGACTGCTCTATATTAAAAGAGCTGAAAGAGCTATAGCAATCAAATGTAGTGCTTTAATTCTCAGGATGAGGATGGAGATTGGAATGTGGGCTAATATTAAATATTATGGTATTCCTCTTGGTTTGCTTAGGTGTTATTATTCTATCAATAGGGGAATACAGAGGAGAATGTCATTGTGAGAAGATGCATGCTGAAATATTTAGGGGTGAATTTTCAGGATATCAGGAACTCTCCAATGATTCAAAACACACACAGATGCACACCCCCCCCCCACAGTTGAGTGGATACACACATCCATAAAAAATGCCAAAATAGAAATAGGTGTTGCATCTGAGTGGTGGGCATATAGATACTGGTTATACTAGTCTGTCAGCTTTCATTTTAGAGAATTTTCATATTGAAAAGTTGGGAAAAACCCTTTCTGCTATTGTCCATTTTTCTTGGCTCTGCTTTTGTTTGCAGTTACTTATTCTCATGAGATTCTGCCCAGCCCGTAGGCAATTTATTTACTTTGGATCAGAAATGTTTACCTCTGGAGACTTCCAGGAGACACAGAGCATAGGGATTTGGATGGGACGTTGCGTGGGTGGTGTTGTAAACCCTTTTTGGCTGGCAATTCTGAAAAGGACAGGACTGGGAGTGGAAGGATGGTGCATGCCTCACAATTTTAAAAGACACTTCTAGGCAAGGGGAGGGCAAAGAAGAAATGGAGCCTTGGGGAGCTACTTCCTCTCTGGAGGGTATGCTTTTCCCTGATACCTCAGGTTCTGAATTATTCCACCATTTACTTGCTCTGTGGCTGGACAAAAGTATGTGAAGTGATTTAGAAACTCAGTGGTCATCTAGAAATTCTGTTTCCGGTTGGGTGCTTACCAGCCTCTGTCAGGGGATTGGTGTCTGGTATATTAAATCCCAGATTTAATCCAGGGGCCAATATATCTGTGAATATTAAAGAAGCTCCACTGCCCTTGCATGGGTCATATGAATTACATATGGTATTTTCCACGTGAAAGCAAGAAGTAGTGCATCCAGAAAGCTGGGATTAGCACCTTAGATTTCCTGACAAAATTTCAACATATGGTTAGGAATGTGAACATTTATACACACACCCCCTCTGTCAGCCACACAAGACAAAAATAAAAAATAACTCTGGAAAAATAACTTAGAGAAAAGAAGAGCGTAGGTGGTAGTATATAAAGGACTTCCTAAAAATGAGGTTGTTCACAGCCTTTTATTTGGTTTAAAAAAAGTCTGTTTGCTGTAGGAATAACAATAAAAGATAAAAATCGTTTCAGGCTAAGGAGGGGGAGTAGAAAAATGGTTGCAAATTGTAGTTTTGTCTGTTCTGAGTCCTGTAATAATACTAGCAATATAATGACACCTAACATTCACTGAGTAAATGTTACATTTGTAAAATGTTACATTTTACATTTAACTGATTGAATTCTCACGATGACCCTATGAGATAACAACTATTACCTTTATGTTTAGAAAGCTGAGGTCCAGAGACGTTAAATAACTTGTGTGAGGTCATATGGTTACTTATTACCAGAGAGGGTAAAATAATCTTTGAAGTAAGCTAAATAAAGTTCTATCCTGTTTTTCTAGAGCCCCGTTTTTATTTTTTCCTCTCTTCTTGTCAGGGCTTGTCTGATCCCTCTGCAGACCAACCAATTGTTAGTCTCACACGTTCCTAGCAAGCCAGGTCTTTAAGTAGACTCTTGAAAGGAGTGGCTTTCAATTTGTGACTCTGGACCTTGGGGCACTGGTGATTTACTGTTATCACTAGCAGTAGTTTGCTGAGTGCCATGTCTTCCACTCTATGTTTTTTATGTTTTATTTCAATATTAAAAAAATACCTTTATTATTCACTATTAAAAAACTGATGTACAGCTGGAGTTAGACCTATATATTGGGAATAAAATTTTCATAAAACAATTTTACCATATGTGATATTCTTTGCGATTTCCCATTTTATTCTATTTCACTTTATTTTTATTATTTTTTTAAGATTTTATTTATTTATTTGACAGAGAGATCACAAGTAGTCAGAGAGGCAGACGCGGGGGGGGGGTGGTGGTGGGGCAGGGCAGGGAAGCCGGCTCCCTGCTGAGCAGGGAGCCCAACGTGGGGCTCCATCCCAGGACCCTGAGACCGCGACCCTAGCCGAAGGCAGAGGCTTTAACCCACTGAGCCACCCAGGTGCCCCTCTATTTCACTTTAAAAATGCTGATTGTGACATGCTAATGGACTTCATGTCTTGCTTAATGATTTACAACACACTGTGTAGAAAAACACTTCTTTAGCTCATTTCACCTTTCACAGTAATCCTATCAAGTCAGTATAATTCTTTTTTTTTTTTTTTTTTTTTTTTAAAGAAAAGGGTGGAATTTAATCTTTATTTACAGGACACTGCAAGAGAGGAGATTCCACATAGAAATAAGAAACCCACTGGGAGGAGGAACTTCATACAGTTTGTACAGTTTGGAACTGGTCAAGTAGAGTTTTGTTGTAAAAAGTGCTACAATAACAAAACACATTTAAAAAGAGTTCTAAGTAGAGAAACAGTAAGACAAACTTCTACCAAACAGAGCACACCACAAACAACTTTTTGTGTCGGCTGTACAAGCTAAAAGTTAAAGGTCCCAGCAGTGCCATCCTGAACCTGGAACGTATAGCCTTCAGAGGTAGTTTCTGGCACAACATTCTGATCTTCCTCTTCCTCTACAGAGAAATACTTCTCAATCAAGTTTAATGAAGCTTTGTACACAGACTCATTTTCATGGTTTTGTAGAGCCTCGATTTTGTCCAAACCTCCACATTCTTCAATCATTATACTAAGTTTCTCGGTTTCACCTAGTTTCTCAGCAGCCTGAAAGATGTTGGAAATGGCATCCAGAATGACCAGAATAATTTTGGTATCCTTTGCAGTTAAGAGGTTCATCAGTGGTTCTATTATGCCACAATGGACGAGGTATACAATCTGTTCAACTGTCCCACCACTTGTATAGTTGGTCACAGCCCAGACAGCTTCCTTTTGTGTCTTAAAGTCTGCCTTAGAGAGAACACCAACGAGGAATGGGACTAATCCATGATTCACAACTTGCTGTATCTGGTCCTGGCGGCCAGCTGTGATGTTTGACATTGTCCATGTGGCTTCCTTCTGAATATTAGTTTTGGGGTTCGTTAGCAGGCTGGGAAAGACAGCAAGCGCTCCTGCATCTATTACAACCTGAGTCTGTTCATCTGTCCCAGTGACAATATTTCCTATGGCTCTGAGTGCAGGAGTCACAATGGGCAATTCAGTAGCTCCTAGAAGCTTCACAAGCTGGGGCACAACTCCTGTTTTCACGACCATTTCAATCCGTTCATTTGGACCATCCGTCAGGTAGGAGATGGCCCAGCAGGTATCTGCCAAGACCTCTGGATCATCGTGATGCAGGAGACGAACTAAGGTAGGAAGAATCTGCTCGACGGCATCTAGCGGGGGTGCGGGGTTCTTGTTGCGACAAAGGTTTGAAAGTGTCCAAGTAAGGTTACGTAAGTAGCCACATGCTAACGATGACATATCAGGAACCGCGAGGAGAGCCAGAAGCGGATCAACTGCGCCGTACTTGATAACCAAGTCTCGAAAAACGGAACCATCACCTGCAATGTTTCCTAGAGCCCACACAGCCTTGGTCTGTTCTGATGTCCCGGAAGCAATGTTAGTGAGAGCCCAAGCAGATTCAAACTGAATGGGACTACAATCAGTTCTGCCCAAGAAGGACACAAATTTTGGAATCAAACCAGCCCGGATTATGTTGTCTATTGGGGGCTGCTTTTCCCGAGAAAGCAGTTTCCTAGCAGCTTGAGTAGCCTGGAGCTGGCTTTCCAAATTGTTGCTATTTATGCCCTTGACAATGTCATCAACAGACCAATTTACAGTGCCCTGGTTGTTGCGGTTTTCCTGCAGTGGAGAGGTAGCATCATCGGGAAACGAGCTTACGTTTCTCCTTTTCAGCATCTGGTCATCCTTCTTAGCTTTCCTCAGCTCCACATTAACTTCTATTCGACGCCGCCTCATTTCTGTACTGTCTTTCCCCTTGTTCTTGAATCTGTTAAGGCGGGCAGCTGGTGAATTAGCATTCTCGTTGGTGGACATGGTTATGAGACAAAGGGAGAAAGCTACACCGCCGGCTCAGGCTTCCACGGGAGGCGGTCCGGGACGCGCAAGCTGCAGGTCAGCTGCCCTCAAAACGTCCACCACGGATCACCCCAAAGACGGTGTCAAGTCAGTATAATTCTAACTCCCATCTTACAGACGAGAGAACTGAGTTCATTTGTTCACAGTTGTAGAAAGAAGCCAAAGTGTGTACCTTATACTTGAGGTAGTATATTTTGCCTGAATACACAGTCTTATACATATGGGTGTATGGGTGCTGTTCTAGATCGAATATGTGAAGATGGGGTTGTGATTTATCAAAAGCAAATATTTCTAAGTAACTAATGTTGTGGTAGCTTTTAGTTATTATACCCGTTTTCAGTCATTTGTTTAAAAAATCACAACTATCATATGGAGGTCTGAGGATTTCTTTGAAATTGAAGTTGCTTTTTTTCCAGGAAAAGGATTGAAACAGAGGCCACACCTTCAGAAGTGTGGCTAGCAGACTTAACCGAAGATTCATGAATTACATCTTCAGTTTTATCAGCCCCCAACGTAACTTTAGCGTATGCCTCAGCTATTACTAGGCAATGATCAAAACAGTATTAGCAGCACGTAAGAGTTTGTCACCAGTAGAAATTACTGATATCACCTCACAGCGTTACAGGTATAACTACACTGAAGTTATGCTAGTTATCAGAGTCACCATTAGATCTTGATATTTAATGAACTGATAGAGAAGCACATACACTAGTGTATCACAAAATTTGTTCTTACTATTTTGGTAATTGCATTTCAATATAATTTTATGCTTTCAACTACATTAGAAAATAGAAATAGGAAAGGGTCTGTAAGTCTTACCAGACTGCTGGCTTGGGCCATGGCTCCAAAATGAATTGAAGGGCTTGACTAAAGGAGGGGTGGAGGCTTCAACATAAGCTGATGGTCTCTGGATGCCTCTTTGGAATTATCCGATTTCTAGCCACTCAGCATCGACATCACTTATTGTCACAGTTTGGTGGAGGGAGAGATGGGGTACTTGCTCATTCTAGGCAGTGTGGAAACTGAAGCACAGAAAGTTCTTTGGTCCTCTCAAGTTTTTTTCTCTTGTCTCTGAGTCTGTTCCTTCATGTTCGATTTCCTTTTCATTGTCTTCCTCTTCATTATTATAACTCTGCCTCTTGTATTTGGCACACAGATTCACAGAAGGAGCATTAGAACTACTCTGCTGTTTTGCTGAATTTAATTTGAGGAAGTCAACTTTGTTTATTAGATGCCCATTGTTTATGGTGACTGATTTTCTTTTCAACACCATGGGAAAAACCTATATTTCTGCACTGAGTCCTGTCATTAGTCTTCCTGAATATTCATGTTGCTTTGCTGAAGCTAAGGGTCAGGGAAATGACCAGTAGTTTAAATTATTTCTAGGCTTACAATATAGTGCTGTGAGCATTAAATAATAAATAACGGACCTACCCTATCACAAATGTCTCTGCTTTGATGAAGGCTTGCAGCTGTTTTCATTCAGTCTTGTGTTAAGTTTAGCCATAATGTTCTGTATATTTACAGAAAAATAAGTTAATGTGTGTTCTATGAATTGGCATGTTTGATGGAGCTGAATTATTTTGATCTTGGGATCATCAGGATACACAGAGTTTAATTTACTGCTGAAGTTCCTTTGAGATGATACAAACTCCCTTCCGTGGTGTTATTGGAGTTACCTTTCTCGTTAAAAACAAATTGAATAACTCCATTCCTTTTTCACAATCTTAACATGTTCCCACTCTTGCCAGTAGAATGGAGTTCAAGGTGTGTAAGATGGGACCCTGGGTTTCATGGTCTGGGCCCTGCTGCCTCTTTATGGCTGGCCATTTCCCCTTGTGTTACCTAGATGTCATCCTTTCTCAAGTCCTCCTATTTTCCTGCACTCTTTCTCACTTTAACTACCATGACTCTGCATAGATGATTCATTCTTTAATTCTGTTCTATTTTCTGAAAAAAACTTATTCGTCGTTTGAAATCTCTTGCACCTCACCCTCTTTCTGAGGACTTCCTTTTTTTTAAAAAATTCATTTTAAATTCCTGTATAGTGTTATGTTAGTTTCAAGTGTACAGTATAGTGATTCAACAATTCCATACATCACCGATGGCTCATCATAAGTGCACTCCTTAATCCCCAAGAAGACTTCCCTTGTATTGACATCCATTCCTTGTTCCCCATCCAATAGAGGTTGGAGGATCTGTCTGTGTTTGCATATTAACTGGTGGTATTAACTGAATGCATTAAAATAACTTATTTTCAGAGTCATATCCTCCTTTAAAATGGAACTCTCCTTAAACACAAGGATAGTGTCTTCATCTCTTTATTTCATGTCTAGTGTGGGGTAGATGTTCTTCTGATTTTGCATGATGGAATATTGTGATCATGCTAACTTAATTGACGGTGTGTTAAGAGGATGGGGTAGTAGAATTTAAATATTACATACTGTATGGTCACTTCTTGTGCCGTTATATCCTCTTGGCCTACTTTTTATAATTTTTATTCTTTTTTTTTTTTTAAAGATTTTATTTATTTATTTCACAGACAGAGATCACAAGTAGGCAGAGGCAGCCAGAGAGAGAGGAGGAAGCAGGCTCTCCGCAGATCAGAGAGCCTGATGTGGGGCTCGATCCCAGGACCCTGGGATCATGACCTGAGCTGAAGGCAGAGCCTTTAACCCACTGAGCCACCCAGGTGCCCCAGTATCAAGGTTTTAAAATAGGGATATGAAGTGATTTCATCATGAAACTTTTATAGCATACATTTTCTTTTTCTTACTAGTTTTTAAAAGTTTTTTTTTTTTTAAATTTTATTTATTTGACAGATCACAAGTAGGCAGAGAGACATGCAGAGGGAGATAAGGAAGCAGGCTCCCCGCTGACCAGAGAGCCCGATGTGGGGCTTGATCCCAGGACCTTGGGAACATGACCTGAGCTGAAGGCAGAGGCCCAACCCACTGAGCCACCAGGTGCCCCTTTTACTAGTTTTTAAAATTTAAATTTACTTATTTAACATGTAGTGTATTATTAGTTTCAGAGGTAGAGTTCAGTGATTCATCAGTGGCATATAACACCCAGTGCTCATTACATCATGTGCTCTCCTTAATGCCCCTCACCCAGTTACCCCATCCTCCCACCCACCACCCCTCCAGCAACCCTCAGTTTGTTTCCTATAGTTAAGAGTCTCTTGTGGTTTGTCTCACTTTCTGATTTCTTCCCATTCAGTTTTTCCTCCCTTCCCCTATGATCTTCGCTGTTTCTTATATTCCACATATGACTGAAACTGTATGATAATTGTTTTTCTCTGATGGACTTATTTCACTCAGCATAATACCCTCCAGTTCCATCCACGTCAAAGTAAATAGTATTTATCCTTTCTGATGGTTGAGTAATATTCCATTTTGTATGTGTGTATGTATGTATATATAAATATATATATTATATATAGTGTGTGTATATATATGTATATATATAGTGTGTATATATATACATATATATATGTATACACACACACACACACACACACACACACACACACATACTATCTCACATCTTCTTTATTCATCTGTTTGAAGGCCATCTCAGGTCTTTTGATAGTTTGGCTATTGTGGACATTGCAGTTATAAACACTGGGATGCAGGTGCCCTTCAAATCATTATGTTTGTATCTTTGGAGTATTGTAACCAGTAGTGCAATTGCTGGGTCAAGGGTGGCTCTATTTTCAGCTTCTTGAGTTGAAAATAGAGGGGGAGGAGTGCCTGGGTGGCTCAGTTGGTTGAGCGACTGCCTTCGGCTCAGGTCATGATCCCGGACTTCCAGGACCGAGTCCCGCATCGGGCTCCCAGCTCCTTGGGGAGTCTGCTTCTCCCTCTGACCTTCTCCTCTCTCATGCTCTTTATCACTCATTCTCTCTCAAATAAATAAATAAATAAAATCTTAAAAAAAAAAAAAGAAAAAAAGAGAAAAAAAGAAAATAGAGGGCGAACCCTCTTGCATTCCCACCAGCAGTGTAGGAGGGGTCCCCTTTCTCTATATCCTCGCCAGCATCTGTTTTTTCCTGACTTATTAATTTTAGCCATTCTGACTAGTGTGAGGAGGTATCTCATTGTGGTTTTTTTTTTTTATAAATTTTTTTATTTTTTTATAAACATATAGTGTATTATTAGCCCCAGGGGTACAGGTCTCTGAATCGCCAGGTTTACACACTTCACAGCACTTGCTATATCACATACCCTCCCCAATGTCCATAACCCCACCAACCTCTCCCGACCCCCCTCCCCCCAGCAACCCTCAGTTTATTTTGTGAGATTCAGAGTCACTTATGGTTTGTCTCCCTCCCAATCCCATCTTGTTTCATTTATTCTTTTCCTACCCCCCAAGCCCCCCACATTGCATCTCCACTTCCTCATATCAGGGAGATCATATGATAGTTGTCTTTCTCTGATTGACTTATTTTGCTAAGCATAATACCCTCTAGTTCCATCCATGTCGTCACAAATGGCAAGATTTCATTTCTTTTGATGGCTGCATAGTATTCCATTGCATGTATATACCACATCTTCTTTATCCATTCATCTGTTGATGGACATCTAGGTTCTTTCCATAGTTTGACTATTGTGGACATTGCTGCTATAAACATTTGGGTGCACGTGCCCCTTTGGATCACTATGTTTGTATCTTTAGGGTAAATACCCAGTAGTGTGATTCCTGGGTCGTAAGGTAGCTCTATTTTCAGCTTTTTGAGGAATGTGCATGCTGTTTTCCAGAGTGGTTGCACCAGCTTGCATTCCCACCAACAGTGTAGGAGGGTCCCCCTGTCTCCGCATCCTCGCCAGCATCTGTCATTTCCTGACTTATTAATTTTAGCCATTCTGACTGGTGTGAGGTGGTATCTCATTGTGGTTTTGATTTGTATTTCCCTGATGCCGAGTGATGTGGAGCACTTTTACATGTGTCTGTTGGCCATCCGGATGTCTTCTTTGCAGAAATGTCTGTTCATGTCTTCTGCCCATTTCTTGACTGGATTATTTGTTGTTTGGGTGTTCAGTTTGATAAGTTCTCTGTAGATTTTAGATAGTAGTCCTTTATCTGATAAGACATTGCAAATACTTCTATTCTGAGGGTTGTCCTTTGATTTTATTGACTGTTTCCTTTGCTTGCAAAAGCTTTTTATCTTGATGAAGTCCCAGTGGTTCATTTTTGTCTTTGTTTCCCTTCCCTTTGAAGATGTGTCTAGGAAGAAGTTGTTGAGGTGAAGGTCACAGAGGTTGCTGCCTGTGTTCTCCTCTAGGATTTTGATGGATTCCTTTTTCACATTTAGGTCTTTCATCCATTTTGAATCTATTTTTGTGAATGGTATAAGTAAATGGTCCAGTTTCATTTTTCTGCATGTGGCTGTCCAATTTTCTCAACACCATTTGTTGAAGAGATTGTCGTTTTTCCATTGGATATTCTTTCCTGCTTTGTCAAAATTCAGGTGACCATATTGCTGAGGGTCCATTTCTGGGTTCTCTGTTCTGTTCCACTGATCTATGTGTCTGTTTTTATGCCAGTACCATACTGTCTTGATGATGACAGCTTTGTAATAGAGCTTGAAGTCTGGAATTGTGATGCTACCAGCTTTGGTTTTCCTTTTCAACATTCCTTTGGCTAATTTGGGGTCATTTCTGGTTCCATACAAACTTTAGGATTATTTGTTCCAGCTCTGTGAAAAAAGTTCATGGTATTTTGATAGAGATTGCATTGAAAGCATAGATTGCTCTAGGTAGTGTAGACATTTTAACAATATTTGTTAAGCATGGAATGAGCATGGAATGTTTTCCCATTTCTTTGTGTCTTTCTCAGTTTGTTTTGTGAGTGTTCTATAGTTTTCTGAGATCCTTTGCCTCTTTGGTTAGGTTTATGCCTAGGTATCTTATGGTTTGGGTGCAGTTGGAAATGGGATCAACTCCTTAATTTTTCTTTCTTCTTTCTCATCGTTAGTGTATAGGAATGCAACTGATTTCTGTGCATTGATTTTCTACCCTTCCACTTTGCTGAATTCCTGTGTGAATTCTAGCAATTTTGGGGTGGAGTCTTTTGGGTTTTCCACATATAGTATCATGTTATCTGCAAAGAATGAGAGTTTGACTTCTTCTTTGGTAATTTGAATGCCTTTTATTTCTTCTTCTTGTCTGATTGCTGAGGCAAGGACATCTAGTACTATATTGAACAACCATGGTAAGAATGGGCATCTGTGTCGGGTTCCTGAACTTGGGGGAAAAGCTCTCAGTTTTTCTGCATTGAGACTGATTTCATAGATGGCTTTTATGATATTGAGGTATGTTCCCTCTATGCCTACATTGCAGAGACTTTGAATCAAGAAAGGATGCTATACTTTGTCAAATGCTTTTTCTGTATCAATTGAGAGGATCATATATGGTTCTTGTCCTTTCTTTTGTTAATGTGATTTATCATGTTGATTGATTTGCAGATGTTGATCCAGCCTTGCAGCCCAGGAATAAATCCCACCTGGTTGTGGTGAATAATCCTTCTGATGTATGATTGGATCCTATTGGCTAGTATCTTGCTGAGAATTTTGGCATCCATGTTTGTGAGGAATATTGGTCTGTAATTTTTCTTTTTGGTGGGGTCTTTGTCTGGTTTTGGGATCAAGGTAATGCTGGCCTCATAAAATGAGTTTGGAAGTTTTCCTCCCATTTTTATTTTTTGGAACAGTTTCAGAAGAATAGATATTAATGTTTCTTTAATGTTTGGTAGAATTCCCCTGGGATGCTGTCCAGCCCTGACTCTTGTTTGTTGGGAGATTTTTGATTGTTGCTTCAATTTCCTTACTGGTGATGGGCCAGTTCAGGTTTTCTATTTCTTCCTGTTTCAAATTTGGTAGCTTATAAGTCTCTAGGAGTGCATCCATTTCTTCCAGATTGCTTAACTTGTTCTCATATAGTTGCTCCCTCCCAGGGGAGGTAGGAGGGTCGCCATGTTTCTGCCCTTTGAAGGACCCTGCAGGGAGAGTAGTCACCCGATTATGCCATGGTTTGTGGTTTCTAGCAACACCAAGGTGAAAGCCCACTCCTGGACTTGCTGTTTGCAGTTGGCTTCCCTGCTGTGATGTTTGGGAACTCTGCTGGCTCAGGCACCCCCTGTCCTTTCTGTGACCTGAGGGATCCTGAGGCCACAATGTCCTGCCTAGGATTCCGCCCTACTTCACCACTTGAGCACCTTTGAGGCAGGGATGTGTCTCACTGGAGCAGAATTCTGAAAGTTCTGGGGCTCTATCACTTTCTGGTAGCTGGGTTCTGGAGGCTTCCCCCACTGCTGTTTATCATCCCATCAGATTCACTTCTCCATATCTCCTACCTTGCAGAAAGTCATCACTTCTCTATTTGTAGAATTCCAGCAATTGTTTTCTTACATCTTGGGTTGAGTTCATAGGTGTTCAGAATGATTTGGTAGATATCTAGCTGAAGTCAAGGGATAAAATGAGGGGATCTACACTTCCACCACCTTGCCTCTTTCCCCTTAGCCTACTTTTTTTTTTTTTTTTTTTTTTGAGAGAGTGAGAGTGTGTGTGCAGTGTGGGGAGGGGCAGAGGGAGAAATAGAGACAGTTTTAGGCAGACTCCATGCTGAGTGTGGAGCCTGACCTGGGGCTTGATTTCATCACCCTGAGATCATGCCCTGAGCCAGAACCAAGAGTCTGATGCTTAATCAGCTGCACCACTCAGGCATCCCAGCCTACCTTTTGACTCCAGCTGTTGCTATGACAACTGTGTATACTTGTGACCCATCAGCTCCTTGTCTCACCTGCTCCACATAAGTCTTGCTTTCTGACCTGGGGCTTCTCCAGTGATTTTGCTTGCAGCGGCCAGGGCACTCATTCTGCCCCATGCTCACACTGGTGGTGGAAGTGAACTAAAGCCTATGCACCAGTGATGGTAATTGCTGGATGAACACTACCAAGTCTGCATATTCTGCAGGAACATATGGGGGCTCATTCTACAAGGCAATTCAAAGCATCCCAGGGGGTGGATTAGCCATAATTGCCCATAGCAGTCACTATATCAATAAAGGGTCCTTGGATTGGCTTCCCTTCCCCTCTCTGTTTCAGTCTGCCTAGTCCTTTACTTCTGTACCTTGGAATCACTTCCCAAAATAATGATCTTGTCTTAGGCTCTGCTTTTGAAGAAAGCCCAGACTAAGTCAGAGCCCTGATTTAAAACCAGCTTCACTATGTAATGTTTTTCTTAGCTTGAGAGGTGTTTGGAGACTATTTGCAAGTCTCAAAGTAGCCAGATGGTATGGAATACAAATAAATAGGATAGCATCAACTGAATTTTATATAAATGTGCTATAAAGTATGAAATGTTTTGTGAATTAGGGATTCTTATTCCTTTAGTCAGGAGACAGACTCAGACAGTTGTTAAGTTATGTAAAAACACTTCTCCATAATTCTACAGCTGTGCCTTAGGTGGTAACTGATAGTGATGTTTTGATCACAGCTTTACAGATGGTGAGGCCCTAGACACACAGCAGCTTTCTCTGAGCAAGTGGTGAGGCCCTGAAAGCCACATGCCTTTTCCACAGAAGGTCAGTTTAAGGACCTTGGGTGGGAAACCCTGTTCTTATATCTGTGGACTGGATGGCTTGCCCTGGTGTGTGTGTATATGTGTGCTTGTGTGTATATATTTCCCTTTTAAGCACAAGGTATAGATTCCAACATAATGATTTTAAATATCACAATCCTTGGATTACAAATAGAAAAATGACATTTTTTGGAAAATGTACAGTAAAATTGGCATCTGAAATGCTGTGCATTACCAAATGCATAAATTACAGAATTGTTGTGTCTTTTTCAGCTTAGCAGAGGCATTCAGGGTTACTGAGAACTAGACACCCAGATAGTTTCAACAGAGCCAGGACTATGAACTAGCCTTTGGAGTCCCCATCTCCTGATCTCTGTGGTATACCACACTGCCTTCTTTTGAGGACCTTTCTTTTAAAGTGGAGGTTGGCAAACTTTTCCTGTAGAGGCCCTAATAGTGTAATGTAGGTTTTAGAGGCCAGTGGTTGTTCTTGCAGCTGTTCAGCTCTGCCATTTTTGTGTGGAAGCAGCCATAGAAAATGCTGAGATGAATGAACATAGCTGTGTTCCAGTAAAGCTTTATTTATAAACACAGTGGCAGACCTAGTTTGGCCTGGGGGCTATAATTTGCTGACCCCTGTTTTATACCATTGGAGTTACAGTAACTTTTACTTGTTGGTCACTAACAGGTTACTGGGTCCTAGAGAGTTAAAACCCCCACCTAGCCCGGAGGTGAGCTGGGCTGTTGCATCACAGCCCACACATGATTGGGCTTCCTTCCAGGTCTGTGTATGGTCAGACTCTGAGCCAGCAGCCAAGACAGTGAGCCTGGAACCCACAGTGCTCCGGTTTCCAGAAGGAATCACAAATACCCTTCCTGTGCAGATAAAGGAACAATTGTATTGTGGGAGAACTTACTGGAAAGTAATGTGGGGTCACCAGGAAGGAAAAGGAATTCATTCCTCAGTCACAGTCTTTGGTCTGGTTGGGAGTCACTGAGACCTGGAAAGGTCAGCTAGGATGCATGTCTGATTTTGGCAGGCCTCCAGGGCTCTGCACTCATGGAATAATACGTTGGATTTGATGATTACAATGGCCCACTCAGAACTTCCTTTCGCTGCTCTAATCATCTCTCCCTCTTCACAGTCCGGTCCATGACTCCTCCCAGTATTTCATCCTGGCTTAGCATCTGCTGATGCTAAGATTTCTTTCTGTTAACCCAAATCTCCAGTAGACACAATTTCTCTTCTTTCAGTTTTATCTTGCACAAACTTGGCAACTTGACTTTTGAGTCTCCTACCGCATGCTTCCATCCCTGGGATCTGGTCCCAGGTCTGAGGCTCTAGAAGCCATAGGAAAGACATGACTTTCCATAGAAGGTCAGTGTAAGGAGTGGGGTTGAACCCTATTATGCCAGTGGACTGGGTTATTGTCCCTGTGTGTGAGTCTTCATATGTGTGCCTGTGTGTGCCTATGTGTGCACATACATGCATGTATCTGACTTTGACCTTTAAATCAGAAGGTCAGCCTTGGGCCTCTCTGCTCAGGGAATCTCCTTCTGCAGCCTGGATGCCCTTAGGTAGACTCATGAGTGGATATTCTCTGCCCATAATTCTCAAGTCTTATCTCTACTCCTTTTCATCAGGTGGATCCACATCACGATCTGTTTCAGAGTTGAAAGAGTCGAGGGCTTTCAGAGGCTGGATGAAGTTTTCATTGGATTTAATGATCGAAACCAAAAAAAGTACACGTATTACCTGTTTTGATGGCCAGCTGGGCACACCTGCTACTGGGCATAAAAGCTCTTTAATGAAGGTCTAAATTTTTAGTGCTGAAGTGTTTTGGGGGGGGGGAAATCATACATTATTATTTTCCCCAAGTAGCACTCTGGCCCTTGGGAGAAGGGATGCTGGTAGTTATGTGAGAGGAAGCTGAAATGAGGAGGAAGGAAAGAAGGCAGGAATATTTGATTATTTTTTCATAAACAACTGATTCCTTTAGCACCTGGCTTTAGCTCCCGCTGCTGTGAGAAGAATATCAATGGCTTTAATATTCTATTGTTTGTGACTGGGAAGCATTTGCTTGCTGTTCTAAGCTGCTTGGCTCTCAGATTGGCAATGGGCAGAAAATGTGGTGGATATATGAAGAGAAGTAGCCAAAAATGCCTTAAATCAGGTTAGCTTTCCCTTTAAAACCCATTTGGGATTCCTCCCTCTCTCCCTCTTCTTCTTCTTCATAAATCTCTGATTTGTAGCTACATTTCTTGCCCCGAAGAGTGGCATGTTTTTAAGTGTATGGGTTCTACTGTTCTGCTCACATTATGCTTTTTGTTAGTATTTTTAATGGCTTTTTAATGGCAAAAAAATGCTTTTTTGTTAGTATTTTTCATGGCTTACTTTGTTTTGATGAAATCCTATCTTCAGTAACACCAACGCTGATGAATGATGAATGAATACGAGTGAGAAAAACCACTCGCAAAACAGAAAAGGTGGGGGAAGAAACAGTGGGTAGATGAATTAAAAGTGGCTTATTACCACAAGGTGGCGCTGGTAAAACACCTCATTTTAAAGTCCTAAAAACAGGTTGCAAATAAAGAAGGAAAACACAAAATTAAAGAGCCTTTCACAAGAAAATACTTTGTATCACAGGAGTGGAGTGCACATGTGTGATGGTTATTTGTGTGAGCATGTGTATTAAAGATGTAATCATTTCAGGAAAAGTAAATGTTATGGGGAGCAGTGATAGAATTGTGTTGTATTTGTTTTTTGAGGGAGGTGTTCAGTGATTGATACTCTTGTAATTCAAATACTAAATATTTTTATTGGATTTCAAATATTTTTAGTTCCAACCAGATCTTTCCTGGACTCTTCTGAAGCATGACATTGTAGACATCAGAATGATGGGTTAAGTTTACTATTACTTAATGTACTTGCATTCTACATAGACAGCTTGCACACTAGAGGCCTTTATTTGAAAATAATTAGTGCCCCATTAGGGGAAACTTGAGGCTAGCAGTGTCTCAGATGTTCTTGACTGCTGTGGGAACTTGGTGTGTAGAAAGTTGGTAAGTTAATACTTGGAAAATAACCCCTTACTTTAAAACAGTGTCTTTTATGTGACTCCCTTGATGCCACTAACTGCCACTAATACTGTTATTAAAAGTGAACGTTTTCATGTTTGTGCATTCTGTGTGTGTCTAGAGTATCATTTACTGATGGACAGAGAGATGAAAAGCTGATTTTTTTTTCAAGCTTGTGCTTTGAAGGGAGGGTATTCATATAATGGTCCAAATAATCTTACTCCTGAATAAAGGCAGGAGTGGAAAGTTATCTAACACAAATGAGTAGAAGCATCCAGAACTTTACATGGATATTCCCTTATTTTATCCCCATAGCAACTCTCCGAATCAGATGATGTTAATATCTCCATTCTCAAGAGGGGTTCTGAGAAGTTAAGTAACATGTCAATTGTCTCAAAGCCACTGTGTGGCAGATCAGGAGTTGAGTTCAGAAATTATTCAAGGGAGGAAATAAAGGAAATGAAAAGGAAAGGTCTAGGTTGTCTTGCAATTTGTATTTAGATAAGGCCTGGTAACAAAATGTGGATCACTTTGAACGGAGAAGAAACCTGCTTTCCCTACAACCAGATGAGGGCTATAGATAGAGTAATAAACACACGTGTGTATATGCATACATACATACATAAATACATACATACATATATTTTTCTACTTCTCATACAATTTTCATCAACTTCCAGGTAAGCATAACTAATATTTCCCACTATCCATAAGGCAGGGGGCCTGGGAAAACTAGATTTTTACATAGCTGGGGAAAGCGTATAAGTTGGTATGAAAACTGTAGCTGTGATAGCTCCCAGCTAATTAATGCTACAGAGACATTGACTCAGCTGGAAATACAATTCATGATGGAGAAAGCAACTGGTTCCTGCTTAGGGAAAAATTATGTTAATGAGAGTATGTAACTCGAAGGACAGTGATCTCAACATGTTGGCAGAATCTAAGCCTGTAGTAGTATAGTATAACCATCTTTTTTTTTTTTTTAACCATCTGAGCAGTATAACTAATCGTTTTTATTGTTTTGAGGTATCTGCAAGAATTACATATCTACAATTAGACTTTAAAATTGAACTATATTTAGGGTAGTAGTTTTTAGCCTCTGTTTTGCAGAGATACCTGTGTGTCCATCTAAGAAGTTGTGTAGAGGGAAATACTTTGTTTGGGGTGTGTGAAGGGAGAGTGATGGGGGAGACGGGCTGGTGTCATCTACCTGAACTTATTCTGGAGCAGGTGGACTATTTCTGATACATATTGTACTTTTGTATACTGGGATATTCGATTTTAGTGTCAAGTCCTATAGCACATGGGAAGTCTAAGTGGTTTATTTAGGACAGTTCATCACACAGTCATACGTAAAATATTCAGGTATTTTGATGATTTTTTTAAAATGAGAAAAGATCCCCTGTATCTTAGAGCTATCAGAAGTGAATGATATAGTATGTGAGAAGAAAAAAAAATCATTATAGATCTCAGAGAAGGACATCACAAAGGATTTGAATTCTTAATTTGAGATTTAAAAAACAAAGGAAAGAATCTCATTCTATGATAGCAAATCTTGAACCAGCCAGAGGCTGATTAACATAGAAGTAAAAGCAACTGAGAAGCATTTTGACATGCAGAAGACCTGGGGTTTATGCTGCAGTTTCTAATTGTGTCCTCTAGTGGTTCTGAAACAGTAACAGGAGTGTCATTTATTTGGCCGTTTCTTTGTGCATTTATGCATTCATATATATTATGAAGGGGTCTCACATGCCCACTATAGAGAAGAGAATCAGAAGACCTAGATGAACTGAGAGCTTCAAGTCTTCTTCGCCTATGAGAAAGGTTTGTTATTTGTCTTCTAGCCTATTAATGGTGTTCTCAGGATAACCTCTTTGATGTCAAAAAAGTGCCTCCTGCTTGTTGTTGGAATTGTACCGCTGCCATTTACTTCTTTTGCTGCAGCTGAAACACGGTGTGATTTAGTCCAGTTCACAGCTCCTGGAGACCACAGGAAACCTAGACAGGTACCTGCTTGGTTCTCCAAGGCTGCAGACGTTCCTCGGTGCATACCCGGTAGTAACACTGCACTTCCTGCGTCCTGCCCACGCCCAGCTGTCAGGCCATCACCCAGAGGGCTTGGGGAATACTTGGGAGAATTTTCTTGATTTGGTCTCAAGTTTAAGCAATCTGTTTTAGACCTTCGGAAACTTAATGTAAGGAATTTTAAAGGTCTCATAAAAGGGATTTGAAGGGTTGGCTAGAAGTTGGTTTGTTAATGAGACTTGAATCATACTTATCTTGGTACTTAATCAGTTAATAAATTATTTCAGTATGCTATTTCCTTTTTTCTTAAAAGAACTTTTTCTCTGACCATGAAGGGTTGCCAAGAATATAGCACAGTGGTGATTTCCTGTGGTGTGCACCTTTTGCATTTCTTTTCTTATGATACCCCACTCTTTTCCAGTATGGAGAAACAATAGAGGAAAGAGGAGACGTAGGGAAGAAAACCAAATGCAGGATCAGGAATCAAACAGAGATTTCTGGGTTCCAGGTTCAGTATACTGTTTTGGCATTGTTAATAGCAAACCAAGTATTTAATAGCTGATCAACAAGGACTTGAGACTGGAGCTCCATTTTTGAGATTCATGTACACAAAAAACTAACTTTTAGGAAGCAACACTCAAAATGTGTCTGTATTATTTATTTATTTACACAGAACCTCATTCTATAAAGGAAATTACTGGTCTACAGCAATAACATGTCCAATAAATAATGACAAAGTAGAAAATGGAGGAGCCGGAATATAGAGATCAAGACAAAAAGCTGGTGTGAACTTAACCAAAGGACTCCAACAATGTTACCTGAAGGTTCATCAGCTGTTACAGTCCAGCCTCCTGGCTGCAAGCCAGGCTGAAGTCAACTGTAGAAAGGACCACAGGCAGAAAGCAAGTAACACGGAAGTCTTTCCTGACAAAAGTATCCTCTCTGAGTGCCCAGAATTTTCATCACTCCTTAATCATTCACTGCACTGCACACTAGATCGTGAAAAAGCTTAAGAGGGTTGATTTATCTGTATATTGAATCACCCTTTATTGTTATAGGATAGGGCAGGAAACAGGTACATTTTATTGGCAAAAGCACCCTGAGGGTGAGTCCCAGGTGGGCAACCCAAGAATCTGGTACCTGCAGAGGGAGAGGCAGTGTGCAGGTCAGGAGCTCTGATGACAAACGTGATCGATACCTTAGTTGTATTTTTTCCTTTCATTGGTCTTAGTATAATAGGATTACAAAATAAAATGAAGCCAAGGATTTAGAATTGCTTTGTAGAGAAATATTTCTAAGAAAAGAAAGGAACCTGGGTAGAGATGTCCTCTTCTTACAGGAAGATACAGAATGCTTATTTGGCATTGGCTGTAACAATCATTCTAATACAGGCAAGTCAACACACAGGGAAACAGAAGATTCAGGTTAGCATAATTTTATTTCACGGTCTTTTGTAGACTCACGGGTCATACTGTGATACAAGTAACAGGTATCTGCAAACAATCATAGGATGCCTTCTCTGCGTTGCCTCAACAATGATTCAGCTGGTCCTAGGGACTTCCCTCTGCCAGGGGGAGATGTGCCCAAGTTCAACTTCTCATATGACGGGTGGCTTTTCTCCCAGCAGAGAGGCCTGTAATCCCACATGGGCCTCAAGATCTCTGGATGCTGGGTGGCTGGCTTTCCTGGACAATTACGGTAACAGCATCTAAACACTTCTCAGTTATATGGTTTCACTTACTTGTGGAGCATAAGGAATAACACAGAGGACATTGGGAGATGGAGAAGAGAAGTGAGTTGGGGGAAATCAGAGGGGGAGACAAACCATGAGAAACTGTGGAGTCTGAGAGACAAACTGAGGGTTTTGGAGGGGAGGGTTGTGGGGGGTTGGGTGAGCCTGGTGGTGGGTATTTTTTTTTTTTTAAGATTTTATTTATTTATTCGACAGACAGAGATCACAAGTAGTCAGAGAGGCAGGCAGAGAGAGAGGAAGGGAAGCAGGCTCCCCGCTGAGCAGAGAGCCGGATGCGGGGCTTGATCCCAGGACCCTGGGATCATGACCTGAGCTGAAGGCAGAGGCTTTAACCCACTGAGCCACCCAGGCGCCCCCTGGTGGTGGGTATTAAGGAGGGCACGTATTGCATGGAGCATTGGGTGTGGTGCATAAACAATGAATCTTGGAACACTGAAAAAAAAATCACCAGTTATATCAAAGTAAATAAATAAATAAATAAAAAATAAACACAGCCCACCTAGCAACAGGAATCTGTCTGCATTTCCTATAACAAGGCCCCTTTCTCCTGCATGTCCTTAACAGAGATACAGAGGAAAGGGCCTTGTGTTCCTTTACTGGACCATAAGCCATACTGCTTGTCTAGTAGGGTGTCCTGCCGGCCACTCTTCAGAGGGCAAAGGGTGATCCCACCTCCTCTCCTCTCCTCTTGCTGAACCTGGCTGTGCCAGCCGCCACTTTCTTTGAATAAAGCCTTTTCCTTAACCCATATTCTGTGACATTGCAGTTCCTCTAATGTCTATGCGTGGCAGGTTACAATTCAGGAGACTCACCTTTAGAGCAGTTGTTGTAAAGGCAACAGGAATGATAGTCTTTTGTAACTCACATTTTAAGTGACCCAGAGGTCACTAGAATAACATAGCAAAATGGAGTTTCTTCATGATTAAAAATCCTCTTGTGTTCAAGGTTGGCTTTGTACCTGGAGCCAGTTGACTCTGAGGCACCATTATAGCCTCACAGGGTAGAATGCTCCCTCTATTTCAATTCTAACTTCATTCCTATTAATTGTGTTGCCCTCTGAAGGTAAGTGTTAAGTAGGACATAAAATGAAGTGTTTCTGGTCAGATATCATACAGAGTCCTGAGTGAATGATGCATAGCACTGTGGATGGCTTTGTCAACATGATCACTGACACTAATGTATATTTATCCACCTCATCCTGGGTGCTCTGCTCTCCTGACTGTGTGCTGAATGATCCTAGCATTGGTAACACATAGAGGTTCTAATATCATGGAAACAGTAAAACCTTATGCAAATGTAAAGTTATCACTTGGTTTTTATTCTTTTTATTGTTGGAACATTGGTTAATTGAATTCTGTCCTCTGAATTGAACTTTAACCAGGATTAGTTTTTATGACAACTAAGGGCATTGCTCATGAATGAAGGAAAATAAGGATTGAATTGATTTTCACAAGTCCTTTTGAGTTTTGTGTCTGAATATCATAGAACCCTGCTGTTTTTACTTATTAATTTATTTTTAACATAGTTTATTGTATAGATACAAATAGGTCATGAGTCTATAGTGTCCCCTAAAACAGAACATCTGCTTATAATTAAAGTCTTATATCATATGCTCAACTCACTTATGGATATTGAGTGCTCTCTACCACTTTCCATATTAACAAAGGATTTCATTAAACTTTAGACAAAAATCTAAATCATTCCATGAAGTAGAACACTGAGTGCTATTTAAGTTGAAGTGCTATCCAAAGATAAATAATTATAATAATAGGTTGAGAATTATACATTATAGGAAGTTTGTTCTCTTTACTTTTTATTCTATTTTAGCACAGGATTTTATTAATTATTGATTATAATCTTTGGTTCAAGACATGTGTAGTTCAGTATTTTTAATAGGATAATGAATACCTGTGAACCTACTCCCCAACCCCAAAACAAGGCCATCACCCAAAATAAAACCTACTCTTACTGCTACTCTTTATGGTAAATTAACCTGTATTGCCCCTTACTGGTGGTTTTGTTATCAGCAGCACCGCCATTATTATTTCCTTGAACTGACATAGTGGCTACTAAATTTTATCCCCACAGGCTATGTAAACTGCATGCCACAAATGATGAAGCTGATACAACCAATACTGGATATTTTGGTTATTCAAAAATTGCCATGTTCTCTTGGGAGTCCTGTTTTTGTGATTGTAGTGTCAACTGCATACCTAAAGAGAGAATTGTAGGGACGCCTGGGTGGCTCAGTGGGTTAAAGCATCTGCCTTCAGCTCAGGTCATGATCTCAGGGTCCTGGGATCAAGCCCCGCATCGGGCTCTCTGCTCAGCGGGGAGCCTGCTTCCTCCTCTTTCTCTCTCTCTGCCTGCCTCTCTGCCTACTTGCGATCTGTGTCTGTCAAATAAATAAACAAAATCTTAAAAAAAAAAAAAAAGAGAGAATTGTACTCCTAACAGATGTCATCATCTCATGTTCCTGAGGCTTCCCAACCATTTAATTGTAATCCTTGGTCAATTAATTCATTCATCCATTCATTTATTCAGAGAACATTTCCTGAGAGCCAGGCACGGATATTGGTGCTAGGTTTTCAAAAACCAAACTGGGAAGGCAGATGCGTTGCAGAGAGGTCATTGGAGTTGGAAGTGATGAGTGTAAGGAAGCTTTGTGTAAAGGGAGTTGCTTGGGCAGGATAAGATGGCGGCCGTTCTTTCTGTTCTGAGAGAGCTAGTGAAGGCCACCAGATGAGATGATGTTTGTAATGGGGATTCTCCTGATGAACAAGAGATGGAGGTTTAAGTCAACACTGAATAAAGTACAGAGGGAGTTTTGAGATTATATCTTAGCTGCCTCTTCCTCCTCTGAAAGCCTGTTGGCTTTGTCAAATTGTTCATACCTGCCACTAGCTAGAAAATGAAAAAGTATAAAGCTACCTGGAGACCCAGTTCTTAGCTGGGGCTTGTTCTGTGCAGATACTGCTAGAGCTAAACGCTGGGAGCAAATGGAACAATACACTTGCACTGTCTCTGAATGCGCAGTGGGCAATATAAGAAGCATGCAAGCACATCATTGTGAGAGGCTATATGGTTGCAACATCTTTCCTAAATCTAAAGATAAAAAGTTGTATTTGTAATACTGGTAATATTACAGTGCTATCCCAAAAGTAATTGTCCTCTTGTCTGTTATACAGGCACTCAATTCTGTGTCTTTTCTGCAATGGAAATACAAAATACATTTGGAAAAAACCCAGAACCAAACAGAATACAGTGTCCCCTGAGGTATCTCTATCATCTCTTTGCTGGAGGTAATGGGGAAAGACTAGTAAACAAAGACTAGAAAAGCATCATTTGGATGTACAGTCTTTATAATGGTGCTGTAGCAATAATTCTTTGTTTCTTACAGTAATCATGTCAAAGGCTTATAATAATATGATTCTGAAGCCAGAGCAGACGGCGGATTTCTATGGATCTGAGTCTCTCAATTAGATTTCTGTGGCTTAGCTGCAGGAAGCCATCAAAGGTTAAAGACTTAATTTTTCTCAGTGGTGTTTCTGGAAGAAAAATGATCAGTATGCAGTTTTCCTAACCACCTCTCCATCTTGAACATTTTATTTTCTCTGCTTTCTCCTTTCATTGTCATTATGGCTATTCATTATTACAGTTGTGATGAATGGGCTCTTGCTGCCTTAGTTCTCACTTTCCTGAATTATCCTCTAGTTAAGAAGAGTCTGCACTGGTTCTTAGGGAGACCCATAGCTTATCTGGCTGCCCAATACCTGTGAACAGCCTTCTTTGGTTAGCATCCAGATGAGGTTCTTCTTCCCCCTACAGACCTTAGTTTTAAAATCACTCCCATCTCATGGTTTAAAAAACCGCCCAAACAAACAAACAAACAAAAAAACCCTTCACTTAAATTTTTTCTCAGCAGATGGGCTCCTCTCATGGCAGGGAATGCAAGTTATTTTCAGATTTCAAAGAGATCATCTAGTGCTCACGGGGCAAAGGTGAGACAGCATGGTAGTGAGTAGTTAGGTATGGGGCACAGTTAGATTGGCCCTCTAAAGAGTTTCAAGGGTTTTTTTTTTTTCATGCTCCAGCTTTATATTTTTGGGAGCATTAGAATGGTGTTGTCTTACTACTTTTGACTCTGTGGGGGCCCTCTGAAGGAGGAAATTTTGATATTTTATACTTGCCCATGCAGTGGATACTTACCTTCAGCATCTTTGCCCTGAGAGTAGGTCACAGTTTATTATGACACCTGTAGGAAGTGATGCGGAGGTCTGGAGACCCAAGGACCAGGGTTTAATTACTGTATCCTCCTTTGATTTTTAAGATGAGTGGAACTGGATTTTTATTCATTTCACTGATGTCATTTTTTCACTGATAAAAGTGAGTGGATGACTCATGTTTACCTCTCCCACCTTGTGGGACAAAGGAGGAACAATGTAGGACAATGTGAATAGAGTCCCTGTTTATCACTCCACTAAGGCTGTGGGAGGGGCTCATCTCATCTCACTAAGAACACAAATTCACAGAAACTTTTCCCTTGAGTTGTAACTGGGTTATAGAAAGCCTTTAATTAGCTTTACTGAGTTCCCTGAAAATCCTAACTCATTAAAACTGTGTAATGTAGGCACTATTATCTTCCTCATTTTACAGACAAGAAGACTGAGGCACAGAAGGGAAAAGTAACTTGCCAAGGTTCACACAGCTAGTAAGCTCTAGAACAGGGATTCAAACTCAGCACTATGGTCTGGAATCTGCACTCTCAGTTGTTATGCTTGGCTGATACTCCTCCTCCTTGGTGCTGGCTGGTTCTCTTCTAGAACTTCTTGGGAAAGCATATGCTGCATTTTTTTTTAAGGCTCCCATAACCTCTTCATTATAGGGTATGACCTATAGTTTTGTGCCCACTACTTTCCAGGTAGTATTTCAAATGAAGTGAGTCCTGGTTTTAAGAAGGGCTGCTCATGATTGGAAGGGTACCATGAACAGGGATTATTGGCCTTCTCGATGACAAGTCTACACTTCCTGAGATTTAGGAAACTACATTGTATCCATGGGGCTAAACCCTAAAAATATAAACAAAAGAGGAAACAAAATGAACTGGCTTTTCAAGTGTAAACTCCAAAGGAAAGTGCAAAAAAAAAAAAAAATCGGTGGTGGTGTTTTGATAGTCAAGGTCAAAGAATTCATTTCCTTTTTCAGAATGAGCCACTTTTACTGTGTCAGACTTTATAGTCTTATATAATTTATGTACTCCCCTGATATTGGTGGCTCATGGAAATTCAGTGAAATTGCTTTAGGAAACCATAATCATCGATTTATTTGAATTTTGGATCCTCCCCTGGAGAGTGTTTAATGCCCCCTTTTATAGTTCCAATGTGCTATATGGCATCTGAGCAATGAGTATTTTCCCCTAATTTGGCCTTAAGATTAAATACCCTAATTGTGTTGATTTATAGCAAAACGAAATTTGTTGTTGACTTGTTTGACTGTCCTTGTCTTTGACTGTATGTTGTAGTTTAGGCTAGGGAATAATTTGCTGAAATGTTTGTTCCTTCTGAATTTCAGAAAGCAAACTGCAACAAAGACCTATCTCAGATATCAGCGCTTCCTGTTTTGTACCTACTTTGAAAGTCTGATTTAACCTAATATTGAGACTTTCTGGGCACTAAATTTCTCAGTTTCCCAGGTACGACATAGGTTAACATGCTAGTTGGTAAGTCAAAGTAGTTCAGGAATGGGCAGAAGAACAAACCTATCTTGAGTACATTTTATGTGCTAGGAAGTGTACTAGTGTTTATACTAGTGTTTTCTTATTAAATTGTCAAATTCTATGCTGCATAGAATTTGCATAGAATATTACTAATCTCCCTGTTTTATGACTGAAAAAACCAATATTCCAAGACTGGGTATTTTCCCCAGGAACTCACAAGGACTAGGACTGAGATGCAAACACAGATCTTCTTTGTTGTAAAATACATGCTGCTTCCACCAAATGGTGCTCACCATGACCCAGAAAAATGTGAGTTTGTTCAATTATTCATTTGTTCCACATATTTTTATTGAGCATCTGCTATGTACCAGGTACTTAACTAGTCCCTTGCAATCCCGTAGTGTTCAAGACAGAAATTATGACTATTTTAAGACTTTGCCTCCAAGATGGAGATGGGGGAGACAGACTGAGAGGATATGATACATAATACATAAATTAAAATTTCATGATCAATGTTTTTACAAAAATAAAGCAGGAAGATATGATAAGAGTCATGGCATCTACTTTAAATTGGATGATCAGGGAAGATCTTGTTGAGCAGGTGACCCTTAAGGTGAGCTTTGAGTGGTCAGAAGGAGCAACCCTCTGGAAGAAGCACTCTGAGGCAGAGGGATGGTGGCCGCTGCTGAACGAAGGCAAGAGTGGTGGAACACACTGAGAAGGGAGAGCAGGGAGGCGTGGTTGGAAAGGCACACAGGGTCAAGATCTTGTAGAGCCCTGGATTTTGGATTTAAGAGTCCCCTGCAGAGTATTAAGCTGGGGAGTGGTGTGATTTGTTTATTTTTGAAATTCAAAGAATAGATTAAAGAGTGAAATGTGGAAGATGGCGGAGAAGTAGCAGGCTGAGACTACATCAGGTAGCAGGAGATCAGCTAGATAGCTTATCAAACCATTGCAAACATCTACAAATCCAACGAGAGATCGAAGAGAAGAAGAACAGCAATTCTAGAAACAGAAAATCGACCATTTTCTGAAAGGTAGGACTGGCGGAGAAGTGAATCCAAAGATAGACCGCGGGGGGAGGGGCCGGCTCCCGGCAAGCGGCGGAGCAACGGAGCACAAAATCAGGACTTTGAAAAGTCTGCTCCACTGAGGGACATCGCTCCAGAGGCTAAACCGGGGTGAAGCCCACGTGGGGTCAGCATAACCCCAGGTCCCACGGGGTCACAGAAGGACCGGGGGTGTCTGAGTGTCACAGAGCTCGCAGGTATTAGAGCGGGGAAGCTGGCTACAGAGACAGAGCCGAGGAGTGAGCTCTCAGCTTGGGGTTACCTTGAACCGGTCGCTGGCTGGGTGAGCTCAGAGCGTGGCCAGAGGCCAGGGAGACGGGAGTGATTGGGCTCTTTTCTCTAAGGGCGCACGGAGGAGTGGGGACCCGAGCTCTTGGCTCCTCTGGGTTGGAGACTGGGAGGCCGCCATTTTCATTCCCGTCCTCCGGAACTCTACGGAAAGCGTTCAGGGGACAAAAGCTCCCGTTCAGGGGACAAAAGCTCCCGAAAGCAAACCCGAGCGGATTACTTAGCCTGGCCCCTGGTAAGGGCGGTGCAATTCCGCCTCAGGCAAAGACACTTGAGAATCACTACAGTAGGTCCCTCCCCCAGAAGATCAACAAGAAATCCAGCCAAGACCAAGTTCACCTACCAAGGACAGCAGCAGAATTCCAAAGGAGCAGAATTCCAAAGCAGCAGAATTCCAAAATTCCAAATTTTTTTAAACTTTTACCCTTTTCTTTTTTTAATGTTTTTTAACTAGTTTATCTAATATATATATATATATATATTTTATATTTTTTCTTTTCTTTTTTTAATATTTTTTTTTCTCTGAGCTTCTTTTTATCCCCTTTCTCCCCCCCCCCCCAACAATTTGGGGTCTCTTCTGATTTGGTTAAAGTGCATTTTCCTGGGGTCTTTGCCACCCTTTTATTATTTTATTTGCTCCTTCGTATACTCTTATCTGGACAAAATGACAAGGCGGAAAAACTCACCACAAAAAAAAGAACAAGAGGCAGTACCGAAGGCTAGGGACCTAATCAATACAGACATTGGTAATATGTCAGATCTAGAGTTCAGAATGATGAATCTCAAGGTTCTAGCTGGGCTTGAAAAAGGCATGGAAGATATTAGAGAAACCCTGTCTGGAGAGATAAAAACCCTTTCTGGAGAAATAAAAGAACTAAAATCTAACCAAATTGAAATCAAAAAAGCTATTAATGAGGTGCAATAAAAAATGGAGGCTCTTACTGCTAGGATAAATGAGGCAGAAGAAAGAATTAGTGATATAGAAGACCAAATGACAGAGAATAAAGAAGCTGAGCAAAAGAGGGACAAATAACTGGACTGTGAGGGGAGAATTCGAGAGATAAGTGACACCATAAGACAAAACAACATTAGAATAATTGGGATTCCAGAAGAAGAAGAGAGAGGGGGAGCAGAAGGTATATGGAAGAGAATTATTAGAGAGAATTTCCCTAATATGGCAAAGGGAACAAGCATCAAAATCCAGGAGGTGCAGAGAACCCCCCTCAAAATCAGTAAGAATAGGTCCACATCCCATCACCTAATAGTAAAATTTACAAGTCTTAGCGACAAAGAGAAAATCCTGAAAGCAGTGCGGGAAAAGAAGTCTGTAACATAAAATGGTAAAAATATTAGATTGGCAGCAGACTTATCCACAGAGACCTGGCAGGCCAGAAAGGACTGGCATGATATATTCAGAGCACTAAACGAGAAAAACATGCAGCCAAGAATACTATATCCAGCTAGGCTATCATTGAAAAGAGAAGGAGAGATAAAGAGCTTCCAGAACAAACAAAAACTGAAAGAATTTGCAAACACCAAACCAGCTCTACAGGAAATATTGAAGGGGGTCCTCTAAGCAAAGAGAGAGCCTAAAAGGAGTAGATCAGAAAGGAACAGAGACAACATACAGTAACAGTCACCTTACAGGCAATACAATGGCACTAAATTCATATCTCTCAATAGTTACCCTGAATCTTAATGGGCTAAATGCCCCAATCAAAAGACACAGGGTATCAGAATGGATAAAAAAAACAAAACCCATCAATATGTTGCCTACAAGAAACTCATTTTAGACCCGAAGACACCTCCAGATTTAAAGTGAGGGGGTGGAAAACAATGTACCATGCTAATGGACATCAGAAGAAAGCTGGGGTGGCAATCCTTATATCAGATCAATTAGATCTTAAGCCAAAGACTATAATAAGAGATGACGAAGGACACTGTATCATCCTCAAAGGGTCTGTCCAACAAGAAGACCTAACAATCTTAAAGATCTATGCCCCTAACGTGGGAGCAGCCAACTATATAAACCAATTAATAACAAAATCAAAGAAACACATCAACAATAATACAAAAATAGTAGGGGACTTTAACACTCCCCTCACTGAAATGGACAGATCATCCAAGCAAAAGGTCAACAAGGAAATAAAGGCCTTAAATGACACACTGGACCAGATGGACATCACAGATATATTCAGAACATTTCATCCCAAAGCAACAGAATACACATTCTTCTCTAGTGCACATGGAACATTCTCCAGAATAGATCACATCCTGGGTCATAAATCAGGTCTCAACCAGTATCAAAAGATTGGAATCATTCCCTGCATATTTTCAGACCACAATGCTCTGAAGCTAGAACTCAATCACAAGAGGAAATTTGGAAAGAACACAAATACATGGAGACTAAACAGCATCCTTTTTTTTTTTTTTAAGATTTTATTTAATTTGACAGAGATCACAGGTAGGCAGAGAGGGAGGCAGAGAGAGAGGAAGGGAAGCAGGCTCGCTGCTGAGCAGAGAGCCTGATGTGGGGCTCGATCCCAGGACCCCGGGATCATGACCTGAGCCAAAGGCAGAGGCTTTAACCCACTGAGCCACGCAGGCGCCCAAAGAGCATCCTTCTAAAGAATGAATGGGTCAACCAGGAAATTAAAGAAGAATTGAAAACATTCATGGAAACAAATGGTAATGAAAACACAACGATTCAAAATCTGTGGGACACAGCAAAGGCAGTCCTGAGAGGAAAATATATAGCGGTACAAGCCTTTCTCAAGAAACAAGAAAGGTCTCAAATACACAACTTAACCCTACAACTAAAGGAACTGGAGAAAGAACAGCAAAGAACGCCTAACCCCAGCAGGAGAAGAGAAATCATAAAGATCAGAGCAGAAATCAATGAAATAGAAACCAAAAAAACAATAGAACAAATCAACAAAACTAGGAGCTGGTTCTTTGAAAGAATTAATAAGATTGACAAACCCCTGGCCAGACTTATCAAAAAGAAAAGAGAAAGGACCCAAATAAATAAAATCATGAATGAAAGAGGAGAGATCACAACCAACACCAAAGAAATACAAACAATTATAAGAACATACTACCAGCAACTCTACGCCAACAAATTTGACAATCTGGAAGAAATGGATGCATTCCTAGAGACATATAAACTACCACAACTGAACCAGGAAGAAATAGATAACCTGAACAGACCCATAACCAGTAAGGAGATTGAAACAGTCATCAAAAATCTCCAAACAAACAAAAGCCCAGGGCCAGACGGCTTCCCAGGGGAATTCGACCAAACAGTTAAAGAAGAACTAATTCCTATTCTCCTGAAACTGTTCCAAAAAAATAGAAATGGAAGGAAAACTTCCAAACTCATTCTATGAGGCCAGCATCACCTTGATCCCAAAACTAGACAAGGATCCCATCAAAAAAGAGAATTACAGACCAATATCCTTGATGAACACAGATGTGAAAATTCTCACCAAAATACTAGCCAGTAGGATTCAACAGTACTTTAAAAGGATTATTCACCACGACCAAGTGGGATTTATTCCAGGGCTGCAAGGTTGGTTCAACATCTGCAAATCAATCAGTGTGATACAACACATTAATAAAAGAAAGAACAAGAACCATATGATACTCTCAATAGATGCTGAAAAAGCATTTGACAAAGTACAGCATCCCTTCCTGATCAAAAGTCCTCAAAGTGTAGGGATAGAGGGCACATACCTCAATATTATCAAAGCCATCTATGAAAAACCCACTGCAAATATCATTCTCAGTGGAGAAAAACTGAAAGCTTTTCCGCTAAGGTCAGGAACACAGCAGGGATGTCCATTATTACCACTGCCATTCAACATAGTACTAGAAGTCCTAGCCTCAGCAATCAGACAACAAAAAGAAATTAAAGGCATCCAAATCAGAAAAGAAGAAGTCAAACTATCACTCATCCCAGATGATATGATACTTTATGTGGAAAACCCAAAAGACTCCAATCCAAAACTGCTAGAACTTGTACAGGAATTGAGTAATGTGTCAGGATATAAAATCAATGCACAGAAATCAGTTGCATTTCTCTACACCAACAACAAGACAGAAGAAAGAGAAATTAAGGAGTCAATCCCATTTACAATTGCACCCCAAACTATAAGATACCTAGGAATAAATCTAACCAAAGAGGCTAAGAATCTATACACAGAAAACTATACAGTACTCATGAAAGAAATTGAGGAAGACACAAAGAAATGGAAAAATGTTCCATGCTCCTGGATTGGAAGAACAAATATTGTGGAAATGTCTATGCTACCTAAAGCAATCTACGCATTTAATGCAATCCCTATTAAAATCCCACCCATTTTTTTCAAAGAAATGGGACAAATAATCCTAAAATTTATATGGAACCAGAAAAGAGCTCGAATAGCCAAAGGAATATTGAAAACGAAAGCCAAAGTTGGTGGCATCACAATTCCAGACTTCAAACTCTATTACAAAGCTGTCATCATCAAGACAGCATGGTACTGGTACAAAAACAGACACAGAGATCAATGGAACAGAATAGAGAGCCCAGAAATAGACCCTCAACTCTGTGGTCAACTAATTTTCAACAAAGCAGGAAAGAATGTCCAATGGAAAAAAGACAGCCTCTTCAATAAATGGTGCTGGGAAAATTGGACGGCCACATGCAGAAAAATGAAAGTGGACCATTTCCTTACACCACACAAAAATAGACTCAAAATGGATGAAGGATCTCAATGTGAGAAAGGTATCCATCAAAATCCTTGAGGAGAACACAGGCAGCAACCTCTTTGACCTCAGCCGCAGCAACTTCTTCCTAGGAACATCGCCAAAGGCAACGGAAGCAAGGGCAAAAATGAACTATTGGGATTTCATCAAGATCAAAAGCTTTTGCACAGCAAAGGAAACAGTTAACAAAACCAAAAGACAACTGACAGAATGGGAGAAGATATTTGCAAACGACATATCAGATAAAGGGCTAGTGTCCAAAATCTATAAAGAACTTAGCAAACTCAACACCCAAAGAACAAATAATCCAGTCAAGAAATGGGCAGAATACATGAACAGACATTTCTGCAAAGAAGACATCTGGATGGCTAACAGACACATGAAAAAGTGCTCCACATCACTCGGCATCAGGGAAATACAAATCAAAACCACAATGAGATATCACCTCACACCAGTCAGAATGGCTAAAATTAACAAGTCAAGAAATGACAGATGCTGGCGAGGATGCAGAGAAAGGGGAACCTTCCTATACTGTTGGTGGGAATGCAAGCTGGTGCAGCCATTCTGGAAAACAGCATGGACGTTCCTCAAAAAGTTGAAAATAAAGCTTCCCTGTGACCCAGCAATTGCACTACTGGGTATTTACCCTAAAGATACAAACGTAGTGATCCAAAGGGGCACGTGCCCCCAAATGTTTATAGCAGCAATGTCTACAATAGCCAAACTATGGAAAGAACCTAGATGTCCATCAACAGATGAATGGATAAAGAAGATGTGGTATATACAAAAAATGGAATACAGTGCAGCCATCAAAAGAAATGAAATCTTGCCATTTTTGACGACGTGGATGGAACTAGAGGGTATCATGCTTAGTGAAATAAGTCAATCAGAGAAAGACAACTATCATATGATCTCCCTGATATGAGGAAGTGGAGATGTAACATGGTGGGTTAGGGGGCTGGGAGAAGAATAAATGAAACTAGATGGGATCGGGAGGGAGACAAACCATAAGTGACTCTGAATCTCACAAAATAAACTGAGGGTTGCTGGGGGGAGGGGGGTCGGGAGAGGGTGGTGGGGTTATGGACATTGGGGAGGGTATGTGCTATGGTGAGTGCTGTGAAGTGTGTAACCTGGCGATCACAGACCTGTACCCCTGGGGATAAAAATACATTATATGTTTATAAAAAAATAATAAAAAAATTAAAAAGAAAGTGTGAAATGTGAGATCAACAGTGTCAGTTTGGAAGTTATACAAATAATGGCCTAGGCAAAGTCCTCAAAGTCACTGGTGCCGTGAGCAGGGTGGTGGTGGCAGCGATGGGGAATCGTGGACACATCTTTAGGGATATGGCCTGGAGACAGTGTCATGGGGACTAACTGCTGCCTCTAATTTATCCTGTTGTGTTGCATATGAAGAGGGTGACTGTGTATCAGCTTTACCCTCGTCAAAATGAGGACCACTTGTATTCCAGTTGTATGAGTTTCTTCATAGTTGTGAAATATAACAGGAAGAAGATACTTTTATTTATAAAATGGCATACGTTATATATGAAGAAAGTGAATGCTTTATTGAAAAAAATTTAAAAACTTGAATAAGTGGACATGCCTTCCTTGTTCCTAGAAGGAACAATTACTGCAATTGTAAGGCTATCAGTTCCTTCCAAATCATTCTAATGATTTAACACAGTTCTAACAATAATGTCATTTTTGTTTGGGGGGGTAACTGACAGAATAATTATTAAATGCATTTGAAAGAATAAACAGTTGTAATAATGATGGGAAAATTGCCCCCTGAGACACTAATATGGCTTTAAAGCTGTAATAACTAAAATAGATAATAGCATAGGAATTATAAGGAAATAGGTCTATGAAATAGACCAATAGTGCTAGAAATGAACATAAGTATATATAAAGTTTTGGTATAAAATCAATAATTACAAATGAATTATGAATTTATAGATTGTTTTGTAAATGGTATTTGGACATTTGATTTAATAAATTATAAGCAATACATCTTATGCCAAGAAATTCTAGATAAACTAAATATTGAAATGTTAAAAAATACTTTGAGGTATAAGAAAATTTAGATATATTTATAAACTTAAGGTAGAAATTCTTTTTATGGATGATGATAATGACAGAAACCAAAGAAGAAAAGAAAAATTTTAAGTTCTTTGCAACTGAAAAAAATTTAGAAAATGCAAAAATTGGAAGAAATATATTTAATACATTATTTTGGCAAATGATTACGATTTAATGAGCCCTGAAAGAAAATCATGATGGACAGGAGTAGATATTTGACAAAAGCACTAATACAAATACCAAGGACTTGAAAAATGCCCTGCCCTAGTGCGAATTAAGGCAGAGCAAATAAAAGATCGATGAAATTTTATTATTTCCCATTTAAAATTGGCAGAGATATAAAATGCTAACACCCAGTGCTGGCATGGGAAAGAGGTCACTCTTTAATACATTGCTGGTAAGAATGAAAATTTGCACTTCTGAAGGTAATTTGGCAATATGTGATAAACCTATACTTTGTTTCTAGGAATTTATCTTAAGGATGTAAAAACATGTGTAAGAAGTCAGTTATTAGGATATTTATTTCGTCACTCTGTATAAGAACCACAGTGTCCCAAGGGAGGACTGATTATACATTATGGTATAGGGATAACAATGAAAAGCAGTCATTAGATACAATGTGGTAGAAGCGTATTGACATGAAAGACCTCCACACAGTATTTCAAATGAAAATACAAAGCTTATACAACAATGTGTTAAGAATGATCTCTGCTCCCTTTTTTTGCTAAATTGTGGGGATATGTAGGATACATGTAGAAGAGATTGTGCTAAGTTGTCTGTGAGTGGATGTGATTGTAATTTGTTTTGCTATCCTTTTTACATATCTAATTAGAAAAAATTCTATTGTAAATGTATTTTAAAGCATTGTACCTAAGAGCATGGGCTCAGGGGTCAGATGGACCTGTGCACATCTACCTAATTTCCTTTGACATTGATTAGTTAACTAAACCTGAGGTTTCCATCTATAAAATGTACATCATAGTAATACCTGCCTGATAGATAGCTGTGTTAAAATAATGCATAAAAAGTGCATAGCATATTTTTATCACAGCTATTCCTGTTATTTATTTTAATGTATTTTTTAGTATTTGTATTTTATCAATAATTTAAAAATATTCCTTTAGGGACGCCTGGGTGGCTCAGTTGCTTAAGTGTCCAACTCTTGATTCCGGCTCAGGTCATGATCTCAGCGTCCTGAGATCAAGCCCAGCATTAAGCTCCACTCTCAGCAGGGAGTCTGCTTGAGATTCTCTCTCTCCCTCTTCCCGTCCACCCCCACCCTTTCTTTCTCTCTCTAAAAAATAAAATAAATAAATCTTTAAAAGAATATTATATTCATAAAAATATTCTTTTAAAATAGAATCTGTCATTCAATGAGGATTGAATAAGCATCAGCTTGTCATCTCAGCAGGTCAAAACTAATCAATTTGCTTATTTCTCACTTTTCCCAAATGTCATCTCTGGATTGCACAATGCAAGTTCCACCACTCAGGGCAAGGCAGTTATCACTCCTTACCAGGATTATAAAACCACACTGACATGAGTATTTCCGGGTACAATCCCTGAGAATCCCACTGCTCTCCAGTTTCAGTTTGTCAGCTGTAAGGCTGTTTGATTTTGGAGAAGAAAAACAGACTAAGAATAGTACCTGAGAACACTCCTAAGTAGTCCTAATGTCTCCCTATATGATGGATAAGCAAGATGGAGAATAGTAAAGCAATAGTGAGAACCTTTGAAAGTTTGGTTTGGTGCAAAGGTTTTGTGGTATAGATCCAGTACGTGTGATTCCTTGTGAAGTACGCCCAAAAGGGGCGGTGGACCAGTCCGTGCATTATTTATCATGAAACATGTCTTTGTTCCCGTGTACCTGTGGTCACACCACATATGTTTTAAGAAACATTTTCCACAGCATGCTTCCTAGGCTTTTGTCTAGCCTCACATACAGTTATCTGGGGCTTAAGATAAGGGGGATTAATTATGCCTTTTAAATGAGTGTCTAATTATTGTTGTTCAACTCTTCGTTCCTCATTCTTTCTTTCTTCTCTTGTTCACTTACTCCTTCTTCCTTATCCGTGGAGCACATTCATCAACTGTTAGCACTTTTTATTCAGGAATGGCTAGATTTAACAGTTGTAAGGAGGGCTTTATCCACACATGCTTCACATTTTTTATATATTTAAACACATTGGTCTGTCTGAAGACAGCAGAGAGTAGGTGGGTAATGAGTAATAGCAAAGCTTTGCCTTGTTAAGGAATATCACCAGAATTTTTTAAAGAGGTTTCCATCTAGTCCTTTATGCTGTGAGTTAAGAAAGTGGATAAATCTCTAGTATTGGCCGGGATAATTTTTTTTTTCTCTCCATCAGGCATTCATTTGAGTCACAAAAGAAAAACTGGATCCAATAAGACATATGCAGGTTGACAAGTGGCTTATTTAACTTAATATGGAAAAATATAAAATAATGGAAACTAGGTCAAATATGGCAAAAAGGATTAGGGCTTAAAAGGAGACAGGCTTCCAGACAATGAAAGGAAGAGGATCTGGCAGTAATAGTGTCTGTAAAGCCTGACCCATCAGCTTCATGTCTGGTAGTAATTAGGAGGCCAAGGAATACTGCAATGAATCAACTGAGGACGAGCATGGAAAAGAGGAAGGGTTGATAGGCTCTGTAAGGTTGGATGGCCTTACAAAGAAGGGGAGAACTTGTGCGAGGCAGTCCCCTGTGTTAGAAAGAGACAGCAGGGGAGCCTCCTCTCTAGCCTCCTTGTGGGTGGCCGTATGACTGACACGGATGAGAGAGGACACAAAGTAGTCAATTGAGGAATGGAGTGAAGGGCAGCAGGTTTCTTATCACCGTGACCTGTTGGGAGTTCAGGTGCTCCTGCCCGTGACTTCCTCAGGTTCTCTAGTTGGGGCTCGCCTGTCCCTGCTAATTTCCATCCATCTCCTTGACACTAGACTCCAAGAAAGAGTCAGCTCTTTAGTAGGGTCTATCTCACTTAGGACACCTCCATCTTTTCTGACATCCTGCTACCGAATCCTTTTTCCCCCAGCCTCCTGCTTCCCGGTGGTGGGGGGGGCAAGCAGACTCAAGAAACATGACAGTTTTTTGGACTTTAGCACTGGGTTCTCCAGGACTTGCCAGTCTGTTCCGTTATTTAACCAAGACACATACCAGCTGGGTTGAAGAGTGCAGCTGGATGTCTTTCAAGGCTCATCTGAGCTTGAGCTGCAGTGTACTTCTAGTGTTTGTCTACATCGGGGTTGCCAGTTCACGCTGAGAAGCTGAGCAGGAATCCTTTCTCTTCCATTTGCTCTGTAGAACAGCATGTGCAAGGCGGTGTTCAGTCAACACTCTATGGCAGTTAGGATTGCTCCAGAGACAGGGGATTGAACTGTGCAAAAAGAACCACAGGCTCAAGTAGACATGCTGGTTTCTGGAATCTGAATTCAAATACAGCTCTTTTCTGTTGTTGGAAACAAACACAATATCCCAGGACAATGAGAAAAGCATGGTCCACATGGTGTCTTTGATGAGTCAATCCTCAGTGGGGGTGGGGTGAGGCTCTGAGGCCTCTTGGGGTATGAGAGGAAATACCAAAGAGCCCAGCTTAGCAAGGAGGGAAATTAACTCTCATGGGTCACCCAGCATTCCCGTACTACCCTCTACCAGGAAGGACCTAGGCACTGGCCTACAATTGTCTTATTGGGAGGACAATCAAGTTGTTCACATGGACCATGTCTCCTAATACGCCTGCATGACGTTGGATGCCCACTTATGGGACAATGGCTGTTGTTATTTGGAGGTTTGTTTTTTTTTTTCCATATTTGTATTTTCAGGACAGTTTTGAGCTACCTAGATGTTTGTATGCAGACGCAGCGATCCCTTTGAGAAGTAAAGATACCGGGCGCCTGGGTGGCTCAATGGGTTGAAGCCTCTGCCTTTGGCTTGGGTCATGATCCCAGGGTCCTGGGATCGAGTCCCGCATCGGGCTCTCTGCTCAGCAGGGAGCCTGCTTCCCTTCCTCTCTCTCTGCCTGCCTCTCTGCCTGTCAAATAAATAAACAAAATCTTAAAAAAAAAAAAAAAAAGAAAGTAAAGATACCAATTTTTGCCCTCTAGTCTTATACTCTTTGGTGGGTGGTCAGAGAAAACACAAAATAAGGTGTTGCTTATAGAATATGATAGATGATGGTAACTTGTATATATGAAAAAGATGAAAGGACATAGGGAATGTCAAGGAAAGAGTTGGATTTGATTGTCTTGAGATATCCAGATGTTTGGCAGTACAAGAATGTAATTTTAAATGTCTGGGCATTTATTTTCAGGGAAATATTCAGTTTGTGTGCATAGTAATATTCTTGTATAGTACATTATAATTTTCAAAGCACTTTCATATCTATTATTTCTACAGACTGTGCCTCTGCCAGTTTCATGTACGTAAGTACTTGGCTCTGTTCAGGATTGGATTTGAACTCTATTACATTTGGGTTTAACAACACATTTAGGTGACTTACTGGAAAAATGCTCCTTTCCATCTTAGGAATGTCTTATGGTGAATGACATCAATCGTTCTGTCAGGAAGCCAGAGTGAGACATCCCCTCGGTGGCCTGGAGGACTCTTGAGAAGCTCTGGAATGTGGAGTCTTGAACACAGCAGCATGTTAGGGTTCTCGTATGCTGCCTGGGATAGGTTTCTGTGTCATGTAAGTGACAGAGAGCCCTTGCAAACCATCCCAGTCACTCCACTGTCATTGTCACATCGAGGCCCTAGCATCCCATCTCCAACTCTGTTGTGCATTTACTGTTACATTGAAGTCACTTCGTGTAAATGAAGCTCATCTTCCTTGCTTGCCCCTTCCAGTCTGGTTTCTTCTCTTTAGTCCTCAGTCTTCAAGGATTCCTTAGATCCTCCCTTTTATCCCAGCCCCCTGCTCCATTTAGTAATCAGCCCATTCTTCCTGTCCTTTCTTCCAGTCACCTCTGGGCCAGGTCAGGACTTAAGAACTCTGAACAAGTGTCTGAATAATTATATTTCTTCCCTCTCACGTCTCTTCAATTTCAGTGTCCATTTTCATGTTCAGCTTCTCATCATTCGTCAGCACAGACCTCATCCTCTTGCCAGACCAAACTGAAAATTCCCTGCATCTTTCCATTCTCTGTGCTCTTTGCACATGGCCCTTCCTGCCAGTCTCCAATGAGAAGAACCAGCCCCCCTTTCTCTTTGTCCTCTCTAAATCTGACTCATTTATCAAATTCTTGCTCAGATGCAGCCTCCTCAAAAGATAGGCTTGCCAGATAAACTACAGGATACCCAGTTAAATGTATACTTCAGATAAATAAATATTTTGTTACTGTAAATATTTATCAGATATTGTACGGGATACACGTATACTAAAAAAAAAAATTACTCATTGTTGAAGTCAAACTCAAATTTAACTGGACATCCTATATTTTAGTTTGCTAAATCTGGCAACTCTACTCCAAGAAGTCTTCTCTAGCTACTCTGATTATGTAGTCCTCAGACCCATGGAAGGCCTATAGCACTTACATTCTTTGTACAGAGGGTAGAGTTAAGGAGTGAATTAAGAACTAGCACTGTTTGCAATCTTTAATTCAGTGATTCCTAAGTAGCTACTGTGTGCCAGGCACAGTGTAAGGCAGTATGGGTGCAAAGATAAAGATAGTGCCTGTTCTCACTGGTGCCTGGCTCAAGCAGCAGCCCCCACAGCACACAATTACGGTGCAGCATTTTCATGGCCACTGTGCTTGTTAGGGGGTGACTTCTTGGGAGGAGATACGTCTTGAAGGATGACTAGGGAGGAAGGAAGAAGGTCCTTCTGGGCAGAGAGAGAGAAATATATGCAGAAGTCCAGGGGGAGGAGAGATTAGGGTATGAGCAGGAGGTTGGTAGAAGTTCCTTGTTGTTCTAGGGGAAGTGTGTCTAGAAGATAACACATGGTGTGTCTGGAAGTCTTGTTATTCAACATTTACCCCTGAAGATGAGGTTTGGAAGGCTGGACAAAAACCAGATCGTGAAGATTTTATATCTCACGTTTAGGAGGCTGAATGTTGACCCCAAAGCTGTGGAGAATCACTAAGTTGTTTAGAGAAAGGACACATTCAAATTTATAATTCAGTAAGGAACTCAGAGAATAGACTCAAGGGTCAAGACTGGCAGAAGGGAGACCAATTTGGTGGCAGCCACCATGGTTCAGGGTAGCTGGGATTTGGGGGTGGACATGTTCGAAAGATGGGATGAACATAGCATCAGCAGGACCTGGGGCCAAATTGGACACATAGGGTGATGGAGGGGTATAAGTGAACATTTCTCTCTTGGGCAGAACTGTGGGGATGACAGAGATATCCATCAAATTAGTGGATACAGGAAGTTAAGCAGGTTTGAGGGGGTGAGAATTATGAGAAGATCTGTCTGAATGTGTTTTATCTCACACTTGGCATTTATTATATTTGGTTATATTTTGTTACTCATCTCTTCAAGTACTCTGTTGTCTCCCCTGGTGGACTGTGATCCTTCTGAGGTCTTGGGCTGCATTAGCCAACCTGGGGATGCCCCGGAGCCTTTAAACTCATTACCATGCCCCCACCCTTGCCAGTTCTGCTCACCACACGGGGCTCTGTGAAGTCCCAAGCTAGGCCTGCCAGCAGCTGCAGGCAATATGGTCTGCAGAGCTGAACATGGCAGGAACTTTGAGCCGGGACACAATTTTACCCCAAAGATGTGTTCTCCTCTGAGGGAAGCGAAACACCCGAGCTGACCTTGCCCCCTTCCGAGAGGGAGGGCTGTATCTCAGGGTGGCAGCAGGAGGCTGGAGGTCAGTGGGGTGATGACCAGGCCCTCAGAGACCGTGCTTTCTCTCTTTACAGAACCCCATAAATCCTTCCAAAGGGAGTAATTCCTTCAGGATCAAGAGAGTCCTATACATTCCTAAAATCAGTGAAGGCAAAAATGTACAGGGATTTCTGAGAAAAGTAAATGTGGTGTGAGCATGATCCCTGGGTGTTACTATGCTGCAGAGAAGCCCCTCCCTCCTTCCCCCCTGAATGGTGTTCTTTGCTCTCAAGTTAACTCATGCACTGGATTTGGTCCAAGTACATTTTGTTTCTTGATTTCTAGCCAGGCTTCTCTCAGTTGTGGTGCATTCTCCTCCTTGCTTCCCTCCCTCCCTGGTCCCCTTCTCTCTTTTTATAATTATTTCAGCTTTCCTGTGTGACTGAACTGATACAGAGGAAAACCCACCAGCTTAGGTAGGGCTTCCACCAGAGTGAGGCCAGAGGGACTCTGGGAACGGCTGGCCCCTCACTCCGCAACGGCCCGCATGGCAAGGTACGTCTAAGAGCAGCTGAAGCAGAAAGCGTTTGAACTTTGCCCCTGCCAAATGACTTCCAGATGTGTAAACCCCAGCTTCCCTCTGCTCTCTGATTGTAGCCCTGCCAACATACATCTGCAGATTTCTGGTGCACAGGAAACATGAAAGAGTATCTTCTACAACATCTGTTCTCTTTCCCTAGCTCACCCTCTGTCTTCTTGGACTTTGCCCTATATTTCATCTCCCACTAAACAAAGTCATTAAGGAATCACTGCACAACGCTCCTTGGCCCATAGATGCCAGCTCCCCACTCTCCCCACAGAGCCTTTTCTTGGCTCTCTGGACAGTTGACCAAAGCACCACTAGAATCATTAAGGACATGTATTGACTTGCTGCAAGAGAAAAGAACTGAGTTTTCTCCATTGGGCTGGTGCCAGGCCACAAGCTGCATGGGGAGATTTTGGCCACAAGGAGGACAGAGCAGAGCCTGAAGATGACAACATGGGTCTCCATGAAGAGTTTGCCTGCTGTACACCCTTGGGAGGTGAGATCTTCTTTGAGGCAGAAACTTTTTCTGTGGATGTTCAGTTTCTTGGAACAAACTAAGCAGGCTTCTGGAAAGTTGGAAGCATTTATGTGTGGAATGAATTCTTTTCCTTTCCCCCATCCCCTGGGGTATGGCACCCATGAGGCTAAGAGGACAGAAGAGGACCTGTTCTTAATGTAACTTACACGGAGAGAAAACAGAGATCCTTTGAGCCAAATGGAGCAGGAGATTTTTATGCAGCCACTCACTCTCATTAGGAAAATGATTTGACTGTTGTGTAAATAAATGCTTGAACTTCATCCTGCCCTTCATCCATATGGACCCAGAATCCTCTCCAGCTCCATCCCAGGGGACATGGAATGGAGCCGAGTCATAAAATCTGGGAGAGGGAAAGAGGGTACACTACAAAAGGGAGCAGAGAGTTAGAAGGGGCCTTTGGGCTCAGGGGCCTGACAGAGGAACTGCTACAGGTGAGAGGTCCTTGATGCCCCAGGACATGAGTCATTAAGCATGCAGGCCCACATGAGAGCTAGTGGAGATCCCAGAGGTTAAGGAGAATTGCTCCTGATTACCCGCCCAGGGTAAACTTACCAGGTGGCTTGACAGGTGACTTTCTGGATCCTGGGTGAGACTGTCCTGCCCTGTGATCTGAAGGGCATAGTAGAGAGTAGGCAATGTGGACGTCCTGTATTGGTAGTCCCAAGCACCTCAGTCTCTGGCTTTCCCATGAAGCCCTAAGATTTGGCTGGAGTTTGCTACAGTAGCCTCCCTATTTGAAACAAATAATCTATCAGTACAACCCCCCCCCCCCCAACACACAACAAAAAACACCAAACATTGATCTCATACTTCAAGTAGAGCTTGTTGCAGAAAAACAAGTAGAGGAGATAAAGTTGGTTCTGGAATTCCTCTCCCTCCATCTGTGACTTTCTGTGCAGTTCCCCCAAAGACATTGGAATACCTGTAGCTACAGTAGCTCTTTCCTGAAGAGCAGAGTCTATGGACTCTTTCATGGAAGGATGGGTGGGCTAACGGTAAACAAACATTTTTCATCTGCAGAAGAATTTGCCCTTTGGTTAGCTGTGTAGCTCCGTTGCTTCGGCAACCTCTTTATGCAAACTCTACCGTATTGCTGATGATAAAAATGACCCTTGAGTGGGGAATTGTATCTGGAGTGGGAGGAACTGCAAAGGACCATAAATTCCTGCTAGGGAGACCATGCTTTGGGCTTTCCTAAGTGTGGTGACTTGTGTAATGGGTGTCTTATAGGGGTGATGAAAGCTATGTCTAGGGACTTGTTACAGGGATATTGGCTCCTTTGGGGACTGAGGATTTTAAACCAGGTTAGCTCCCATACTTGGCTACTGTGGATCTCATCCCTTGTACTTGAACTGTCCCTGGGGAAAAGTCGGTGCTGAATGGCTGTGTGGGCTAATATATGGGCTTTCATTGAAGGTAATCCCTGGCTCTGCCCTGCTCGTGCCCTGGGGTCCTGCTCTGCATCCTTCTAGGTACACCACTTGTGGTTTATGGTCATCTTGTGAGTGAGAGTATCTAGCTCAGGGTAAAAAAAAATCCTCTGATGGGTGGTTTAGAGAGTATGATGGCCTGTTAAATCATCTCCCCTCTTTGCAAAGATAGAATAAGGGGTGGAAGACTTACTTAGGAGTCTGGAGACCTGCCCAGTGTGCCCAGAGGACACATTCTGTGTTTAGGATTTTCAGCCTCATCTCAAATGATGCCCAGGAAGAAAATGGGTGTTGCCTGATTGTGCTTTGCTGTTAAGAACGATAAATGTCACAGTGATCTTTGCCCTTATAAAGGCTCTAATTTCAGAATTCAGGGAAGTAGTTTGAGGGTTTCCATCCTCTAAGTTCATCCCAATTATAAACTCAGTTACTGGAGAAATAACTAATGAGTCTACTATGGGATGGATTTGGACCAGAATTTCATTTTTTACCTGTTACCCGTACTTTCTTTTTTTTTTTTTAATAAGATTTTATTTACTTATTAGAGAGAGAGGGAGAGATACCACAAGTAGGCAGAGAGGCAGGCAGAGAGAGAGAGATAGAGAGGAGAAAGCAGGCTCCCTGCTGATCAGAGAACCCAATGCGGGGCTCGATCCCAGGACCCTGAGATCATGACCTGAGCCAAAGGCAGAGGCTTAATCCACTGAGCCACCCAGGCGCCCCTCCATACTTTATTTTCTAACCAGAGAATAGTAGTAAGTGACATTTATGATTTCTTGGTAGAAATGTAAGGTCAAAACATCTCTGTGTTTTCCTTTCTCCTGTGTAGTTACCCTGAGAAGTGGTCACAGGTCATTTTGGGGAAGGATGGAGGTAATGTTTACTGTATATACTTATAATAGACTTGGGCTGTTTTTCAAGGAAAACTGCCTCCCCTTCAGTCAGTGGGCTCTGGGTCTATGAACTGATTGAACTGGAACCCTGGTGGAGGGCTATGATTTTTCTGTTATGGCTTCTGATTTCAACTTTCTGTCTGCCAGCTCTTACTTTTTTTTTTTTTCAATGTCAAGAAGCATTCTACTGCTGTCCGTCTGTTACCCTCAAAATACCATGATCTGTATCACCCACTATCACAGGCTTGAAGCAGAGCACAGCCAGGTTACACCTGTGTCAAGTTGATCACTATCTGCGGCTTCTACTGTGGTGTTAGCTAGAGTAGGGGGTGGGAGTTGAGAAGATTTGAAATAGAACACAGATGTGTTAGACCCACTTAGGTGAGGGGTCAGAGTCTTTGCTGGTTCCAGGTGATTTCTACATCCTGGTATTATGTAAGTCCCTCCCCTTCTAACCACTGGAATATGACAATGTTGAAGGGCTGTCACTTCTGTGACTGGGTCAAAAAAAATTTTTCTGGGGTGCCTGGGTGGCTCAGTGGGTTAAAGCCTCTGCCTTCGGCTCAGGTCATGATCCCAGCGTCCTGAGATCGAGCCTCGAGTCGGGCTCTCTGCTCGGCAGGGAGCCTGCTTCCTCCTCTCTCTCTCTTTCTGCCTGCCTCTCTGCCTACTTGTGATCTCTGTCAAATAAATAAATAAAATCTTTAAAAAAATTTTTTTCTGACTTCAAGTTTTGCTAGAAATCTCTCTTTTGTTGGTTTGGATGAAACAAGTTGCCATGCTGGAGAGGTCCTCATGGAAAGGAACTGGGGCTGGTCTTCGGCCCACATCCAGCAAGTAGCTGAAGCCTTTATTCCAACAGCCCTGAGAAAGTAAACTCTGCCTATCACCACAGAAGTGAGCTTCGAAGTGAGAACTCCTGTAATTGATCGTTCAGAGGAGACCTCTCCCCTCTCTGACACTTGGATTGCAGCCTTCTGAGAGGCTGTGAAGCTGAGGTCCAGTGAAACTGGGCCTGGTTTCCTGACGCATCAGAACCGCAAGCTCAAACAAGAGAAAAAATACATATACTGTTTTAGGGCATTTTGTTACCAGGATGACCAACAGCCTTGTTTGCCTGGGACTGTTCTGGTTTTAGCCCTGATAGTTTCTTTGTTCTTTCTTTATTGAGGTCAAACTGACATCTAACATTATATTAGTTTCAGATGTACAGCATAATGATTTGATATCTGTATGGGTTGCAAAATGATCACCATAACAAATTTAGTTAATGTCCATCACCCTCCATAGTTCCACATTTTTTTCTTGTGATAAGAGCTTTTACAGTACATTCTTAACAACTTTCAAATATGAAGTACAGTAATATTAACATTTCAGATATACATTACAGTTGCCATGCTGTGTATTGCATGCCCATGACTTCTTTATTTTATAACTGAAAGTTTGTATCTTTTGACTCCCTTTACCCATTCCTCCCACCCCCACATCCGTGCCTCTGGCAACCACCAATCTGTTCTCTATATCTTTGAGCTTATTTTTTGTTGTTATTTGTGCATTTGTTTTTTTTGTTTTAGGTTACACAACAGTGTTTGTCTCTCTCTGACTTATTTTACTTAGCATAATACCCTAAAGGTCTATCCATGTTGTTGCAAATGACAAGATTTCATTCTTTTTTGTGGCTGAGTAATCTTCTATTGTGTATATATATATATACATATATATACCACATTTTCTTTATTTATCCATGTATTGACAGTTGTAAATAATGCTGCATTGCACATGTGGGGGTTGGTGCAGCTATCTTTTTTGAGTTTGTGGTTTTTTTTCCTTTGGACACATACCTAGAAGTGGAATTGTTGGATCATATGCTAGTTCTATTTTTAATTTTTTGAGGAACCTGCATACTGTTTTCCACAGTGGCTGCACCAGTTTGCATTCCCATCAGTATTGTACAAGTGTTCCCCTTCCTCCACAGTCTCACCAGTGCTTGATTTTTTTTTTTTTTTTTTGAGGATGGCCATGGTGCAAGGTGATATCTCATGGTGGTTTTGGTTTGCGTTTCCCTGATGATTAATAATGTTGACCATCTTTTCATATGTCTGTTGGCCATTTCTCTGTCTTCTTTGGGAAAATGTCTATTCAGATCTTCTCATTTTTTAATTAGATTTTTTTGTGTTTTTTTTCTATAGAATTGTATGAATTTATATGTTTTGGATTGGGTATTAATCCCTTATAAGATATATGATTCACAAATATTTTCTCCTATTTGGTAGGTTGCCTTTTCATTTTGTGGATGGTTTCTTTTGCTGTGCAGAAGATGTTGTGATGTAGTCCTACTTGTTTATTTTTGCTTTTGGTGTTGGATTAAAAAAATTATTGCCAAGACCTTTGTCAAGGAGCTTATTGCCTATGTTTTCTAAATTTTAGAGTAATTTGTTTCTAGGATTACCAGCAGTCCCAGTTTTTGTGGGTCTGTTTTAGTTTTAGTGCTGAAAGTTCTGAGTTTCAGTAAACCCCATAGTCCTGTACAAAACAGGATGGTTTGTTGCCATATTTATAATGCAGCAACAGGTACTTAATACACCTATGCATATGTTATTTCCCACTCACACAGGGTTATTTTCAAAATAGATTCCTGGAAGTGGGTTCTTTGCGGTCTAAATGGTAAATTCGTTTGGAGTTTTAGTAGGTATTCCCAAATTCCCCTTTGTAGGTATTGTACCATTTTGTATTCTGATCTGCAATATGAGAGTGCCTGTTTCTCCATGCTCTTCTCAGTTTATTCCCATTAGCTAGTTATTTGATAATTAATTTAATATTTGACTTTACATGTAAGAATAAGCTGGCTCAAATTATCTTAGAATAAAGAAATACATTTAAACATTAATTAACACTTGTAGAATTAAAATGCATGATTTATACTTTTGTATATTCCCACAAATTCATTTCATTGAATTTATAAAGGGGAACAAATGAACTTAACTGAATCTGGTCAGTTTATCATAGGTTGGGAGAGTGTGTGTGTGTTTGTGTCTGTCTCTCTGTCTCTCTGGCTGTGTCTCCTTGGCCTCCCTCCGTCATTACTTGGTTTCATGTAATTGACTAAACTTTCCATTTCACATGCAGTCTATTGATCCATCAGTTAGTAGAATAAGCTCAAATGGCATGTTTAACTTCACTACTGTACTAGGGTACCAAAGGAGCCTGTGATGTGGTAGAGGGCAGCAAGGATGGTGGTTTGAGATGACACCTTAGTGATTGCTACCACTTCTGGCAGATTCAGATGTTTGTATTGTCAGGCAGTTAACTCATGGCAATGAACATGGTTGGGTTAGGAAGTCAATGAGCTGTATAGTAGAGGCCCTGTATAAAAACAATCAACTCCAGCAGTCATGTGGCCATGGAGGAATGCGGGCCCAGTGTTACCATTACAATTTTTCAAGATAAACTGAAATAGTAGTTTTAGAAAAATATTTAGTTGTGGGTTCATTTCTGGGTTTTCTGTTTTATTGATCTCTGTGACTGTTCTTGTGCCAGTACCATATTGTCTTGATCTAGAAGACAGTATGGAGGTTCTTCAAAAAGTTAGAATGACCCCATGATCCAGCAATTGCACTACTGGGTATTTACTCAAAGGACAAAAAAATACTAATTCAAAGGGTTACATGCACCTCAATATTTATATAGCAGCATTATCAACAATAACCAAATTATGGAAAGAGCCCAAATGTCCATTGACTGATAAATGAATAAAGAAGAAGTGGTGCGTGTGTGTGTGTGTGTGTGTGCGCGTGCACACACACGATGGAACATTACTCAGCCATAAAAAGAATGAAATTTTTTCATTTGCAATAATGTGAATGGAGATATAGAGCATTATGCTAAGCAAAATAAGTCAGTCAGAGAAAGACAAATACCATATGATTTCACTCATATGTGGAATTTAAGAAACAAAACAAATGATCATGGGGGGGGGGGAAGAGGGAGGTAAACCGAGGAACAGAGTTTTAACTGCAGAGAACAAACTGATGGTTACCAGAAAAGGGGGGGATCGGTGAAATAGGTGATGGGGATTAAGGAGGGTGTTTGTGATGAACGCTGGGTGTTGTATGTAAGTATCGAATTACTACATTATACACCTGAAACACTATGTGTTAACTAACCGAACCTTAAATAAAAACTGAAAAAGGATTTAATCATGGTGCCTTAAAAACACACACATACACAGTTTGCAGCAAAAACATGTTTTTAGGCCAGCTTTGCCCTACAGGTTGATTTCTTGATTATGGTTACAGGCTGAGGTTATGGGAATATAGAGAAGTGACAAAGGAATCAGGATATACGGAGTTCCTATAGGTCATTGTTTTTCACCTCATCCTGGAATAAAAGCATTATCAGCATAATTTCCTGATGAAGAAACTGAAACTCAAGGAGGTTAAGTAACTAACCTAAGGTTGAATAAGAAAATTGTGGAGATTCATGTCCAAGCCTTCAGATGCTGGAATCTTGATTCTTTGCACCCTACCAAGCCAAAGTCACTGCTCTCATGGTGTGAATGAGCTTTTAGTTTTGCTCAGATTAAGTTTCTGAGCTGAAATTCAAGTGTGATTGAAGTGATTCTTTGTTCCTCTCAACTTTGTTACCTAATGTCATAAACAGCACAGAAACCTTAATGTGTGCAGTTGTTTGGGGAGCATCCTTGATGTGGCTCCCTGGGGAGTGCTCCATCTCTCATCCTTTGTGTGAGTGTACAATGGTTTCCTTTCAACTGGAAGTGTACCCCACAAAAACTTGTCACTTTTGTTTTTCCCCATACTGGTTTGAAACTCCCTGTTACAAAACATTGTGGGGGTGAAGGAAACTCAAATGAGGTTAAGATTAGATTAGGAGCCTAGTGTAGATGAACTGTTCTGCTTTAAGTCCTGTACCTGGCAGTGCCTGTGATCTTGTTTATTACGCCCTCTGTTTATAGTCCTTGCAGTCCCCAGTTGGCTCACCCAAGATGGTGTGTGAGGTGGTGTGAATGGAGGATTGGTGAACTGGTGTGAAGCGGGCTGTTATAAACAGAAATGAGGCCACAAGGGTTTAGATCCATGGGCAGTCAGTCACACACTAGCGGCTGGTCCTCTTCTCTTTTATAACCCGAAAAGGGTTTTTTATAATTATTATTCTTATATTTTATTATTTAGTCTAGCTATTCTTTTTATAAATCTGCTTTTAAACATTTTTAAAATTTAAGAGAGAGAATGACAGAGAGAGGACATGAGCTGGGGAAGGAGCAGAAGGAGAGGGAGAAGCAGACTCCCCTTTGAGCAGGGAGCCTGACACAGAGCTAGATCCCAGGACCCTGAGATCATGATCTGAGGGGAAAGCAGATGTTAACCAACTGAGCCACCCAGGCGCCCCTATAAACCTGCATTTAACCATTTTAGTCAGCAGTTCTCTCTAGTCTTTTCTCTCATCTGGGGCTTTACATTATTATTATTATTATTATTAAGGTTTTAGAACTTGCGGCTCTTATACCTGTTTTGTACATTTAATGATGTTTTTGATTATCAAAAGAGAATTTTCTGAATTCTTTACAGTCCAAATAAATCTGCATCTACAAAATGCAAAATTAACAGGTGTTTTGATTCTGAGTTCATTGAGTATTAATATAAGAGGATAGGCAGTTAGTAATTTGGTAGCTAAGGTAACTTAGTCCTGATTTGGAATAAGTAACAGGGCTGGATACTATTTTCCTACAGTTCTGGGCACACAGAGTAGTGTGACTTATAACTTGTACATTTCTATCCATTTACAGTTTAACTGAAAAAAAGAGCAAACATTAGTGAACTAAGGTAATAGAATTCATCTATGAGATCTGCTAATTATTCTTAGAAAGTTAAACCAAGGGAAAAATCAAGCTATCAACAATTTTTCATTTTTAACTTTCTAGTTTTCAGTATCATTTTATAAAGTTAAGTAGATCATTGAGTCATTTAGGAATTGCTTTTGACTGCTATTAACAGAGTCAAAATAACAATGGCTTAAACAAAATAAGACTCTTTTTGTCCCTTTTATGTAAAACAGAACCAAGTAGTCCAGGACTAGTATAGTGATTCCATCATCATTAGGAACCCAGGCTGCTTCTGTCTTTTTTGTTCCTCCATCCTTATTGCATGCCTTTCGTATTCAAGGTCACCTCACTGTCAGGAGATGGCTGTTGGAGCTCCATCCGTCACTTCTGCCTTGCAAGCACAAGGAAGAAGGAAAGGAGGTAGGTAAAAGTACTTGTAATCAACTTCTTTTCAGGGTCTTTCCCTGAAGCATTCCCCAGTAACTTCTCCTGAAATCTCATGGCCTGCCTATATCTGTAAGGGAGGTTGGTAAATGTGGTTTTTGAGCTGGGCACATTGTAGTGTCTGACTGCATAGGTGTCTGTTACTAAGGAGGAAGGGAGAATGGCTTTTGGTGGGCAAGTAGCAGGTTCTAATGCAGTTGGTGTGGTTCTGCTTCCCTCTCTCAGCAGGCTTACCACTGGGTGTGATGTTGAGAGCTCAGAGAGAACTCACTTGTTCAGCCCCCATGGAGATGGTCAAGTGAGAAGGGGTCTCACTCTAAGTCTTTCTGGCTTCAAAGAGTCTGAAGTTGGCACTTGTATATTCTGTTGCTACAGACCAGGTTGGCAAAGAAGGGGCAAAAATGAGGAGGTGTAGAGAAAAGAGGTGATGGAATTTCTTATATGCTAGGTCGGTACAATGTCATAAAAATAGGAGCCTTTTGTCTCTTGCTTCTTTCACATAAAGTAATGTTTATGAGATTCATCCAAGTTGTTTTATGTATTATAGTTTGTTCCTTTTTTATGACCAAGTAGTGTTCCAATATATACATGTACCACAACTGATCTACCTTCCAGTTGATATTCATTTGGGTTGTTCAAGATTTTGATAATTAATAGCAAATTATTGAACTCAAGGAATTAATTGTGGGAACTCTACTTTATGGCTGGTCAGTTATATGTATAGGTGACAGTATGGGACTTGTGACTGACATCTGAAGTGGAAGGCAGGAGGTGGTGTCATCTTGTGGGACTGAACTCTTAACCTGTGGGATCTGATGCTATCTCCCAAGTAGATGGTGTTGGAATTGAATTACATTGTACGATATCCAGCTAGTGTTGCCAAGAATTGCTTGGTGTGGAGATAACCCACATATATTATGTCAGAAGTGTTGGGAGTGTGGTAATCATGTGAGAGTAAAGGAGACACAAAGGAGGACAAGTTAGATTTGCTAAAACATCCACCTTTTTCCTTATTTTTTCAAAAGTGTTTTGGCTTTTTCAGATCTTTTGCTTTTTCATACGTAACTTTTAGAATGGCCTTGTCAATTTCTTCAAAAAAGTCCTTCTGGGATTTTCACTGTGTTTGTCATGAAGTTATATCTTAATTTGGGGAGAATTGGCATCTTAGCAATACTGGGTCTTCAATTTTCTGAACATGTTTTTGCCCTCCATTTACTTAGGTCTTTTTATAAATCCACTTAAAATTTTCTCAATTTATTTATTTATTTTTTTAAAATGTTAATAAACATATAATGTATTTTTATCCCCAGGGGTACAGGTCTGTGAATTGCCAGGTTTACACATTTCACAGCACTCATCATAGCACATACCCTCCCCAATGTCCATTTCCCCACCACCCTCTCCCGTCCCCCCTCCCCCCAGCAACCCTCAGTCTGTTTTTTGAGATTGAGTCTTTTATGGTTTGTCTCCCTCCCAATCCCATCTTTTCATTTTTTCTTTTCCTACCTCCCCCAACCCCCCCGCATTGCATCTCCACTTCCTCATATCAAAGAGATCATATGATAGTTGTCTTTCTCCGATTGACTTATTTCGCTAAGCATGATACCCTCTAGTTCCATCCATGTCGTCGCAAATGGCAAGATTTCATGTCTTTTGATGGCTGCATAGTATTCCATTGTGTATATATACCACCTCTTCTTTATCCATTCATCTGTTGATGGACATCTAGGCTCTTTCCACAGTTTGGCTATTGTGGACATTGCTGCTATAAACATTCGGGTGCACGTGCCCCTTCGGAGCACCACGTTTGTATCCTTAGGATATATACCCAGTAGTACAATTGCTGGGTCATAGGGTAGCTCTATTTTCAGTTTTTTGAGGAACCTCCACACTGTTTTCCAGAGTGGTTGCACCAGCTTGCATTCCCACCAGCAGTGCAGGAGGGTTCCCCTCTCTCCGCATCCTCGCCAGCATCTGTCATTTCTTGACTTGTTAATTTTAGCCATTCTGACTGGTGTGAGGTGATATCTCATTGTGGTTTTGATTTGTATTTCCCTGATGCCGAGTGATGTGGAGCACTTTTTCATGTGTCTGTTGGCCATCTGGGTGTCTTCTTTGCAGAAATGTCTGTTCATGTCCTCTGCCCCTTTCTTGACTGGATTATTTGTTCTTTGGGTATTGAGTTTGATAAGCTCTTTATAGATTTTGGATACTAGCCCTTTATCTGATATGTCGTTTGCAAATATCTTCTCCCATTCTGTCAGTTGTCTTTTGGTTTTGTTAACTGTTTCCTTTGCTGTGCAAAAGCTTTTGATCTTGATGAAATCCCAATAGTTCATTTTTGCCCTTGCTTCCGTTGCCTTTGGCGATGTTCCTAGGAAGAAGTTGCTGCGGCTGAGGTCAAAGAGGTTGCTGCCTGCATTCTCCTCAAGGATTTTGATAGATTCCTTTCTCACATTGAGGTCCTTCATCCATTTTGAGTCTATTTTCGTGTGTGGTGTAAGGAAATAGTCCAATTTCATTTTTCTGCATGTGGCTGTCCAATTTTCCCAGCACCATTTGTTTAAGAGGCTGTCTTTTTTCCATTGGATATTCTTTCCGGCTTTGTCGAAGATTAGTTGACCATAGAGTTGAGGGTCTATTTCTGGGCTCTCTATTCTGTTCCATTGATCTATATGTCTGTTTTTGTGCCAGTACCATACTGTCTTGATGATGACAGCTTTGTAATAGAGCTTGAAGTCTGGAATTGTGATGCCACCGACTTTGGCTTTCTTTTTCAATATTCCTTTGGCTATTCTAGGTCTTTTCTGGTTCCATATAAATTTTAGGATTATTTGTTCTATTTCTTTAAAAAAAATGAATGGGATTTTGATAGGGATTGCATTAAATGTGTAGATTGCTTTAGGTAGAATAGACATTTTCACAATATTTGTTTTTGCAATCCATGAGCATGGAATATTTTTCCATTTCTTTGTGTCTTCCTCAGTTTCTTTCATGAGTACTTTATAGTTTTCTGCGTATAGATTCTTAGCCTCTTTGGTTAGATTTATTCCTAGGTATCTTATGGTTTTGGGTGCGATTGTAAATGGGACTGACTCCTCAATTTCTCTTTCTTCTGTCTTGTTAGTGTAAAGAAATGCGACTGATTTCTGTGCATTGACTTTATATCCTGACACTTTACTGAATTCCTATACAAGTTCTAGCAGTTTTGGATTGGAGTCTTTTGGGTTTTCCACATAGAGTATCACATCATCTGTAAAGAGTGATAGTTTGACTTATTCTTTGCCGATTTGGGTGCCTTTAATTTCTTTTTGTTGTCTGATTGCTGAGGCTAGGACTTCTAGTACTATGTTGAATGGCAGTGGTGATAATGGACATCCCTGCTGTGTTCCTGACCTTAGCGGAAAAGCTTTCAGTTTTTCTCCACTGAGAATGATATTTGCAGTGGGTTTTTCATAGATGGCTTTGATAATATTGAGGTATGTGCCCTCTATCCCTACACTTTGAGGACTTTTGATCAGGAAGGGATGCTGTACTTTGTCAAATGCTTTTTCAGCATCTATTGAGAGTATCATATGGTTCTTGTTCTTTCTTTTATTAATGTGTTGTATCACACTGATTGATTTGCAGATGTTGAACCAACCTTGCAGCCCTGGAATAAATCCCACTTGGTCATGGTGAATAATCCTTTTAAAGTACTGTTGAATCCTACTGGCTGGTATTTTGGTGAGAATTTTCGCATCTGTGTTCATCAAGGATATTGGTCTGTAATTCTCTTTTTTGATGGGATCCTTGTCTGGTTTTGGGATCAAGGTGATGTTGGCCTCATAGAATGAGTTTGGAAGTTTTCCTTCCATTTCTATTTTTTTGGAACAGTTTCAGGAGAATAGGAATTAGTTCTCCTTTAACTGTTTGGTCGAATTCCCCTGGGAAGCCGTCTGGCCCTGGGCTTTTGTTTGTTTGGAGATTTTTGATGACTGTTTCAATCTCCTTACTGGTTATGGGTCTGTTCAGGTTATCTATTTCTTCCTGGTTCAGTTGTGGTAGTTTATATGTCTCTAGAAATGTATCCATTTCTTCCAGATTGTCAAATTTGTTGGTGTAGAGTTGCTGGTGGTATGTTCTTATAATTATTTGTATTTCTTTGGTGTTGGTTGTGATCTCTCCTCTTTCATTCATGATTTTATTTGGGTCCTTTCTCTTTTCTTTTTGATAAGTCTGGCCAGGGGTTTGTCAATCTTATTAATTCTTTCAAAGAACCAGCTCCTAGTTTTGTTGATTTGTTCTATTGTTTTTTTGGTTTCTATTTCATTGATTTCTGCTCTGATCTTTATGATTTCTCTTCTCCTGCTGGGTTTAGGCTTTCTTTGTTGTTCTCTCTCCAGCTCCTTTAGTTGTAGGGTTAGGTTGTGTATTTGAGACCTTTCTTGTTTCTTGAGAAAGGCTTGCACTGCTATATATTTTCCTCTCAGGACTGCCTTTGCTGTGTCCCACAGATTTTGAACCGTTGTGTTTGCATTATCATTTGTTTCCATGAATTTTTTCAATTCTTCTTTAATTTCCTGGTTGACCCATTCATTTTTTAGAAGGATGCTGTTTAGTCTCCATGTATTTGTGTTCTTTCCAAATTTCCTCTTGTGATTGAGTTCTAGCTTCAGAGCATTGTGGTCTGAAAATATGCAGGGAATGATCTCAATCTTTTGGTACCGATTGAGACCTGATTTATGACCCAGGATGTGGTCTATTCTGGAGAATGTTCCATGTGCACTAGAGAAGAATGTGTATTCTGTTGCTTTGGGATGAAATGTTCTGAATATATCTGTGATGTCCATCTGGTCCAGTGTGTCATTTAAGGCCTTTATTTCCTTGTTGATCTTTTGCTTGGATGATCTGTCCATTTCAGTGAGGGGAGTGTTAAAGTCCCCTGCTATTATTGTATTACTGTTGATGTATTTCTTTGATTTTGTTATTAATTGGTTTATATAGTTGGCTGCTCCCACGTTAGGGGCATAGATCTTTAAGATTGTTAGGTCTTCTTGTTGGACAGACCCTTTGAGGATGATACAGTGTCCTTCGTCATCTCTTATTATAGTCTTTGGCTTAAAATCTAATTGATCTGATATAAGGATTGCCACCCCAGCTTTCTTCTGATATCCATTAGCATGGTACATTGTTTTCCACCCCCTCACTTTAAATCTGGAGGTGTCTTCGGGTCTAAAATGAGTTTCTTGTAGGCAACATATTGATGGGTTTTGTTTTTTTAATCCATTCTGATACCCTGTGTCTTTTGATTGGGGCATTTAGCCCATTAAGATTCAGGGTAACTATTGAGAGATATGAATTTAGTGCCATTGTATTGCCTGTAAGGTGACTGTTACTGTATATTGTCTCTGTTTCTTTCTGATCTACTACTTTTAGGGTCTCTCTTTGCTTAGAGGACCCCTTTCAATATTTCCTGTAGAGCTGGTTTGGTGTTTGCAAATTCTTTCAGCTTTTGTTTGTCCTGGAAACTCTTTATCTCTCCTTCTCTTTTCAATGATAGCCTAGCTGGATATAGTATTCTTGGCTGCATGTTTTTCTCGTTTAGTGCTCTGAATATATCATGCCAGTTCTTTCTGGCCTGCCAGGTCTCTGTGGATAGGTCCGCTGCCAATCTAATGTTTTTACCCTTGTATGTTACAGACTTCTTTTCCTGGGCTGATTTCAGGATTTTCTCTTTGTCACTAAGACTGTAAATTTTACTATCAGGTGACGAGGTGTGGACCTATTTTTATTGATTTTGAGGGGCGTTCTTAGCATCTCCTGGATTTTGATGCTTGTTCCCTTTGCCATATTAGGGAAATTCTCTCCAATAATTGTCTCCAATATACCTTCTGCTCCCCTCTCTCTTTCTTCTTCTTCTGGAATCCCAATTATTCTAATGTTGTTTTGTCTTATGGTGTCACTTATCTCTCGAATTCTCTCCTCATGGTCCAGTATTTGTTCATCTCTCTTTTGCTCAGCTTCTTTATTCTCTGTCATTTGGTCTTCTATGTCACTAATTCTTTCTTCTGCCTCATTTATTCTAGCAGTGAGAGCTTCCATTTTTGATTGCACCTCATTAATAGCTTTTTTGATTTCAACTTGGTTAGATTTTAGTTCTTGTATTTCTCCAGAAAGGGCTTTTATCTCTCTGGAGAGGGTTTCTCTAATATCTTCTATGCCTTTTTCGAGCCCAGCTTGAACCTTGAGAATTGTCATTCTGAACTCTAGATCTGTCATGTTACCAATGTCCGTATTGATTAGGTCTCCAGCCTTCGGTAAGGCCTCTTGTTCTTTTTTTTGAGATGAGTTTTTCCCGCCTTGTCATTTTGTCCAGATAAGATTTGCTTTCTCCTGCTGTGGAATTCCGCTGTTCTTGGTGACTGAAGTTGGTTTTGGATGGGTTTCTAGTTGATCTTCTGGGGGAGGGGCCTGTTGTAGTGATTCTCAAGTGTCTTTGCCCGAGGTGGAATTGCACCGCCCTTGCCAGGGTTGAGGCTAAGTAATCCGCTGGGGTTTGCTTTTGGGAGCTTTTGTTCCTTGAGCGCTTTCCGTAGAGTTCCGGAGGACGCGAATGAAGATGGTGGCCTCCCAATCTCTCGGCCCGGAGGAGCCGAGAGCTTGGGGTTCCGCTCCTCAGTGCACCCTCAGAGAAAAGCGCCCAACCTCCCCGCCTCCCTGGCCTGCGGTCGCGCCTTGAGGAAAGCGGTCAATTGCTGGAACCTGGAGAAAAGTGCCGGGTCGCTTCCGTCTCCGTGACCTCCGGCCGCACTCCGAGCCCACCCAGCCTGTGACCGGCACAAGGTAACCCCAGGCTGAGAGCTCACTCCTCGGCTTTGTCGCTGTAGCCGGCTTCCCCGCTCTAATACCTGCGAGCTCTGGGGCACTCAGACATCCCCGGTCCTTCTGTGACTCCGCGGGACCTGGGGTTATGCTGACCCCGCCTGGGTTTCCCCCCGGTTTAGCCTCTGGAGCGATGTCTCCCAGTGGAGCCGACTTTTAAATGTCCCGATTTTGTGCTCCGTTCCTCCGCCGCTTGCCGGGAGCCGGCCCCTCCTCCCGGGGTCTATCTTCCCGTTGCTTTGAATTCACTTCTCTGCAGGTCCTACCTTTCAGAAAGTGATCGATTTTCTGTGTCTAGAATTGTTGCTCTTCTTCTCTTCGATTTCCCGTTGGATTTATAAGTGTTCACAATGGTTAGATAAGCTATCTAGCTGATCTCCTGCTACCCGATGTCGTCTCAGCCTGCTACTTCTCCGCCATCTTGACTCCTCCCCAATTTTCTCAATTTATAATTGATATCAATTTATAATTCATTTTTTGTGTATGGAAATGATAACTTTTAGAAAATACTAGTCTTGTCTCCTGAGACATTGCTAAATAAATTTACTTATTAGTCCTAATAGCCTGTTTTTGTGTGTGTGAGTTCTGAAGATTTTTCTGTGTAGAGAATCATATTTTCTGGATATACAGGCAGTTTTCTTTCTTCCACTGCAATATGGATGCCTTTTATTTCTTTTGTTTTATTGTTCTTTCTTTATTGCACTAGCTAGTACCTATAGTAAAATGTTGAATAGGGATAGTAAGAGTGAACCTTCTTGCTTTGTTCCCAACATCAGTCAAAAAAACATCCATTCTTTCAACATTAATTATGCTGTTAGCTGTAGGTTTCCCATAGATATCCTTTGTGAATATGAGGAAGTTCCTTCCAATTCTTAGTTTGCTGAGAGTTTTTATCATGAATGGATGTAAAATTTTATCAGTTCTATTTCTGCATCTATTCAGATCATGATATGGTTTTTCTTATTTAGTTTGCTGACAGTGAACTATACTGATTGATTCTCAAATGTTGAACCAAATTTTCCTTCCTGAGGTTAATCCCACGTGGTGATGATATATTACTCTATTATATATTGTTAGTGCAGTTTATTCATGTTTTGTTAAGGGTTTTTGCATCTCTGTTCATGAAGGATATTGGTAGATAGTTTTCTTACAATATCTGTTTTTGGTTCTCATAGTAGTTAATGTGGTTTCATTCCCCACCCAGATACACATTGTTATGTACTTATTTCTGAGTGTTCTCAAACTTCATATATTATATTTTATGTATCTTATGTATATTTTATTCCCTATCCCCTTTAATCTTATGTATTATATTTTATTCCTTATCCCCTTTAATCTTCAAATATGTTGGGGTGCCTGGGTGGCTCAGTGGGTTAAAGCCTCTGCCTTCTGCTCAGGTCATGATCTCATGGTCCTGGGATCGAGCCCCACATCGGGCTCTCTGCACAGCAGGGAGCCTGCTTCCCCCTCTCTCTCTGCCTGCCTCTCTGCCTACTTGTGATCTCTCTCTCTGTTACATAAAGAAATAAAAAATCTTAAAAAAAATCTTCAAATATGTCATGAAGTTGACCTCTGTGTGTATAAGCATTCTTCTCTAATATGAATATCAAACAAAACCACAAAGAAATATGGTGAAAATATGAACTATTATATAGCCTATCACTCTTCCCTAATTTCCCTGAAAAAGCCAGTAACAAATGGAGATAATGGTATAGTGGAAAGAAGGGTGTTTTTGTAAGAGTTTCGGATTTCCGTCCTTATTTTTCATCTACCTTCCTATGTGCCACCATTAACTGGATAAATTCTGCGTTTTAGAACCTGTATTTAAATATACTTTATACCTTTGTCTCATAGTCTTTCCTACACCATCTATGTAAGGTGTTTGTATTTTTTCATTAAAATGTAAGGAAGTCAAGGTTTAGATATATTAACTAGCTTGTCCAAGAGAATACTCTCAGCAAGGATTCGAAGGAAGTTTGCTCCATGCGTTATGTTGAACTGCCTCCGTGCCAGCTGCAGCATTGTAAGACATAGGAGACAGCTTCATCTGATCCTGCTGGCTTCTGACCACACTATTCTCTTGATGTGGCAAGTCTGGGGAGGACTGGTCTAATATTGCCTTGTTTCTTAACAAACAAACATCTTTTTGCTGGTGCCGGTACTATGGAAAAAGGTCCTGGTAAGGGCAGAGTGGTAAAGTGGAAGGCAGAGTCCTTTCCATTTTGTACCTGTCTTGTCTTGTAGACCCAGAAGGTGAAGCTCCCTTCCATTGATGGGGAAATATCTGTGGGCTGGTAGAGCTTACAGCTAAGAATCTAGAAGTACTTGTAGAGGGCCCCCACCCCCAAGCCCATACATAGTTTAGGTCACACAAGGAATGGAGAACCAGGGGTGGCAAGTGGCAGAGAGGAAGAAGGAAGTAGCTAAAAGTTTGCAGGTCAGTGGGTAGGAAAGGGAGTAGTGAGGGAATGTGTCTGAGACAGAGTTTGAGTATATCTCCTTCTCTCAGGTCTCTCTTAATGCAGAATGTGTAGGCTGATGGGCTAGGAACCAGTTTGTCAGGATTTAGGAAACTGGTGGCTGTGAAACAGGGCATCTGTGTGGTTTGGAAAAGCTGAGGAAGGTGGAACTGCTAAATGACGCTCTACCATTTCTCTACTACCCAGCTCCTATACTTTTTTTTTTTTTTTTTTTTTTTTTTAAGGAGCTGACTTGATAATGTCTATAGGGTATGTTGTCTCAGACTCAGGAAAGCCTAGAGATAATATAGCTTCCTCTTCCTGGCTTATCCCATCACTGCCTCTAACTGCATTTCCATAACCCCATGTACTCTGCTAGGCTGGAGGCAAATGGAGCACTGAGTCCCTTCTCCTTCCTCTCCCTGGCCTGGTCATGCCCATCCTGCAGTCCCTCCTTACCACCCAGTGCCCTCGAGTGCTGAGGCCCCATTGTTCCCTGCATGGCCTCTCAGCCTCATGTCATCTGGGCCAGGTCTCATCATAGAACATCCTTATTGCCATGATTTCACTTGGTATTTGAGACCCTAGAGGTAAGGCCTAGGCATCTTCCTTATTTCAGTGGGGGAAAAAAAGACTATTTTCTGATCATAGGAAAATTTGGAAAATAAAGAAGAGCATAAAGGGAAATAAAAGTCACCGTAGCATGTTGCCCAAAGATCATTACTGCTAACATTTTGCTATATTGCTTTGTTTCCAATTTTTTAAAAAAGCATTCTTCAGTCAAGGTTCTTATCCTGTTTTGTCACTTAATATTTTATCAAGATTTTTTTTCTGTCTTTAAATATCATTTGAAGTTATTAATGGCCATAGAGTATTCTGTTGTATGGATGCAAAATAATTTAGTCAGTCCACCGTTGTTGGACATGGGATTTCCTTTGGGGAAGCCTCCTAGAGTTGGGGTTTTGGGGAAAATTGGAATGATTTAAAGACTTGTCATGTGTACTGCCAAATTGTTTCACAGAGAGCTTGTCCCGGTGTGTGTTCAGAGCCAAAGTACCTGGGGTTGCACATACAACCACGTCAGCAAAGTGTTTCAGTTTTTATCTTTGCCAATAACATAGGTAACAGAGAGCAATTCCTTGAATCAGTATGGTAATCAGTGAGTGTTGGCATTTTAGCTTAGCCCCTTGCTGTTTATGTGACCTTTCACATCCAGTCCTTTTTCCTTTAATGACAAAATGGGTAATTTAATAGTACTTCCAATAGAATGGGTATAGTCATAACAGCTTCTTTGCTTTCATTTCAAAGTACTTTTTAAAAAAAGATTTATTTATTAATTTTTTAAAAAGATTCTATTTATTTACCTGAGATAGGGAGAGAGAGAAAGAGTGCACTGACAAGTGGGGGGCATGGGAGGTGGGGCAGAGGGAGAAAAAGACTCCTGGATGAGCAGGGAGCCTGACACAGGGCTTGATCCCAGGACCCTGGGATCATGACCCAAGGTCAAGACAGACACTTAACCAACTGAGCCATTCAGTTGCCTCTTTATTTATTTTAGAGAGAGTGTCCGCGTGAATGAGCATGAGGGTGAGGGGCAGAAAGAGGGACAGATACAATATCAAGCAGATTCTGTGCTTAGTAGGGAGCTGGACATTGGGCTCCATCTCACCCCCCTGTGATCATGATCTGAGCTGAAACTGAGAGTCAGATGCTTAACTGAGTGAGCCACCCAAGTCCCCCTCAAGGTCCTTCTGATGATTAAATGAAATAAGAAATGTAAAAGTATTTTGTAAACCATAAAGTGCCTTCCACACATATTGAACTCTGCTGCACAGCCAGTAACATTTTAGGTCCTTAAGGATGGCATGGTATAAGGACTAAGTAGAACACAATTTTTACAAGTGAAGAACTTTAAAAATTGGTGCTGTTTCACATGTGACATCCTTACAGCAACCATGTGTCCAGGATTTCCTGTGACTGGCATCCTTTTTCTGCAAATTCCACATGTCAGACACTGTCTAAATTTTTGGTTCACAAATATATTAATTAGACGTAATGCCTATTTTATTGGAACATTCATAAACTTGATTGGGATTAATAGACTTAGGAGTTAATTTTGCAATTGTGTTAATTTTTTTTTGTTTTGAAAGATGCAAAAGCCTAAGTTGTCTGAACATAGTACTTTCGTCACTTTTGGTGAACCTGACACATAAGGGGTATGTGTGTGTGTGTGTGTGTGTGTGTGTGTGTGTGTGTGAAGCAGAGGAAATATCTGTTTACAAATATACTTTTAATTGGTAAAAATGCTCTCTTTCCTGTCAGGAATTGTATTAATGTGATCAGTTTCATTTCTCCCTCCTTTGATATAAAGTTGATTTTGAATCAACTAAACACAAAAGAATGCCTTGTCTCAGATGTTTTCTTTCCTTTTTTAAACTTTCCAGTAACTTGATCCAGCCAAGCAAAAATCTTCACTCTTTGCCAAAAGTTTGTTCTCAATTATAAATTGATATTATCCTATAGTCTTGTCCCAAAAGAAATAGTTTTTGTTAAAGATAAAGATTCTATAAAAGAAAGCATTTTCACAAAGAAAATATAAAAGTATTGTTTCTGCAATATTACTGAGTGGGGCAGCAAGTTTACCCCATTGGTGGCCACACGAGCAGGGCTCGGAAGGAGGAACAAATATTATTTTCAGTGATCAGTCTGTCACTTCCCATCCAAGTACTAACCAGGCCTGACCCTGCTTAGCTTCCGAGATCAGACGAGATCGGGCGCGTTCAGGGTGGTATGGCCGGAGACCAGTCTGTCACTTCCAATCCTGTGCTTTGATGCAGAACGGCAAGATTAATGGATTTTGATTGGAACTGTGTGCCCTGGGTCTTACCCCACATAAGATTTTAAATGAAGGCATCATTAAAAACACAGTACTTGTGTGTCAAATTATTCTTGGTCTTTTCTGACATAAACAGTAAGCAGAACCCCTAAATTGTGTTTCCAAGGGCCTGCTGCTCTGACTGTACCTGACATAAACATAAAACCAAACATAAAAGGGTTCTACCTTCAGAGGCCCACACCTGGATTCTGAAGCCCCCCTGGATGGGCCTTCTGGAAATCGGATGGGGAAGCTGAAAGAAGTGGGGCTCTTCTCCATCCCTTGCCATCCCACTCCCTTCTTTTATCCCACTCCTCTTCTACCACTGAGAGGTCTTCTGTGTCCTTCCCGAGGGAACCTGAGGCTCCTGGGATGGACTGGTGTTGAAGGCCAGACGGTTCCCTAGCTTACCATGCAAACCTTTACCCTCCTCTGTTTCCTTCTTTTTTCTTTTTTAGATTTATTTAATTATTTTTATTAACATATATGTATTATTTGCCCCAGGGGTCAGGTCTGTGAATCATCAGGTTTACACATTTCATAGCATTCACCATATCACGTACCCCAGTGTCCATAACCCAACCACCCTCTCCATACCCCATCTCCCCCCAGCAACCCTCAGTGTGTTTATGAGATTAGGAGTCTCTTATAATTTGTTTCCCTCCCGATCCCATCTTGTTTCATTTTTTCCTTCCCTACCCCCAAACCCCCCACTTTTCCTCTCAAGTTCCTCATATCAGGGAGAGCATATGATAATTGTCTTTCTCTGATCGACTTATTTCACTCAGTATAATACCCTCTAGTTCCATCCACGCTGTTGCAAATGGCAAGATTTCATTTCTTTTAATGGCTGCATAGTATTCCATTGTATATATATATATAACACATTTTTATCCATTCATCTGTTGATGGACATCTTGGCTCTTTCCATAGTTCAGCTATTGTGGACATTGCTGCTATAAACATTCAGGTGCACGTGCCCCTTCAGATCACTACATTTGTATCTTTAGGGTAAATACCCAGTAGTGCAATTGCTGGGTCATAGGGTTGTTCTATTTTCAACGTTTTGAGGAACCTCCATGCTGTTTTCCAGAGTGGCTGCACCAGCTTGCATTGCCACCAACAGTGTAGGATACCCTCCGTTTCTGCCCCCAAGGCCAAGTGGGAGTGGTAGCATGCAGGTTAGCTAAATCTACAGAAAAAGTTTTCAACAGATAATTTCCCAAGTAGATAAAGCATCACCAACAAACAAAGAATGCCCTGGTGAAGCCTAATTATTCTTCTTCACAGGCTTCACATTGCTGCTGGGGTGGGGGTGGTGGTAGGGGGGAGTGGAGAGAGAAAAGCTTGTGCTGAATCAAGATTTGTGGTTCTTTGACAACTCAGTCATAAGCAGGTTCAGTTCTGGTATTCTCCTACCTGCATACACCTTTGAGTAGACACAATATCAAGGAAAGAAATGAGAGCCAAGTATCTGTGCCTGCCCCACAGAGGCAATTTGTTGCACAGAGTCTCAGCTGAGGTGGAAGGAAGACAGCAGAACCTCTGAGAATATCTAGTTTCTGCTGCAGTTCCCTACCAACTGCCTTTCTGAGAAGAGTAGCCTGAGCAAACCATGATTTTGACAGAAAAGTGTTATGTCCCTTAGATCAGGTAGAGGTGGAAAAAAGAAACAGTTTTGCTGGTGAACTTTATAAAGCCATGGGCCAGTGATATGGTGCTGATTTGCACTGCCAGACTAGCTTGCCCTGTGTATGGGTCAGGTTTGGTGTAGGGGAAAGCAGAACTGGTGGGAGCTAGATGTTACTAGAAGGGATGGGTTTAAAGGATTGAAATCCCTGGGCAGTCAGTCTGACAGGGGAAAATGAAGAGCAGGTTGGAATCCCCCAGAAACAGTTGGAAGCTGTTATAAGTAGGCAGGGAGGGAAGATTCTGAGCAAGTCCAGCAATGGTAGATCAGATGCAACTTGGAAGATGGCTCAGGGAGGGCGTGAATCTTCCTCACAGGGCTGCCACTGATTAAACCAGGCCTGCCAAGATAATCTGAAAGTCAGTGAATTAGGGATTTTAATTCAGTCTGCAAATGCCTTCATAGCAGTGCCTAAATTAGTGTTTGATGGAATAACTAGGAGTGTTTAGTAGTTATGTATGTGCGTATGCTACAAAATGGCTGCCACCCCCCTCTCCTAGCCCATTTGGCATACCAAAAAAACTGCACTTACTTGTTTCCTCCCTCCCACTGTCCCTCCCTTCCTTCCTTCCCAAAGAGGTTCAGAACTTTTTATTTGAGACTTAGAAGTGAAGCATTTCCAAAGTGCAGACTGGATTTTTGGAATCCTTTTTCTTGGAAGAATTCATGCTGTAAGCTAGAACTGTGTTGGCATGTGTCCTCCATGTCCAAGTGCTCTTTTGGCCTTTTCCCTTCATTTCGAGATGACTGTTCATTCTCACACTCAAGGCACTGGCCACTCTATGTGCTACCCCATCCCCAAATCACTCCAAGCTGGGCTGTCAAGTCCAGGAGTGTGGTAGGCAAAGATTTATGTAACTGGAGACTTAACCACCAAACACTCAGAACAGTGACTTTAATATGGAAATCTTTCCCCTCGCCAAATCTGTGCACACGGAGCAGCCACAACAAACAGGGCTATAAACAACAGTAATTGTGCTGACTTCCCAGCACACACAGATGCAGCGGCTTTTCCAATTCATTTTAACAAAGGGATGAATCAGACTTGCTGTTGGCCAACAATCCCGCATTGTCTTCCCACTGTCCCCTCAAATGGAGCAACATTCTCTGAGCTCCGAGAGACACTGAGTGCTTGGGTGTGAAGCTCTCTGGGACAGTCAGTAGATAAATGCCAACTCTCCCTAGATCCAGACTTGCTTGACACTTGCTCTGAACATTATACAAAGAGGGCAGGGTTAAATTCAGTCCAAATAATCTGCATCTTGGGAAGGTTCTTTAATCAATGAGGTAAGTCCAGAGGTCTGATCTGAGGGATGTGTGGAATGTCTGACACATTACTCAGCCCTGTGCCTCAAACTGGGAGACTATTTGCCTCTTTTTTCCTCCTCAGTGTTTAGCTGATGTAGTGACACATTTGTGTGATTACAGTATATTATTTACCATGACATAATAGAGGAGGCCTGAGTACAGGAGCTTAAAATGTGCAGATCATTTACTGTAATGACTGCACAACCTTGGAAATGAACAGTGGGGTCAGAATCCTATGACAGAGTCATTATTTCTTAGGCCTTAGTATCCAAGAGCACCATGGTATCCAGGTGCTTGCTTTGGTGAGGGAATCTTTAATAGGGAAAACTGGTCTCTTTCCTCATGGTCTTGGGAAGAGGTACCCAGAATGTTCCCTGTTCTTTACTCTTTCCCTCCTGTGATCTTAGAGAGAGATGGGGAACTTTTTTTATATACAGCCAGATAATGAATATCTTAGGCTTGTGGGCGGTGAGCTGTTGCAACTACTAAACTGTGCCATTGTAACTGAAACTCAGCCACAAACAACATATAAACGAAAAAGTGGGGCCATGTTCCAATAAAACTTTATTTATCAACACTGAAAGATTTTAATGTTATTTTTACTTTTGATATAATACTCTTTATTTTAAAAACCATTCTTAGCTTGTAGGCCATGTTAAAACAGGCAGTAGTCTCTTATCCATTTCGAGTTTTATCTTTGTGTACGGTGTAAGAGAATGGTCGAGTTTCATTCTTCTACATATAGCTGTCCAGTTTTCCCAGCACCATTTATTGAAGAGACTGTCTTTTTTCCACTGGATATTTTTTCCTGTTTTGTCAAAGATTATTTGACCATAGAGTTGAGGGTCCATATCTGGGCTCTCTACTCTGTTCCACTGGTCTATGTGTCTGTTTTTATGCCAGTACCATGCTGTCTTGGTGATCACAACTTTGTAGTAAAGCTTGAAATCAGGTAACGTGATGCCCCCAGTTTTGTCTTTCTTTTTCAACATTTCCTTAGCAATTTGGGGTCTCTTCTGATTCCATATAAATTTTAGGATTATTTGCTCCAGCTCTTTGAAAAATACCGGTGGAATTTTGATCGGAATGGCATTAAAAGTATAGATTGCTCTAGGCAGTATAGACATTTTAACAATGTTTATTCTTCCGATCCAAGAGCATGGAATGGTTTTCCATCTTTTTGTGTCTTCTTCAGTTTCTTTCATGACTGTTCTGTAGTTCCATGAGTACAGATCCTTTACCTCTTTGGCTAGGTTTATTCCCAGGTATCTTATGGTTCTTGGTGCTATAGTAAATGGAATCAATTCTCTAATTTCCCTTTCTGTATATTCATTGTTAGTGAAAGTTTCATTGTTAGTGAAAGCAACTGATTTCTGTACATTGACTTTGTATCCTGCCACGTTACTGAATTGCTGTATGAGTTCTAGTAGTTTGGGGGTGGAGTCTTTTGGGTTTTCCATATAAAGTATCATGTCATCTGCGAAGAGAGAGAGTTTGACTTCTTCCTTGCCAATTTGGATACCTTTTATTTCTCTTTGTGTCTGATTGCTTTTGCGAGGACTTCTAATACTATGTTGAACAAGGGTGGTGAGAGTGGGCATCCTTGTCATGTTCCTGATCTCAACGGGAAGGCTGCAAGCTTTTTCACATTGAGGATGATATTTGCTGTGGGTCTTACATAGATAGATTTTATGAAGTTAAGGTATGTTCCCTCTATCCCTATACTTTGAGGCATTTTAATCAGGAATGGATGCTGGATTTTGTCAAATGTTTTTTCTGCATCAATTGAGAGGTCCATGTGCTTCTTCTCTCTTCTCTTATTGATTTGTTCTATCACATTGATTGATTTGCGAATGTTGAACCATCCTTGTAACCCAGAGATGAATCCCACCTGGTCATGGTGGATAATCTTTTTAATGTGCTGTTGGATCCTGTTTGCTAGGATCTTGTTGAGAATCTTAGCATCCAAATTCATCAGTGATATTGGTCTGAAATTCTCCTTTTTGGTGGGGTCTTTGCCTGGTTTGGGGATCAGGATAATGCTGGCTTCATAAAAAGAGTCTGGAAGTTTTCCTTCTGCTTCAATTTTTTGAAACAGCTTCAGGAGAATAGGTGTTATTTCTTCTTTGAAAGTCTGGTAGAATTCCCCAGGGAATCCGTCAGGTCCTGGGCTCTTGTTTTTTGGGAGGTTTTTGATCACTGCTTCAATCTCGTTACTAGATATTGGTCTATTCAGGTTGTCAATTTCTTCCTGGTTCAATTTTGGAAGTTTATAGTTTTCCAGGAATGCATCCATTTCATCTAGGTTGCTTAACTTATTTGCGTATAACTGTTGATAATAAGACCTCAACGTGAGACAGGAATCCATCAGAATTCTAGAGGAGAACATAGGTAGTAACCTCTTCGATATCAACCACAGCAACTTCTTTCAAGATATATCTCCAAAGGCAAAGGAAACAAAAGCGAAAATGAACTTTTGGGACTTCGTCAAGATCAAAAGCTGCTGCACAGCAAAGGAAACAGTCAACAAAACAAAGAGGCAACCACAGAATGGGAGAAGTTATTCACAAATGACAGTACAGACAAAAGGTTGATATCCAGGAACTACAAAGAACTTCTTAAACTCAACACGCATAAAACAGATAATCATGTCAAAAAATGGGCAGAAGAGATGAACAGACACTTCTCCAATGAAGACATACAAATGGCTGTCAGACACATGAAAAAATGTTCATCATCACTAGCCATCAGGGAAATTCAAATTAAAACCACATTGAGATACCACCTTACACCAGTTAGAATGACCAAAATCAGCAAGACAGGAAACGTGTGTTGGAGAGGATGTGGTGAAAGGGGAACCCTCTTACACTGTTGGTGGGAATGCAAACTGGGTGCAGCCACTTTGGAGAACAGTGTGGAGATTCCTCAGGAAATTAAAAATAGAGCTTCCCTATGACCCTGCAATTGCACTACTGGGTATTTACCCCAAAGATACAGATGTAGTGAAAAGAAGGGCCATCTGTACCCCAATGTTCATAGCAGCAATGGCCACAGTCGCCAAACTGTGGAAAGAACCAAGATGCCCTTCAACGGACGAATGGATAGGGAAGATGTGGCCCATATACACTATGGAGTATTATGCCTCCATCAGAAAGGACGAATACCCAACCTTTGTATCAACATGGACAGAACTGGAAGCGATTATGCTGAGTGAAATAAGTCAAGCAGAGAGAGTCAATTATCATATGGTTTCACTTATTTGTGGAGCATAACAAATAACATGGAGGACATGGGGAGATGAAGAGAAGGGAGTTGAGGGAAATTGGAAGGGGAGATGAACCATGAGAGACTATGGACTCTGAAAAACAATCTGAGGGTTTTGAAGGGGCAGGGGGTGGGAGGTCGGGGGAGCTGGGTGGTGGGTATTATAGAGGGCACGTATTGCATGGAGCACTGGGTGTGGTGCATAAACAATGAATTCTGTTACACTGAAAAGAAATAAAAACATTAGTGCAAACAAACAAACAAAAAACAGGCAGTAGGCTGGATTTGGCTCATGGACTGTAGGTGTTAAACATTGCCTTAGAGCATTTCTGGATGCCACTTAGAATTTGGAAGGGGAGGTACCTGAGGGTTCCTTCTAGATCTAAGGACCTGACATTTGGACAGAAACCCTAGACCCGGTCTTAGTTTCCTCATGTGCTGAGGCCATCCTTATTTCCCTCGCATCCTGATGTGAAGTGATGTAGAATGGTTGCAAAGTCTGCAAAGAACCATATATTCAAGTTCAAACATCTTTTTATTTATTTATTTTGACTTCCATTTTCTCACGTTCATTGTGGCTTTAAAAAAAAATTTTGTTCCTTCTTAGCCACCTGTCCTGAGAGTTTTGTTGGTTTTGAGGATTGTAGTAGTTTGAATGAGATAAGCTTGTCATAGATTTTGAAGTGTGAAAAGTCACTGAATGTCAACATGCTGATAGGGCCATTTGAGGTTTGCTGGCACTACTTCAGCCAGGCTGGGCACCCAGTGGAGCCCACTTAAAAGCTTTGTCTTGTCCATTTCTCTGCTTATGTCTCTGCATAGAAGAAAACCTTTCTCCGATATCTTTTCATTTCACTGTGACATATTGCTTTTGTGGCACATTAAATGAAAGAAATACTTTTGAACATCTATGTGTCAGACGTGATTCTGTACTTGAGAATATACTAAGATCTTTGGATAACATTCTTTGTGAGAATTTAACCACAACTTGTAATTTTTGTTTTCCTTAGGTCTGAGCCACCTTTAACATGCTTTTAATTTTTCTACCTCTGCTTAGAGGATTTCAAAGTCTCATGACCTCAAATAAAAAACCAATACAGAGGAATAAGAAAACATGAGAGTGGGTCACAAAGGGCCCCCTCTTGCCTTTGTCTGCATTGATTCTGTTCTTACAAAAGAACTGGGAGATAAGCTTACAACACTGTCATCCCTTTGGCAGAGAATAGGACTGATATTCTTTGGCAAAGAAAGACAGAAGGGAACACTTTTGTCCATTTTAAGGCACTGAGGTTGGGAAAGGATCTTGTAGTACAGTTTATGGTAAATTAGATTGAAAATCATATGTGGCTGATGACACATGGCCTCTGAAAACGCTCAGAAGCTTTATCATTCATGTGCCAAACTTCGGCACGAAAGCAAGGCCTCAGCCTCCTCTGCTCAGACACACAGCAGAGGCCAAGGCCCACTTGAGCCTCCAGTAGGCCAGGGAGCAGTCACGGGTCCCAAAGAGAGTCCAGCCCATTGCTGTTCTTGCTGTGAATGGTTGTTGCCTATTCAGGGTCATTTTCAACACCAGGCAAGCAGCTTTTGTGTGTCCCACCTACTTAGAGATAGGTAGAGATGGCCTTGAGTGTGGCTCAGGTTTCCCTAGTCTAGAGGGTAAGGGGACTGATAGGGTTCAGGATTTCATAACAGTGACAAAGGTTTTGCTCTGCTTCACTTTCATGGTTACCTGCAAATGTGGCATGACGGCTTATGTCATCCTGTTTGCCACAGAGGGATGTGGTGGCATCGGAACCACAGTTCTGGGCACACACCCCTGTTCTTTCTCACCACCTGCCCTACCCACCTGCTCAAGTTAATCATTGCATTGTGCCCCCCCCCAACATGTACATGTGTGTGTGCACACACACATGTGCATGCACACATAATTTCATAATTTCCCCACATAGGATCAAAGGCCAGGCGTGATGCTCATCCACAACGGATGGCACCCAGACATGCAGGTGACAGGAAAGGCTACTGTCATACTGAGATCGAGTGCACCCTCAGAACCTTTAGCTCCTGGCCTCTGTTCCTTATATTTGCTGGTCAAGTGAATACTGATACAAATAGTTTGCATTTCTGTTCTCTCTCTTACCTTGCATCAAGAAGCAGAATGATTGGGGTGCCTGGGTGGCTCAGTGGGTTAAAGCCTCTGCCTTTGGCTCAAGTCATGGTCCCAGGGTCCTGGGATCGAGCCCCACATCGGGCTCTCTGCTCTGCAGGGAGCCTGCTTCCTCCTCTCTCTCTCTGCCTGCCTCTCTGCCCGCTTGTGATCTCTGTCTGTCAATATATAAATAAAATCTAAAAAAAAAAAAGAAACAGAATGATTGGCTTCATGTAAAATATGTCATGCACTCAGTTGTTATATCAAATAGTGATTGAGTGACATTTAGGCACTGAGAGATGAGGGACAGACTGATAAGAAAAATGATAGGTGGCTAATTATGTGTCAATAATTAAGCGCTGTGATCTTGGGCAAGTTACTGAACTTCTCTGGAACCGACCTAATCTCTGGTATTGGCTCTTTCTCCTAAAGATAGTGTAAGAATTCAACAGACAGGAGGAAGCGGGAAGGAAGGGTAGCTTTGGTGTCAGTGGCAGAAATGACTCCTGAAAGGATGTTCTCTAAGTGGCAGGACAATCTAGAAGGAAGAGTAAGAAAACTGTCAATAAGACAGTGTCCACATGGATATGAGGAGAAAACAGCCCTTTGTCAGGGGAACTAACCAGAAGTGGAAGTTCTCTTCGAAAAGCGATCATTTGCTTCTTTCATAATAAGATGCTCTTCTGTCATACCGGTCATTTAGCAACGAAAGAGGAGGGGGAAGGTGTTTTCTTTGGCTGGTTGTTGCCTTGGTCTTGTGTTCCTTCACTGAACAGGCCAAGGGATCTAAGTACCTTTCAGCATATGGATGCTGCTTGAGTTTTGAGGATTTAGACTACAAGTGGAGTGGGGGAAGCAAAGCAAGTCTTCAAGCCCCTAAAAGCAGCCTTGCATTACACTCTCACACTCTTTAATGTCTTGGTGTATCTCTGTTTCCTTGTTTCTGCAAAGGGGACTGATGGAATTCTGCATGGGAAGGTGCGTGTATACTCTTCACAGTGGCCTCACATGCAGACTCTTTCACTCTTCCAGGGAGGCAGGGAGAAAGAAGCAGATGCTGACTGGTGCCTTTGGTAATGGGCTGTCCTGTGAACAGCCTATCTGTGAGAAGTGTTTGGACTCTGGTCTTGGTCCATCTAGGGTGACTTCTGACTCATCTTTTAGGAGACTTTCACCCTTGAGGTCCTTCAAACTCACAGCAGGTATAAAGGTTGTCATTATAAACATCACTGGTCATACTCAGTGCCACATTCTGCACATGTGAGCTGGACCTATCTCTAAGGGATGTGTCTCTCTGATAACTGGCCTGACGAGATCTTACAAGCATGAGACATTACTGAAGCAGGCATGGGGGCTTCTAGATGCCCAGAGCTAGTGCCTCTCAGATGGCTGGCTTTGTGGATAAAGTACTTAGTATATATGAGTGGTTGATCCTTCCATCTAGTTATCTCTAACCTTTCAGGATGAACTTACGAATGAAACAGCAGTTTCTTTATTCTTCGTGCCAATAGAATGTTGAAGGAGTCTTGGTGTATTGTGCACTGAAAGCCCTCATTAGCAGCAAGCACTTCGGAAGGCAGTGAATGACTCATACAAGGTCCAGAAATAGTACTAAGGAAAATTGCTTTTATGTAATTTTTTCTCAGAATATCAAGCTGTGAATACTTATCATTTCAGCAGGAGCACGTAGGAAAGATGACATTTTCCAGGGCCCACAGGGATGCTCTGTCTCCCAGAGCCATGTCATTGCCTCTAAGGCCTTCAAGAGCCCCCAGCCACTTTAGGACAGCTGTTGAGGCACAACAGGGGAGGGAACAATGAAGGAAAGCCCAAGAAGTGACTTCTGTCTGCAGGTTCGGTAGTATTGCATTCAGCGTGTCTGCTCCAAAAAGGTGGCACTTAGGTTAATTTTTTGTCAGTTTTGTTTTGCTTCCAAAAGTAGACTCTTGAAAAACTTTTTAAATTGAGGTAAAGTATGTAGAAAATGTACCATTTTAACCATTTGGCACTATATGTTTCAGTGACATTAAATACATTCACAGTATTCTGTAGCTATTACCACCATCCATCTCCAGAACCTTATCATCTTTCTAAACTGAAGCTCTGTACCCATTAAATAATACCTCCCCACTTCCCTCTCCCCCTCAACCCACCCCAGCTCCTGGAATCTCCCATCCTACTTTCTGTCTCTCTAAATTTGAGTACTTTAAGTAACTCACATAAGTGGAATCACGCAGGATTTGTCCCTGTATGTCTGGCTTATTTCACTTAACCATAATGTACTCAAACTTCATCTGTGTTATAGCCATGTGTCAGAATGTCCTTCCTTTTCAAAATGGAATACTATTCTATTATATGTATATATCACATTTTGCTTTTCCCTTCATCTGTTGACGGACCCTTGGGTTGCTTCTTCCTTTGGGCTGTGTGAGTAATACTGCTTTGACCATGGGTGTGTAATTATCTGCCTGAGTCCCTGTTTCCAGTTCTTTTAGGCTTATATCTAGAAGTGGAATTGCCAAAAGTGGACTCTTAAGAATGAAAAGGGAAAGTCCTGAAGGGAGTGGGTCATACAGTTTATAGGGCATCACCTTACAGGGAGATGGTCCGGGATTCTGAACCTCGTGGGAGTGATGGAGATGGTCTCCCAGACAAAATGGGGAAGGTGACAGGGGGTGGGCTTGATGTTCATGGAGCCCAAGCCCTCTGTGAGCTGAGGATGGGATCTTTAAATACTCTCTTGTGAGGTTGTGGCCAGCTTTGTGAGAGCTCCAGAAAGATGAGCCAGGACCAGCAGCTCCAAGAGCCATTCGAATGCATACCACCATGTGACCATGCAGAGGAACCAAACTGGCTCTTGTCCCCTGTGCTGCTGGTAAAGGCCTGCCACAGACACCTCTGCCCCTTGCCAGAGACGGGCCAGCATCAGCATGAGTGCTGGGCCTTCCAGATCAGAAGTAAGGATGATGTCAGAGTGTTGGTCTTCAAGCTGTTCTGAGGGAGTGAGGATGGGTCTATCTCTTACAGCTTCCTGAATTCACCTGGCACACTGGAGCCGAATTAGACTTTGGAGTATAACCCATGTCTCTTAAGGGGTCCCTGAAAGGGGGCTCTGCTGTGTGCAGCCTCCCAGCTGTGAAAAGCCTCTGGGTGAGAGGGCACACGAATTGGGTGAAAGCTTGCAAGTTATGGTGCAGGCTTAGGATAGTCACCCTTCGTGGCCTGGAATGATCTATCCTGACACTGGGACATTCCCTCCTTGGGACAGGCCCAGCCAGTGCCTCAAGGACCCACATTCTTGTTCTGTGCTGATTTTCCCATTAAGCACTGAATATAGCACCCCAGATAATGAACAATCTTGAAAAAATTAGCATTCTGCATACTTGGTGAAAATTTTTTTTTATGAAACTGGTGTTCTACTTTTTCCTAGAATCTTTGCCTCTCTAAGGAGTAGTCCTTCCTCTTACAAAGTGAAGAAAGAAAGGGATCCAGGAAATATTGGTCCATAATAAATTTCATTTAGCACCCCCAGCCAAGTGATAAAGATATATTATATGCTTCGAAGTTCTGTGAGAGTCCTCCCAAATCCTTCATTTCTTAAAGGAGCCCTTTGCATTAAATAGCTTACACTTTGGACTCAGATTTTCAGAGGATTCATTAGTCAGTGGCAAGTGGGGGGTTTGGCCCCATGACAACTTGGCAGGTTTGTCGTTGATTTGGAAAGAAGAGCAGCTCATGTTCTGAATAGAGACAGGGAAAGGGGACAGAGTTCTCAGCTGAACATTAATGAGTTAAGATGAAACTCCTTCCAAAAGATGTCCACCCAGCAGTCGATGAGACAAGTATGCTTGTGGGTGGCAGATGGTTCGAGCAAGGTCTGACATGGATAAATGGGTGTTCTCTTTAAGAGTATTTAGGGGACTCTCAACAGAATGTTTTGTACCCTAGAATTAAAAACAAACAAACAAACCAGAAACAACTCAGTCTGTTTATAAAGGCTAAGATGCTCTTGCTGAATTGTCTAGATCTCCTACATTTTGCTCTGTGGCCTCTTTTAGACATGAGTAGTAGCAAAAGATACCAATTTTTATGTAAGTTGTCTTAGGGGTGAGATAATTTAAAAAAGGATAGAAATTTCTTTTAATGATTCACAAAGCAGTAGGAATAATTCTGCTGTAGAAATTGAGGGAAATGGGACAAGATTTGGTCCTGTGACAACTCTGACTACTCAGAATTAGAGGTATTATTATCCCCAGTGGGCTCTCTGCTTTCTCATTTTATAATAGTGTAGCATTCGGTAGGAGGCAGCTGGGTCAGATGTCTGTTGCTCATGATGCAGGGGGCTTCGGAGATCTTCTGAACCATCTGAAGTAGTTGGTGGTATGTTATGTCTTTGTGCATATGGGCATTTTTCTGAAGAAAGCTCATTGCTTTTGTCATATTCCCTAAAGTGGTCTTTGGCTCCCCAAATGTTAAGAGTCCCTGAACTGGGTCTCTAAATATCTTAACAGTTTATGAACATGCTCTGGCACATCTGTGATTTTAAGATTATTCTGGTTTATTCTGAGAGGGGTCTGTAATGGTGTTTTCCTTAAATCTGTTGTTTTCAGTGTAACTTGAGAACTGTTGAAGGTCCATGCTGTGGTCCACTCTTGTTTCACCAGTCTCTGCCGGGCTCTCTTGGGGAAACAGTTAAGAAGTAGGAAATAGTAGTCTTCAGCCCCTATAATCATCCCTGACTGTGCCTGTTCATCCCAGCCTGGCAGGGGCCCAGACAGCAGCACTCTGAAGCCCTGCGGTTTTTGCTTTTATCCTTTGCTGCTGGGTCCCTTTCACCCTCTCTCCAGCCCGCCACCCATACCTGCCCATTCACTGTCCCCATCTTTAAATAATTGACTGTAATTGAAAGGTAAAGGGCATAATTTTTGGGTAGACGAACATTTTCATACCTCCAGGATACCCTCTGCCTCAAGGAACATGAGCTGAATTATTAACTTCTGTATATTCAGAAAAAGGTGGAGTTGGGGAGGGGTGTGTTCTTTTTGAAGAGGAGTGTTTCTAGGGTGAATTTTCATACTGGGTGAACTTGTTGGGAACACCCACGCCAAGTGGCACATCAGCCCATTCTGCCCACAAGCATTTGAAGAAACAAAATGCAATCAAATGATCCTCTGTTCAACATACACAAGATTCAACTGTTTCAAAACACTTTCAGCATGACTTTTGTTCCTTTAGATTTCTTGTTCCAAGGAGTTTGCCCCGCCCAGTAGGGGATTATTGAAGATTCTGAGAACTGTCTTCTGCCCTGAATCTGAACTTCTCAGTGCAATAGCATGATCCAGGGATGTTCAGAGACAGAGTGTGGGCTACTTAATAGGAATAGAGGGGGTTTTGGCCTGGGAAGATGATTCTGCCTCTGTCACCATGTGGTGTTTGTTAAGTGACGTTACCTTTGCTTTCCTTCAACTGTGAGAAAAACGTTTCCCTGAAATGGCACCTGGGATGGTCCAGTTCTGAGGCACAGGGTGGAGTGAGCTCACAAAGCTGCTGCTAGTTCTCCACTGTTCCCGGTTAGCTTCTCTCTGCTCTGCACACGTTGCTGAGGCATGAGTGAGGGTGTGATAGTGAGACCTTCCTGTGTCTCTTACAAGCTGCCGTCATTTTGTTTTTTAGAAGATAAAAGGTTGGACTAAAGTCATTTGGAATTTTGAAAACCATGGAATTTCTTTTCTTTCTTACTTTCCTTCCTCCCTCCTTGAAGCTCTTCTCCATCTGAGACATGTCAAATGCACAGTTTTGTTTAAAGGAATTATTTTGTGGATACAAATTCATGGGCTCCATTTTGCACTTTTTATCCTGTTTTAGGTGTGTGTTGGCATGAATGCATGTGACCCCACAATTCAGTTCGCTATTTATGAAGAATGCATTTCAATGATTTTTGAAAGTCGGGACAGTTCAGTATTTCCCTTCCACTTCATGATTCTCTTTTACCAGCTTTAGCATTTTCTCTAGAGTATTTCAAGAAAGAAAATGTATAGAAACATTTCTATTCATATCACATGTTATCAAAGTGCTCTTGTGGGAAGAGGTTTAACTCTTGAAGGGGGCTCTTTGATAGCTAAAAATTTGGTGTTCAGTGATGACTGCTTTTTGAAACTCCAAGTACACCCAGCATTGCAGTTTTTGAAACAATCATCTTTTCTCTGGTTTCTCATCTCACTTGATTCCCATAGAGAGCTGAGACAGGCCCTCTGTTTCTGTTTAAGTAGAACAACTGACATTTATGGCCTAGCCGGAAGTATGGAGGTACGTTGACTGATTCAGGCTTCCTTTTTTTTTTTTCCCCTCCAGATGAAAATGTGATACAGGTTTGTTATATGTTTGTTTAATCTTAATTCAGGCTCATCTATAAAAATCCTGCTGGGAGAAAGAAAGCAAAGCTTCAACATATTGTGTTGAACTTGGAATAAGAAACTTTAATCACTGGAAAAACAGTACTGTGTAAATTTCAGATTGTAACTAATCACAATATATTCAGACAGTGGCAGGAACATTTTAGTTTCCATTTTAATATTCAGTTCACACAATTATGCATTAAAATGACCTTTTGAATGCATATTTTTCTTAAAATTTTTTTAGGCTTATGTTTATTTTATTTGAGTGAAACCCTAGTGGCTTCTATGAAGTAAAGCAGATGTTTTCTGTTTACAGAAGGTGCACCTGACAGCCCGCACAGGTTTGCTGCTGGCCAGCTGTTCACGTGCAGCATCAGTATAGATTTTAACTGCAGAGAACAAGTAAAAGGCTCCATGTATTGGGCTCTTAGTGATGGGCTCTGATTAACCGATCTGTTAGTTACGTGATAGTAGGAGACAGATCTCTTATTAGACCATTACTTCATCAGAGAGAAAACAGGATCAAAGAAGATAACTTTTCAAAGGTCACAGAGATCGAAGTTAGAAAGCAAAACTGGGGTTTCTGACTACACATTACTACTGTGTTCTATCGCCTCAACACAAATGTCAGCTGGAACCCTCCTGCCACTTCAGATATGAGTACACAAGATTGCCTTGAAACTCACCTTGATCCAAAAATGTGAGGAAAAGTCCAGTAGCATTTTCTAAGTTTCTGGGGACATATCTTGTTTTCAGGAGAGGTAGCTCAGATTGATGATTCAGGGCATGGGCTGTGGAGCAGGTGCTCAGCCTGTCTGTGCCTCCTCTTCTTCATCTGTAGTGTGGAGGTAAGAGTGGTTTCTCCTTCAGAGGGCTGTTCTGAGGATTCAGCTGTTTCATCAATGCCAGCTCAGGGCAACCTTGCAGGTCAGCTGTTGGGATTGCTGTGGATGTTACTTCCCCACCCAGCGTCCTTCTTCTGCTCAGTAAATTCAGTTTTTGGAGAGTCTCATCCTTGGAGTCCTGGGAGTAACCCCCATGCCACCTCCAACCTAGAACTCATTCTTTTTGAATTCCATAAAACTGCCACTATTTCCCAGGTCTCTGTGTGTATGTGTTTAGTAGGTTTTACCAAGGGTTTTAGGGATTCAGGGACATTTACATCTTTACTTCTCTGAAAACTACATAATCTTATTTGGAAAATGGGTGCACTTTTTCTTAAAAGTCTATGTTGTTCATGTCATAGCTGTTGTTGCTTTGTCTCCTGCTGACCCTTGTCCTCACAGCCTTATAACCTACCTTGTTAAGTTGTTTCCATAAATAAACAGCCTCCTAAAGAGAATCGTGGAGCTGGCTGTTAAGGTAATTTTGTTTTTTTTAACTCTGATATGGATTTCAAGCAAGACGATCCTTTGTTGTGTTGACCTCCGCCCTTTTCCTTTCTCTGCCCCCTTCTTTCCTTCCATATTCCAAAACATGAGAATATAGTTAATTGGTTGGGTATTTTCTAATAGCAAGATGGGTAGGTATCTTGAAATGTTATATTGTCCCGTTGCAGGGCTGCTGAATGTTCGGAGAATCCTTCCTTTTTCTCCCACTTACCTCTTGGAATAGTTCCCTGATGGTGTTCACCTGCTAGCTTTCATCCAGACTGACCGTGGAGCCTCTGCAGAGCTGTCATCTGACAGCAAGCTTCTCCCTTTGCCCATGCTTATAGTGGCCCCCGCCCAGAGTTCCATCTCCTTTCCAGGCTCTGTGGTCCTTGGCACATACAGTAGGTGGGGTGAGGTTGCATTTCTAGACTGCTTTCTTCCCTTCAAGGTAGGAGCTCACTTCCTCAGGGAAGAAAAGCAGGGAATGAGCAAAAAGGTAGCAAGCAGAGAAGCTAGAGAAGAGGAGAAGCCAGCACAGAAGCTAGAGAAGAGGAGAAGCCAGGCAAAGAAAAGAGGAACCGATTAGAGCTGGACTTACCTGGCAGATAGTTTGGTTAATATAAACTGTGTTTGTATGTGCACATGAATACACAAAAAATTGCTTAGATAATTACTTTCATAAGTGTATGATTAATGCATTTAAAATAATTTTGGTTGGGAAATTTGGAAAGTATGGACCAATCCAAAGGAGATAAATAAAATATTGATAATTTTACCATACAGAGAAATCTTTGTTAAAATATTACTATGTTTTGGGGCACCTGGGTGGCTCATTGGGTTAAGCCTCTGCCTTCGGCTAAGGTCATGATCTCAGGGTCCTGGGATCGAGTCCCACATCGGGCTCTCTGCACAGTGGGAAGCCTTCTTCCCCCTCTCTCTCTGCCTGCCTCTCTGCCTACTTGTGATCTCTGTCTGTCAAATAAATAAAATCTTAAAAAAAAAAAAATTTTACTATGTTTCTTTCCACTTGTCTTTGCCTAACTACAAACATATCTATATAATATGCTTTAGACCAGAAATGATTGTATCCCTGCCCATTATTGATACCTCTGTTTAGGCTCAAGTAAAATATGTTTTGTTTTTGTTTTTGTTTTTGTTTTCTGGGGAGAGGGAGCTCATTTGCTTCCCTTTTCTGATCTTTACAGTGTTCTCAGATCCTATGCTCCTTTGCAGTGATATTACCATTTAGCTCAGCTTAGTCATGTACATTTTTGCATTTGCATTCCTGCTCACCCTCTTTCAGGATGCTTTCTTTACTTGTTAGTTAAGTCCAAATAGCCTCAATTCTCTGTCCCTTAGCTGGCCCCATCTGGAGTTTCACAGACAGGAGTACCCATTTGCAAAAGTTTTTAGACGTGGATGAGCAGTGGGAGACACCTCCTGTTGCTTCATGGGTGCCTGTGAAATGGATCATTTCAACATTGAATAAGAAAGCAGAGTAGTTTTAGGCTTGAAAATATAAGCCTAAGTTTTGGTCCATTTCTTCAGTCACAGTTTTGTCATCTACTAAGTGGGAATCTAAAAGCAAGCACCTGATTCAGGATTACTGGAAGGATTCAGTGAGATAACTCAGGAAATGTGCCCAGCATACTGCGCATGACATGGGGAGTACTGAGTTTCCGAACGTAATGGTTCACCAAGTGTAAGACTATAGAATAAAGTATTAGTATTAGACTATATATATAGACAGTATTCAAAGGATATTCTCCGAAGGTGAACCATAAAGATGGAGCTTTCCTATGAAGAATAACTGACCCAAGGGTGAACTGAAATGGAATTCATAAACCACTGCAATAGTAGCAGTGTCTGAGTACTTCCTATGTTCTGAGCACTTCACGTGGTTCCATTTAATTTTCACTGCAGTCCTATGAAGTGGATACCACCACTTTGTCAGTTTGAATATTTGAAATCCCCAAAGCAAGCTGGCTTAAATGATAAGAAAACTCATTCTGGGGTGCCTGGGTGGCTCAGTTGGTTAAGCAACTGCCTTCAGCCCAGGTCATGAGCCTGGAGTCCTGGGATCAGGTCCCGCATCAGGCTCCCTGTTCAGCGGGGAGTCTGCTTCTCCCTCTGACCCTCTTCCCTCTCATACTCTCTCTCTATCACTCTCTCTCATGTAAATAAATAAAAAAAAATTAAAAAAAAAAAAAGAAAACCCATTCTGTCTCATGACAGGAAGTGCAGAATTAGAGCAGTCTTCAGAGTTGGTTGATGCATTGATCCAAGGTGTCAAGTCCAGCCCTGACTCTTTGTCTTTCAACTGCCATCCCATACATTGGCTTCAGTCTCAAGCTACAAGCAAGATGGTGACAGTAGTCCCAGACATCACAGTCAAACACAGCAAAGTCCAGAGGGAGATCCTTTCTTTGCGTGGCTCTCTCTTGAAGTGAGAATAATTTCCTCAAATGTCTGGATTTTTCTTTAATTTTGTTGTTCAGAATTTTGCCCCATTCTGAACCAATCAGCGAAAAAGCAAATATAATTATTTTTAGATCAGTGAGATTCCCTCCTAGAGTTAAGAGTGGGATTAGCTGCCCTGAGGCTCAGGCTTGCATGGGGTGGAGTGGATGGATCCCTGGCAACACTGGGGTCTTGTTAAGAAGAAGGAATAGGGGGCATCTGGGTGGCTCAGTGGGTTAAAGCCTCTGCCTTCAGCTCAGGTCATGATCCCAGGGTCCTGGGATTGAGCCCCGCATCGGGCTCTCTGCTCAGCGGGGAGCCTGCTTCCTCCTCTCTCTGCCTGCTTCTCTGCCTACTTGTGATCTGTCTGTCAAATAAATAAATAAAATCTTTAAAAAAAAAAAAGAAGAAGAAGAAAGAATAGATGTAGAGTTGGCACCCAATAGCATCCGATTACAGGATCATGCCTATTTTTCAGATGAGGAAACTGGCAGTCACAAAGCTTAAGTAAAGTATCTGATGCCCTGTGGCTAGCAAGAGGCAGAGGCAAAATTACAATCTGTGGTTGATGCAACTCCAGTGATTACACATTTGTGAAACAGGTAAATACATACTTGTCCTGGTCTTTTGCAAATACATCACGAGGGGATGACTGAAGCATGATTCTCTCAGAATACTTTAAAAGCTTAGGGGGAAAGTTCCTGAAACCCAACACTTAGCAGCACAGAATGTTGAGAATACTGCATATAGCCTGTATGATCTGGCACAGAGCCAGAAGTGGGGTGGTGCCTCTGGTGAGACAGTGGAGGTGAAAAGCCTAATGCTTCAATAGTGACACATTGTACAAATGGTATGTGTAGTCTTGTGCCATAGTTCAAGCTGTCAAAAAGACAGAAAGTAGTGTCCCCATTGTACATCAGTGCCACCTTCCAAACTCTGTGTTCTTCATAAATGACAACTTAACTGTTATGATGAAGTCAAATAGAAGTAAACGCTCTTCTCATTGATATACATAATGAAACGGAGAATCTTGACGACTCAGAGTTTAGCCTAAGGCCCCAAAGCTAGAGCCCCAGTTCTTCCACAACTAGGAGCTCTAACCACATTCCTGTCTCTCAGGTAGCTCCATCAGCTGCCTTCCCTTCGTGTGTGCATGGATTCCATCCTTGACCCTCGCTTTACATGTCTTCCTTGACTGTGTCTTCAAAGATAGCCTGAATGCCAGTGATGTTTAGGTCTAGGTTTCAGACTCCTGCCTCCTTTTGCCTGAACTCCAGAACTTTGTTTCACCTACCTGTGGACACCTTGATCTGATTACCTCAAAGTCTTCTCAGATGCAGTATGTCCAAATGAATTTATATCTGCTCCCGCCCCCACCAAAGCCAAAATAGGAACATTTGTTTCTATTCCATAGTCTTTTGAGTCAGGCACCACCATCCTGCTGGTAGCACAAGATGGAACTCTTAGGATCATTTTGACACCTGACATCTAATGGACATCTAAGTGGTCACCGTATCTTTATTGCCACTTTTCCTGTTTGGCAGTCTTCTACCTCTCCATCCCTGTTGACTTTGTTCTCCTTTAGGCTTTTATGCTTGGGCTTTTTTGCTTTTTTTTTTTTTTTTTTTAACAGTTTTGCCTGTTTTCTCTCCTCCTTTTCTCTCCCCCATCAAACCCATCCACTACACTGCCCTTGAAATTATCTTTCTTAAACATAGACACAGTCACACCACTTCACTGAGTAAACTCTTGACAGGTCCTCCAAGTTCATCCCCTTCGGAGTCTCATATAAAGCCTTTCACAATCTTGTCCCAGTTTGCCCCTGGAGGGCTTTTGTCCCTTAAGAACTAATGCATGTCTTTCAAGACCCAGCGCATGTGTTCCTCCTGGATTCCCCGTGCTTGTGGCATTGTGTTGTAATGCGTCTTTTCTTTTTTAGGCTGTGCCCTTCTGAACTGGGCATCATGGTTTTCTTTATAGTTGTGTCTCCCATACAGCTAGTAGAGCCTGGAAGATCAGTGTTGCTGGAAATGAAATAACTTCTCTCAGCTATGTATCTATGTATGGTTAACATTCATGGTTTAGTACTAACCTGACCAATGCCTGTGTTTCAGTTGTTTCTGTATTTTTTTTTTTTTTTTAACCTTCACAACATTCACATAGGCACCCATGTCCCTTGCAGCAAGTCTTGTTTTGGGTAATGATACTCACCTTTACACAACAGTGTAGATGTTGGTGCCCTTTGTACTCCCCGTTCCTTGCAAAATCAAACCTACTTTCAATATCAAGGTTGACTAACATCAGGGCATAACCATTATTCTGCTTATACTTTGGAGAAAATAAAAAGGATCCGTCATGTGAAATACATCAGAAACTGATTTATAGCCATAGGTCTTTCTTTTCTCTTGGTCTCTCTCCTCTCTTCCTCTCTATTCTGTCTCCTCTCTTCCTCCTTCCTTTCCTCTTTTTATATGTAATTAACCTCTCTAAGTCAGTGCTGTTGTTCAGTGGGTTTGCTGTCTTTTGTGTTTGTTCTGGGATCATTTTTCTGCAATTGTGGATCCTCTCCTCACCTAGAAGGCTTTCCCTTTAACTACCATATCTGCTTGTTTTTTCTCTACACTGCCACTTAGGATGCAATGTTTGATATGAAATATGTGCTAAACAGTGGCTTGGGGACAGGCTCCCTCTGTGGATGGGACTCTGTTTTCCCCAGCCAGCCTTCCATGGCTCCCTGTTTGTACAGGGGTGACCAAGCCCTTCTTTGTTCTGTGGGTCAACCTTTTTTGCTTCCAATCAAGTTCCTGCTTAAAATCTGTGATACTATGTGAAAGCTGCTCCTGAGAAGTAGGAGAGAAAACACTGGGTTGGAAGAAGTCATTAATTTGTAGGATTGGATAAGTCCAAGGGCTGATTTTTTTAGATTACAGGAGATAAACCCCAAGGAGCCTTTAGAGGAGAGGGCTGGGCTATTTAGGAGCTAGCCAATGTTCTTCCCCTCTTTTAATTTCTCTCTAACTTCTTTTTCTCCACAAACACTTAAGACCTGCTCAGGCTTCCCTGGTAGAAGGAGTACTTTATGGTGGCATAGAGAGGGAGCTGGATTACAAAATGTGTGGACTCAGTCTCATTAGAATCCACTTGGTGATGTAATATTTTTTTGTTTGCTAGATTCTGTGCTGTAGGTTCCCCTTTTGCTATGTATCACAACTGATCCTGAGGTTTTTTTCTTTTTTTTTTTCATTTTATTTTATTTCTTTTCAGTGTTCCAGAATTCACTGTTTGATCCTGAGTTATTTAAGTCTCATCACTGTGGGAGGCAGAGAGGGACAGGGAACAAACAGGACACATGCACACACACAAATTTCTGATTATGTATTGTTCCACAGAGTGTGAAGGGCACCATGTTTTTGAATTCCCAGCCTGGTGGACTTGTGTTCTTCACGTGCTCACCTGCACCAGTCTTCTCTGACTGGTCCAAGCCCTTTGTGAAATTCTGAGTATTGGGAGACCTTTCTAGTGCCACCCTCAGGAGAGAGAAATCTTGCTGCAGGCTAACTCCTTGAGAATGGAAAAATGGAACTTCCATCGCTGGCCAACTGAAGCATGAAATGATTCATTTCCTGTCATTAACGAAGTGAAAAAGATGTTGTTCACAGAGTTCTTGAAACTGGAAAAGCACATTATGCTAAATACTCAATTTCCTGATGGATGGCATCAGCTCTCCTAATTTCCTTTCAGCAGCAGCCCTGCTTGGGGATATTTCAGATTTTAGAGGCTGTTGGAGCACATGCAAAGCGGTCCAGGTGCTCCATGCACAGTCAGGGCAGAGAGAGGATATTACGCTAACTCAGCCCTGGATTAAAAGAGTGACGTCAGTTTTTTCCTCACAGATGTAGTGATGTTTAATCCTCAAGTTGCTATAGAACCTTTCTAAATATTTAGGGATTGGATCTCGGGTTAAAACTTGAAGGTTCAGGCCCACCTGGGTGTAAATCAACCAAAACAAAACAAAAACCGAAAACCAAACTCGCATTTGAAATTGCAGTGGGTATTGCTTATAGATAAACCTTTCTTAGGAGACAAATCTTTCCACTAGAGAAACAAGTTTGTATCAAAGTCTTTTTAGTTCACTTTTTGATATGATGGGCTTATATCATCATAGGTTTGAATAAATAGGATACTTCTCTTCAAAAAGTTCAAAGAATTTCATCTTCCTTCCTATGAGTTGCAGAATACCCTCAGAAGAAACAAGATGGTAACTAAATTTCCCTTTATACTGGTGTTATAGGCCCTAGAGTCACAGAGAGGTTAAGTGATTTAGCTAGGGTCCCACAGCTGGAGTTGAGGTCTGGCATACAAACATATTTGCTCATGCACCATCTAATGCTGCCAGTGCTTGACCTTGATAATGCATCTCGAGTGACTCTTAATCTCTGTGTATGGTATACCTAAAGAATACACCCCAGGCTGCACATTGGGTTTCAGCCTTGTTTGCTTGGGCCTTCCCTGTAATTCATTTGGCCACCACAAGAGCTTTGTGAGGTTGGCATTGCTATCCTCATTTTGCCAATGAGAAAACTGGGACCCAAAGTAACGCTCTGGTTTAGACTCAAATCTGATTCCTCTTCATTGGCTCCCTATGGAACATAGACAAGCAAGGAAGTCTGGACATGAACAGATAAAGCAGGCAGTGTGTCCACCATTCACTGCTATTTGCACGGAGTCCGTATTCTCAGAGAAACTAAGAGTGAATATTTCAGATCAAATTTGATTTGCTAGTTCCTGGTTACAATAAAATAATATGTGTTTCCTTTTGGCCAGAGTTAACATTCTGAAAGGGAGGGCTGTTGCACGCAGGGTTTTGCTATGACTGAGGGAAGGACAAAAGCCCCAAAAGAAAGGCTGGTTGGAGAGGACTTCCCCAGAGCGTGGCCTTGGTGGTCCTGTTTATTTTAGGAGAGATCTGATTTTGGGCAAGGACACTGGGCAGAGTGAGAGAAGGGGCCCTAAAGACAGCTGTTAGTAAGATGCAATTAGCCTTGAGGGGCCCGGGAACCGCCTGACCTGGGGAAGGTAGCAAAACCATTGAAATGCCAGAATCTCAGTAGGGGAACTGAAAATCTGAGAGAGAGGAGAGAAGCCCTTCAGAAATGCCAGTGAGGGAAAGGAGAGAATTACTCTGGTTCAGGGCCTCTTTGCTGATCTGGCAAGAAAAACCCTGGCTTTGGAATTAAAGCGCTGTCCTGGTATTGCTTGGGAACCTCTCAGAAATCACCTGCTCAGGCCTTCCACCAGACCTCCTGAATCAGAAGTGCTGGCATGGGGGCCAGCCAAACAGGTTTTAGCAAGCTAAAGCTAAACCTAAGTCCAGGTTTTGGATGCACCTCATCTTTGAGAAGCACAGCTCTGAAACATACAGGACCTTCCAGGTGATCTCTGCTAATGGAGTGAGGGAGAAGCTTGTCACAGGTATCATTCTGCATTTATTAGTGTGATGGTTTGATGAATAGCCTTGTATAGTACTAGGCTCTGAGTTCAGAGTGTGTGCCGGAGATGGCTAGATGTTGACTAATCTTGTTAACTGGGCACAGAGGAAGACTAAGTTTCCTAGCCCCCTCTTGCAGTTTGGTTGGCCATGTGATTGGATTCTGGCCAATGGACTGTCATGGAAGTGAGGCAGTCCATGATAACACATGGGTCCTGACAGATATACTCGCAGCCTGTCTGGGACTATGAGAACAAACTTTTATTATATTAAGTGACAAAGATTTGGGGATTGTTTCTCACAGCAGCAGCTTTTTTTTTTTTTTAAATTTGATTTTATTTTTTCAGTGTTCCAAGATTCATTGCTTATGTGCCACACCCAGTGCTCCATGCAACACGTGCCCTCCTTAATACCCACCACCAGGTTCACCCAACCCCCACCCCCTTCCCCTCCAAAACCCTCAGTTTGTTTCTCAGAGTCCACAGTCTCTCATGGTTCGTCCCCGCCTCCAGTTTCCGCCAACTCACTTCTCTCCATCTCCCAGTGTCCTCTGTGTTATTCCTTATGCTCCACAAGTGAGTGAAACCATATGATAATTGACTCTCTCTGCTTGATTTATTTCACTTAGCATAATCTCCTCCAGTCGCATCCATGTTGATACAAAAGTTGGGTATTCATCCTTTCTGATGGAGGCATAATACTCCATTGTATATATGGACCATATCTTCCTTATCCATTCGTCTGTTGAAGGGCATCTTCATTCCTTCCACAGTTCGGCAAATGTGGCCATTGCTACAGCAGCAATTTCTGTTAACTACTCTGAGTAATACAGACTAAGTGAAAAGAGAGCAAGAACCAGTCTGGTTTTTGTTCATTATTATATCCAGTGGTGATATTCAAAATGTTAACAGTTGCTATGACCTGGTCAATCCACACAGACACTGACTTGAGCACTGGGTACATCACAGGGGCCCTCTGCATTTCCAGATATTAACTTTGTAGTTGAAAGAGTTGGGGGTAAATCCAGGGGTTCCAGAAGGAGGGGACATTGGGTGGGAGAGTATGGAAAATTTCAATACTCTAATAGCCTACACAGCTGTGGTGGTGCATGCCAATTATATCTTTGATGTTGGGCACAATCTTCGCACAAGGAGGTGTAAAATTAATCCTTTTTTTTTTTTAGTTTAAACCAGGTAATTTGAATATAATGTATTTAATGTCCTAATCGAGCATTGAAGGTACAAGTTGTAGACATCTGTTTGGAGTCTCTCCTGGTGTAAATAATCTGTGGGATATAGGAACATCCATATGGGCTCCATTCGATCTACTCTTGTGTCCTAAAGGATGGATGAAGACCTCCTTTTAGAATTGAGTCCTCGACCTTTGTTGAGTTTCTGAATGCTTTTGGCTTTTAATGAAATTTACAAGCTCCCTTCCGAAAGGAAGGTAAATATACACATAAATGCAAGGAAATGGATTATTTTTTAGGGGGTTCGTGGGTCATTTGAGCTCCATTTCCAGGAATGAGCAGGAAAACAGGGATCAGTTTCTGGAAGTCACTAAGTATGGGTCAGGACTTACTTGTCTCTGAGCAAAGAATATGTATAACTTGTAAAAACAGGACTTGGGAGGTTCCTGCAGCATCTATAAATTCAATGCTGTTTGATTTTTTTCTCAGTTCCTGTCTTCTAGCCTATAGTGAATAGTGGCATAACTTTAATTTCTTTTTTTAAAGAGTTTGTGGCTTTGTATAGAGACACGTATTAGCACTCATGTCATAATTTATAAATTGGCTTTGACTTAAATATTACGGCAGTGTATAAAAACCTGCATATCATGTCCATGCACTTCCTCCTCTGTCTCAGATTCTTCTTAGAGAAGTGACGTTCTTCACGCTTCCAGAGTCTGTTTATTTTAACACCCACCATAGGGAGACCCGCCTTCCTATTCCTCTACTGGATATGAAAACTGTTGGAGGGTGAACCTTGCAGATCTAAAGGGAGGAATTACTGGCAGGTGGGAGGTTGAATGATTCACTTCCTGACATCGGCGCAGTGAGAAATCTCATTCATGAATGTTCTCTCCCTTGCAGCAACTTTAGCTTTAGGAGGTTTTTATTACTGGCTCATTCCAGACTTTGATGAGTTTTTGGCATGGGCTGGAGGGATGTGAGGACACTTGTTATTCCACAGTGTAGGGCCACCCCTGGGACCAAAGATGGACAGTCATCCTGAAGGAGAGGTCAAGGTAGTGCCAGACAAAATGAAGTGGCAGTTTTTTTTTTAAGGTAGTCCAAACCCCCCAAAAAAACCTCTTGCCAAGGTTAAAAAAAATGTTGTGGTTGCCTAGCCCTGTTGCTGTGAAATGTGCTCTTTGGTGCCTGAAAATTGGGTACTTTAGGGGGAGGTATTTAGAGAGCCTCTGCAGTTTGCTGATGAACTGAAAGCAGATGGTCCTGAAGCAGACAGGGCGCGCTGATGGCTGTGCTTCTGCTCGGCTGCCACAGGTCTCCGCAGAGAGGAGTAGGGGGAGCAAAGCCAGAGGAGGGTCAAGCGAAAGGATGGGTATAGTTTGGAGTGCCTCAGCGAGAGTTTGAGCTTCATTCTGTGAGCCATAAAATACTATTCAGAATCTCAGAGTGTGAGAGAGAGGGGAGCAGTGCCATGATTTGTCCAGGAGATAAGCCAGGAGTGGGAGAGACCGGACATGTTTTGTGGGTGTGCCAAAACAGATCAGCTACTCAGGTAACTCGCCTTGGACCTTCTGTGAGTTTGCTCCTCAGACATTTAGTGGTCGTTGCCTTTGTGCCCTGGAGGAGCTCCATTCTCATATATACGTGGTGGGCTGGCATGGTTGAGCCAAAGGCAGGGGTTGGTCGGGGAAGGAGAACGTGGTACTGGGAATGAAAGAGGTAAAGCAAAGGTCAGCGATGAGGTTATAAACGAACCAGAGAGAATGTCAGAGGTCGCAGAGTCAGGACCAGTCAGGAGCTGTGGAGCTTACAAGTTTTGGAGAGCTTTATGGTGGGGCTCACTAGAGCCACGTCCAGGCAGACAGAGCAGCAGTGTCCAGAGAAAGAAGTGTTGGCCCATGATGGGGCCTGTGCTCTACCCCATGTGCTCTGTATAGGCCTCTAGCAGCTTGATGCCCACATAACCAAGTCTCACAGAGGTTTGGTCACTTGCACTGAAACACACATCCTGACTTTGCCAGGACTGGAGCTCAAACTCAGTCTTGGATCTGTTTAAGAGCCATGTGGGAACTTAGAGCTGGCTTTGAAGAGGGCTTGGTGTTCATCCTGGTCTAATAGGAAGTGAGGGCTGGTCTTTCTTTGGTGCAAGCCTGTCTATGTGCTAATGAAGACCCCCAACAGGTCCCAGAGAAGTCCAGGACTGTGGAAGCTGGGGGTTGCCTGCCTTCATTTCACACAGATGGCAGATAGAAATCTGAGAGCCAGACTTGGTATGGCAGTCAAGGCTATGCTGGCCTCAAGGCTGGGCCACCTTCTCCCTCACTGAGACTGCTGCCATTCTGTGAGGTGGATGAGTGCTTTTGTTCCTCAGAAGGAAGGAAGGAGAGAGCAGAAAATGGATGGAGCACAGGTCATGAGAGCATCCTTTTCTGGGAAGATGTCTTTTGTGTTTTTCTGTGGATCAACTCGGAAAAACTGCCTCTAAGAGAAAGAGCTCTGGAGTCAGAATGCCGGAGCTTTATCTTGACTCTATCACTACCTGCATGTGTGAGTTTGGGTACGTTATCTACTTTCCCTGGGCCTCAGTGTCCTTATCTGTAAAGTTGGCTAATGATAATAGTTCCCCCTCATGCATATGTTTTTAGGATTGAATGAAGTGACACAGGAAGAGGACCAGATTAGTGCCTGACATAGAGTATGCCCTCAAAATTGTTAGCTAAAACCAGGGTAGTGATAATGAATGACCTCATAATCTATACCAGTAACCCATGACTACCCATTTTCACATTAGCAAAGAGGTAATTCTCATATCTAACGGGGAAAGTGACACTGAGTAGGGATATTTTGGTGGGAGTTGTTGACCTTATAAAGAGAGTTTGTGAGGGGTTCTGCCTGGAGGAGTACACGAGTCCTGAACAATTACTTCTTAGCTGGTGAATCCAGTGCTCTTGGATGACTTTCTGGAGGAAGTGAGCTATATCGTCAATGACGGGGGGATTTTCCCATGCTGTGGAATGGGTGACACTGTAGACCAAGTGTCAGTGGGGTTGGAGGTAAAAGTGTGATATGGAGGGGGAAAGGAGTGGGGTGGTGGGAGAGAGAACCGGTGGCTAGAAACCGAACATACCTCAAACAGAAGACAGCTTGTGAATCAGCATTAAAAGTCCCCTGTAAAGGCCGTATGTGCAACCCCATGAAAAAGTTTATCCTCCAGATGTGACATTTTAATGCGATTAAAACAAGCCTTGACCAAGTTGAGCCAGATGGGGGCAGGGAGTAGAGGTGGTCTGTGAACTCCTGTGGATTCTTTGTGAGGTGAAGAAAATGGATAGCAATTCTCTCAGAAGCCTCGGTAGACCAGTAATTACAGATTTTATGTAGTTCTAATGAGAAAGCATTTTAGTTTGGCAAACACATCTGTGCTGTGTGTCCCCAAAGCCCAGCGGTATTCGCCTGCTTGCCTTTTGAACTCTGAGAAGTGGCACAGCAATCTCTAGTAATCACAGGAGATTTCAGATTGCCAGTGAGTTTATACCAGAAACATCTTAGCACAGGGCTTAAGAAAACCTCACACTCCAATTATGTGCTGAAAAAGGTCGTTGGGTGGAATTTCCTTAAGAACAATTCCAGTGTTTCATACAGAGAGTCCAGCAGGCAGAGGCCATTTTGACATCCTGCTGCAAAGCCAGCTTTTTTGCCCAATTTCCATGGAAAAGTGGTGAAGAATTTGGTAGCCATTAAGTCTCCATGATTTTGGACTGCTTTTCCTTCTAGCAGTGGGTCATTGGTAAAGAGGATTCTAAGAGAGTGATGTATGTGGAAAAAGCAGGCAGATTTTGAAGATTTGAAGATAACAAACACATTCTTGGGGTTCATGTGACTAGAACTCTCTTGTGTGGTTTGAAATGCTGGGTTCTTGGACTCAGTTTTCAGCCTTATCTCACTGTGGCCTTTGTTCAGAAAATCTTTGTCACGGTTCCTGCTGAGGCTCAAGAAAACAGTAGATAATTCTATTCCTCCATGTTCACGCTCTGTTGGGATTAGAGAGGGTGAGCTCTCACTGGAGAAGTTGTGTGCGTATGGGTGTGTCTGCGGCATTTTTCTGTGGCTTGTGCCAGACGCAGTGATAGTGCAACCAGCAGCAGAGGGCATGAGATCCAGAAGGCCAGGAGAGGCAGGAGGTATAACCTTGAGGTGGGCTATGGGTACCGACATGTCCACAAGCAGCATGTCTGTGTACACCTGCTTCTAAGTCAGGGTCAAGTTGGTATGAGCATGTAGATACTACTTTAGTATTTGTTGTTCTAAGCAATGCCTGTGACTGAGTTTACCTGTTGAGATAAACTTATCTGGCAAGGGAATAGTTTAAGAAGGTTTGAGGTGAGCACATTCTCTGTTACAGCCAAGACTGTTTTCTGGAGCCTGCTCACCCCTGAAGCTGTCTTCTAAAAGAAAACAACACGAAGAATTTCTACTACTAACTATGTATTAAGATAGTTTTTTGGGTTCCTTTGATTAATAGGATAAGACTTCTTACGTTGAGGGGCCAAAATCCCGAGAGTCCTGGGAACTGACTTCCAGCTTTTAGCCAAGCATTCTTCCTCCTCAGCCAACCATTATTTTTCCCTCCTTCCTACTGTTGACAGTAACAATTAGTGATCACACCTTTTGGGTGATCAAACCTTTTGGGTTTTTCTCCCCTCATCCTGTTTTCTGTTAATTTAATTCTGAGTTGTGCCTGAGCTTTTCTGGGTTGGAAAAAGAAAGGCTTGACATTTGGTCCTGTGGGGGTTTTCTATTTGCTGATACAGCCTGTAGAACATAGAACATGGCGTTCGGTCATAAGCACAATTTGCCAGATACTTCTTGTTCTTTGTCCTCGGTGTGTGTCTGTGTAGGCTACATGTCCCAGCCCCCTGAGGGTCAGGAGAGACCATTTGAATGGACCTGGCAAATGAGTTGTGAGCAGAGGGGACATGCATCACCTCTGAATTGGAGTATCTCATTGCCTACGTGAGACGCTTCAGTACTCTCCCCTTTGGGGATCACTCAAGATGGTAACTTGACTCTGATAATCTGGCCACCCTTGTCAGACTCTGCTCACCCTTGATCAGCAACCTGCAATGCTTGTAAGTGGCTAAGATTTTGGAGTTACTGTTATGGGAACATAACCTGGTCTGGCCTGACCAAGGTAGGCAATTGCCTTTTATGAGAATTCAGGGTCCTTTTTCCCTCTTGTGTATGAGTAGCCTACTGTGTTCTTAGAGGTTCCAGAAAGGCTATCCTACTTTAGAATCCCACTAGTCCTTATACCCCACACACTGCTCCCAAGCTTGCCCCACCTAGCTGAGGCCATGTGACTTAGGGCAAATCACTTCTTGCCTTTCTGGGTCTTTGTTCTCTGATTTTAAAACAAGGGGTTGGGTGAGATGGCCTTCAGGGTCAGATTTGGCTCTCTGCTATGTGTCTTAGTGGAGAGTTGGTCTCCTAAGTACCTCTTCTGGTAAGGCTAACAGCCTGAGATGCTTGTGGTAGAGTTCATGGATCTTTCTCTAAGGCCATAAGCACTTCTGCCCTCTACCTGTTCTATCTCCATTGTCTTTGCATGTTTTATTCCTTCTGCCTTCATCACTGGGCTGCTGGGAGGTCCATTGTCATCTCCCCGTAGAGGACTCCCTTGAAATCTGGTGTAACACAGATCACTCACTCTCATTTCATCTGATTGACTTTCACCAGGGTTCTAACAGTACTTGCAATGGTCACATATTTTTATTATTTTATTGTCTATTTCTCCTTCTAGAAAACAAACTGCTCTAGAGCAAGGACCTTGTCTTTGTTGTTCATTACTCTGTCCCCCACACTTAAGACCAAGCCTGGCACATAGGCTCTCAGTAAATGCTGGTTGAATTCTTGCCTCCTTGCTAGGGTCCATGGAAGCTAAAGGGAATAGCCCAAGCCACGTGTGAGCTGGCCAGTGCTCAGTAAGTGGACTGCCTCCATGCACCTGCCCTTCTGGCCACAGTAGGCATATAAGAGCTGGTTTTTGGGAGCCTAATCAAAATAGAGGCATTTCCCCCTTTGGCTACTACATCTAGAAGATGACCCTTTTAGAATTCAGGAATACATTCAAGGTAAATTCAAAGTAAAGTTTGGAGATTTCCCAGCAAAAAAATGCAGTCTGCCTGTGAGGAGCAAGGCAGCAAATCAGAGACAGGAAGAGCTGGCCTAGGACCCCAGTGGCATAGGCAGCCTTTGTGGCCCTCTGCCTCTAGCTGCAGATGAGGACCAGAGTAAATGCTGCTTCATTTATTTGCTTAGAATGATTACAACACTTAAAAGGAAGGTCTTTTAAAGAGATGCCTCCGTCTCTTTAAAGACACCCACTGTGTATACACTTGGCAGTAAATTTCCAAGGGAGTGTGTGAATGTTGGTTTCATAAAATCTTGGTCTTCTCTTCATGATCCATTATTCTTTTAAAAATATTCAGTAATAGCCAGAAAGTGAAATAAAACCCTGACAGTAAAGTCTCATTTCGTTTTGAATGGGAGAAAAAACTAGCTCATTAAGTAGCATCCAAATTGCCTTGAAATGAGTTGGAAAGGGTCAGTTTCGGAGCAGACAGGTCTACCTTCTTTTCTCACTTTCAGGTGTTATGAAATACGAAAGAACATTGAAGAACTGATTCTTAGAGTCCTCAGAATTTTTTTTTAGAAAATACTCATTTATTGCCAAACATCTGGTCTGTTGGGTACCAATAATGTCCTTGTACAACCTATGTGGATCTTGGGCAAAAAGCTGGCTAAGCAAACTGGGGTTCTGTTCAATTGATTAGGTGTTTTGATGCTTTCTTTAAGCTTTTGGAGAGTCAGTGAATCCAAATGTCTGATTCATAAATTAGACTTAATTTACCTTTAAAAAAATTTGGATTTTATGCATCATGCATTTTTTCCTTTTCTTCTTTCAGAGCATGAAGGGAATGGCCAAGCTACTGGCTCCCCCATTCATACCAATCCATTTCTGGTTGCATGAGAGGACTTCCTACCACCCGGGGGATTCAACCTGCATGTGATCTGGCTGATGGGCATGCTGGGCAGCTCTCAGCTTGATGCAGAGAATTGGGCTCAGCATATCCTGAGCACAAGGGTCAATTTATTCAGCTCCCACTGTTGGCAAAGCAGCAAATTGCTCTTTTGTGGAAGTTGGGGAGGTCACAATTGGCTGTCTGTTTCTTGATAGACACAACAAGGAGGCAGGGTGGCCTCTTTTCCCCAAGTCCAGGACAAGCATTCAGGAGCTTTGCCTCCTGCCTTCAGCTCTCTCACTAATGGGCCTTGGTCCTGTGACTCACACCCTCTGTGACTCAGCTCCTTTCTTTGCAAATTGAGGGTGGTCAGATTAATTTGGGAGCTGTGAGGCATGTTTGAAAAGGTCTTTGCAAATTCCGGCTCATGTAGAATGACTGGCTATCTGGTCTGTGGTTTAGGAACTGACACAAAGGTTGGGGAATTTCCCTTTCTTGAATGGAGGTCTTTGGTTTTCCATGAAGAAGGTAGGGCTTGCCGGCTATAGAATTCCCCTGATCTCGTCCCCTTCCTTTTGGGACCTGAGCCCTGTGAATAGGACTCTACCTTTGGCATTCAGAGCCCACAATCCCTATCATGTCCTAAGTCTCCTCTTATTCTTTCTGTTTCATACAAAAAACTCATTTTTCCTTCTACGTAAGCCAAGTGTTCAAATTCTTTGAAAGAATTTGAACACTTGGCTTACGTAGAAGGAAATACAGAAAGTCAAATATCATGTGGCACAAATACATAGCTTTGAAGATAATTGAGGAAATGAAAATACAAACAACTTGAGTTAGCAGAAACAACTGCTAACCCCTAATGGGCTAGGGGACACACACGTATACGTTGTTTTGTTAGTGGTTCTCTGTTGCTCTAGTCTGTCTCGGCAGGGATCTGGCATGGTATAATAGCTACAAACTTACTTTGAGTAGTAGACCCCCCCCCCCCCAAGAAAGAATGATATATTAAAAAAATGTCCATAGCAGTGAAGTATATCAATAAATATATGGGAAAGGGAACAGTCACCTAAGCGATCATCAGTAGTGTAACGGTTCCCAGTTTCCCCTCACTGTGAAATGTTATATGTCAGTGAGACTCAGAATAGGGAGCAGGAGTAAGGGGGCTATTGAGCATCTATTCTGACAAGCCATTGACCCTGGTAGCAGGGTGTCATCTTAATAAGGTATATCGGAATAGAAAGGAGGATAAAAGTTACTATTAAATACAGTTATCGAAATGATATTTATTTAGGTTTGTGCAAACACATAAAATATGTGACAATACTTACTGAAAACTACTTCATAAACAAGGATTATCACTATGTAAAAAGACATTTATATGTCTTTATGACTCTCCAAAATGCACTGAAAGTGATGAACAGTGATGTGGATTTGTTTCAATATTTGTTATAAAACAGGAAGTTCTGTGATGACATTGGTAATGACAAAGCAAACAAAACGAGATCCTGCCACTTTCCAGTGTCTCCCTGCAGGACAGAGAGGGATTTTTACTTCTCTTTTCTCCTAGCACCTGACACATAGTAAGTGCTCAGTGTGTGCACCAGTTGGAAGTTGTTGAATGAAACCCAGTTATGTTAGGAGTAGGCTTTCTGCCAGTAAATCTGTGCCAGGTATCTTGACCAACTGATATGTAGCAATTCCTCTCCCTGCCTTCTCCACTTAATAGTTTTATCCAGGTTAGTTCAGATGTATCCAGGGGGTTCTTCGAAAAGGAATTCAATGCCAGGAGTTAAAAACAGCATGTCAGGAAAGGAGAAAGGGACTGGATGGTTTTGGTGAGAAAGTCCCTTACTTGCCATTCAAATTAAACAGGGAAGAGAGCTGAATGAATGTCTTCTAGTAGGCCTTGTCCTGGCTAAAAGCTATTGAGGAGGAAGGTGTCTCCATGTCATGATCTGCCTTGGGACGTCCTGTTGTGACTCAAAGGGAAGTGGAGAGCCATGCAGACAGACTTCTGAATGAGCATGATTTTCTCATAACCTCATGTAATAAGCTGAGATTTTCCTTTGAGAAAAAAATGAAGCAGTCCTTTCATGGCAGGAAGTAAGGGGGCTTTTAAGACTAGAAGAGGGGAGGAGATCTTGTCTCTTCTAGTCTCAAAAGTGACAGCCGTCTTGGGGTTGGAGGGGAGTGCTTTTCGGAACCCAGTATGGTGAGAGGTTGAAGCTCCTCCTATCCCAGCTTCTCTGGCACTGAGGTGGAGCTGCAGTGTTTTCTGAGAGATGACGTGAGTGTGTGCCTGTGCTTGCCTGTGCACTGAAAGAACATCATAACACACTGCAGTAGCCTGGGGGGGGGTGCCCTGGCTACAGTGATGGAGCATAAATAGAGCTGTGTGTCACATATATGGAGAGAGATTTTCTCCATGTACTGGGAACCCCAGATGTTTCACTTTCATCAGCCCTGGTGGAATCTTAGCCCAAGGAAAAAGCTTCTGCCCTTCCCTGAGCTTTCTGGAGAGGGTACCATTCCAGGGAAGCAAGAGTGAAGAGATATAAAGATGTGAGGCAGGGAGGGAAGGAGAGGAGAATACAAGGGGATATGTTATAGAGAAAACCACAGCTCTGGTCACCAAGCACAGGTGACTTCTCCGTCAAGTGGTATGTCTTCAAAGCGGCCTTATGAAGAGGTGTCTCAGAACTGCTCACCCTCTTGCACTCCTGGATTGTGTACCGGTCATGCTGGGAAACAGCTGGAGCAGCCAGTGCAAGGGTCCATCTTGGCCACTTTTGGCACGGAGGTCTGTGGTCATGGTGGTGACAGTAGCCCCAGTGGTGGCAGATGTGTTCCACTTACGGGAACATCTTGGGCCATCACTGAGCCTCTGTGGTGAGGATCTGATGGACAAGACACGCGTCGAAGACCCAAGGCCTGAGCAGCATAAACAATCCAGTACAACTGGGCACGCGTTTAGATCACTGTAGCTCCTCAAGACCTTTCTTCTGCATCATGCTGTGGGGACGCCCAGTGTCAGCGGGGTGAAGGACACGCTAACGGCACTGCACTGTTGTAGAAGTTACAGTGATTGTGCTGGGCTGCTCTTTCAGCAGCACCAAGGAATGGTTCCAGCAATGGCAGCAGTGCATAAGTCGGCCATTCCATGGAGGATGCTCAGGTGGATTTTGGGTTTTTCTTTCCACAAGGGGGATTACCAGAACTGACTCCTTCCTGGGTAAGAATTCTTAGGGTCTTGGACTTCGTACAGGTAGAGAAGACAGTCACTCATTCTTGGTAAGGAAACTTGAAGTCATTTAATAAGCATAGTTAAAGATAAGTGACCTAGTTTTCATATCCCAACACAGTGAAAATGGACCTTTCCAAGATTAGTAATCATCCACCGAACTTGATTACATTCCTATTTATGAAGAATTCTCTTGTCAGGGGTAAAAAGAGGGAACACAGAAGGTGGAAGAGTAAAGGAAAGGGGACTTACTTTTGTTACTTGGTAGTGATTTTATGTCAGTCCAGATGTGATGGCAGAAATGAGTTATAAGTTGCCAAGGCTCGACACATGTATTGTGACATATGTATTCCAAGTGTTCAGGTTTAAGCTGAATGTGGAATATACCTGAGTCAAGAACATCGAGATCCACACCATTGCCATCTGTAATGTCTTAGTTCACGTGTGCCATGCTATTTTCGGGGATAAATAATAATTGGCTGTGGAAAACTTGAATGACAAAATATCATATGATGTGTATGACAATTTTATTTTCTCAATCAGCAATAAATATTCACTGAGTACAGATCTGAATTTTATTTTTTTTAAAGATTTTATTTATTCAACACAGAGGGAGACAGCAAGAGAGGGAACACAGCAGGGAGAGTGGGAAAGGGAGAAGCAGGCTTCCTGCTGAACAGGAAGCCCGATGCAGGAATCGATCCCAGGACATTGGGAACATGACCTGAGCCGAAGCAGATTCTTAAAGATTGAGCCACCCAGGCACCCCCTAATTTGAGTTTTAAATGGTCTTTGGTTTAGGGCCAAGTAGGGGTTTTGTCTTGATGTTACATATGTTTAAATTTGAGGTTAGATTCAATCAATGAACTTTACATTCAGAGAGTCTGGCATTTCTCCCAAGAGCATAATCGGTTAAATACAAGATGGCAAAATTAAATTCTTATGGATCAGACACTTTCCATCTTGAAGACCAGGTTTACAAGGCCACCAGATAATCTCATTCGTTTAAGTGGCCTAGTCATCTTGGTGAATTTATAGCTGTGGCTACTTGAGAAAGTGATATAGCATATGGCCGCAAAATGAATAATTGATTTGAAATGCATATCGATTAGGACACAATCAATGAAGAATAAGAAAATTAATGTTTTTTGTGTGTATGGAAGGAGTATCATATTATTTGGAGATGGAATAGTAGATCTCTGGGTTTTGTTTGCTTTCCTATTTTTCTATGCCTTCACAAGATTGGCGCCTATTTGCTGTAGTATCTTATGGCATTTATCACATCCTGCTTCATACTTGGGCTGTTCATTTTACATTACTCACTTTTTCACCTAGGTTTTAAGCTCCAAGAATCCTAATCCAAATTAGGACCCTATCCTAATTTCTGTTGTAACCCTCATAGGCTTTTGAATTTAATAATTTGTGTGTTTTGATTATGTAGGAACTGAAATTTCTAGTAAAATTTCCAGAATTAGCTAAGGGTATGTTTAAATCACTACAGAACTCTCAGCTTTTTGAAAGTATTCTGACACCTCGCCTTGAATCACATCATGATGAAGATTCTTGTAAATTATCTGCAAGCAGGTGAATGCTTTAGAATGTCATGTGTGGGCAATCACCTGGGACAGGCATTGATTTATGACTCCTTAGTGTTACTGAAGATACATACATCCCATGGTTGCCTCATTACAGAGACCAATGATGATGTCTGCTATTGTTGTAGATCTTTGAGAAAACCGTAAGCACCTGCATACCTGCTTCTTCTGAGCAGACTTCTTTATTTGCTTGGTAAACACTGGTTCTTATGCTACCTTGAAAACTAGGCTAAGCCCAGGTAACTGACAGGGAGGATTCAGAAGTGCTTCTCAAAAGAAAAACAGGGTATCCAGATTTCCATGGAGCCGAGTTTTAGGTTGAGAAGTACTACTATTCTTTTGGTCCTGCATATTGAACAGCAGGGTTTCTGTGGTAGCCTCCTGGTAAAGGTCCCAGGAACTGTTAATGCTTCTGACCTTCTAAAGCCCTGCCAAGAGACAAGTCTTAGCAGAGAGACAGTACTCTGGAAATCAGACTGAAGATTTTTAAAGCAGTTTTGCACATTCTGAGCAGACATCTCTGGTTCTGTTTTTTCCTTGTTGCTTTGAGCCGTGAGCCCCCAGGTACTCAGCTGGGCCTTAAAGGTGGTAGTGGACAATGTCAGACTGGACACCCACCTTTCAGCCCACTGGAGTCTTGAATGTAAATGTACAGGAAGTGGGAGCTTGTATTATCACCAACACATCCAACCTCTAGGGCTTGGTGGTGTGGGGATATGTGTGAGCACATGGCACTGCTTTTCTTCTTTGAATTTTGAACCCCCCACACCCTTTAGAAAGACAGCCCAGTGAGTTCAAGCTGCCTAATACCACTTCCCTAACCCTCTCCTAGGTTTTAAGAAAAGTGTCCGAGGGGAAATTGTGTACTTCCACCATGCCCAATTGAAGAAAAGAAAAATGTATCTTCCAGGGATGCTTGGGTGGCTCAATAAGTTAAATGTCCGAGTCTTGATTTCAGTTCATGTCATGATCTCGGAGTCAGGAGGTTGAGCCCCGAGTCAGGCTCCATGCTGGACATGGAGCTTGTTAAAATGACCTCCCCCTACCCCCTCCTCAAAAAAATGAAACTTCCAGCCATGTCAGCAGGGTGAGCACTCACAACAGCAGCCTCTGCAGGGGCTTATTTGGCACTCTCATTTAGGGGAATCTGCCCCTGCAGGTAGGCTCCTAATGTGTGTAGGCATCTTTCCTCCCTCTCTGTCATGAATATGCATGAATTTGCCTGTAATTAGGTCACAGAACAGATGCTATTAATCATATCACTACCAGGGGAGATGATCTATGGTACCATATAACCAGAGGTACTAAGGTTTTATCCACATCTGGAGCTTCTTGCTTTCATTTACGAAGAGATAGTACAGAAAGGCCTGGTATAAAGCTGAAATACTTGCTTTCTGTTTAAAACAGGGTACTCTGAGGAGCAGACGTTATCTGACATGGGAGGACTTGCTTACTTGTGCCAATGATGATTAAACAACAGCAACTAGAAAACAACCCTGGTGCCCAGTGCTGGCTGCCATTTCTAATTCTTGTCAGAATGTCTTCAATTGCCCAGGGGTGTATTTTCTCCTTGTTGTTATTGGTTTAATTATGGCAGTGCCATCCTATGGGAGAGAACTAATTAACCTTCTGTCAAGAAATCAACTCTCCTATATTGTATGTGACATTAATGGCCTTGTGTGTTTCAGGGCAGTTTTTAAAGGTACTTTTCTGTTTTGTTGTTGCTGTTGACACCTGAGTGGAAGCCGTTTTCTAGCAAATACAGATGTATGCAACTCTCTGAGGCAGATGTGGGTATTGTATTGCTGTTAATAAGTATAAATAAAATGATGGTAAACAGAGGATAATTTAGTGAACTAGAAACAATTTCTCACAGGAGTATTTACTACGTGAAGTATGCAGGAAGGAGATACAGAAGTGAAGAGGGAGAGAGAGGGGAAGAGAAGGAGCCAGAAACTCACATTCCCTGGACTCCTGCCACAGATAAGGCACTTCGGAGTCCCACCACCCTGCAGAGTGGGATTTATTCTTCTCATTGCAGACATCGGAAAAATTGAGGCGCTGAGAGGTTGTAAAAGTAAAACACAGAGTCAGTGGACACACTGAGATTGCACGATTTCAAAGTCTGGGCTTTTCGTAGAGAAACAAGAAATAGCCATGTAGCGCCTGTTACCTTCACAGGCACTCTTCCATCTGCTATATCCTTCATCATCCCCAGCCGTCTGGTATGTGGATTTCCTTCTCAGAGCAGATATTTATGTCTTTATGCGATGAACCATTTTAACTGTATTCCCAAATCCATTTTAAGTCACAAGTCTTGGTTTTTTTTTTTTTTTTCTGTCTTCCCTCAGTCCCATTTTGGGTGCCATCTTTTAAATTACATATTCATGGTACTTGTCATAACTCCTTTCCAAAAGAGCGTAAGGCATAAATAAATAATAATGATTTTCATAGTAACCCCGTATGGTAAACGTAATCACTCCCTTTATGTTAGAGAAGTCACTTGCCTAGTCCCACACCTTTTTAAAAAATTTTGATTTTTTAAAATTTAAATTCAATTAATTAACATATAATGTATTATTTGTTTCAGGGGTATGGGTGTGTGATGTGATTCATCAGTCTTATATAATACCCAGTGCTCATTATAACACATACCCTCCCCAGCATCCATCACCCACCCACCCATCCCTTCACCCATTGTTTCCTATGACTAAGAGTCTCTTATTTTTTTTCACACCTTTTAAGTAGAGGCATTGGGACCTGAACCTAGTTCTTTTGATCCTATGCTTGCTTCACCACACCACATGACTGATTTTTATTTTTTTAAATTTTTAAAAGACTTTTATTTATTTATTTGACAGAAAGAGAGAGAGAGAGATCACAGGTAGGCAGAGAGGCAGACAGAGAGAGAGGAGGAAGCAGGCTCCCCTCTGAGCAGAGAGCCCAATGTGGGGCTCAATCCCAGGACCCTGAGACCATGACCTGAGCCAAAGGCAGAGGCTTAACCACTGAGCCACCCAGGCACCCCTGATTTTTAAAATCAACGGAGGACAAAGTACTAGAAGTAAGGACATATTGAATACATAACTTATACTGAGGGGTGGAAGAATAATGCACTCTTTAAGGAAAGAGAAAATGAACCAGAAAGAACATTTTTACCTATGTGGCAAACCAAAAGCTAAGTGGGACTTAGAATATTGTTAGAATGTTTCTGTAGAGCCAAATACATTAATTTTTGTCCCTGTTTTTGTTGTTTGAGTCTATTAATTCACACAAGTAGAGGAATAGTTTCCAGACCCAAGTTGGTGGCTAAGATCTTATTTCTTTACTGGATTTTTGAGTGAGAGTGACTCCATCTCTCTTAGAACCCTTACTAAATATTTTCCTAGGATCTTCTGAATAGAAGACACTATATATAATTTGAAGGTACAGTGTCTTCTCTGTTGAGGTTTAAAAATAACAGTAGACTTAAATCTATTTTTCAGCAAGGTAATGCATAAATAAGTGTTACTCCTTAACAGGTAACATTTGAATCCACATTTATATATAAATACCCTTCCATTTCAATGTTTGAGACATCTGGAAAAAACATTAAAGTTAAGCCAGTCCCACCTCCTTGCACTGTGTACATGACAAAACTAAAGCACAGAGAAGGCAGGTTTATATAGTTATCTCATAGGCGATGGCCTCTCAGAGTAACCTGGGTGTGAGGACTGGACTTACCCTGTAGACATTTTACAACAAACTTCTATACTACTCATCCATATGGATTTTGTCATTGGCTTCATTGTGGGAAAATCAAGTAAAGTTGACTTCCTGCTTAAGATCACATTTCTCCAGCATGGTGAGGCAGAGCATTGTCCCCAGCATCCTTGGGTGACTTCCTGTCCTAGCTCTATCTTAAGACACATCATTCATCCCATCCACTGAAGAAACTAGAAAGCTGCTAGGAAGAAGTTACTCCTGAGCCTCAGATACAATGTCTAACAAGAATGTATTGCCCTTGCTAAGAGGAAGTAATGCTGAAAGGACTTGGTCAGATTTCAAGACATCGAAGGAGCCACATTTTCTTGTGGGAGAAATGCCAGACATGGATGCATGGAGGTCTGCTGCTTCCTCCACCTAAATTATGTTTAGAACAAGAGGTTGACCCTAGATTTGTTTCTCTTGCCCTTCTATTACCATGTTGCCAGGTAAGTGGGATCTTTCTTCTCTTCTCACAGAAACATTTAAGTATTGGAAAGTTCTCATTTCATTTAACTTGGTAGCTGGAAGGGAAAGACCATCTTGAAGTCTCAAGCCTCCATCAAGGACTCTTGTCATATTTACCAGGGCATTCTGCATTGTGGGTTATGTGCACCTAGCAAGTGGTAAGATGGAGGTTTATTTCCTGGTTTCCATTGTCCTATGTGCATATTTCCCCTAGGAAACCATAGGGTTTGATGTGAGAGATGGGGGTGGTGGGCTGAAGATGAGGAGCAGGGCTCACTGGGGAAACACAGACTTGGGACCTTTCTGTATTCTTCTGGCTCTATGGCCATGCTATTGCCTCATCTCTCTCTCTCTCTTATGTGTCTCTCCTTGAATGCACATTAGAAAGCCTTTCTTACTGGGATCTACACTGGGAAAGGGCAGTTTCTGGATGGAGACAAATCTGAGAATGTGAGATGAGAGACCAAAGAAGTCCTGGCCCTGTTGGTTGAGCCCAGGATAGAGACTGGTTTGAAGTCTGCCCTATTTCTGGGTCTTCTAGTCATTGATTAAAAAAAAAAAAAATTCCTCTATTATCTAAGCCATTTTGTGCAGGCTTTCTGTTAATTACAACTGAAAGGATTGTAAACCTGCAGAGGTGACTTCCGAGGCAGGGAAGTTTGAGGAGGAGAGGAGTGGAGGAGGGCAAAGCAAGTGTGTAGAACATGGCCAGATAAATAGAAACTTCGCTCCTTCCAGATTTTGTCTGCAGACGATCTTCATTCGAACGGGCTGTCCCTCCCACTTACCTCTTACCTTCCTCCCTCCTTCCTTCATATTCTCTCTCTCTTCCTCAGTCTCTCAATCTCTTTCTGTCTTCCAGAGCATTTCCAAGGGCAGTATGGATTAATGACAGTATCTTTTACTTTAATAGAAAACAGTGCTGGGTTCAAATCCCTTTGCTAGCAGTCCCAAGACGTGGCCTTATCCATGACACTTAACCTCTCACAGTCTGGTTGCCTTATGTGTAAAAGAAAGATCATACCTGCCTCATAGAGATGGGGGCGTGTTGATGAATAAAGCAAGGACATGAAACTCATAGCACAGACTGTGCTCAATACACATATATGTTCTCCTTCTCTTGATTTGATGGTCTGAGAAAAGATGGCCTAACAATTAGGTTCTGGTTGGATGTTGAAACATTATTCAAAAGTAGCTAATCCTGGGGCGCCTGGGTGGCTCAGTGGGTTAAAGCCTCTGCCTTCGGCTCAGGTCATGATCCCAGGGTCCTGGGATCGAGCCCCACATCAGGCTCTCTGCTCAGCAGGAAGCCTGCTTCCTCCTCTCTCTCTGCCTGCCTCTCTGCCTACTTGTGATCTCTCTCTGTCAAATAAATAAATAAAATCTTAAAAAAAAAAAAAAAAAAGTAGCTAATCCTATGTAAGTGGGGTTTCAGATTGCTGCCACATTTTGTAAGGCCTGGAGTTTTCTGTAATTAATGAAACACTTTCTCAAACAACTTGTCAGTGGTAAGAATCCCAGTGAAAGAGCAAAATCTGGCTTTCAAAAGAGGTACTGGTGAGTGTCCCGATGGTCTCTTTTCAAGCGGAGCAGCTGTAGAGCAGTTACAAGACTTGCTCTCCGAAATCACAGGGGGACTCATTGCAGGGCACCTACATTAATTCGGGAAGATACCATTATCTGTGCCTGGAGCAAATTTCCAACTATGGCAAATACCTGAAGTCATATGTTTTCTTTACTAGCAAATCCTATATGGTTACATTCATGGGAGTCAACAGGCTCTCTGTGGACCTCTGACTGAATGGTACGGGTGCATTGCAAGAGCTCTTTGTGCTGCTTTCCCATGATAAACCAAATGCTTTTCTTAGAAATAGCTGACCCTTCCGAGTTTTATGCAAATTTCTGGTGTCCCCTCCTTAACAGTAGAGGCAAGGGAGAGCATATGTCTATGGTTAATTCCATTCTGAGGCAGTTTTGTAGAGTAACTACTGCACGCATGCCCAGGGGAGGCTGTACAGCTGAACAGCTGAGTGTTCTGTTGCAGTGTGTTAAGGTCTCTGTGGTCTGTTTTAGGATTCCTTCTCAAGTTTATTACCAGACTTTTATATATGTCATTTGTTTCCTATTTTATGTTGTTCCAAATTGTAAACATGCCACGAGTAATTTCTCTTCCTCTTCTTTTAAACCTTCTTTATTTTCTTTGGAATGCCCACAGACACATCTTGATATTCTGAGGTGCTGTCGGTTATGTGCGCCTCTGGAATCAGACTAATTTTGACCAGGAGAACTGGCATCTTCGAGGTATCATGCAAAAGCTCTCCAAATCAGTATTCTAGACCTGGGAAATGCCATCTCACTGTTCGATCTAGCGAATGTGGGCCACAGGGAGACAGAATGATGGATGTACTGGGATTCTTTAATGCTGTGGATGAACATTTTAAAAAAATAACTTTGTATTTTGGAATAATGTTACATTTTTAGAAAGGTTGCCAAGAGAATACAGAGAGTTTCCAAACATTCCTCACCCATTTTTCCCCCATTGTTAACATTTTACACTACCACAATACATTTGTCAGAACTAACAAATCAACATTGTTACAGTACTATTAAGTAAAATCCAGATTTTATTTGTATTTCACAAGTTTCCACATTAATGTCCTTTTTCTGTGCCAGGAGCCAATCCAGGGTGCCACAGTGAAATTAGTTTTCATGTCTCCAGAATCTCTGGTCTGTGACACTTTCTCAGTCTCTGTTTGGTTTTTAGGACCTTCACAGTCTTGAAGAGTTCCGGCCAGGCATTTTGTTGATGCTCTTCATTTTGAATGTGTCTGATGTTTTTCTCATGGTTATACCAGGGTTATGGGTTTGGAGAAGCAAACCACAGAGTATGTTTTCCTCATCAACTTGACATGTTATTATGGACATATGAGATCAACATGACTTTTCACTGATGCGATTAACCTTGATCATTTGATTTAGGTGGGGTTTGCCAGGCTTCTCCACTGTGGAGTTAGTATTTTTTACTTTTCTATACTCTATTTTTTATGCAAATCACTAAGTCCAACCCATGCTAAAAGGCAGGGTGGGGGTGGGGTTTAAGCTCCACTTCCTGGATCCAGGATATCTGTTTACAGGTTTTTGAATTCTTCTAAAAGAGAGATGTGTCCCCTCTCTCCTGGATGATATTTTGAGGTGTGGATGTAATGGCATTCCTCTGAATCAGTAAGAGGTCTATTGGTGTTTGTTTGGGAGAAGTATACACTTTGATTTTCCTATGTAGTTCCTTGGAATCATTAAGAGACATGAGGAAATTTCTGGGACAGTCATTTCTGCAACATCAGGACAAAAGGACCATATTCTTTAGATCCTCTTGGTTTTCCTCATGTAGCAACCTAGATCCTGTACCACTCCTTCAAGATCATGCTTCGGGTACCCGGGATCTTGGAATTCTCTGCCTAGATGGTCCTGCATCCACTTCTAGGACCTCTGTGGTCCTCTTCTCCAGGTCTATCTCCAGAAGGTAGACTGGGCCACTGATGTGAGGATAGTCAACAGCTGCTGTGGACAGAGTCTGGATATGCATTCTCATTGTCCACATATATGTGAATAGAGGTGCAGGATCGAGCTAGGTTTGGGAAGGCAAGGGGACAGTCCACAGCTCAGAGACTATGATTTCTCCCCTTGATGCCATCCTTTGATGTCATGTTCTGATACAGTCCTGGGAATTGTCATTTTGAATCTGGCTATCCAGGTTGTTGGGAAGGTGTATCTGTTAAGATAGGATAATAGAACAAATTTTATTTAATAGTTTGTTTGCTGGGCTTATAATTGAGATACATGGCATGTGGACCTCCATTTATACTATTGCCCTAGGCTCTGAAATACTAGAGGCAGGCCTGTCTATGCACAAAACTAAGTGAAGAGAATGTTGGGGCTGTTGGCCATAATCTCTCCAACTCCAACGCTCTGGAATGCCCTGCCCTCCAGATGACAGCTATGGCCATGACTGTGGGAGCTTCCCTCTGGGACACAGAGTGTCCTTTAAATTCTTTTAGAGCTATGAGTGGAGGGGCTCCTCTACTGTCACAATAGAGGCCCTGTCTTTGCTTTCATCTACCTAAAATCCTCTTTTATTCACTTAACTCTGTTCTTACTGCTCTTACCTATTCAACCCCCCATTACCTGAAATTCTACTTTCCCCATAACATTTTCCTTGGTTATACAAATCCCTTCTTCAGAAATGTGATATTGCTACTCATTTGTAGTTGTGGTTCTCCCCAGGTCACTGCCCTTTTCCTGTGTGCACTTGGAATGCAGTGGTCCCAAACTCTATGTTATCCCAACTCACAGTGAACTGAGAACTTAACATAACTTTGTATTCAGTATGGCTAAGTGTAACTATTCTATCTTAAAATCTATTTAAATAAAAATATTTTGTTTTATTTTTATTGTATTTTAGGGGGGGATACCCATAGTGGGAGAGGGAGAGAAAGAATTTCAAGCAGGCCCCACACCAAGTGTGGAGCCCAGTGCAAGGCTCGATCCCATGACCCAGATATCATGACCTGAGCCAAAATCAAGAGTCGGATGCTTAACCGACTGAGTTACCCAGATGCCCCTAAATGAGAACTATTTTAGAGCAAGGCTGAGAGAAATGCTTAAGAATAGGTACAAATAGATGGTTATTCACTAATCGTTATTGATTCCTTAATAAAATCATGATTTTATCCTAGGACTATTAGAATGTTTTCTGTAATTCTCTGCAGTCCCTTTTTGGATTCAAAAGTTACTTAGGGAAAGATGAGGAATTCTAGGATTTCACGTAACCCTAGCAAGTGCCAAAATCCTATCGTCATATCTGAATTCAAGAGACTTATTGACTCTTTTAAAAAAATATTTTATTTGTTTATTTTGACAGGCAGAGATCACAAGTAGGCAGAGAGACAGGCAGATAGAGAGGGGGAAGCAGGTTCCCCGCTGAGCAGAGAGCCCGATGCGGGGCTTGATCCCAGGACCCTGAGATCACGACCTAAGCCGAAGGCAGAGGCTTTAACCCACTGAGCCACCCAGGCGCCCCGGCTCTTTTTATTTTATTTTTTTAATATTATGTTTAGTCAGCCACTGTACAGTACATCATTAGTTTTTGATGTAGTGTTTAATGATTCATTAGTTACATATAACACCCAGTGCTCATCACAACCTATGTCCTCTTCAATACTCATCACCCAGTTAGCCCTCTCCCCACCCTCCTCTCCTCTGAAACCCTCAGTTTGTTTCCGGGAGTCCATAGTTTGTCTCCCTCTCTGATTTCTCCCCCTTCAGTTTTCCTTCCCTTCCCCTGTGGTCCTCCATGCTATTCTATATGTCCTACATATGAGTGAAAACTTATGATAATTGTCTTTCTCTGCTTGAGTTATTTTTCTTAGCATAATCCACCTCCAGTTCCATCCATGTTGATGCAATTGATAGGTATTCATCTTTTCTTTTTTTTTTTTTAATTTCTTTTCAGCGTAACAGTATTCATTGTTTTTTCACCACACCCAGTGCTCCATGCAATCCGTGCCCTCCCTAATACCCACCACCTGGTTCCCCCACCCTCCCACCCCCGCCCCTTCAAAACCCTCAGGTTGTTTTTCAGAGTCCATAGTCTCTCATGGTTCACCTCCCCTTCCAATTTCCCTCAACTCCCTTCTCCTCTCCATCTACCCTTGTCCTCCATATTATTTGTTATGCTCCACCAATAAGTGAAACCATATGATACTTGACTCTCTCTGCTTGACTTATTTCACTCAGCATAATCTCTTCCAGTCCTGTCCATGTTGCTACAAAAGTTGGGTATTCGTCCTTTCTGATGGAGGCATAATACTCCATAGTGTATATGGACCACATCTTCCTTATCCATTCATCCGTTGAAGGGCATCTTGGTTCTTTCCACAGTTTGGTGACCGTGGCCGTTGCTGCTATAAACATTGGGGTACAGATGGCCCTTCTTTTCACTACATCTGTATCTTTGGGGTAAATACCCAGTAGTGCAATTGCAGGGTCATAGGGAAGCTCTATTTTTAATTTCTTGAGGAATCTACACTATTCATCTTTTCTGATGGCTGAGTAATATTCCATTGTATATAGGAACCACATCTTTTTTAATCTGGAGATGTCCAGATTAGAAGGAACTGTTCCACTTTCCTTGTCCCTCCTGACACTGTATTTTTCTCAGTAAATTGTTAAAATTATGTTATTCTTCTTATTTTTTTTAATAGTTCTGCTTCTCTAAAGACCACATATTCCTCTTATGTGTTTACTAATTATGTTTTGAAAATAGGGCCACTATGGCTATGATAGAATATAGGTAAAAGAGGGTAAAAAGTATCAAGGTTTTAAAACAGAAATATGAAGTGATTTCACCATGAAACTTTTATAGCATTTTCTTTTTCTTGTTAGATTTTAAAATTTAGATTTAATTATTTAACATATAGTGTATTATTAGTTTCAGAGATAGAGTTTAGTGATTCATCAGTTGCATGTAACACCCAGTGCTCATTACATCATGTGCTCTCCTTAATGCCCATCCCCCAGTTACCCCATCCCCCCAAAAACACCCCTCCAGCAACCCTCAGTTTATTTCCTATGGTTAAGAGTCTTTTACGGTTTTTTGCCCTCTCTGATTAATACCTTGTTTTATTTTTCTCTCCCTTCCTCTAGGCTCCTCTCTTTTGTTTTTTAAATTCCACATATGAGAGAAATCACATGATTATTGTCTTTCTCTGATTGACTTACTTCACTTAGCGTAATACCCTGTAGTTGCATCCACGTTATTGCAAATGGCAAGATTTCACTTTTTAAAAACTTAAAAAATTTTTATTAACATATAATGTATTATTAGCCCCAGGGGTACAGGTCTGTGAATCACCAGGTTTACACTTCATAGCACTCACCATAGCACATACCTTCCCAATGTCCATAACCCAACCACTCTCTCCCTACTCCCCTCCCAAGATTTCATTTTTGACGGCTGAGTAATATTCCATTGTTTGTTTATGTGTGTGCAAGCACGTGCCCACGTGTGTGTGCATTTCTCTGTGTGTGTGTATATCACATCTTCTTTGCCCATTCATCTATGAGTGGGAGTCTGGGCTCTTTCCATAGCCTAGCTGTTGTGGACATTGCTGCTATAAACATTGGGGTGCAGGTGCCCCTCTGGATCACTACCTTTGTATTTTTGTACAAGTAGTGCAAATTGCTGGGTCATAGGATATAGCATATATTTTCAATTTTATATAATTTAACATATTCTTTCTTGCATTAACTTGTTTCATTCATTCAACAAATCTGTATCAGATATCTCCTATTATATTAGGCTGTGTTCTAGATATAGTAGTGAACACCTAGGTAAAAATTACTGCTCTCACAAAGCTTCCATTTTAGGTAACAGGCAGTAAAAAGAAATAAGTAAATTAAACACACTTTTGGATGGTGGTAACTCTTTTTTTTTTTAAATTTTTATTAATTTGACAGACAGAGATCACAAGTAGGCAGAGAGGCAGGCAGAGAGAGAGAGAGAGAGGAGAAAGCAGGCTCCCCGCTGAGCAGAGAGCCCAAGGGGCTCGATCCCAGGACCCTGGGATCATGACCTGAGCCGAAGGCAGAGGCTTTAACCCACTGAACCACCCAGGTGCTCCTGGATGGTGGTAACTCTTAAAGAGAAAAATAAAACAGGAAAGAGGACTAGGAGGTGCTGTTGGGGAGTTACAATTTAAATAGGATGACCAGAAAGGCCTTAAAACAAAGGTTCCAGCAAAGACTGTTGGAGGTGGGGAAGCAGGGCACTTGGATCTGGGAGAAAAAGCATAGGAAATAGCAAGTTCAGAGTCTTAGAGGGAGCAGGACCTGGTGTGTTCACCAAGCAGGGAAGAAGTGGGTGGTTACAGCAGTGAGTGATAGGGGTTAGAGAAGATGATGCTGGAGTGCCAAGTGGGGGCCAGTTTGTGTGTGCAGGGCCCACTTTGGCTTTCACTCCACTGTGATGGGAGCCAGTAATATCATTTGACTTAGGTTTTCAAAGGGTCACTATGAGCTGCTTGGGGAAAAGCATCCAGGTAGAGCAGCAAGAGAAACCAGTGTCCAGTCAGGTCCAGAGGCTGCTGCAGTAATGTAGGGCTGGGGTGATAGTGTGGGCCTGTGTCAGTCGTTGAACAGATCCTGAGAAGAGGTCAGATTGTAGAGATACTATGTATATGTATGCTTTTTAAAAAAAATAACAAGTTTATTGAAATATACCACCCACTACACCCCTTCAAAATGTACAACTCACTGGCTTTTAGTGGATTCACAGATTTTTCAACCATTAACACAATACATTTGAGGACATTTTCAACACCTTAAAAAGAAACCCTGTACGCCTTAGCCATTACCCCTCAATCTCCTTCCCTCAGCCCTCATAGTCACTAGTCTGTGTTCTCTCTCTGTAGGCCTGCTTGTTGTGGACATTTCATGTAAATGGAAGCATACAACATGCAGTCCTTTGTCACTGGCTTCTTTCAGTTAACAGAATGTTTTCAGTCTGGATTTATTTTGAAGATAACGCTGAGAGAATTTGTTGTCTGATTAGATGTTCAGTGTCAGATGAAGAAAATAAAAATGATTCCAGTGTTTCTAGTTGAGCAACTGAGATGGGGAAAACTGTAGCAAGTACAGGTGTGGGGGATTGTTAAGAGTTTATTTTTAGAAATTCTTTTTTTTTAAAGATTTTATTTATTTATTTGACAAAGATCACAAGTAGGCAGAGGCAGGCAGAGAGAGAGGGAGAAGCAGGCTCCCTGCTGAGCAGAGAGCCCAATACGGGGCTCAATCCCAGGACCATGAGATCATGACCTGAGCCGAAGGCAGAGGCTTAACCCACTGAGCCACCCAGGTGCCCTATTTTTAGAAATTCTAATTTGAGATGCCTATTAGATATTTAAGTTGAGAAGGTAAATTGGCATTTGATACATGATTTAAAAGTTCAGGGGAAGAGATCTGACTAAAGATGAAAATTTGGGAGTGATCAAAATATGTATGTGAACTTTATGTTAGTGAGTTTTTTTTTTAATTAAATTTTTTATTTATTTTCAGCGTAACAGTATTCATTGTTTTTTCACCACACCCAATGCTCCATGCAATCCGTGCCCTCCCCAATACCCACCACCTGGTTCCCCCACCCTCCCACCCCCGCCCCTTCAAAACCCTCAGGTTGTTTTTCAGAGTCCATAGTCTCTCATGGTTCACCTCCCCTTCCAATTTCCCTCAACTCCCTTCTCCTCTCCATCTACCCTTGTCCTCTATATTATTTGTTATGCTCCACCAATAAGTGAAACCATATGATACTTGACTTTCTCTGTTTGACTTATTTCACTCAGCATAATCTCTTCCAGTCCTGTCCATGTTGCTACAAAAGTTGGGTATTCGTCCTTTTTGATGGAGGCATAATACTCCATAGTGTATATGGACCACATCTTCCTTATCCATTCATCCGTTGAAGGGCATCTTGGTTCTTTCCACAGTTTGGCGACTGTGGCCATTGCTGCTATAAACATTGGGGTACAGATGGCCCTTCTTTTCACTACATCTGTATCTTTGGGGTAAATATCCAGCAGTGCAATTGCAGGGTCATAGGGAAGATCTATTTTTAATTTCCTGAGGAATCTCCACACTGTTCTCCAAAGTGGCTGCACCAGTTTGCATTCCCACCAACAGTGTAAGAGGGTTTCCCTTTCTCCACATCGTCTCCAACACACATTGTTTCCTGTCTTGCTGATTTTGGCCATTCTAACTGGTGTAAGGTGGTATCTCAATGTGGTTTTGATTTGAATCTCCCTGATAGCTAGTGATGATGAACATTTTTTCATGTGTCTGATAGCCATTTGTATGTCTTCATTGGAGAAGTGTCTGTTCATATCTTCTGCCCATTTTTTAATATGATTATCTGTTTTGTGTGTGTTGAGTTTGAGGAGTTCTTTATAGATCCTGGATATCAACCTTTTATCTGTACTGTCATTTGCAAATATCTTCTCCCATTCCGTGGGTTGCCTCTTTGTTTTGATGACTGTTTCTTTTGCTATGCAGAAGCTTTTGATCTTGATGAAGTCCCAAAAGTTCATCTTTGCCTTTGTTTCCTTTGCCTTTGGAGACATATCTTGAAAGAAGTTGCTGTGGCTGATATCAAAGAGGTTACTGCCTATGTTCTCCTCTAGGATTCTGATGGATTCCTGTCTCACGTTGAGGTCTTTTATCCATTTCGAGTTTATCTTTGTGTACGGTGTAAGAGAATGGTCAAGTTTCATTCTTCTACATATAGCTGTCCAGTTTTCCCAGCACCATTTATTGAAGAGACTGTCTTTTTTCCACTGGATGTTTTTTCCTGTTTTGTCAAAGATTATTTGACCATAGAGTTGAGGGTCCATAGTTTGTTAGTTCCTGGAGGTCATTGTTGGTTCATGGATGCCTGCCGGATTACACGGACCTTCCCTACAGACATCCCATGTTCATATTAGTGATATTGCTGCCCATAAGTTGCCTTGTTCCCCACTTCTGCTGACCTTGAAGCTCAACCAAGATGGCAGGCTCCACATGAAGGAGCTTTTGACCAGCCTGATATAGCTCTTTTAAGCTATCTTGTGACCTTCCACAGTGACAGAGGTGCTCAGTCTGCAACCCTGCTCCTTGACCCACTCTCTGTACCGTGTTTCTCCCTACCCACCACTCTCCCAACAATTGGATCTTTTTCTTTCTTTGTCTCCTTTTCAGTATGTGACATGTAGTATCATCTTCTCACCTACACTAAACCTTGGGTTGTCAGATCAGCCATCCCAATCCTCTTCTCCATAACCTTGCTGTAGAAGAATCTTAGGAATGCCTGTCACTCTTCTGCCAGCTAGTGACCGTCTTGCCTGTTACTCTTTACCTCCAAAGCAGTTTCTTGGTCTCAGCACTACTGACATTTTGGGCTGCATAAATCATTGTTTGGGGGCTTCCCTGTGTACCGTAGGGTGCTTAGCACCATCCCTGGTCCCAGATATTACCAGATGTCAGTAGTACTCCACCAGTTGTGACAACCAAAAATGTGTCCACATACTGTCCACTGTCACCCGGGGCATAGTCCCTTCTTCCCTCCATTTGAAGAATAGGGCCCTAGAGGAAAATGTGGTCATTGTGACTATGGTCCCTTCCATTTCTAAAATTTGATTATTTTGTATCTACTTCAAGATGTCCTTCACTCATTCATATACCTAACCTTTTAATTCCTTCTATTATACTAGACTCACTAGATTGTGGTCACGCTCACTTTTCTCTTTTAATTTCTCTGTTCTTTTTTCTCCCTCTTGTGAGTTCGTCTAGGAGCCATCTGTGAGCCACAGAATAGTGGTACTTGTGGAAAATAAGTGTAAAAATTAAGTGTTGTGCAAGAAAGAGGAAAATCAGAAGTTTTAATTAAAAAATTTACCCTGAAAAATTAATACTAATTATCTTTAAAGCTCTTAGAAATATATATGCCTCAGAATCTGTAAAATCATCTCTTCCTACCTCCTATAGTCATTCGATTCGGACTCTTCCTAAAGGACCAAATTAAGTTGAAGGAAAGCCTTTTTGGATTTAATTTAACATTGTTGCCATTGATTAGTAGTATTGTAGAAGTATGGCTTCCCACTCACAGGATCCACCCTGGCTACAGAGGGAACTGAAGGGATTGTTTTGGGATAATATACTTGAAGTTCCAATAAGTGACTTTGAGATGAACTCTTGGGAACCGCGTCTAAGCTAGTGACAGCATCTGCTTTTCATGATTGAATTACAGCATAGAGTCAGTGCAGAGAGGCAGGTGGTGAGTTTTGTGGAACTGAGGGTGTTCCAGTGTGGCTTAAACCAGTTTTGTTTCTAGCTCAGGAGATGGAGCACTGAGAGGAACAGTGTTACAGATGCTTCCTGGCATCACCCAGCAGCATCAATTACATTTTTCACTAAGTGCTAGGTTTTATGAGGAGTTAAAAAAGCATTCATGGTCCTCAAGTAATGTTCTGTCTATGGAGGCAGGCAAGAAAAATAGATGTACAGAAAATGCAAATCTATATAACTGCATGTTTGTTTCTATCATTCTGAGAGCTAAATAATTGTTGCTGTTGGAAAGAGAATGAATAATGAGAGCCAAGTGGGGTCAGTCAATAACCCCCCAGAATAAATTGCTAATCAGAAGTGGAGCTAGCACAGGCTGATGAATAACAAGGTTACTTGATCTGAAGAAAGAACCTGCTTCCTCTCATGTCGGTAATTATATCAATATAGGAAAAGAGACAACTTGGCTTTCATTGGGTTACAGTCAGATGATGTTGTAAATCAATTACCCGTTCACAGGCATCCTCTCCCACAGTTGCCTGCCAGGGGTATAAGCAGCAGCTGACCCCAGTGTGAATTGCCCAGGCAGCTTAATGATTGCCTTTGTACCTAGCGTATGTCTGCGCCAAAGAGCTTGGCCTCAAATCCATGCAGAGGCGTGCTTTCAGAATTTACCGTGCACAGTGATTACCTGGGGATCTTGTTAAAATGCAGATTCTGGTTCAGTAGGTGTGTGGGGGAGCTTGGGATTCAGTTTCTAATAAGATCCCAGGTGATTCTGGTGCTGCCATCCACAGAACACATTCTGACTGGAAGAATACCAGGAAGGAGAGTCTGCAAGGGGAGAAATGAGTTCTATTTGAAAAGAGTGGGAACTGAAATAAGAAATGAGTGGAATTCATCCTTTTCTGTAGTCCCTCTTGTTTTGGATTTTTCTCTTCCCTTCCTTCAGGGATGTCCACCTCTTCTCTTGCCTCCCCTTGACCTCCTTTATACACACTAGTCCAGGAGATCTGGATTCAGTTGCCATAACCTGGAGCCTGGGCATTGGTCTTTGTGACTGCTCCCTATGTGACTATCCCCTGCAGATCAAGTGCAGATACACTGGTTTATCATCTTCTGAAAACTACTTATGTTGATACTTGAACATGTGTTAATTCAACACATAGAATTGTCATATGCTGTTGAAATATGAACAAATCATTTTTGGTGGTGAGAAGCTATCTAATATGTAACAGTTTATGATTGCCCATGAGAAGTAGAGTGGCCCTGGTTTTTACCTGGATGTCCAGGCATTGGCAAAGGCCTCAAAAGTGGACCCCTGCCCCCAGTCCGTTTGCTCACAGCAGCCGGTTCTCCAGGTCCTCAACAGCCTGTGGGTATTCCCGGGAGCTTGTTCCAGGTGCAGAATTCTAGGCCCCTGTCCCAGACTACTGAACCAGAATCTGCATTTTCATCAGGTCCTCCCTTTCACTCTTGAGCACATCACCTTCAGAACGCTGTCCTCACTGTGTGCCCTCACTCCGTGTGGATAGGCCCTGAGCTCGGGACTCCAGCGTCCCTGTTCAGAACAGAGGCGCCTGCTGCACCTTTACCCGCCCTTCCTCCTTGTGCTCCTGCTGCAAGTTGCAGTATGTCAGACGGTGGAGTAGCATGAGTCATCCCGTGAAACCACACACTTGTTGGGTGGAAATTTTTCTCTTATGAAGCCAAGTTCTGCTAAACTGAATGTGTCTTTGGGTCTGCACTCATTCATGAATCCCAGGGCTCCGGGCAGAGCAGGGCCACACTGAGAAGTCCCGCTCAGGTTGGTGTGCAGGGTCTGGCTGATTATGGTTTTGAAGCAGCATCTTGCATTCTTGTCTGAGGACTTCTGCTCAGAGATGCCCACGTAATTAACAACAGTTTGGGTCTCTGTTGCTCCTTTCTGGAATATCATCCTGACAGCCCAGATTATATGAATGTCCCCACTGATGAATGGAAGTGTCTGTACTCAAAAGCGAACATGCCAAAGGCAGCTCAGACTATTTTTCCCCCTGCAGCTTCCTGTCATTTGTGGTGTTCTCTTCATAAACCACAGGGCTCAGCAATAACTAGCGGCTGTTTACAGAGCTCCGGTGGTAATTAAGTCAAATTGGATCTGCTCTCTTAGTATGGTGAGGGCATATACTGACATCCATTATGTACAAGCTGGTTGGGGGGAGAAAAGCAATTCTTGTCAGTTTTGATACATGTTCAAGCTGGGGAACATGTGAAGGAAGAAAATCTTCTGTGGGTGAAAATAGTATGTGGTGTGAGAAACAGAACTGCCTTTGGAACTCTGAGGCCCTGAGCTTCTGAAGAGAGGAGAGGAGAGGCCAGATCTCTGGTTGGCATGAGAGCAACACAGTGGAGTGGAAGTGGAAGTGAAGCGGACTGGAAAGTGCTGGATGGATTGGAGAGAGACTTCGTGGGTAGTGTCAACACTGTCTGTGTGAATGTTCCAGAAATATCCCATTGAGAAAGGCAGTATTGCCCCATCTCTCCCTGGTCATCTATATCACTTCATTGTTATTGTTCTTTCATAAAATTGATCACCTTGTGAAGTAACCCTATTTATTTTGTCACTTGCTTATTGTTTGTCTTCTCCACTAGAATTTTAGCTACATGAGAATAGGGACCTTCCTTGTCTTGCTCCTTGCTATCCTTTTGGTGCTTGGTACTGTGATTACAAAATACCAGGAGCTGTATTAGTTTCTTAGGGCTACCCAAACAAATCACCACAAACTGAATGACTTCCAATAGCACACATTTATTCTTTCCCAGATCAGAAGGCCAGAAGTCAGAAATCACGGTGTTGGGAGAGTTGGATTTTCGGGGAGGCTCTATGGCACCATCCCGTCCATGCCTCTCGCCATTAGTGGTTGCTGGCAGTACCTGGAGTTAGCTCCTTGGCTTGTGGCTGTATCACTCTAGTCTCTCCCTCCATCGTCACCAGACCTTATTCCCCATGTGTATATCTGTGTGTTCTCCTCTCTTGTGGATTTAGGGTTCACCCTACTCCAGAATGACCTCATCTTAACTAATTGCATTTGTGGAGACCCTATTTCTACATAAAGTTATATTCTGTGGTTCTGGGTGGATGTGGATTCTGGGGGAAGCACTATTCAAGCCACTACACATGCTCAACAAACATTGTTGAATAAATGAGTCATATGAGATTTCCTTTGACCATCAGGTTTAAGGCCCAGAGTAAATGGTGGAGAAAAAGAAAGGAAAGGGACACCTTTGGTTCTAAATAATCTTGGGGCAGTTCACGTTGTCTGCTGAGTGCAAAAGCCCATTGTTCTCAGGAATACTGCAGTCGGAAGGCATTGGAGAAGGAACATTGTGTTTTACTATGGGCGGATTTTTAAGCAAAGGCAACTGTGATGTTAGGGCTCTGGAATTAGCTCCCATGTACAATGGGGTGAGGGGGAGGTTGGCGCTCTAACACTGGATGTAGTGGTGGGCTTCCTGAAGAAGCTGAGTGTCCTGGGGGCACCAGCAAGGAAGAATTTCAAAGAAAATGAGAGCACTTTTGCACTAAGTAATTATTTGAAAAAGCACCAAAATCATCATAGTGAGAAAAATGAGAATTGAGTTGGATTTCCTAATACATAAGCTATGGCTTTGGATTGTTTTAATTTTGAATTTTTTATAAGTTGGGAGTACTATAGTTTATCACTACTCTCCAGTGATTTAATCTCAGCCTTATTGAATCCTTGTATTTTTGAACCCTCAATCAGAGTAAAGTATGGGGCTGGAGAGATAGCTGCTCTTTCTAGGCTTTTCGTAGTTTCTGCTTAATGAAAGTTTTAAGTAAACCCCTTAAGTTTGAAAACTGGTTTATGTAAGACAAAGCTCAAATTAAGTTAGGACAAAAAGATTCAAGAGGTTCTTCCTGATGATACGGAAGTCACCTTTCTTGAGGTCAGAGTTGTATTTCTGAGACATGTTGCCCAGAAGGGCCAACCAGTGACCAAGGATACAGAGGAATCTGTGTCCTAGTGGAGATGCTGAGCGGGCTTGTATTACTTGATGTCCATTCCGAGTAAAGTACAATATCCTTCCCTTCTCCCACCTGAGTTTGGCAAGCCTAGGAAGAATCAAGGTGCAAGCAGGGCACAGTACCTAGGGAGTGGCCTGGCCTGTGCATGCTTGGATGGGTGATGTCCAACAGCCAGCTGAAGATTTTTTTGTCTGCATTGTTATTCCCTTGAATGGCCCTTAGCCTCTCTATCATTAGACACTATATTCTGGTCTCAGCCATTCTTTAGGGTGTTAATGTTCAGGGAAAAAGACGACAGACCAGACAACTAGTTGTGAGCCAGCAAGTGATGACCCACAGAAGGGACAAGTAGCTGAGAATAAGATAGTGGATAGAGGTGGCAGGTGACAGTCACGACAGACACCTGTGGAAGTATCTCCATAAAGATTCAGAAATAGTTGAGGGAAGAAAATTCCCGAAAGAGTGGGCTTCTTGAAGTTCTGCAAAATGGGTTCTTGGAGCAGGTGTTCAAAGCAGGAATGACTGATGACAACTCAGGACATTGGGAACCTGGGTTGCACACTAATTCATATTCCTCCAAGAGTCGCTCAGTTTTCCCTTTCAATATATCCTGATTCATATCGTCTGCTGTTGTGTCCCACCACCCCCCACCCGGCCCCTCAACTTACCGTTCTTCACTGACCACGGCTAATTTGCTTCTTCAGCTGTCCTGCATGTTGCTTATAAGGTGCCCCATCAACCAGCACTGCACCAGCCCCATGCAGCTGAGCGGCCGAGGTCTGGTCACCAGCTTCAGCAGCGCTGTGTGTGGAACTCATGGGCCTGGGGCTTTGCCAAGACCTGAAGGGCAATCGGTGATGTTCACTAGCAAAAGTGCTGGCTGTGGTAAGGCACTGCAGGGACGAATAATTAGCATGTGATTTTTAAAAAGTGTTCCTTCATTCAGAGTAGCTGTATTTGTTTTTATGTAAATAATGGACAGTATCCTGTTGTGTGGACTCTGGAAATGAATGTTTTAAAGCATGTGTCCTCTTAGAAAATAACTGGCAGTTTGCACGCATTTGCATTTTATGGTTATTATTCTTGTGAGTAAAGTGAAAACGTGGTCTACTGTAATGAGTGACTTGGAGCCTCCCCTTAAGGTGAGGAGCTTTGCTCTGTTCCAGGGTGAGGGAGGCCCAGGGTTGCTTAAGCTACTTGCACATGCAAAGTCTTCCATGGGCATCTGCTTGATCCTGAGGACCCCTTCTGCTTTGGAGTCAGTGACATCTTCTGCTCTGCAGTAGAAGATTGAGTTTGAACTTTTTATGGGTTCTGATAGCAGCTGGGGATTCCTTTCCGCTTCTGTTTTCCTGCCACCCACAGCCTCCCAAGAGGCAGGATAAAAGAGAAGGCCTTTGCACTTCCTTTCTTCTCTGACTTTGATTTCCTCCTCTTCCTTTGTGTTTCTGAAAATTTTAAAACAAGCAAACAAATAAAATACTATAGTTCATCCCCTTCTAAGCCTTGCTCTCCTCTGGTGTTTACCCCCCTTTTTCTTGCTGACTTTCTTCTCAGTTCCTCATTCTCTTTTCTCTCTTTTTATGAGGGTTTGGCTGCCTCAAAGTCGAAGAAAGACAAGTGGCTCAAAGTAGATAAATGTTTCTCTCTCAGATGACAGTATGTGTTGGTGGCTGATCAGGAGGGCTGGGCAAGTCGGCTCTGTGTAGAGATCTAGGGACCCAGCCTTCTTCAAGTTTGTTCTGTCACCCTGTGCTCCTGGTCAGTGTTAACATTCCATGTCTGATTTCCCTCCCAAAGGAAGGGACAAGGACGATGTGCAGATAAAGCACAAGTGGGTAGGTCCTGAGAATTGTCCTCAGTGTTTCTTCCACTCACATCCTTGTGGCCATATCTAGCTACAAGTCTAGTTGGGAGAGTGGGTGTCTAGGTGGTAGCCAAGTGTTCCAATTAAAACTAAGGGGCTCTTCCTGTCCCATCCATGTTGCTACAAAAGTTGGGTATTTGTCCTTTCTGATGGAGGCATAATACTCCATAGTGTATATGGACCACATCTTCCTTATTCATTCATCCGTTGGAGGGCATCTTGGTTCTTTCCACAGTTTGGCGACCATGGCCATTGCTGCTATAAACATTGGGGTACAGATGGCCCTTCTTTTCACTACATCTGTATCTTTGGGGTAAATATCCAGTAGTGCAATTGCAGGGTCATAGGGAAGCTCTATTTTTAATTTCTTAAGGAATCTCCACACTGTTTTCCAAAGTGGCTGCACCAACTTGCATTCCTACCAACAGTGTAAGAGGGTTCCCCTTTCTCCACATCGTCTCCAACACACATTGTTTCCTGTCTTGCTGATTTTGGCCATTCTAACTGGTGTAAGGTGGTATCTCAATGTGGTTTTGATTTGAATCTCCCTGATGGCTAGTGATGATGAACATTTTTTCATGTGTCTGATAGCCATTTGTATGTCTTCATTGGAGAAGTGTCTGTTCATGTCTTCTGCCCATTTTTAAATATGATTGTCTGTTTTGTGTGTGTTGAGTTTGAGGAGTTCTTTATAGATCCTGGATATCAACCTTTTGTCTGTACTGTCGTTTGCAAATATCTTCTCCCATTCCGTGGGTTGTCTCTTTGTTTTGTTGACTGTTTCCTTCGCTGTGCAGAAGCTTTTGATCTTGATGAAGTCCCAAAAGTTCATTTTCGCTTTTGTTTCCTTCGCCTTTGGAGACATATCTTGAAAGAAGTTGCTGTGGCTGATATCAAAGAGGTTACTGCCTGTGTTCTCCTCTAGGATTCTGATGGATTCCTGTCTCACGTTGAGGTCTTTTATCCATTTCGAGTTTATCTTTGTGTACGGTGTAAGAGAATGGTCGAGTTTCATTCTTCTACATATAGCTGTCCAGTTTTCCCAGCACCATTTATTGAAGAGACTGTCTTTTTTCCACTGGATGTTTTTTCTTGTTTTGTCAAAGATTATTTGACCATAGAGTTGAGGGTCCATATCTGGGCTCTCTACTCTGTTCCACTGGTCTATGTGTCTGTTTTTATGCCAGTACCATGCTGTCTTGGTGATCACAGCTTTGTAGTGAAATAAGTCAAGCAGAGAGAGTCAATTATCATGTGGTTTCACTTATTTGTGGAGCATAACAAATAACATGGAGGACAAGGGGAGATGGAGAGGAGAAGGGAGTTGAGGGAAATTGGAAGGGGAGGTGAACCATGAGAGACCATGGACTCTGAAAAACAGCCTGAGGGTTTTGAAGGGGCGGGGGGTGGGAGGTTGGGGGAACCAGGTGGTGGATATTATGGAGGGCACGGGTTGCATGGAGCACTGGGTGTGGTGAAAAAACGAATACTGTTATGCTGAAAAGAAATAAAAAATTAAAAAGAAAAACTAAGGGGCTCTGTATCAAAGGAAGAAATTTGAGAATGATATGGGGAGACAAATACCCATTCCCACCACACCACTTAGTGCTGTAAAACTCTGTGTTGACAATGATTGAGCATCGGGTAAGACAGACTAGACTGCAAGCTGCTCATGGAGAAGAATAAGGAAAGTGATAAACTGTTTCAGTAAGTCCAAATATATCCAGTGCCCAAGGCATGCTCTATAAATATACCAACCCCAGAACTATCACTCAGAAGATTCTATGGGTAGCTTAAGGAATTAAATGTCATGGGCATTGATGCCAAACCAGCAAAGGTGCCAACACACCTCTTCCTTTCACTTGCTGTCAGATTTTGACAAGTGACTTAACTTGCCTGAACCCGGATTTCCACAAGTCTTAAGTTAGAATAATAATGATACTTACTTTATTGTAATGATTAGAGGTAGTATAGGAGAATTGATTTTTATGATGCATGGTACAAGGTGAGCTCTCAAGAAACATTGACCGGGGCCATTACCCACAGAAATTGTTTTGAAAGCTATGCGTGGTCTCCCTAAATCAGAAATCCCCAGGTGGAAATGGCAGTTGCTCAAGTGCCCATGATGGAATGGGGTGGCAGTGAGGAGCTGCAGGAGCTCCTTGTTGTGGAAGGCTCTTTTGTGGGGGTTAGATTGAGTGTTTCTAGAAGGAAACTCTGAGGACAAGTAGCCTGTTTGGGAGGTGGTCCCAGCAAACACTGGTAGGAAAGTGGGGAAGTGAAGGAAGGAAGAGAAGGAAGTCAGTAAGGACATTGTTGACCAGGTTCCTGCTGTGTGCAGCCAGGTCTCAGTCCTGGGGAATTCTGGGAAACAGTGTAGAAATGTCTCAGGTTGTTCCATTCGTGGAGATAGCATTCTACCAACTTCTACCAGTTATTTATAGAGGTCTGCTCCAGGGGATATTAACTTCCTGGTGCTTCTGCCTGCCCTGACACTTCTAGCTGAGTGGGCCAGAGAAAGCCACCAGGCAAAGAGCCAGTTGCATTCAGCTGGAAGTATTAGATTGGTTAGTGCTGAGAGGGCATAGATGAGGCACCCCAGGGTAGCCTTGGCTATACTGGGTGGCCTAATACAGAGTATAGACCTTCCACCCTATGGTCTGTGGGTGGTGACTATGAAGGTGGTAGAGGATGCCCAAACTCTTGCCTTTTACGGCTATGCTACAGTTTTGTGCATTTGAGGATAATGCAGTCATTTGCGTTGTTTAATAATAAACAGATCCCATTGGTAACCACCAGAAGTCAATGGTCAGGATATTTTATTTTCCCCAAATGGAAGTTGATGTGGTAAGTAACCTTGTACCTCATGGATCAAGGTAATCTGGCAGTTTATCTTGTAATGTAAAGGCAAGGTTCCTACTGTGCTTCTTCATGATTATGGTCATAATGTATTGAGTGCTTTCATGGTACTAGAAACTGTGCTACAATCATTGCCTTATGATCTTATTTAATCTTCATGACTTCCTGAGATCTATACATTATTCCCATTTTGCAGAAAAAGTTGAGGCTTAAAATTTGGGACAAAATATCAAATCAATGCTTCTTTGCTTTTACAAGGCAAGGAAGGCTTATCCCATGAATATACTTGGGAGTGTAGGTGGGTTTGTGCAATATTGCTTTGAACTTCTCAACAAAGATGTCACCACCCACATGGAGACCTCTGTTCTGTCCTGCTCACCCTCTAACTTGGCCTCATCACTCACTCTTTTCTTTTTGTCTTTTTCTTTTTTTGCTTCTCAAATCTCTTAAGTCTGGCAGAAGAAAGATCCTTGCTGGAGGTTAACTTGTCAAAGTAGTGGCATGTGTGATGAAAAGAAGAGCAGAAAGAAACATGAGGTGTTTCAGAAGGGATGTCTCAACCAAACAGTGCCAGTCTTAGTGTGTGGCAGTCAGAAGCAATCTCTATAATTTAGACAGGGAGTGCTCTGTGTAGAAGGCCAGCCTTTCAAATTACTTGAAAAAATAAATCTCGAACTTCTAAAAGGTCTTCTTTCTGTTGAGTAAAATCAGAGAGTTCAGATCAGTAATGGCTTTTTGGTCAGTCTACCTTCACCCTATCAGAGCTGGCCCACCTGGGATGCAGCTCAGTAGCTGTGATGTGTTATACATTCTTGGCCCTTTTGCTAGGCTGCCATTATGCGTGCCAGTGGGGAGAGCAAATTGCATTATGTGGGCATATTTGCAATCGGTTAGCCCAACATTCGACTCCTTTTATGCAGACTAGTAAATAGCCCTCAGATGGTAATGAATTCTAACTGTAACCAGGGAGGAGGAAAAAAAAAATGGGGCCAGTTATTTCGATGTATGAGATTCCATCCCTACAATCCCTGCAATCCCTTGGAGCAGTCTGGTCCTTCAGAGCAGTCTGCCATCAGCACGCATAAATGAAAGGCCTGATTGAATTTGCACTGGGCAGCTCTGGTGAGTGAATATATTGGTAAAAATCCTTGGATGTTCTAGGGGATACTTGTTAGCAACTGGTTACTCCCTGTGGTTTCTCTCCTATAATTGTGCACAGCAGGCTGGCATGAGGAGTGTAACCTTTTTTAGAGGTGTGAAAAAGCATTAAGTTGTGCTATTATTTTGAAGTCATGACGAACACCAAAGTGAGCCACGTGGAGTATAAATACATGGGAGAGTCCACACCGTGAGCTTTTGCAACCTCTTCTTTTTTTCTATTTCCCAAAGCACACTTGCAATTGCTTTTTTTATAGGCTTTCAAGAATAAAATCTGTATGGTAGTTTATGTATGGGTATAGATACATTTAAAAATATTTTCATGGGGGGGGTGCCTGGGTGGCTCAGTGGATTAAAGCCTCTGCCTTCAGCTCAGGTCATGATCTCAGGGTCTTGGGATCGAGCCCCGCATCGGGCTCTCTGCTCAGCAGGGAGCCTGCTTCCTCCTCTCTCTCTGCCTGCCTCTCTGCCTACTTGTGATCTGTCTGTTGAGTAAATAAATTAAAAAAAAATCTTAAAAAAATATTTTCATGGGGTATGGGTCAGAATAAAGCACCAACTTTTTTTTTCAGAATTACATTCATTTGTTAATTAAGCATTAATTGACTCTTTGCTGGACCCTGTGCTGAATGCAAGTACATAAAGACAAAGAAGACCTAGAGAGACTCACAACATTACTTATAAAATAAATTAATATTGCCATATTGCATGACTTCTTGGGTATAAATAATGGAGAGACAATTATAGATTCATAAGCTTTCCAGGTACAAATGACAACCCCTTCAAAAGCACTATTCGTACATAAGATTGTTTACAGTCACATAGAAAATATGTTTTTATTGTAGATATTAATATTTAGACTCCAAATTCCTCTGCTACAGTACTGCAACATAAGATTTTATTAGATTTTTCTTGTATCCAGGGGAATTTCTGGAGTCCCAGTGTATAAATGCTGCTAGCTGGACACACTTACCTGCATTGACTTTACTCTTTCCTTTTCACATACTTTGCGGTGATAGAGGTGTCTCTCTTCCTGTCCAGGCTTATCTCCTGTACCTTTTCTCTGAGTCCCATCCATTCTGACCCCTCTGAGATGTGTGTCTTCAGGCCCTATACCCCTTCCTTCTTCTGTAGAGCTCCCTTCATGCTGAAGTGAGTTCCATCAAGATGTCAAGGTATTCTCAACTCGCCATAAAAAGAAGTCCCCTTCTTGACCCCCAGCTCCTTCCTGTAACTGCCATACCTCTTCCCTTCTCTTTATAATCAGTCTTCCAGATTGAGTTATCTACACAGATTTTCTCCTCCTCTTCCCCCACTTTAAGACAACTACTTCCAAATGCAGCCCCATCACTCCACTGAAAAGACTTCCACCAACCCTCTCATGATCTTCTTGTTACCAAGCTAATGAATAGTTTTCATTTTCATTTTACTTTTATCTGCTTGGTCAATACTGTCAACCACTCTCACCCTTTTCCACAGACTTAAACTTGCGTACAAATATAAGAGCACTCAAGGCAAACTCTTCCGTCAGTACTGGAGGTCCACTAGTGGTGAGTTAGTCACCTCCTCCTGTCTGTGACTCTCCAGTTTCACTTTTTTAAGGACCTATTTTGGATAGTCTCTTGCAGAAATATTCAGTTCAGTTTCAGTATGAGAAAAAAACAAGTAGATTATACCTCACGTACTATTCTTTAACCTGCTCTTTTCATGTGATTTATTTTGAACCCTTCCACCTATCAGCACGTAGAGATCCCATTTTTTGATGAGAGCAGTATCTTGTTGTAAAGTTCCCTCTACTGAAAGTTCCTACTCTCCAGACCATAGCAGCTCCCTATCCTTCTTCTGAAGGCATTTCTGTGGTCCTCCTCGGCAAGGACCATTCCTGGCCCCGTTTGGGGGCTTGGAGTCTCTGCTCCACCTTCTCCGTGGTAGGAGTTCTCTCTTCCCATGCCCTGCCACGTGCTGTTGATGCACTCCTCTCCTCTGTCTGTCTACCTTTCTTTCCATACTTACCTGCTAATTGCGGACTTCTGCTTGAATGTACTGTCTGATGGAGAAGTAAGAATGTTGGGAACTCAGCTTTATATCCTTCTTCATTGTCTTCCCTCAACTTGCTTTTCTCTCTAGTTTCCTATCCTAGCATATGTGATTCCTACCCCACAGATTGCTCATGCCAGACACCTGGATTCATCCTTCCTTTCTCTTTCTTCTAACTTTCACATGTAATCATCAATTCTTAGATTTCAGATTCTAAATATTTTTTGAACACAGTCACTTAGTTATATCCCGGTTGTTACCCCTTAATGCAAGCCATCATAATTTCTCGTCTGAATTATTGCAATAAGCCTCCTAATAAATAACTCTTCCCCACTGTAATCCATTCTCCCCATTGAAGGAAGTTATTTCTAAGACACAAAACATAACAAAGTCGAAATTTCTTCATGTGGTTAATAAGAGACTTCAAAGCTGAAACGTTGTCTCATCTCCTGTCTCACTGAATTTTACACAAGTCAGTTTGAACTTCTTTTGGAGACCTGCACGAACCAGGTTATTTCTCATCTCAGGACCTTTGCTTATACTGTTCCCTTCTTCCAGAGCCCCTTTTCCCTATTCACATTCCCTTTGCTGCACCATGATTAACTCTTATTCACTTTCTGGTTTCAACTTAGATATCATTTTTTTAAGCAAGATTTTCTTTGTTCTCTCCCAAATCTGGTTCTCTATCCATGTCATCTGTCTGCATGTAACTTCCTTCCTACAGCCCCCATCCCACTCATTATGGTTCTAATAACAATGTCTGTTTCCTTATTTTCAGCTACCTCTGTGCTATAGACCTTCTGACAACAGCGATCATCAAACAGCTCTATCAGTCTTTCCTACTACCTAGCCAGCGTAGATTCTCATTAAACATCTTTAGAACAAGCTTCGCACAGTGTCAGTATTGTAGCCAATAAGGTTTATCCGAGGTGTGATTATTGCTAATAGAATAATTCATGAAATGATGTCTTAGCTTCATGAGAATTGACAATTCTTTCCCAATTTTCTTTCTTTTGATTGAGATGGAGATATACTTATGCCATGTCCTTCTATTCTCCCAACCCCTGATTATCCCCAAATTCCACATCTTTTTTCTTCAGAGAACTTAAATAGAAACTGGACTCCTAGGTCCTTCCTTAATAGCATTAGGAAATGCCAAATAACCTTTTCCAGTGTTTGCCCTAGTTTATATGCATATTTCTTCTCTGGTGATGTCCTCTCAGGGCACAGAGGGTCTAAGGCCATTTTCATGTTGGAAACATCTGCATGTATGACTTATCACAGTCATGGGGCTGCAGTATCATTTTGATTCCCATAGGACCCCTTCACCATAGCTAATAGATGACCTAGCAAAAGACTGAATCCTAGAATTCTCAAGAGATGGTTACATGCCAAAAGAGAAATTGGGATGGTAAGAAGAACATAAGATGTCAAGGAAAATTAAAACTGCCCATCAGGTGACTACAGGGGTAAAAACCAATTACTGGCAGGGAAGAGATGTGTGCAGTCAGAAGAGTGATGTGTCTCTTGAGGAACACCATCAGGTCCTGTGTATCCTGGATTTAATCACTAGGGCAAGGCTGGGGTCAGATCAGGGCAGCTTATAGAACTTCATGCTTCTTTGACTTACTGATGGAGCAATATGATGGATCCTCAGAATATTTGGATTGCAGAATTTCTTAAGATTTCTGATTGGATTTGGGGAATGGGAGGAGTGGGGGAGAGGGGTAAAAGGTTTCTAGCTTGGATAACTAGATAAATGGTGGGGCCCCCAAAATCGTGGAAAAAAAAACCAACAACAAGGAGAAGTAGGTTTGAAATTGGAAGATGAATAATGTGATTTTTGAGGTTTTTAGTTTGAGTTCCATGGGGATACTCAGGTGGAGATCCAAGGTTGTAAACTTATGAGAAATAATGTGCCAGAGATAGAGATCTGAGAATTCCTCAGCATATAAATAGTAATTGAAGTCAGAGCAACAGGAAAAATTGGCTCTTAATTTTCTTTGTCTGGTAATTCAGTCAAAGGTGCACTGTTCAACTCTCCTACCTCTTTGCTCAAATTTTCAAACCAGATCTTTACCCTCCTTGGGTCCAATATGATCTCCTGCAACCCCAGCACAGATGGGATACCCAGGTGCCTCTTTGTGTCTAGAAAGGGAATCTGAGAGTGAACATGAGTAGCATAAGAAAAGCAGAGGAGCCCTCACATTTTAGAGGTAAGTGGAGGCAGAGGAGGGCACTGGGTAAACAGAGTAGGACCTTTCAGTAAAGCAGAATGGACTCCAGAAGAAGCTAATGTGGGAGAACTTCAGGAAAGAGTGTTCAAGAAACAACTCTGAATTGCCCTCAGACCTGTTGAAGTATGGATTGCCTCACATATGTTATTGCTGAAAACAGTGACCACAATTGCTCTAATGCTTGTTGTTTGCTACGTTATTTATTCATTTTTAATGAAGTCTCTAGAAGGAGCCAGTGTAAAGTAAGATGGAAGGTTTCCCTTGGGGAAGCCCAACATGTGGGGGAATTAACTACTTGGAGAAATTGCATTTAACGTGATTCATATACCAAGTCTTATCTGGGAAGGGGAGCCTCAGTCAGCTCTTCCTCTGACCCGCATGCATGGGGAGGCTATTCCATTGGTTTTCTACCTTGAGCAAGACTGTTGCCTTAAGTCTGCCTCTGTATTTGAGAACTCTTTCCTTGTATCACTGAGCCTCCTATTGACCACAAAGATGGGTACATGTTACTTCAAGATGATTTTTTAAAAAAAATTTTGTTTTTAAGGTATAATATGTCTTGCTTTTAGAGTTTTAAGTGGATTTTTTTTTAAGCTCTGTTTTAGGTTCACAGCAAAATTGAGAGGAAGGTACAGAGATTTCTTATACATCCCCTGCCTCACACTCCTACAGCCATTATCAACATCTCCCACCAGTGTGGTGCAAGTGTTATAACTGATGAACACTGACACCTCATTATCACCCAAAGTCCGTAGTTTACTTAGAGTTCATGCTTGGTATTGAGCATTCATATGGGTTTGGACAAATGTACAATGCCTTTTGAGCTATGTGTTTGAATTAGGTTGCAAAAATAAGCACTAACTTTTCCATTTAGAAAAACTTAAAAATGTGGGAAATAGATATCCTTAATCCATCTCTTAAGGAAGAACTTCAGAGTCAAGGTGAAGGTCATGATGGAATAGAAAGCCAGTGATACCTGCTTTGTGCATTACTTTGTAATTTTTTAAAAAAAGTCATTTTACATTTTTTCACAGATGTTTTGATGAGGTTGTGTCCCTAATAGTCTCTACAAATCAACAACTGAGTCAGAATACTCTGTTTGGGCAAAAGTGCTCCCGAGTATATGTTCTCTCCTCTTATATTGTTAACCACTGTTCTTTCAGTTGTGAAGTGGTCATTTCAACTACTTGGGGCCATGTTTGTTTCTAGGGCAGTGGAAAAGGAGTTTTGAGTATCCAGCATTGTGTTGGGTGCCTCCCACACACACATTATTGTGTAAGTATTATTATCCTCATTTTCCCCGGGAAGGAACGAATGATCAGAGAAAAGAGCCTGTCCAAGGCCACATCATGCAGGTTGCAAGCATTTACGACTCATAAAGTCCCCAGTGCAAGAAGATTTCTTAAGAAAAAGATGGGGCATACCCTTGATTTGGGGAGCACAGTTCCTTTATTTTAGTGTTATTTTTGTTTCAGCACCAATAACCACAATATTTTTCCAGCAAGATACTGATGTTTTGTCTTTTTTCTCAACTTGCTCAAATGAGTCAGAGACTTTTTTTTTTTTTTTTTAGTCAGAGACTTTTAAAAGCTTAAAACGGTAATTGATTAAACTGTCCTTGTAAAAGCACTGTGGGCTTAAGAAGGTTTGACTGTTCCATCATATTTCAAAGATGGAGAATTATATTTTTAAGATAATTACATGTTCCTTTTGATAAAGCAAAAACATTCACAAACACAGGTGTAGTTTCAGAGGGTCTGCTGAGCTGGCTACTGGCTGTGGTTAGCTTGTGGTAACAAGTCTTGTACTCCCTAGGAAGGAGCAAGTGCTGTAGGATCTTAGAGGGTGAAGGAAGAGCAGACTGGCTTAGTGGGCCCCACTTCATATGTAACTGAATGCTGCCTCTATTTAGAAGGCTGTGAGTGAAGACTGTTAGTCATTGATGGTTAAGAAAGGACATAGACAATCCTGGGAAACATGAACTGAAGTTGTATACCTACTTGCATCATGTTATTTCAGCCTTCTGAAGGCTTCCATAATTTGTATTGCACTAATAATGTTCATTAATTATTCTTTCTCTGTGTCCTTTGCTGGTTTCTTCCCACCATCCAGACTCTACCCTTTCTAGAGTTAGGACCCAATTCTTCCATCTGCTTTCATTATCTTATACCAACTCAGCAAGTACCATCTGGAAGCTGATGACTTCCAAAGCTAAGTCCTCAGCCCAGCTCCTCCCTTAAAGTCCAGGGTCAGTTCTAATGTCCTCCTTGACATTTCCTCGTGATGTCTCATAGACTTCCAAACTCATCATGTCCAAAATGGACTGATCTCCTAATCTCCAACTTGCTGCCTTTCATCAGCCCATTCTTTCTGTATCTCAGTGAAAATCTGTTTTTCTGGTGGCTCATGCTGAGGAACTTTGAGTCATTCTTGACTCTTCTCTTTCTCTCACTCTCTACCTTTAAACTATCAACAACAAATCCTATTGCTGTATCTTCAAAATATATCTGGAAGCCAACTGCTTCTTAACATGTATATTTCTGTCTTCCTGGTCCAAGCTTCTGTCTTCTCCTACCTCTCTGGTGCCTACTATCTGTTCTCGACATAGCAATCGCAGTGATCCTTTAAAATGGGATTTAAAAGATACATTCTTCTGCTCAGAACTCTCTGGTCATTTCCTTGTCACTTGGAACACAAGTCAAACTCTTCGAAATGTTCTGCGGCCCTCACCACCACTGCCCCATTGCCCTTTGCCCGTCCCCCTCTGGTTTACTTTACTCCAGCTACACTACCCTCCCTGCAGGTCATTTAACATGCCACATACACCTGTCACTGGAAGGGCTTGGTAAAGTACATTTCTGGGCCCTACCTTCGGAGTTTGTGATTTATTAGGGCTGGGCTATGATTGGGTTAATTTGCATATCTACAAGATTCCAGGCACTGTGGTTGCTGGTGTTGTAGGATCATACCTTGAGAACCACTGGTAGTATGCCAATAAAGCAGATGTCTGGCTGGCTGGATGGAAGGCCTGCCTGATTTACAGTGTCTGTTGATTTCCAGAAGGTGAATACACCCACTGTGGCCATTGTTAAACTCCCAACATCACATCAACTGGTTCACAAAATTCCTGCAGTTAAACACTTGGCTCTCATTAGCACACAACCAGAATGGAACCATTAGTCTAGAACAACTCCCCAAGCCCTGCTTGAGGGGGAAGTTGGGGAAGAGAGTGATCATTTTTTTCTGCACTTACTATCTGCTAGTCATATGGTATGTTGTTTTAGTCCTTGACGTAAGATGTTTCTCTAGTCCTTATAACAAATCTTTGTGATTATGTCTTTTTGTTTGTTTGTTTTTGTGGTTATGTCTTATTTTTTCCCTTTTTTTAGATGAGAAAATTGAGAAATGAAATGACCTCTCTGAGTCACACAACTGAGATTTGAATCCAGGACTGCCTGAACCCAAAGTCTCCCCCTCTAGAAAAACAAAAAAAAAATTTACCTTGGGTCTCTTTGGGTGGCATTTTATCACTGGGGCTAGGAGATGAAAGATGTGGCAGCTAAAAGTAATCCACAGCATAGGTATATGTAGTCTGACCTTAGGGGTGACTAAAATATTTCAGTTGAATCTCTGGAAGGGAGCCCCAATGAGTAAGCCTATACATGAAGTAAACTATGTGGCAGCTACAACCCTCATTGCTGATCACAGCCCATGGGCCAAGTACAGCTAAAGAACATGTTCTTTCCCTTAGTTACTGCCTAATAATCCAGGAACTAGTAAGTGCAGATCAAAGGAGACTGCAAAGCTCATATATTGAGAATTCTGGTGCCAGGTAATAACCTTCCTTTGAGGGCAAGTAAATTCTCTCAATTGATGGGACAGAAGTTGCTCCAGGCAAAGGCCCCGCTTGTTCCCCTGCTTAATTGCCTCACTACCCTTATTCTGGATTGAGCTTCAATCATTTTACTTTCTAAGCTTGGAAACCCCTGGGACAGGTTTCCACTGGCATGCTTTGCAAGCAACGGGGGCGATTATCCAGGGATCAAAATTGCTTTTCTCAGGTCTTTTCTAGCCAGGCTCAGTCTCTGTTCCTCCAAATTGCCTGGAACGCTGCCCTCTCCCTCACCATCCTGTGCCGGTGGAGACCTGGTCTCAGGCTGGGCGGTCTAGCTGTCTGGCCCCAGTGAAAATATTCGAAGCCCAAGCCTAAATATTACGGACCTTATGCTAACCCCAGCATCCAAGGCATTGCAGAGCAGAGTCCAGTGTGATGAAAATCAAGCTGCATGTTCCTCACACTTTTTATTAGGTTATCGAATGAGGAGCTTCTGGGCTCCAGCTGACCCTGAGACATTTCAGTGGGGCAGGATAGTAACCCTGAAGAATATCAGAGAGGTTCTCATCTCTCTTTTATAGATGTGCAAGCAAAAGACCTTCCATTTCTTTCATCATTACTCATTTATTCATTGATTCATTCAAATGCCTTTAGACAAAATACAGTGGAGAAGTAGAGGGTAACATCAGTCTGGCTGTCAGAGACCAGGGTACAACTTCATGGAAAGCTTTAGGAAGGATTTTTGGTGATGTATTTATGGGAATATCGTAGATGGAAGGAACGAGGAGACCCAAGACAGTTATGAGCCCAGAATGTCTGAATGTCAGAATGCTTTTTTACCTAGCATAAAGGACAAGAATCAAGTTAAAGCCATCAAAAACTAGAGTTTTCATAACTTGTTCTGCTCCATCTCAGGGATTTCTTGTCACCCTCAGGGTGGATTGAGAGATCTGCTGCTATTTCCCTTTCTCCTAGCGGGGCCTCCTACACCTAAGGAGGAAAGAACAGAAAGTGACATAATGCTTTCTGTCCAATAAAAATCTACTCAGAAAGAGTGAAGGCTATTTTTTGTTGGAGTTCCTATCACTACTTCTCATTTGTCTGGGTTCTTTGAAGGGACCTAACAGTGGATAGAATAGCAATATGTCAGCTTTACTATGTTAAAACCTTAGTTTGGGTGATGGTTGTATGATTCTAGGCAAGATGACTAGCTGATGTCTAGCCCAGACTAAACAAGCTCACCTGCCCAGGCACCAGCATGGAGGAACAGAGGTGAGTTAGCTCCTAGCGTGAAAGAAGCAAGATGCTGGGAGAAGAAGGCTTGTTTTATTTTTCTCATTACCACTTCGCTTTCCTGAGGTGGGGTAAGAGAAGGGGAGATAGACCAGGATTGCTGTCCCACTGGGCCCCCTCCATGTAGGATATTAGGAGTGAGGGAGAAGCAATTACTCCTAATATTATACACTAGTCAGCGAAAGAAAAAGTAGCAGGGGGGTGTGGTTGTAGGGAAGGCCTTCCACAGAGACCAGGTGAACTTCTACAAAGCGGGACCATTATAAAACATTTTCAGCAGGGCATTTCTTTCTTTTCTCCCCTCCCCGCGCCCCATGAGATGTTGAGATGGGAAAAACTTAACTCACAGAAACTTGAGTTGCTGGCAGGGTGACCCTGAGTGGGTTCCATTGACCGTCATTTCTGGCAATCATGAATAAGAGGGGATAAAAGAGAAAAGGCCTGACTCAGTGAGAGATGGGACTCTGGGACCTCTCTTTGGAATAAAGAGGATTTAACTTGATTCCATCTCTCCAGGACCTTATTAAATGAAGAAAGGACAATGGGGATTTTGTGTGACAGGAGTAGAATAAGGCTGAGTTTGTACTCTCTTATGCATTCAAAAGAGAAAGAAGGAAAGAAGGACCAAATATGGAATTGGACTTCATTTCCAAGCGTGAACCTTCATCACTTTCATCAGTAGCCATCTGGCATGCAGCATTCTATGGCATTTCTCTAAAATGACTGGCAACCTCCAACAGTTTCCTTGGCAGTGCCGCTGAGAAGCCTCAGTTCTTAGCAATGTGCTAGAAATAGTCAAAGCTCAATACAGGCAGGTAATGACACTTACATAATCAGCACCTTATTTAATCCCAATACAGAGAAGCCCTCATCCCTGTTTGATGCCTCCAGATGCATATTTAGACTTCTTTCTTTTGCCTGTGTCTCAGGAGTCTTTTGGAAAGAGATGCCAGCCAAAGAGAAAAATGACAAACACAAACAAAAATCCTCCCCTCCTTTGGGTTCCACATCACTGTATTCACATACCCTCGTAGCATGTATTATATAGTACTCTAATTACCTATTTATATAGCTGTCTCTTCCAGTAGATTTTAGCACTTAGAGGGGAGAGAATACATCCATTTTGTCTGTTTATCCTCATCACAGAGCACAGATGCTCAATGATTTGGGTGGACAAATGTTTTGGCTTTATACTTTGTACCCTTTGTACATTTGGTTCACAACAGTTAAACCAATCATCCTTTCTCAGAATATAAATAAAACTCTTCACTTTTTGAAGAATGGGTTCTTCTGAAAAGGATTTTTTCCCTCCTAACAAGTATAGACTTTTCCCAAGTTGCTGTGCAAGGAACCAAGCCAACACCCAAAGCGAGTCTGACCAGTAACACCAGGACACTTTCCACAAGCACAAATGTGTTCTGGGGCTCTAGGCAGCATTTGGAACTGGCAATTTTATCTGACTTAATTCAAGAATTGATTCAGGCTTTCAGGAGACCAAACGGAGTCTCTTAACATTTTGGAAGAGAAAAGAATGTACACATGAACAAAATCACACAAAAATTTGAGAGGACCATAAATGTTTATGATGATTATGTAATAAGAAGCTTACTGTATGCCAGAGGGAATGGGAAACACATAGAATGAAGAATGAAGGTTTGGGCAGAGTGAAGATCTTGGAGGAAAAGAGCCCTTAGCATTGGCAAGCTTCTGTAATGTTATATGAAAAAAAAATCTGATTGAGCAAATAACTTTCACTGATTTGACTTGTATATTCAAATAGAGCTCTAGATACTTACTTTATATTACACCTGGTTTCTAAACCTGCTGTTCTGCGTGTATGTGTGTGGGTCCCCTGCTTACCATTTATTCACTAACACCCAGTGATGTCAAATGCTTGACTGAACAAAACAAGTGGGTCTCTAAACCCCAGGTGATGGCTAAAGTATGCAGCAGAATTTAGGGAGAAGTGAAGAACTTAGACTTTATCTTAGAGAGTGTCATCATGGTTTTGGCTTGTTATAGATTTTTTTTGTATAATTTCTCCAACCAAATGCTCTGTTATGGAGTAACTTCTTCAGTAGTCAGGGCTTCCTGAAACTATGTAGGCTCTGATCATATTTGTTTATGTTGGCGTTTGGATGTCCTCCTCCAGACTCCACCTTACAGAAATTCCATTATTAAGATGTACATGTAGGGGCGTCTGGGTGGCTCAGTGGGTTAAAGCCTCTGCCTTCGGCTCAGGTCATGATCCCAGAGTCCTGGGATCGAGCCCCGCATCCAGCTCTCTGCTCAGTGGAGAGCCTGCTTCCTCCTCTCTCTGCCTGCCTCTCTGCCTACTTGTGATCTCTGTCTGTCAAATAAATAAATAAATAGATAAATCTTTAAAAAAAAGATGTACATGTAAATACCAAGAAAATTGGAATATTTGCACAAAACATGCATTTCCCTCTTTATTGCCTCCAAAATAACAAGGATGTTTGGTTTGTTAAACTAGCCAGATAACGCCTTTGGAAAACAGTGTTTGTCTAGCTTGGAAAACACTGAGGCTCCTTTTAAAAGCAAAAGAAAATTCCTCAGTATTCCCTTGGAAGTCCTTGGAACCCAAGTTGATGGACATTGACTTAAGAAATTAAAGTTTTAATGTATAAAAGTATCTTTTAAAAGGGAATATCAAAGACCCATGCTTCCTCTGACGATCAGTTAAGGAAACATACGGTGATCGTTTGGTAGATTTTTACAGTCAGAAGGAAGCTGAGAACAAAGTGTGTACCTATAAATGAATTCTGTTGAGCGCTACCCTCCAAAAGTGAATATTTTGAGTCTTGATTAAATAAATGACAGGAAAGAACTAATGGTTCCTTACCTTAAAGACTTTAAGATTAAAGAGAAGTAACTAAGCTTTTGAATTATATACAGATAGTTATTTTAAGCCTCGCTTTAAAAGTACTTTACAGTGTGCTGGAAGAGTGTGCTCTTAAAGCATGAACTTCCATAATCCACATTATTAAATTGCAAATGAAATATAATGTCAATTCATTAATAGACATACATTGAATGGTGTGAACCCATTGTTTGGAATATGTGTGACACTTATAACTAGGATCCCCAGATAAATCAAAGCTCTGCAGAAAAAGTTGAAGTACTTTGTTTTAATTGCTGGTTTTCATTTTTCTATTTCTCGTTGTTTGTGATGGAATTGTCAGCAACATTGTTGAGAGCTGAGATGACAGATATGATGGGGAGTCCTCTGAGTGTGAGGAAGGAAGGTCTGACAAAACATTTACCTTTGTTCAACTTATTTGTAGCTTACAATAACAAAATATACACAAAAATGCTTTGTTAGAAATACAAAAATATTTTATTATATAAATATGAACTTCTCTTCCTTTTAATAGATTTTTTTTCTCCTTTAAAACAAGTATCATTTTACAGGGCGCCTAGGTGGCTCAGTGGGTTAAAGCCTCTGCCTTTGGCTCAGGTCATGATCCCAGGGCTGTGGTATCGAGCCCTGCATCGGGCTCTCTGCTCAACAGGGAGCCTGCTTCCTCCTCTCTCTCTGCCTACTTGTGATCTCTGTCAAATAAATAAATAAAATCTAAAATAAATAAATAAATAAATAAAACAAGTATCATTTTAAACATTTTATGATAACCTGATATTTTAAAAATTTGAACTATCAAATTACTTATGAACAGGTTGATTTTAACATTGTTCTATTTTAAAAAATAAGAGCTTTCTATTCCCTTGTAACTGCTGAATGAATGGGAAAAGTGTTAATAATTCAGTTGAATATTAATTGTATTTGAATCCTGGCTATTCAGACTATGGTATCGTTATAACAGGATGCCATCCACATTGTGATGGCAGACTCTTAATTTAAAATACCCATACCTACAGGGAAAAGTCTATATTCAAGGCTTTATATACATTCTGAGCATCATCTCTGAATTCTTCTTTATGTTCCTGTCTTCAGCTCTAGCAGTCTTCCTCTGGATGCTGAAAAATAGGCATTTTGATTTTACCATACTGGTTTTCATGCTGTTAAGTATATTTAGAATCCTCTTATTTCAGTGTGGCAAGTTTTTGCTTATTTGGGCCAATTTAAATGTCAAGTTCTCCAAATCAATCATCCTTGTGTTTCTTTCTTCATGCCATGTGGACTATGGCACAATTAATGGGCTTCTTTTGCTCGATAGTAGTAGAATGAGAATGTAGATTTTAGAGTCAGAAATCCATAGTAGTAGATTGAAGGCTCACTCTTAGAAACTGGCTCTGAGATATTAGGCAAGTTACTGAACCACTCTTAGGCTCAGTGTTCTCAAGGAAAAATGGGATTAATTATCCTTTAGGAAGTTTGTGAGGCCTAGAAGAAAATAATATACAGCCTGGTCACTATCATATAGTAGACAGTAAATGGTTAGGATGATTTTTGCTCTATGTATGTTTGTTTCTCATTATACTGACCCACTTGAGGGCAGAGATTGTCTTACCCATGTCAGTATACCCAGCATGTCAAAACATGGAGCAGTGTTGTAGCTTAACACAAGTTAACCAATGATGAAATGAATGAATGGCAGAGAAAGTAAAACCAGTTCCTGAATCCTCGCTTACAGTTTATACATTTCATTGTTTGCCAGCAAAGGGATTTTCTTGATCAATTTGCTAAATAAAACGTCATCTACTTTTAACTAAAAAATAAAATAATGAAGTGATGAGAAAGCCTCATACCCATTTCTAAAGCTTATTATACTCTTTTTCTTTGTAATTATCTTATCCAATTAATTAGAGCCTGGTGCTAAAGAATTTGAAGGCTTTGATTCCTAAATGAAGAAGTTAACTGAGGGTATTCTTAGCCACAGTGAGTTATTTAGAAATGTTAGCCACTATTCTCCTGGTAATTTGGGGTGTGGGCAGGGGGAGAGTATGATCAGCCCAACAACACTTAAAAATTGTGTATCATTATTTTGCCTATTACAGATGGGAATTTTACTTTAGAAATTATGTCCTAAAGATGGCGCTAAGGCTGGAAAACTGATGAATCAGATAATTAGGGAAGTATGGATGGAGAGGTATATGACCCATGACTCCCAGATCTTAACCCCTTCTACTGGATATCCTGAATGTGAGGGTTAATTTTATATATCGACTTGACTGGACCTCATTGCCCAGATAGTTGTCGAACATGATTCTGGATGTTTCTGTGAGGGTGTTTTTGGATGAGATTTACATTTAAATTGGTGGGCTTGGAGTAAACCTTATTGTACTCTTTAATGTGGGTGAGCCTTATCCAATCAGTTGAAGACTTGAATAGAAGAAAAGATGACTTTCCCTGACTGAGAGAGAATTCTCCACAAGACTACCTTCAAACTTTATATGCTACATTGGCTCTTCCCGGTTCTATAGGAGGTTGTCTCTGGACTCAGACTGCAGTTCCTTCTTGAGTCCCCAGCTGCCAGACTCTCCCATCTGATTGTGGATTTGCCATACCTCCATAATTCCATGAGCCAATTCCTTGAAATAAATCTCTCTATATATGTACATCCTACCAGTTCTTTTTCTTTGGAGAACCCTGACTCATACACTGACATATAAAAACTATAACTTTACAAATTGATGATTATTATGTTACTCTCATCTTGTGGCATCATTAAACAAACTCAGCCCAACTTTGGCCCAAAGATTTTTAGAGTGTTTCTCAAAGGGTCGTAACCTGTTAGATTGTATAACCTGTCCAGTGGATGGCTTGTATCAGGCTCACTGGGGGAGCTTGCTGAAATTCACCTTTCCAGGCTTTACCTCAAACATTTTAAATCAGATCTGGGGTTTGGTGATTTGTATCTTTGACCAATTCTTCTGATTCTTGTGCACATAAAACTTTGAGAACCACTGGTTTCTCTGACAGGTGTTTTTTATTTGCCTAGACAGTGAAATTATTGGAGAAGAGCTTCTTATAACTAAGACCAAAACTAGTGACCAAAAAAGGATTCAGCAGTAGGAATAACAAATATTTAGATGATAATTTCTGTATGGATTATATATTTTCTCTTAAATATGGGTTATGGGTAAGCTCTATATTTCTTTTAATATGGAATCTAGTTGTTGTTATTGAATGGGAGTATATGACCAATTCAAATTCAAAATATAGAAATAGCCAAGGTGTAATCTTTTTCTTCTTAAAAAAATTTCTTACAGTATTGGAGTGCTGGGGTGGCTCAGTGGGTTAAGCCTCTGCCTTTGACTCAAGTCATGATCTCAGGGTCCTGGGATTGAGCCCCTCAGCAGGAAGCCTGCTTCCCCCTCTCTCTCTGCCTGCTGCTCTGCCTACTTGTGATCTCTCTCTATCAAATAAATAAAATCTTTAAAAAAAAACCAGGTTTAAAAAAAATTTCATAACAGTATAATTGACATGTAATATCATATTAGCTTTAGGTGTACAACATAATGATTCCATATTTGTATCTATGGCAAAATGATCATCCCAGTAAGTCTATTTTACATCCATCCCCATGCATGGTCACAATTTTTTTCTTGCGATGAGAACTTTTCAGATATACTCTTAGGAACTTTCAAATATGGAGTACCATGGTATTGACTATAGTCACCAAGCTGTACATTATATCACCATGACATATTTTTATGTGGTAACTGGAAGTTTGTACTATAATTCTTTTATTTAAGAGGATGTGGGGAAGATACCAAAGAAATGTACAAAGATGTAAAAGAGGTGGGAGGATGACCCTGCAGCCCATGAAGGTGAAGCAGGTGACTGAACAGAACAGCAGGCAAATGGGGACTGCAACTTGGGGCCCAGTTTTTAGAAATGCTCCTTTGGGAACTGATGGAGCATGTACAGTATCCAGCTTCTGGCCGTTGCCAATCCTTAATTTTCTAAAGGAAGGTGGCGGTGGGGAGGTGGAGAGGGATGGACGCTGACTCTTGTGTAGGTGCCAATTGTGTAATGTGTAACATATGGGATATGCTTTTCATCAGTGCTGTGCCAGAAACAATCTGACCCACCTGGTTGAGAAACGAGTGGGTTTGTGAAACAATTAGCATATGGAATAGATTATGAAGAAAGTCATCTTAGCATCTGGTTTACTGAAACCCCACATTTCCTATAACTCTAGGACATAAGGAGAACAATTCCCATAACAGATTAAGGCCAATAACATTTGAAGAATGACTTGTTTTGACCCAGGGTGACCCTTGTATTTATTAACATGGTATTGATTTCCTGTTTGCTTTTTCTGAGTCAACATGGAAAGTGATCTTTAACCCCTAAAAAAGTTATGGGGACTAAATAGTCAGACAAGTGGGTGTTGATGAAAGAACCTGATTCTTTATATTCATTTCGACTTCTCTGTGTGCTATTCATACGGGTTGATGAATTTTTCAGAGAAAGGCTCACTGGTTAAGTTCAGAGTGCTGACAAGTAGTTAAGAAGCTCAGAAGCCCGATTCTCTCTGCCTTTTATAACCAGAAATTTTTGGAAATAAAACTATGTAAAATCTTTAGAAGTTTAGACTATCTAAGATGTTTTTAAATCGAAGGGTTTGAACTGACATGTTTTACTCTTCAGAGAAATATAGTCAAATGATTTAGCTATTTTAGGCAGAAGGATCTGTTAGTTTAGAGGCCTATAAATTCTACATTTAATTTTAGTACCCTTGGGAAGAGAATTAACTATGAAAAAAGAATCCAATGTCCTATAATTGCTATTGAACAAACAAAAAAACACCACCTCTCCCAAACAAACAAACAAACAAAAAAGCTAGTTGTAAAATCTGAAAGCATTTTTTAATTTTATCTGGTTCATGGGACAGGTTAAAATATAAAATGCAAATAATACATCCACAAAGTTGTTCTGGTGCAGAAGCTGACAAACTGGCCTGCAGGCCAAATCCAACCTGCCACCTGTATCAATATGGCGTGTGAGCTAAGGTTTTTGTGTTCTCAGAGTGTTGTAAAAAATATGATAAAGACAAAGGTGCAACAGAAGCCATGTGTGGTTGCAAAGCCTAAAATATTTACTATCTCTCTCCTTCCAGAAGAATTTGCTGACTCCAATCCAGTCTAAATAAGGATATAGTGCTGTTTGGTCATCTCTGTGATCCCAGGGAAACTGCTTGTCTACTCTGAGCCTGCTTTCTTACCTGTGACTTTGGGATGATTAAACCTGGCAGTCTCACACAGGAAAGTAAATGCAGAGGGGGTAGTTTGAAAACCATCACCTGCAACTAGATATTAGTTTGTGGTATCATCAAAAACTTGGAGCCTCCTTCCACTGAGAAATATGAGTTTTGATGGACTGCTTTTAAATTCGGTGGGGGAAAAGGATACAGACTTTTATTTTGTGGTGAAATTATTTTAGGGACAGCAGTTTTCATCCCATTATTTGCTTTGAGCTCACATTGGATATTGTCCCCAAATTAGACTCTGGTACTTTCGACCACGTCTGAGCTCTGGCTTCTCTTTGTTTGGTACACAAAGTCTTCCTTCACAGATTGTGCCAGTTATGCCTGGAAAAGGGACTGTGCTTCTGAGTAAAGGAAGGAGAGACTATTTAAGATACTTGAAATCAAACTGTTTTTACCCTTACTTTGGAGACAGGAAGGTGACATGAGGTTCTGGGTGCTGGGAAATCACCAAGGTTTAGACACAAGTGGAATGCCAGTGTCTGGAACAAGAGAACAGTGGAAATTAAGATTTAATTACTCCCGAGAGCTGAGAAAGTGCACCCACAGCCAAGGCAAAAACTGTTGGGGGGGGTATCTAGTGGCACGGAGCAAGCAGAATGAGGCGTCAATTACCGACAGATCAAACTAATGGGAAGGACCATGATTTAATACTCACTCCAGATCTGGGTTAACCACTTTATGTGCATTATCTCCTTTAATCCTCACAACATAATTGTGTCCATTTTATAGGCGAAGAGAGAAGTTAAGTAATTTGTCTAAGATCAAGCTGGACAAGAGCAACCGGGAATTTCTCCAAAAGAGAAGCAGGTACAGAGCAGGCAGGAAAACGGATAACTGACCGAGGCCCTGAAACCTCAATCTTGATCAGTAAACATCTGGATTCTATCATGTTGGTTACATCTGTCACCCTCGTGATACCCTACCTAAAATGAGTTCGACTGAGAACTCTGCTGGTGGTGATTACAAACCTGATTGAGTAGTGAATTTGAGGCCGACGTTTAGAGAGTAGTGGTTTTTTTTTTTTTTTTTAACCACTCACTTGCAAGTCAGTGAAATGAAAAATAGCCACATTTTTCTCTCTTGATTAAAGTAGGTGCTTTACTAGGCATTAGCTTAGTTTACTTGGAAGTAACAAAACCTCAAATATTTTACCTTTCAGATTAGTGTGAATCTCTCCACAGTTCATAGTAATTCAGGTAATTCAGGAGAGGGCTTGCTGTGCATGGACTCATGGTTAGGGGACCACCCCCATCCCTATTTAGGGATACATCTGTCTTCATGTCTTAGCAGTTCATAGTGTTGGACATGGAAGAAGTTTCAGGGAATATTTAGTCCAATCTCCTTTCATAAAAGGAAATGGAGACGCAGAGAAGCTATGTGATTTGCCTAATGTCATGCAATGCACTTGGCATTGTGGACGGAGCAGTGGCCATGAGCTGTGCATCATCATCTGTAGCTCTTGCCACCTCTAAATGCCCTCCCTGTCTGCAAGAAAGACAGATCTGAACCCCTATAAAAGCATATTCCTTGAGGAATCCAACTGGCCACTTGGTGGCAAAGTGGCTACATGGGCCTGCCCTGGAAAGGCTGGTGGTTCATCCTCAGGGATAGATATCTGCTCTGGGTATGTGTTTGTTTTTCCTGTCTGCAGAATCTCAGCCAGCATCACTACTCTGGGACTCATAGAAAGCTTGACCAACAGATATGGATTTGATTAGGGATCCAACATTACAGCAAAGGAAGAGTGGAAGTGGGATCAGGCTTATAGCTTCTGCTGATCTTATCACATTCTATACCATCCATCATTCAGAAGGAGCTGACCTCAGAAAATCCTGGAATCGTTTGGATGTCTGATGCACTAGCTTGGAGGCAACTCTGTGAAAGGATGGAGGGCTTTCCTTTAAGAAGCAGTATATACATTAAATCAGAGCCCTTTCTATGACACCGTGTCCCCAATAGGAAAAATATACAAGTCTGGGAAATACGATTAGGTCACTGGGAAATCACTCCTGGTGCTTTTTCCCAGTGGAGATTTTGTGCTTTCTGTCCCTCACACTCTGGGCTGGAAGGCTTGAAGATGATAACCTTCTGCCAGAGGCCTCAGTCACATCCTCTTGACGTTCACGTTACCTCTGCCACCAAAGCACTGTAGACAGTTTGTGTCCAGAGTCAGCAAGCAAGAAGAAGTCACCACACTGTCCTCAGGGGCAGTAGAAATGTTTGCATAATGGGGCCAGGGGGAAGTGTGTGTGCAGCCTTCTGATCCACTTTGGCATCTGCTGGCATCCCCTTAACCCACTGCATTGTGGGGTAGCCATCTCCTACCCAGAAGACTGTGATTTCCCAGAAGAAAGGAAAGTTTGCTTCACACTGCCAGATGAGCCACCAAGCTCTGCCATGGTGATGGTGGAGGATGAGGGAATTTCTAATAGATGGTGGAGAAGGGAGAGGGTGAGAACCAGCTGTGGCCCTGAGACCACTAACCTTGAGTAAGAGATGGTACCCAAGAACCATGGAGGAGCTTCTCCTAAGACCATATATAGAATCAATCTCTGCTGCACAGTGGAGTGTGGTAGCCATGAAAATGAACTATCAGGTTTTCTGCTCCAGGAGCATGATTGACAATCCCTGCTGGTGTCCTTCTGGACCCACCACCTTATTCCTGCTGGAGCCTCACTTCTACAGGCTTCTCTCGGCCAATGACCAGCACAATGGGTGACTAATACAGGCCCTTTTCCCTCTAGGATATGGACAACTTTGGCTTGAGTCCTTCCCATTGACCTAAGACTTTCTTGGACTTTCTGAGACTCTCCCTGCCCAAACTCCTTCTGACCCCTACTTCACAGGACTCTGACCTGCAACCACCTCTCAGGGTTCTTGACTGCCTTCTCTGGTTCCCTCCCCTGCTTCCTTTACAGGGGCTTCTTCCAACACATCCCTGGTGTATCTAATTCTGTCTTGGTTTCCACCTCTCAGAGGTCCTGAACTAACACAGATGTGCTCTTGGTGTTTTCACCGAGTCTCCTGTCACTGATGCTGGGTGTGGGCTGCCTCCTGGCCTGTGTCTTCCTTTCCTCCCTGCCCCCCAAAAACATTTCTCAGTTGTCCTGACCCAAAGATTATCTGTTATGGAGTGGACATCTCCCAAAGGCCAACTTGTTGCTCCTTTTTTTCTACCACCTGCTCAGATTATTTTTTTTTAAGATTTTATTTATTTGTCAAAGAGAGAAAGAGAAAGAGAGAGCACACAGGTAGGCAGAGTGGCAGGCAGAGACAGAGAAGCAGGCTCCCCTCTGAGCAAGGAGCTGGATGTGAGACTTGATCACAGGATCCTGGGACCATACCCGAGCTGAAGGCAGCTGCTTAACTGACTGAGACACCCAGGCATCCCTCAGATTTTTTATGTCTAAAACCTTGAGTTAAGCTCCTTAAACCCTCCTTAGTAGACTACCTACTCCCCTTAGTCTCTTTACTTGAAGTGCCTACTCTTTGTCATAGTGAATCCCTTGTGACTGAGAGACATCCTCAAATGTAGTAGTTGATCCTATTCTGCAGACATGTGCAGATCCAGACTTACCATGGCCTTGTAATGTCCCTCATGAGTCCAGCACTCATTTCAGGGACTCATTTAATCTCGACAGCAGTTCCATGAGGTATGGGCTCTTGGTATCCCCTTTTTATAGGTGAGGAAATAAGGGAAGATCATTCAAATAACTTGCCTGGGAATACACAGTTAGTAAATCCTATGAAAGCAGGATTTGAACCAAGGCCATAAGTGGAAGAGAGAAAGGAATTGATAATTAGAAGAGGAGATTAGGTCAAAGGAAAGCCTCTTTTTGCAGCCACAATTCTGGACCTATTTTTCTTTTAAAATCTGGAACATGCATATGTTAGACCAAATGATTTTCTGCTTGCTCGTTCATTTATTTTCTTGCTTGCTAGTTTGTGTGCATAATGATAGAGGGGGAAAAAAAAAAAAAGCACCCGCAGAGCTGCAGACTTCTCTGTGACTCTTTGTCTTTCTTGCTTTGTCCCCTCTCAGCTCTTCTGGGGTCAGAACTTAGAATACCACAGCTCCTGGATAGTCTTAGCTGCAGATATGCCAGCCTCTCCTATAAGCCCTGATACTGCAGTAATCCGATCGATTTCTCTCTCTTGTTCTTTGTTTTTAAATAAAGATAAAGAGGATATACAACCTCTTGTAAGACCCTGCACACCACAGAGCTGGGGCAGATGGATGCTTCTCTCATCTGAGTGTGTGGACACCATGTGTGAACCCTCTGGCAGTGGCACTTGTGTGGGTAGGGATGAGTCTGGAACAGTCTCAGTGAAGTCCCTTCATGTCACCAGCCTGAGGCCCTCCTGACACCCAGCATGTCAGAGCAGAGTTAGTTGGAGCCTGGAGGATTTGTGCAGGTGGGACAGAACAAAAGGACAGAACGAGCTGATCAGCTTTAAACGTGTAGGCGGCTGAATCAGGATTAACCTTTTCTGGCTTTTGTGCTGATGAGATTCAGAGAGCCCTGCACATTGTCTAGCTTACAAGAAGACTTTCTGCTAAATAAGATCTGTGTCATAAATATTAGGCTAGATATGCTCTACTGGTTGAAAAGTAGTAATTCCCCGAATTGAAATCTGTATGTTAATTTCAAATTCTGTTTGAATTAACTGGAATGGTATTAGGGAAATAAAAACGTTTGTCAGTACGTTTTAAGCTTTGCCAACAGGAAAGGCAAAACACTGCAGACATTTTTCCCACCCTCATTTTTCAGTGTATCTGTGGAGGATGTCCTCTTTCTTCCCACAAAATAATTAAGTACTTGATGCCACTTGATTGTGCTTTGTGGACTATGTAGTAAGTGCCTAAAAGCATGTACCCAGATCAAGTCTCTGTAATTCTAGTAAGTGGCTAAGGCTGAATCCACTTTGGGGGATGTAATATTTGTAAAGTTTTACTACATGCCAGGCACTTTCTTTTCTTTGTAAACCTTTTCACTTCTTCAAACATCCCATGTTCCAGTGAGGGCTCTGGCATCCAGAGATGTTAGGTAACTTCCCTGGGGTAGGTGGCAGAGCCAGCATTTAGATTAACACATTGTGACTTGAAATCCAGCGCTCTCTTCCCCCCATATGTTAGTGGATTTATTGTGGAGTCTCTGCAGGAAAGGGTGAGATGCCGAGGGCTCTGGAAGCAGAAAAACCCATGATCAGTAGGCGTCTCTGTGTCTACGCTGGTTGTGTGACCCTCGGAAGCCTCTTAATCTCTCTCTCTCCCTTTTTCCTTATCTTTAACAAAGTGAGAATTTTTAACACACTGAGCTCCTTCAGTGATGACTGACGTGTAGTACTGACATAGCATGGGTAAAACCTTGAGCCCGTTGCCTGGTTTGCACTCAGCTCTCCTGCACTGGTTCCCAGCTCTTTTTGTTGTTGGAGTTGTTCCCCATCTTAAGTCAGGCCATTGGATGCTGATGGCAGAACAAGTAACAAGGAATAGATGCTTAAAATTTTCACGCCTTTTTTTTTTCCAAAGATTTTATTTATTCATTTGACAGACAGAGATCACAAGCAGGCAGAGAGGCAGGTAGAGAGAGGAAGGGAAGCAGGCTCCCCGCTGAGCAGAGAGCCTGATGCGGGGCTCCATCCCAGAACCCTGGGATCATGACCTGAGCCGAAGGCAGAGGCTTTAACCCACTGAGCCAACCAGGCACCCCAATTGTCACCCTTTTTGAAGTAAGTTTAAAGCCTCATGTTTTACCATATCTCCTCTTATGGTGGAGGAGTGTATTATACACAAGCGAGGTTACATAAGAAAAGAGAAATAAAGTTGCTTCTGGGCTGATAGAACCCTGATCAGTACCCACTAAAGGTAGGACCCGGGTACTTAGTGGCCTTGGATCATGTCACCATCTGAACCCCCCTAAGCTTGTTCTATTATTTATGGTTTTTTTTTTTTTTTTCCTACCGGTTCTGCAGATCTCACTAGATCAGACCAGAAGTTTGGGGTCAAAGTTAAGAACCCTGTAGTGCTAGGATTTGGATATTTGGTGAGCTAAGGTGTGGAATGAGATCTCAAGGATAACGTAAAAGACTTGCCTGCACTTCTCATGACCCCATGCCCTGTGCTGCGGATTGGGCTGCGAGAGAAAACTGCTCTCTCATGAAGAGCTTGGAGTCTTTCACCCCTTGGAGGGGGCCTAGATGGACCCATCAAATTCCGATCTGTAGAAAAAAAAGCAATAGCCCATTTTCAAGCCATGTATAAATACCATATGAGCTAATTTGAGTATGTAATAACTGTGCAGATAAGTCACTGCAGCGTTTGCCTCGTCCCACACTCAGGCATCCATCCATCAGCAGAGTTGGTGAGTACATTGCCATGCACACTTTTACCTCTCATTCCTATTAATGTTGTTCTTAACTTTTCTCCAGCTTTGCCTTCTTTTGGTTATTCCAGCTACCTGTTGTCCTAGAATAGGCTGCAATTTTCATTTCCTGCAAAATAGTTTTTTTTTCTTCTTATCCCTCATATAGATGCCTACACAATACATGCTGTTCGTATAGAGAAAACTTGCAAATATATAATCAAACCATTTCCTGGCTTTATAAATGACATTCAGCCTTCGGGGAAAAGGCAAATCATGCTTATAGTATCCTTGGTCCTTTGAATCAAGCCATAGGATTTCCAACACTGTCAATGCTGCCCAGTTGTAAACGGAGAAAGAAGATAGCAGAATGTGCTCATTTGATTACATAAACATTTGGTTCTAGCCATATCGTACATATACCGTCATGTGACGGTACATACATCACACACAAAGGCTGAGGATTTATTTTGTCTGTCCACTTTATTCGTCTTCATTTTATCGCTTGGAGGTTGGCGATTGTGCACAAATTACTGTGAAAATGTGCATTAGCACCTAGGGAATCTGAGAAAGGGCTTGGGCAGGTGTAGGCAGCTGATGCTGATTTGGGTTAACAGCCTCTTTCTGTCAGTGCCCACATTGTAAAGCTGATTGAAAGTAAGATTGTTCCATCACTCAGAACTTATCATTTATGTGCACATTATATTTTGCGTAAGGATGTATGAACCTGGATAGAGATGTTTCCCAGTCAACTTTTTTTTTTTTTAAGATTTATTTATTGATTTTTTGAGAGAGATAGAGCATGCACACATGGGAGATTGGGGGGCAGAGGGAGAGAGAGAAACCTAAGCAGACTCTGTGCTGAGAACAGAGCCCCCACAGGGAGCTCGATCTCATGACCCTGATCACGACCTGAGCCGAAACCAGGAGTTGCCACCTTACTGACTATACAACCCAGACGCCCCCACAGTCAGCTTTTAATGTGGATTTTCACTGGTGGCCAGGATGGGAATGATTGTTAACCTTTTTACACCTACAATTTTATATTGTTTGATTTGTTACATCAGATATAGTACTTTTGAAAAAAATCCAATAAAATGAAACCAAAGGCAAAATATGATGTTATAAGGAGAAGTTATGAACTAAATCAGTGCTTAAAATTTAATTTGCTTATAATTTGCCTGTGGATCTTATGAAAGTGTATTCTGATTCAATGGGTTTCAGATGGAGCCTGGTTGCTGCCATTCTAATAAGATTCCGGTAATACCAATGCCATTGACCAGTCCACAGATCATACTTTGAAGAGTAAGGGCTTATGATGGGAAATAGCTAACAAGACTTGGTCCTCATCATGAAAAACAAGAAGGAAATAGTGTTGTTTTTTAGTTCTACATCAGTTCCTCCTACAAAAAGAGGGAAGTTTCCAGCAATTTCTCAAGCACAAATTAACTTGAAAATACTTCTTCAGACTGGAGAACCAGCTTATTGGGCATTTTCTTCCTGGAGTGCAGTGCTTACACAGAGGAGGTAGGCCACCTAAGCAATTGTATTGAAATTAGTCAAGATGTGTTTCCTCTAGAAGTATTTGCTTTAGAAGAATTCACTGTGGCCTGTGACCTCAAAGAATTTATGTTCATGTTGTAGAAATAAGACTTAGAAGTCATGTGTGCCTGGTAGAAAGTAGTGCTGTTTGCAGGAAAGTGGTAGGCAGGGTGGCTTGAAAGCAAGTATGAGGTAAATAAAAGGGGCCCTTAAAAAGGGCTGGTATCCTCGTGAGAGACTGAACTTGGACTAGACTTATGGATCCAGAAGAGTTGGGTGATGCAAAGAGCAAAGGTTGCCTCTTTAGATGCAGTTGTTGTTTCTAGAAGCTGACTCTTGGGTGCTTGAGAGAAGATGAGAGTTAACTAGCTTCAGGTTTCATATAGCCCAAGTGAGATTAGCCACTGATTAGCTAGGAATTGCTGACCAGGATCAGTTCTGTCCAGCAAAATCTCATTCTCCTCATCACAGCCTCATATTCAATTACTCTGACTAAAATAAGTGTTTGAGTTGTATCTGTCAGATGGTCAGCTTCCTTTGCTCTAGAAGAGCTGTTCATTTAAGTGGATTGGGGGGAAATACTTGGTAGGAAACAAATAAATGAATTACTTATTATATCTTTGTGCTCTTATTTGAAGATTCCATACGGGAAATGGAAAAAGACAGAAATACTGTTTAGGTCAAATACCTGGTTTTCTCCTAGCAGATTAGGCAGACAGTGGGCCAGACTGTCTGCATCTTTGGATTTCACACAGCAAGCATGACTTATGGCTTGTAAAATTTGTGACTTACTTGGAGTGTAGACTTGCTAGTAGTATTTTATCCATTGTCATTATTCACATGGGTAGCTTTTTATAAATATTATCATTCTTGTGTGATTTTACAGTGACTTTTCACTTAGGAACCTGTTGTTTTTCAGTGGGAAACAAAATGTAATTTGTATGAAATCCAGTGAGATGAAAGGACTCCTATAATGGAAACTGGATTTAAAGCCATTTTGCAGAATTGTGTTCATGGTATTAGATTGAAGCTACTCGCATTACCACATGTAATTCAATTATGGCTAGTAGTCCAAAATAGAAGAAATGAATTTTCTACATTTCCAGTTACCTGAGATGAATTGGTGACAGTTTCATTCAACAACCCAATCAGGTCTGTGACCTGTGATGGTATGAACAGGAAAGTATCAATGTATGAGTATTTGTGAATTAATGCTAACCTTACTAAATCAGTGAATTCAGAGTTAACCTGAATTTTCTTCAAAAATTTTGATTAACCATATTTAATGATTCTATTATTCAGACTTAGCCTTTTACATTAAATTATAGGTGTGGAGTTTTGGAACGTGGAGGGGGTGAGATTGAGGATGGAAGAGTGGACCCGAGGAGAAGAACTGTCCAGAGGCTAAGTTTTCAGATCTGGAGACAGAATTCAGTTCCAGGTTCAGATCCCAGTTCTTCGATTACCATCTCTGTGATACCAGTGAGCTGTTTCATTGCATTTCTTCATCATTAAAATGATAATCTAACATCTAACAATTTCAGAACAATTACTAGGTGTGCAATATGCTTCACAAAGCTTGCCTTCTTTAATTACTACCAGTAGAAGCCACTTCACAGAGGTGTGGGGGCGGAAGGTAAATGAAACAGAAATGGCAGTGGCTGCCGATGATGGCTGTGATTTCTCTGGCTCTTCTCATCATGGTCTTCACCGCTATCTAGAATGAAGTCTACATATAAAGGAGGAGACCCACTTGGCTTCTAATCAAGCAGAGACCATCACTGTTTATCAAAGCTAACAGTCTGTGAAGTGCTTATTGAGAGGTTCTTGGATATATTTGAAGGATGTAAATTATGCTTTTCATTCTTCAACAGATAACTTAGAACTAAATGTCTCACAGACTTACTTATATAATCACTTTGTCCAGAATCTTCCTCAAATATCCACAGATTTGTTACACATTTTGAGTCCTGAGGTACTGATGTGTTTGGCAATTACTTAGCAAGAATAATGCGTGTCTTCTAATGAATAAGCATTCATTGGTAAGAGTAAAGCTCCCTGGAGCTCATAAAGCATTTGGTTATGACCATTAACCCTCATATACAGTCTAATTACCTAAAATAAGCAAACTGTTCTGATGGTAGTAAATAAAGATTAGCATAATCCTTAACATTCATTTCGCAAATATTTGCTAGTGCTTCTGTATGGCAGGCACTATTGTAGGTGTTGGGGATTGAGCAGTGAATGTCACAGACAAAAATATCTGTATTCCAGGGGCACCTGGGTGGCTCAGTGGGTTAAGCCTCTGCCTTCGGCTCAGGTCATGATCTCAGGGTCCTGGGATCGAGCCCCGCATCAGGCTCTCTGCTCAGCAGGGAGCCTGCTTCTCTCTCTCTCTCTCTCCCTGCCTCTCTGCCTACTTGTGATCTCTGTCTGTCAAATAAATTAAAAAAAAATCTGTATTCCAGAATTCACATTCTAGTGCAAGAGACAGACATGCAGACTGGTAGCAAATACATACATATGTACAAAGATATGTACAGACATATGTAGTGTGTGTGTGTGTGTGTGTGTGTTGTGTGTGTGTGTGTGTGTGTATGAGAGAAGGGGAGAGCAAAGCTAGATGAGATGGGCTAGGATTAAAGTTTTAAACAGGGTCTGAGGGAGAATGCCTCTGAGTGAGTACATTTGAACACTGATAAGCTCAATAATGTAGACTGTTAGAGATATATCTTTTGCTCATTGTCAAGATAAATGACATCCACTGTGTACTTTGGGTGTCCTGAATATTTACTGCTAGCTCTGTTTCCTGATGTATTAATACCCTGTGAATGGGAGTTAGCCAGGATGAATGACCCGTAAGGGGTAGATGATAGAGTCCCTAGTGGGACTGTATATCTCTAACTCAGCAGCAGTGGCAGGCAGCCAGAACAGGACAGGACTGAAGAAGGGGACTGAGGGTGCTTTGGCTCAGCGAGCACAGGGTTAAAATTTCAACCATCTAGAAGAATTCTTTTTCATTTTTATATTGGCCCTTATTCCTTCCAAACTGTGTTGGGTTTTCTCCAGGACTCCTTTCTCCCAGCTTTTTAGATTTGCCTGCTCCAGAGAGCCCTGGTTCATCTGCCAGATTGGGCCTTTGAACTTTCTTGAACTGAGAAAGGTGATGGGAAAGAAATGGCCAATGAACTCTGTCTGGCACTGTGAGCATATATTCTACCTCCTCAGGAATTATCCCAGGATTGCTGGTTGTACTTAAATTATATGTTTATTCTACTTTTTAATGTCCCATCTTAGTAAGCATTTTACCTTTGTTTTGTTATATCACATTTTGGGGCTTTTGAAATCAGAACAGTTAACAACTTATAGATGTTCTGTCTTCATTTTAGAAAAAAAAAAGATTCATAATTCCTGACAAATATATGTGTATATATTTTAAGTTTAGTTCTTTTAATTAAGTTCTGAATATAAAGTGAGTCTAATTTAAGATAGGGGAAAGGAATGGGAGGAAGGACTATGGTTTCTCTGAGGCATCTTTGAGCACAGTGGTCAAGAAAGAATTCTTGAGATGTTTCACAATGCAAGAAAGTGTTTTTAATATAGCATAGGGACAGGACCCATGGACAGAATGAACTCCACCGTGATTGGAGAGAGTGACTGATTACATAGGGTTTTCTGTCTTATGGAGGTAAAGGTGATGTTAGGGCTCTAGGAAATTGTGTCTGTAGGTTCCTGGAGGTCTGATGAATAAGATTGTTTTTCTTGTGAATCATTAAGACACTTACAGACTGTAAGAGGAGTTTCATGTCCTGTGTGACTGTGATCGTTATCAGTTGACCGTTTGTTTCTCTGCTACCTTTGTTCTTAGTCACAAGGGCCTGTGGAATGTTGTACATACCCCACTTTGGGGGGAGTACGAAAGGGGGTGCAGGTCAGCTCTGGCGCACCCTTGGCTTGCCTTTTGCTCTGTCTTCAGCTTCCATTCTTCCCTCTTCTCCCTCTGTGAAATACATAAGTTACCCTATGAAAGACTCTGGGTCTTTCCTGTTGCTGACTTAAGAGTCTCAAGGGGCTAAAGTTTTTATACCCATACACATACCCCAAACCACACCACTTAGTAAGCCTTTTAAATATGGAATTAATTTTAGAATCTCTTCAGTGTTTTCTTTTTTAAAATTAATTATTTTTATTAACATATAATGTATTATTTGCCTCAGGGATACCAGTTTGTGAATCATCAGGCTTACACACTTTACAGCACTCACCATAGCACATAACCTCCCCAATGTCATAACCCAACCACCATCTCCACAACCCCCTCCCCCCAGCAATTCTCAGTTTTTTTTGTGAGGTCAAGAGTCTCTTATGGTTTGTCTCCCTCCCGATCCCATCTTGTTTTATATTTTCCTTCCCTTCCCCCTAAACCCCCACTCTGCCTCTCAAATTCCTCATATCAGGGAGATAATATGATAATTCTCTTTCTCTGATTGACTTATTTCGCTTGGCATAATACCCCTAGTCCCATCCACGTCATTGCAAATGGCAAGATTTCATTTCTTCTGATGGCTGCTTAGTATTACATTGTATATATATACCACATCTTCTTTATCCATTCATCTGTTGATGGACATCTAGGTTCTTTCCATAGTTTGGCTATTGTGGACGTTGCTGCTATAAACATTCAGGTGCACATGCCCCTTCGGATCACTACATTTGTATCTTTAGGGTAAATACCCAGTAGTGTGATTCCTGGGTCGCAAGGTATCTCTATTTTCAACCTTTCGAGGAACCTCCATGCTGTTTTCCAGAGTGGCTGCACCAGCTTGCATTCCCACCGATAGTGTAGGAGGGTCACCCATTCTCTGCATCCTCACCAACTGTTGTTTTATGACTTGTTAATTTTAGCCATTCTGACTGGTGTGAGGTGGTATCTCATTGTGGTTGTGATTTGTATTTTCCTTTTGCTGAGTGATGTTGAGCCCTTTTTCATGTGTCTGTTGGCCATCTGGATGTCTTTGCAGAAATGTCTGTTCATGTCCTCTGCCCTTTTCTTGACTGGATTATTTGTTCTTTGGGTGTGGAGTTTGATAAGTTCTTTATAGATTTTGGATACTAGCCCTTTATCTGATATGTCATTTGCAAATATCTTCTCCCATTCTGTCTTATCTTTTAGTTTTGTTGACTGTTTCTTTTGCTGTACAAAAGCTTTTGATCTTGATGAAGTCCCAATAGTTCATTTTTGCCCTTGCTTCCCTTGCCTTTGGCGATGTTTCTAGGAAGAAGTTGATGGCTGCTTAGTATTCCATTGTATATATACACCACATCTTCAAGACCTCAGACCTTGCAGCTGAGGTCGAAGAGGTTGCTGCCTGTGTTCTTCTCAAGGATTTTGTTGGATTCCTGTCTCAGTTTGAGGTCTTTCATCCATTTTGAGGCTTTTTTTGTGGGTCATGTAAGGAAATGGTCCAATTTCATTCTTCTGCTTGTGGCTGTCCAGTTTTCCCAACACCATTTGTTAAAGAGTCTGTCTTTTTTCCATTGGACATCCTTTCCTGCTTGGATGAAGATTGCCTGACCATAGAGTTGAAGGTCTATTTCTGGACTCTCTATTGTGTTCCATTGATCTATGTGTCTGTTTTTATGCCAGTACTATACTGTCTTGATGATGACAGCTTTGTAATAGAGCTTGAAGTCTAGAATTGTGACACCACCAACTTTGGCTTTCTTTTTCAACATTCCCCTGGCTATTCAGGGTCTTTTCTGGTTCCATATAAATTTTAGGATTATTTGTTCCATTTCTTTGAAAAACATTGATGATATTTTGATAGGGATTGTATTAAGTATGTAGATTGCTTTAGGTAGCATAGTCATTTTCACAATATTTGTTCTTCTAATCCATGAGCATGGGATTTTTTCCATTTCTTTGTGTCTTCCTCAATATATTTCATGAGTACTTTATTGTTTTCTGAGTCCAATAAACCTAACCAAAGAGGTTAGGTTTATTCCTAAGTATCTTATAGTTTTGGGTATAATTATAAATAGGATTGACTCCTTAATTTCTCTTTCTTCTGTCTTGCTGTTGGTGTATAGAAATGAAATTGATTTCTGTGCATTGATTTTATATCCTGACACTTTACTGAATTCCTGTTTGAGTTCTAGGAGTTTTGGAGTGGAATCTTTTGGGTTTTCCACTTAAAGTATTGTATCATCTGCAAAGAGTGAAAGTTTGACGACTTCTTTGCTTATTCAAATACATTTTCTTGCTTTTTGTTGTCTGATTGCTGAGACTAGGACTTCTAGTACTGTGTTGAATAGCAGTGGTGTTAGTGGACATCCCTGCTGTGTTCCTGACCTTAGCAAAAAGCTCTCAGTTTTTCCCCATTGAGAATGATATTTGCTGTAGGTTCTTCATAGATGGCTTTGATGCTATTGAGGTATGTACACTCTATCTCTACACTGTGAAGAGTTTTGATCAAGAAAAGGATGGTGTACTTTGTCAAATGCTTTTTCTGCATGTGTTGAGAGTATCATATGGGTCTTGTTCTTTCTTTCTTTTTTTAAAGATTTTATTTATTTATCTGACAGAGGGAAGTCACAAGTAGACAGAGAGGCAGGCCGGGAAGGCGGGGAGCAGGCTCCCTGCTGAGCAGAAAGCCTGATGAGAGGCTCAATCCCAGGACCCTGAGATCATGATCTGAGCCAAAGGCAGAGGCTTAACCCACTGAGCCACCCAGGCACCCCTGTTCTTGTTCTTTCTTTTATTAATATAGTGTATCACATTGACTGATTTGTGGATGTTGAAACAAACTTGTAGCCCAGGAATAAATGCCACTTGGTTGTGGTGAATAATCCTTTTAATGTACTGTTGGATCCTATTGGCTAGTATTTTGGTGAGAATTTTTACATCCATGTTCATCAAGGATATTGGTCTATAATTCTCCTTTTTGGTGGGTTCTTTGTCTGGTTTGGGGATCAAGGTAATGCTGGCCTCATAAAATGAGTTTGGAAGTTTTCCTTCCATTTCTATTTTTTGGAACAGTTTCAAGAGAATAGGTATTAATTCTTCTTTAAATGTTTGGTACAGTTCCCCTAGGAAGCCGTCTGGCCCTGGGTTCTTGTTTTTTGGGAGATTTTTTGATGACCATTTCAATCTCCTTACTGGTTATGGGCCTGTTCAGGTTTTCTGTTTCTTTCTGGTTCAGTTTTGGTAGTCTGTATGTCTCTAGGAATGCATCTATTTCTTCCAGATTGTCAGATACATTGGCATATATTTGCTAATAATATGTTCTTATAGTTGTTTGTCTTTCTTTGCTTTTGGTTGTGATCTCTCCTCTTCCATTTGTGGTTTTATTAATTTGGGTCATTTCTATTTTGATAAGTCTGGCCAGGGGTTTATTAATCTTATTAATTCTTTCAAAGAATCAGCTCCTACTTTGATTGATTTGTTCTACTGTTTTTTTGGTTTCTATTTCATTGATTTCTGCTCTGATGTTTATTATTGCTCTCCTCCTTTAGGCTTTCTTTGCTGTTCTTTCTCCAGCTCCTTTACGTGTAGGGTTAGGTTGTGTACTTGAGACCTTTCTTGTTTCTTGAGAAAGGCTTGTATTGCTATATACTTTCCTTTCAGGACCGCCTTTGCTGTGTGCCAAGGATTTTGGATAGTTGTGTTTTCATTTTCATTTGTTTCCATGAATTTTTTCACTTCTTCTTTAATTTCCTGGTTGACGCATTCATTCTTTAGTAGGATGCTCTTTATCTTCCATGTATTTGAGTTCTTTCCAACTTTCCTCTTGTGATTGAATTCTAGCTTCAGAGCATTGTGGTCTGAAAATATGCAGGGAATGATCCCAATCTTTTGGTACCGGTTGAGACCTGATTTGTGACCCAGGATGTGATCTATTCTAGAGACTGTTCCATGTGCACTAGAGAAGAATGTGTATTCTGTTGCTTTGGGATGGAATGTTCTGAATAGATCTGTGATGCCCGTCTGGCCCAGTGTGTCATTTAAAGCCTTCATTTCCATGTTGATCTTTTGCTTGGTCTGTCCATTTCATTGAGGGTGGTGTTAAAGTCCCCTACTATCATTGTATTATTGTTGATTTGTTCATTTGATTTTGTTATTAATTAGTTTATAGAATTTGCTGCTCCCATGTTAGGGGCATGTTTACAATTGTTAGATCTTCCTGTTTGGACAGACCCTTTACATATGATATAATGCCCTTCCTCATCTATTATATCCTTTGACTTAAAATCTGATTTATCTGATAAAGGGATTGCCACCCCACCTTTCTTCTGAAGTCCATTAGCATGGTAAATTGTTTTCCACCCCCTCACCTCAAATCTGGAGGTGTCTTTGAGTCTAAAATGAGTTTCTTGCAGATGGCATATCGATGGGTCTTGTTTATCCATTCAGATACCCTGTGTCTTTTGATTGGGGCTTTTAGCCCATTTACATTCAGGGTAACTATTGAAAGATAGCAATTTAGTGCCATTGTGTTGCCTGTAAGGTGACTGTTACTGTATATTGTCTCTGTTCCTTTCTGGTCTACTACTTTTAGGTTCTCTCTTTGCTTAGAGGACCCCTTTCAATATTTCCTGTAGGGCTTGTTTGGTGTTTGAAAATTCTTTTAGTTTTTGTTTGTCCTGAAAGCTTTTTATCTCTTCTTCTATTTTCAGTGATAGCTTGGGTAGATATAGTATTCTTGGCTGCATATTTTTCTCATTTATTGCTCTGAATATATCATGCCAGTTCTTTCTGGCCTGCCCGGTCTCTGTGGATAAGTCTGCTGCCAACCTAATGTTTCTACCATGTTATGTTACAGACTTCTTATCCCAAGCTGCTTTCAAGAATTTCTCTTTGTCACTAAGACTTGTAAGTTTTACAATTAGATGACAGGGTGTGGACCTATTTTTATTGATGCTGAGCACATTTCTCTGTGCCTCCTGGATTTTGATGCTTGTTCCCTTTGCTGTATTAGGGAAATTCTCTACTATAATTCACTCCAATATACCTCTGCCCCCCTCTCTCTTTCTTCTTCTTCTGGAGTTCCCATTATTCTAATATTGTTTTGTCTTAGGGTATCTCTTATCTCTTGAATTGTCCACTTGTGATCTAGTAGTTATTTGTCTCTCTTTTGCTCAGCTTCTTTATTCTCTGTCATTTGGTCTTCTATATCACTAATTCTCTCTTCTACCTCATTTATCATAGCAGTAAGAGGGTCTATTTTTGATTGCACTTCATTAATAGCTTTTTATTTCAACTTGGTTAGATTTTAGTTCTTTTATTTCTCCAGAAAGGATTTTTATTTCTTCAGGAAGGAATTCTCTAATATCTTCCATGCCTTTTTCAAGCCCAGTCATTCTGGACTGTAGTTCTTATATGTTACCAATGTCCGTATTGATGAGGTCCCTAGCCATTGGTACTGCCTCTTGTTCTTTTTTTTTTTTTGTAGTGAGTTTTTCCACCTTGTAATTTTATCGAGATAAGAATAGATGAATGAGAGAATAAAATACTAAAAGGGTGGCAAAGATCCCAGAAACATTACACTAACCAAAGCAGAAGAGATCCAAAAGTGAGGGGAGAAGAAAGGGGGAAAAAAGAAATAAAAATTAAATAAAAAATAAAAAATTATATATGTATGTATGTATATTTACATATATATATATTAGACTGGTGAATAGAACAGAGCCACCCCCTTGATTTTGGGTGTATTTTGGTCTCTTTGAAAAAACTACCTCCCCAAATTTTAAATAATATATACATACATATATCTGTATCTATATCTATATCTATATCTATATCTATATATATTAGACTGATGAATAGAACAGAGCCACCCCCTTGATTTTGGGTGTATTTTGGTCTATTTGAAGAAACTACCTCCCAAAATTTTAAGGAAAGAAAAACTTACATATATATATACAAAAATAAGGGTAAGCACAATGAAGGGATGGAATATGACTATAAAGATGAAAATTAAAACAAGTTCTAAAAAAGGAATTGATAAGATAAGTTGGTTGGAAAAAGAAAAATAAAAGAGGAAATGTGCTCAGCCTGGAGACTAGAACAAAGCCATGTGCTAGATTAGAGTATATTTTGATCTATTAGAAGAAATTGTATCCCAATATTTTTTAGGAAAAGAAATGTATATGTATACAAAAAATAAGGTTAAATACAATGAAGGGATAAAATATGACTATAACAATGAAGATTTAAAAAGATTTTTTATAGAAAGAAAGTTATTGTTAAGATAAACTCATTAAAAAACGTTAAAAGAGGAAAGAGGAAAAGTTAAAAAATAGAATAAGAAAAAAAATTAAGTTAAAAAAATTTAACTTTGGAAGACTACAGGATCATGGGAAAAAAGCCATGAATTCTATACGTTGCCTTCCCCTAGCACTGGATTTCCACTGTTCTCCTTGATGGGTGAGCTTGGTCATGGCTTGATGTTCTTGCTGATCTTCTGGGGGAGGGGCCTGTTGCAGTGGTTCTTAAATGTCTTTGCCGGAGGTGGAATTGCACCACCCTTGCCAGGGGCCAGGCTAAGTGATCTGCTGGGGTTTGTTCTCAGAGCTTTTGTTTCCTGAACGCTTTCCATACTGTTTGGAGGATGGGAATGAAAATGGCAGTCTCCCAATTTCTGGCCTGGAGGAGCTGAGAGTTTGGGCCCCACTCCTCAGTGGGCCCTCAGAAAAAAGCACTGAATCACTCCTGTCTCCATGGTCTCTGGCCTCACTCTGAGCTCACCTGGCTTGTGACTGAGCATTTCTGTCTCTGGTGCACAGCCCTGTTTGGAGTCTCCAAACCTGGCAGATTCCTGCTGCGCCGCTTGTCCTGGAAGAGGAAGGTGAGTCTCCCTGGATCTGGCACTTGTGGGGTCCCTGCTCAAAGGGAAGTGGTCCGATTATGCCTTGGATCACGGTCGAAGGTAATCCTGATCTGAAAGCTCACTCTTAGGCTCTGTCTCTGTAGCTGGCTTCCCCGCTCCGATACCTGGCATCTCTGCCACACTCAGATACTCCCGATGTTTCTGTGACTCCGCGGTACCTGAGACCACACTGTCCCCGTGAGGGCTCCACCCCCGCTTAGCCTCTGGACTGATGTCCCTCATTGGAGCAGACTTTTAAAAGTTCTCATTCTGTGCTCCTCTGCTCCCCTTGCCTGGAGTCAGCCCCTCCCACTGTGATCTATCTTGCCGTCTATTCAGATTCTGAAAGGCATGTCCTACTTTTCAGAAAGTGGTTGATTTTCTTTTCCTAGAATTGCTGCTTTTCTTCTCTTCTATCTTCTGTTGAGTTTGTAGGTGTTCGGAATGCTTTGGTACCTATCTAGCTGAACTCCTGTGATCTTATGTCATTTTAGTCTACTACTCCTCCACCATTTTGCTTCTCACTCCCTCTTCAGTGTTTTCTTAAGTGGAAAAACTACTTTTTCTAGGCTGGGAAAATGATCCGTGTGGAGAGTCTTACATTTATGTTCTGGCATTTGTCTTCTGAATAATGCGAAACCTATAAAAGGTGGTATAGACTTTAAAAAAAAATCCTTTTTTATTCACTCATTTCAAAAATACTTAATTTTTTTTTGAAATTATACTTACCCTGATATTACTTTCAAATTTCATTTTGCAGTTGGTTCCTCTTGTGTCTTGTAGGGGCCTATTTAGCCAGAGCGACTCTATCTCGGTTAAACAGCCATTTTGTTGTTTGTGCAGTAAAACTTAAACTGACCCTTCCCCCTCCCCCCCCCCAGAGGAACTTACTTAAAAGTAAGTCTGGGAAGCCAGTAAAATATGGTCGACCAGTCCCTGATAACAGAGCCCAAATACAAGGATGGGTCAGGTCAGATGGAGATAACAGAGCCCAGAATGCAAGGACGAGTCAGGCCATGTGGAGACAATCTCATTGGCCAGGCTCAACCACATGGCCTTTGCTCTATAAAAGCTAGTCTGTGAAGCTGGGGGTGGTCGCTCTCTCCATAAGAGATGGCCCCAGCCGGTCGGTTTGATTCTCGGTGCTGGCGTGAAATAAAGCTTTGCTTGATCTTCGCTTTGTATCAGTCTTGCTCCTTTGATCACGGACCCCATCATGTCTCATTTATTTTCATCTTGTCTCCTTCATTTTTATTTAATTTAATTAATTTATTCATTAAGATTTTATTTATTTGAGAGAGAGAGAGAGTGAGAGAAAGAGCATGAGAGCAGGGTGAGGGGCAGAGGGAGAAGCAGACCCTGCCTCTCCCCCTGAGCAGGGAGCCTGACATAGGACTCGATCCCTGGGTTCCGGCATCATGACCTGAGCTGAAGGCAGATGCTTAACGGAATGAGCCACCCAGGTGCCCTTGTCTTCTTCATTTTTAAAGTTCTACTTGTAGAGTCTGTTTGTAGTTGCTTTTTAATATAGAATGATGGCTTTAAGCGTTTTTATCTGTATTGAGAAGAATAAATGAGCCTATACTTCTCTGATGAAGGAAGTTTTATGTCCAGTTGACTTCCATTTGCTGCTCATTAAAGTTATGTGTTTCCTCAGGTACGTCAGAAAACTTGTTTTCTTTCCTCTTGATTCCTGCCCTCACACTGCTTATCTATCCTTGATTCAAATATCACACTTAAGTAGAGTACTTGAGTGCATCTAAAACCACACTCATCTTTCTCTGAAGCCCCACTCTAGGTTTCCCTGTTTCCTTCATGTGCCCCTGTTTTACTGCATCTGAAAACTTCCATCTGCCTTGTTTTCCTTCACCTCCTATCCCTGATATACATGGCAGTCATTCGGGGTCCCATGCCATTGACGCTTCCAATCTACATCCTTCCACTCATCTCATTTTTGTGTCTGTTTGACTCATCTCCCCTTTTGCCCTCACTCACCTCCCTTGTCTCATTTCCCATCTGGATAATATGTACATTAAGGAGGGGACTCTACCTTAGAGCTCTTCTATCCCCAGAAGAGACATTTTCACAATGCAGCATTCAAATTCCGTTTTTTTCAAAGAGCAAAAGGTCATTTCTGATATTTTCCATATGTCTCTGGTTAGAAATTTGAAACTCAACATCATGCAGACCTCTCTCTAGAAGTAATATTATGCAGGTATATTTATTTTCTGTGATTAGTAGTTGACTAGGAGGATCCCTAAGATTTCTTTCAACTTGTAAATTTCTCAGCTTTAAATTTCCATGATAATGGCACTGTAAGCAGATTAATTACATGTGCAACACAGTGTGGGAAAATGTATAATTTAGGGTTCTAATACACATTATTATTTGAAAAATACTTATTTAAATTGAGTAAGAACATCTTTTTTCTCTTAGTTTTTCATGTTAGTTAAAATTAAAGATTTTAAATTTACAGTTGTACATTCTCCTGGAAAGAGGAATTTGTACAATTTGTACAATGTACAATTTACAGTTGTACATTCTCCTGGAAAGAGAAAAAATAGATTTATGAAATAACTATTTTAAGCAAATATTTAAACTCAAGAAGAAATAATCCAGTCTGCCAAATGGTCTTTTAAAGAAAGAAAAGCAGGCATGCCTAAAGTTAACCAATAGTAGTACTTAGTCATAGTAGGATGCAAATCATTTACTCTGAAGAAAGAATCATAATTTATTTAACCTTTCTCTTTTCGACATGAAGAACTTGGGAGCATAGCACATGTATCTTTTAAAACGTTTGCCCAGAAATATGATACATGTGCTTTGGATGGAAAACAGTACATTTTTCCTATGCCACAGTTATAGATGGACTTAGTTTTAAAACATTATTTTACCTAATAGCAAATGATGACAACAATAACAAAGTAACAAAATCCATCACCACTATCACAAAACCAACAAACAAGAACTCCTGTGCCTTTCTTCCACTAACTTAGATGCAGTGTTTTCTAGTGCTGCTTGACTGGGAAAGGGAAGTCAATGTGGTCGTATTTCTTAACTGACTTCTTTTCTCTATCCAACTCTTATATGCACTAATCACCCATTGTGAAAGGAGCCCTGAAAATGCTATTGGACCTATGTCTCCAAAGATAATTCATCATTTAGTTTTGCACTCTGTGGAAATTTTAATTGCCTCTTCTCTGCAGGATTTCTGAATCCTCATTGGACTACAGCTTGCTCCAAGAAGGTGAATTCCTTTGTCTTTATGGTTGGTATCACACATGGCCCTTTGAATTATGTAATTGAGTAAATCTTCAAGAAATCCAGACCATCTTAGTGACCTGATTTTACATTCAAAAACAGAGGAATCATGTGGTAGATTGATTCTCTGCCCAAGCCACTGACGCCTGGATTATACGCCAATCTCTTCCCAGAAATAATTTTCAGTAAAGTTACCAATGACTTCCCAAATTTCTAAATCCAATGGACATGTTACCCATCTTACATGACCTCTCAGTGGTTAACTCTTCCCTCTCTGAAAAATTTTATCTCTTGATTTTCATGATACCATGTTCTTTGCAATCCTTTCTTCTCCTCTGATAGTTCTGATAGCTCTTTCTCTGGTAGATATCTTTACATACCTAAAACAAGGTATCTCCCTGTTTTACCACCCAATAATTATTGGAACTACAGGGCTTAGTCTTGGACCATTTTCTGGTCTTACGTGAGGCTTTCCCTCTAAGCATTTTCATCTCCATCATGGTATAAATTCTAGCTATACAGAAACCCCAAATTTCAGCCTCAAGCTCATATAAAGCTTATATGAAGACCAGAACCACATATATGAAAAGATGTTCTAAATTTCACTTAGGTGTACCATCAACATCTCACTTTTTTTCCCCACGGGTGTTCTTCCCAGTTTTCCCCTGTCAGTACATGGCTCTGTCAGCCTATGTATGTGAGCCAGTAACTGAAAGTCATTTGTGGCTTCTGTCCCTGCTTTACTTCCCACATCCTGATGACTCTTTCTCATAGCATATCTTAAATCTCTCTCTGTCTGTCCCTCTTTGCTTTCCCCACCCTGGATCAACTAAAAATCCTGTTTGCCCTCAAAGTGCTTTCACAGCTTCCTTCCTCGAGCTTCCTGGTTGTTCCTCATCTTCATACCAGCTCTTCAACTTTCATACCTTTGTCCTCTGTATCCAGAATGACCTTTAACACTTCAAATAGCCTTTTACTCCCTTATTTGAATCTTCCAATGGCTTCTTATTGCACTTAGTATAAAACACAAGGTCTTTGACATGGCTGGTGTGCAAGGCAAGGTGAGATCTGGTCCCTGCCTTCTTCCTTGGTGGTATGTTGTGCTTTTTTCTTACTGGTTCAGGATAGGTTCTTAGTTACTTGATTTTGTTTTTGCTAATCTCCCTCCCCTTGCTTTACTGAGATTAAATTGACTATAACATTGTATAGGTTCAAGGTGAACAATGTGATAATTTGGTAAACTTATATATTGAAGGAAATAATTATCACAATAAAGTTAGTTAACACATCCTTCACATCACATAATTACCACTTTTATTGTTGTTAAGGTCTGTTCTCACAGCCGCTTTCAAGTGTACAATACAGTGTCATTAACTATAGTCATCATGCTTTACATTAGGTCCCTGGAATTTATATGTTTTGTAACTGCAAGTTTGTAGTCTATGGCCAACATCTCCTGTATTCCCCAGCCCCTTGTAAGTATCAATCTATTGTTTCTATGAGTTTGATATTTCAAGATTTTACATATAAATGTGATCATACAGTATTTATGTTTCTCAGATTTATTTTACTTAGCATAATGTTCTCCATTCATTTGATGCAAATAATAGGATTTCCTTCAGATGAATAATATTCCTCTATGTGTGTGCATTTGTGTATGTGTATGTATATGATATTTTAAAAAAATTAATTCTTCTGTCTGTAGACACTTAGGTTATTTTAATGTCTTGGCTATTCTGAATAATGCTGCAAAGAATGTGGGAGTATGGATATCTCTTTGAGGCAGCAATTTGATTTCCTTCAGATATATATCCAAAAGTAGGATTGACAATCATGTTAGTCCTATTTTTAATTTTTTCAGGAACCTCTGTACTGTTTTCCATAGTGGCTATGCCAGTTCACATTCCCACCAACAGACTGCCAGGTTTCCTTCTTTTTCACATCTTCACTGGCTTTGTTAGTATTAAAAAAATTATTTTATTTAATAACAAATAATGACAATAGCCATTTTTCTTGTTTTTGATAATAGCCATTCTAACAGGTGTGTGGTGATAGATCATTGTGGTTTATTTTTGCATTTCCCCAATGTTTAGTGATACTGAGCACCTTTTCATATACTTGTTGGTCATTTGTGTCTATTTTGGAAAAATGTCTAAGTTCTTCACCCATTTTTAAATTCAAGATTTTTATTTACATATATATTTTTTGCCATTCCAGTTGTTTGAGTTCCTTGCAGATTTTGAATATTAACCCCTTATCAGATATTTGGTTTGGATGTATCTTCTATTCCCCAAATTGCCTATTCATTTTGTTGATTTTCCTGTTTGCTGTGCAAAAGCTTTCTAGTTTTATGTAGTCTCACTCATTGATGTTTGCTTTAATTGCTTGTGTTCCCATGTCCTATTCAAAAAATCATTATCAAGGTGGATGTCATGGAGCTTCTTGTGTTTCTTCTAGGAGTTTTATGGTTTCAGGTCTTATGTTTAAGTCTTAATTTGTTTTTAGTTAGTTTTGGTGAGTGGTATAAAATAAAGGTTCATTTTCATTCTTTTGCATGTGAATATCAGGTTTTCCCATCACCATTTATTGAAGAATTTATCCTTAACCCCATTGAGTATTCTTGGCTCCCTTGTCATGTACCATGTACTAGTTGACCATATATGTGTAGGTGTATTTCTGGGCTTTCATTTCTGTTCTGTTGGTCTATGTGTCTGTTTTTTATGCCAGTACCATGTTGAAGCTTTGCAGTAGAGCCTGAAATCAGGAAATGTGATGCCTCCAACCTTGTTCTTCTTAAGACTCCTTTGGCTACTTGGGGTCTTTCATGGTTCCATATGAATTTTAGATTGTTTTTCCTATTTCTTTGAAAAATGAGACTGGAATTTTGATAGGGATTACATTGTATCTGTAGAGGGCTTTGGGTACTGTGGACAGTTGAACAATATTAACTCTGATTTGTTAACACAGAGTATTTTTCCATATTTTTGTCTTCAGTTTCCTTCAAGTTCTTATAGTTTTCATTGTATAGATCATTAATTTCCTTTGTTAAATGTAAATAAGTATTTTATTATTTGATGCTATACAAATGGTGTTCATTTTTAAATTTCTTTTTTAGATAGATCATTGTTAGAGTATAACCTGAAAACAGATTTTTGTATGTTTATTTTGTATCCTGAAACTTCCCTGAATTCATTTATTTAAACAGTTATTTTTGTGGAGTTTAGAATTTTCTGTACACAAGGTCATGTCATCAACAAACACTGTTTTACATCTTCCTCTCCTATTTGGATGCCTTTTATTTCTTTTTCTTGTCTATCTGCTTTGGCTAAGACTTCTAGTACTATCTTGAAAAGGAGTGGTGAGAGTGGACACTTTTCTCTTGTTCTTTATCCCAGAGGGAAACCAGGTGCCTGTGTAGTGGCAGGGACCAGCTAAAGACATATAGTTAGTGGTGAGGGCCAGGGCCAGCAGCGAGGGCTAGAGCCAGTTTCAGGCACACTGGCAGCTGCAGGGGCCCCATCTGTTGGAGTGTAGTCCTGTGGCTGCAAAGTCTCACCATGGGTATTTTATAGTAGTGAAGCCTGGTGCTGAGAATTGGGCCAGTAGGGTGCAGGAGCACAGCTGGAGGAGCTAGCTGCAGGTAATCTAAGCCCTGCAGGCCAGTGACAGGAGTCAGGGCCAGATTCTGGCCTATGAGCAGTTGTGAAGGCCCTGGCTGTCCCATGTACCCCTGTGGCTCCAGGCTCTTGATCAGATTCCCATGGTAAATACCAGAGAAAAGTGTCCCTTTCTTAGTTCTTAAAACATGCTTTCCCCATCTCATGGGCCTTGGATTCCAGTTCCTGGAATACGTTCCCCCAAGTCTTCCTGGCAACATGCACTCATACTTCAGTAATCAGCCTAAAAGTCACATCATCAAAAATGTCTTCTAACCAGGTCTCTCTGTTATAATCTCTTTTTAATACCTTTGTCTTTCACTACAAGGACTTAACTCATCCTGTATGTGTTTGAGACATCAGCTGTTTCATATCACGCCCCCTTGGAAACTTAAAGCCTTGAAGCTTCTCTCTCACTCACTCTAGCTTTTGTTTTCTCTTTTCTTAATGTGCACAATGGGGCTCTGATTGTGCCCATCTCATAGAAGTTCCCCCGTTAGTGAAAATATGTTGGTAGCTTCCAACTGACCATGGTCAGAGTATTTACCCTGTGGAAATTAGTAAATATCACAATGAGGCATGCTTCTCCCTAAGTAATTGTTAAAACATTTACCACAAAACCATTGTACACATATATGCATAATCTTTTGTCCAATTGAGTTAATTGGTTTGTGTTAACTAGTTTATGCTTTATCTCATTTACTATAAATATGTCACAGATATTATTATACAGGTAAGAAAATAACTTTGGAATTGCCAGATTTTCATCACCTCTAGCACTTGGGTAGCATAGTTGACACTAAATAAATATTTTTATGCAATTGAACACATGACTTGGTGAAGGTAGGGCTGTAAAAGAAACATTGCTTATCCTTCTATTCTCTTTAATACATAAAATCCTGTTGCTGACCTCTTGGAACAATCATAATGTTAATCTTTTGTTTTAAATGTATTTAAATTGTAGGATATATTCATGTTTTCTTAGTATCCTAACCCCTACTACCTTTCCCACAGCAACAGTAAGTAATATAAGACAGCTGAATATTGTGTCGAAAACTTAAGGGGAATAAATATGAGGAAAAAGCTGTGTACCATCCCAAATTGTCTCTCAAGTGTAAAGACAACAGACTGACATTCTCAACATGAAATACTTCAGGGAAATAGAGTTCTTCTTGAATAAACTACTATACTATGAAATCTGGCCCACCAAGAGGTGAATCAAAATCAAGAACACATGGAAAAGATGTTGTAAAAGAAGTGACATTCATCTTGGAGTTCTTTTAAGTTTAAAGCTTGAAACCACTACGAGGACTTTGATGGTAGAACTGAATCTAAATACTATAGGTATTTTGCATATAAAAATGATATAACTAACAAAAGGGATGTGCAGGAAGGTTAAATGGGAAGATATGTTAATACATTATCTTTATAGGGCATCAGTGGATATTGCCTAAAGTTAAAGAAAATTGTTCTTATTTCTTTTTTTTTAATTGTTCTTATTTCTTAAAGGTTTTATATATTATATTTTTAAGATTAGAAGAATCTGTCTAAAATCTAGCTATTTCTTTAATTTCACTTTATTTCATTCTGGTAAATTCAAGTAAAATTAAATTCAACTTTTTTGTTCAAAAATAGTTTATATACTGTGGATCTATTTTAATAAAATGACCCCAGTCTATCCATAAATATATCTACTCATCTTTTATTTTTTTATTTTTATTTTTTTCATTTTATTTTTTTTTTATTTTTTTTTTTTTTAAATTTTTTTTAATTTATTTATTTGTTAGAGAGAGCGAGCGAGCACAGGCAGACAGAGTGGTAGGCAGAGGCAGAGGGAGAAGCAGGCTCCCCGCGGGGCAAGGAGCCCGATGTGGGACTCGATCCCAGGACGCTGGGATCATGACCTGAGCCGAAGGCAGCCGCTTAACCAACTGAGCCACCCAGGCGTCCCGTCTACTCATCTTTTATTTAACCATATCCATAAAGAGATGTCTAGAAAGTTGCCTACCAAACTTCCATGGTGATTTGGAAGATTGCAATGATTTTTTAAAATTCTGTGTTATTGGGTGCCTGGGTGGCTCAGTGGGTTAAGACTCTGCCTTCAGCTCAGGTTATGATCTCAGGGTCCTGGGATCAAGGCCCAAATCGGACTCTCTGCTTGGCAGGGAGTCTGCTTCTCCCTCTCACTCTCTGCGTGCCTCTCTGCCCACTTGTGAACTCTCTCTGTCAAATAAATAAATAAAATCTTTAAAAAATTTTTAAAAAAATTCAGTGTTATTACTTGATTCTTTGGGAGCAGGCCGGCATCAGTTTTACAAAACAATCTATCCTTTATGCTTCAAAAAGTCACTTTGTTTATTGCCCCAAATCTGATGATTATGAAGAATGCGAACTTAGACAAAATATCACCTAGGTAGTAATTTTGTCTTGTGTGATTTAATTAAACATATTGGTGAATATGGAATCAACTCTGAGCTAGTCTTAAAGTTAAGTAATTTGGATATTAGAAATTAACTCTGCTTTGAGTTCAATGGAGGAGCAAGGTTTACACACTCTTTCCTCTCTTCATTAGTGAGAAACACTGGCGAGGCATCCCAGGGCATGTTCCTGGGAAGCAAATGATATGATTTCCCCATTTAGCCACCTTTGACTAATTATGCTAATTATAGAACAAGCTTCAGGGAGCAGGCAAACATGATGATTTGAATTTTACTCTAAGGATTAGTTATGAGTTGCTAAACAGAGGCACAGGATGGACTGTTAAAACCATTTCTGTATCTGTAATAGGTATCTGAGCAAAGAGAAGAGAAAAACTGGTTGGTTAGTGACTTGATGCTAAGTTGAGGAGAGATTTCTTTTAACAAAAAACTTCAGAAAAAAGGCCTAAAATAACTGTAAACTCAGGTGCCTGTACTTGACTAATTTAAGGGGTATATCTATACTTTGAGAAACATCATCCTCATCACTTGGTAAATCACATAGTGTTGCTCATGTTGCTTCATGCTCTCCACCCCGTGCTGTCTTTCCCTTTCCCCAATGCAACTAGCATGTAAAGTTTTTCTTTGCAAATGAGTCAAAGAAAATAAAAATATTATTTCAAATAGCATCACTGTTCTTTAGATAAAAACTGCTTGTAGGTTGGTTTGATTTTTCAGCTCATGCTGACACTCAAAAAGCCAAATAAGCAATTTTTTGGTTGCTATTGATTTTGCAATACAGTGGCATTTGGGGTTAGAATCTGTGTTCTCTCTTGCAATGCTTTTCACTTTTGGAGGAACTCCTTGCCATGATACTGAATGCTTTTACTTTCCAAGGGCACTCTTTAGGATCTGAAATCATAAAATTCTTTTTTTTTTAATTTTTAAAAAATATGTTTTATTTATTTATTAGAGAGAGAGAGCACATGCACGAATGGGGGAACAGCAGGCAAAGGGAGAGGCAGAGCAGGGAGTCCAATACGGGGCTCGATCCCAGGACCCTGGGATCATGACCTGAGCCAAAGGCAGACACTTAACCGACTGAGCCACCCAGAAGTCCCTGAAATCACAAACTTCTAGAGTGATCATTGCAGGCTTCTATTTAGTATGGTTTTCTGCTGTCTTTCATTGTGTAAGTAAACTATGTTTGCTGTATATTTGTTCAAGAATCTCTCATGGACTTCTCTGAAGATATAACTACTATCTTTAACATTTCTTTTGATGGAGAAAAAATGACTCAAATTTCAAGTTCAGGTTTATAAAAAAAATTTTGGAACGCAAATCATTTTAAAACTGTGGATTGCTAAAAATGTAGAGTTCTTTATTGAGTTTATGGTGAGCACCTATTATGGGCAGGGGTTATCGGGAGGAAACAAAGTATCTACCTTATGGGGGTGGGACATACAATATGCAAGGAACTTATAGTGAAACTATTAATATGACACAACAATGTGTGTTTGGTGCTGAATGAATGGTTTCAAATATACATGTCATTGAGGGTCAGAACCCATAAAATTATCCAACTGAAATAATATACTTTAGTCTGTCCAGAATTGCCTTTAATTAAGTCATTTGTCATGTAATCTCATGTATCAGAGAGGAGATATACATAGGAAATGTATTAAAACTATTTTCTCATATTGAGATTTTGAAGAGTCTTTCTGTGAAGGAAAACACATGAGCTGTACATCTTAATTATTTATGCTTTTACAATTTTATATTTTAACCATTGTATTAGGGGTGGTTGAAAAGGATACTATATAAACCCTTTTGTAACCACAGTTTTTAGAAGTCATTTCGGTCTGCACTGAAGGGTTTGTATCCAATATAAGTGTCATGTAGTTATTAAACACAAATGGTCAGAGAATTACCTCAGAGAATTTTCCCCAGGAGAACTGCATTGTTGGTTCTTCTCTCCTTGCCTTCTTCAAGGGAGTAGATAACTCACATTTTTATAGTAGATCCATTTGAATGATAAGGCATTTATTGTTTTGGATCTTAGCAAGATTAGTTGTAGGAAACCTCAGTATGGATGACCATGTCTTTCCTCACTATTTCCTCTCTGAAATTGTCTTCATATCCTCCGGTATCATTATTATTAGTATTCTCCTGTGTGATTTTCTGGGTCAGACTCAGTTCCTCTACCTTTCCTCTAACTCATCGCTTTGGTAGTAGCCAACTGTCCTTCTTCTTGTCATCCTTTGTTCCCAGAGAGTCTGATTTGGTTTAGATACCTACCCTCTTCCACACGCCATGCACTTCAGGAGGGGCTCACCCATCCTCCCTCTCAGAGAGTGGGTTCTGATCAGTGGTTTCAGTTTGCTCGCCAGTGATTGGGTCTAGCATTGGCTTCTCATATGTTTTACCGGAATGCTACATGAATAAAACCATTCTCTGGACTTCTAGGTAAAAGCTAGAAGAAAAAAAAAAAGCTTCCTTGTTCTTATAAGAGATACAAAAAAAAATACGGCTTTTTTTTTTTTTTTTCTGCCTGGGGACATTGCCATACTTGAATATGATACTTGGAATATCTACCTTTTGACCTGGAGTAGGCAGTTTGAGCATAGAGTCAATATATGGAAGAGACCTGAGCCTAACGAATTATAAGAAGGTAGAGATAGAGCAGAGGTTAGTGACCTTTTCATGTAAAGGGTCAGATAACAAATGTTTTATGCTTTGTGGCGTATGGTCTGTTTTATAACTACTCATCTCTCCTGTGGCAGCACAAAGGTGGCTGTAGATAATACATGAATAGCCAAGGCTATGTTCCGTATAACTTTATTTATTAAAAAAAAAAAACCCAGGGATACCTGGGTGGCTCAGTCAGTTAAGCCGCTGCCTTTGGGCTCGGCCATGATCCCAGAGTCCTGGGATCAAGACCTGCATTGGGCTCCTTGCTCCTCAGGGAGCCTGCTTCTCTCTCCGCCTCTGCCTGTCACTCTGCCTGCTTGTGTGTGCTGTCTCTCTCTCTCTCTCTCTCTCTGACAAATAAATAAATGAAATCTTTAAAACAAACAAACAAACAAACAAACAAAAAGAACCCAAGGCAACAGCAGGCCAGATTTGGTCTGTAAGTTGTAGTTGCCAAGCCCTGAACTAGAGCCTATCTTGGTACATGTTATAATCTGTTTGTACTCAAAATACTTCTGACACCAAATATGTGGGGGATTTTCCTCACACAATCAGTTCTCCAACTCTGTTAATACCAACTGGGTGTTCTACAGTTCATTTCAATTCAGACACTAGCCCCTGGAAGTTAGCACAGACTCCATAGATTAGGGACTCTGTCCCATAAAATTGCTTCCTCTTTAGATGTCAATTGCAAATCTCAGACCATCAGTACTTCTGTCCACCTGGCTATTAAGTCAAGGGATTCTCACAATCCTCTTGTCAGGGTCAGTAATTTGCTGAATTGGGTGACAGAACTGTTGGGTCTCAACCATCTCAGGAACTTCCTTGGTGTACTCTGAAACCGACACCTGTATACAGAGGGCAGGAGAGACCTAAGAAAGAGGCAGGCTACTCCAGGTTGGCAGGTGTCAGTTTTAATAAGGAAAAGGAGCTGGCATATGAGGCATGTCTTGGATGTCAACAAAATGGGTGGATCCCCACACCCTTTTACCAAATCTTAGAAGTTTATAAAGAGGTCTTAACTGGGGCTAGTCATGTCTAGGTGACTTTAGTACCACATTACCAATTCAAGGCCCTGTCCTTGGAGCAGCGTCTGGAAGCAAGAAAGCAAGTGGAACCCATATTCCAAAGACGATAGAGGGGGTGAGGAGCCTCCAAGTGCCTAAGCCCAACTCATGGGTCAATCAGTGGTTGCATCTTCTGATGACTTTCGTCACTAAGAACTCAGGAAAACACTTCACTTACTACTACAGGTTTATTATAAAGGGTTAGTTTTAGAACACACAAATGGAAGAGGTGCGTAGGTCAAGGTATAGAAGGAGGGGTTGTTCAAGAGTTTTTTAAGAGTTTGATCTCTATCCCCTTGTTCTGTTCTGGAGGTTTGTGGGTAGGATTGAACGTTCCAGTCCTCTAGACACTTAGTCTTTCAGCCCCATTATGGGGCTGTTTGGGGACCTCACCCTAAGTAACCTCATTAGCATAAACCCAAGTGTGATAGAACAGATCTGATAATGAGTAACAAAGTTGCCCCTATCACTCAGGAAACACCAAGTGTTTTAGGAGCTTTGTGCCAGGAATCAGAGACAAAGACCAAATAAGTTCTTATTCTACCACAGCGTGTGTCTAGAGCTTCCTATATGTGAGATCATACATTCCTACATGTGAGATCATAAATTTTTTAATTGACTGAAAACTAATTTTCTAGTTTTTAATTGAATCTTTTATTTATTTATTTGACAGACAGAGATCACAAGTAGGCGGAGAGGCAGGCACAGAGAGAGGAGGAAGCAGGCTCCCCACTGAGCAGAGAGCCCGATGTGGGGCTCGATCCCAAGACCCTGGGATCACGACCTGAGCCGAAGGCAAAGGTTTTAACCCACTGAGCCGCACAGGCACCCTGAATCTTTTTTTTTTTTTTAACCTGTGCCCATAAGCACCCTCAGAATCATGATCTGAGATAGTAAGCTAAGACCTACCTTATCTGCTCCTAATTAGTGCCTATATTGCAAAAGAAGCTTTCTGGAAACAATATCACTCTTTGTTGTTTAATCTACTCTTCTTTCTAATAATTCAAATCTTAGACAACTCTAAGTTGATAGGAGGTTAGTTATTCTAGGGCAAATAACGTCTGATGGAGAATCCTAAATGCCATTGTGTTAGAAGTTGCCCACATCACTCATAGCACCGGACAGAGTGTGCTTTTTGGTTGTTTACCTTGGTGTTGTAATAACTGCTGACCATTCTAGATATGGATGTTCCTATTCACAATTCTCACAGAAGATTCGATTATGACATCTTTGCTCTTTCCCATCAGTATCACTTGTGAGCTTCACAGGGTTTTTGAAAAAGTTGGTGTGACTGCTCTTCAGAAACAGTGGCAAATGCTTCTGTGAGAGAAGAGATCAGTGGTTCCATGAGAGAGATGTAATGATGATGCTCTGTGAGTAAGCCCTTCCAGGCTTGGGTACTTCTTGCTTCTAGTCTTGGTATAAATCTTCATAATGTAACCATGAAGTTTGTAATTAAATTCTTCTGGCTACTTTGGAGTATACCAGGAATGTTTTAATTACTTTTTATGGGTTATTGTTATATTATTTCCTCAGGGGGCTGCCTCATTTGAGTAATTCCATTCTTTTGGATCACATGTTGCTATTTTAAAAATACCAGTTATTCTAGACATACTTCTCTCCCTCTCATACTGTATTTTTAACTAAACTGGGTGCATAGTCTCTTTGAGGATTATTGAGTAGGAGGTCCAAGTACTGTTAATTCTTTTGAAATAGATGAAAGCTAGAAGTAAGGGAAGAGAACACATGAGAAAGAAAACTTGATGGCAGAGGCAATAAAAGAAAGCTGTTAAAACTTTAAAAATGCAAAAAAGTCTGCTTGAATAATAGATTTGATGAATATATTAAGACCCTGACCAACAAATCTTCAAGAGACTAGAGATTAACTTAGCCTTCTGAATTAAGGTTTGGACTCTGTTCTAATTGTCCCTATGTTGCTCTTTAATTCTACCTTTGCTCCCCACATAATCAGTTAAATTGTTTTTCTTGGATGCAGTATATCTCAGATGTTTAAAAACAACAAAGTAAGTGATGTTAGTATCTGCTTGTGTTAGCAAGTAACACATCCTTTTATGAGGATGATGGTTTTACCATGCCACGTGTTCTGTCTGTGACCTCCAAAATTATAGTCAACAGCCGCTGTAAGACCAGCAGGAACAATCACAAAAGGAATTCCTTGAGAACCACTAATTCATCTTCCTGTGGAAGGAAGTCCTCAGGGGGGCCCTATCTACATATCTGTGTAGTGAAATTTAGAATTCTTTGCCTGTTCCATTGAATTGAAGCTTTACTGTGGTCATCTCTTCTTATAGTCACACTGTAAACACTTGAATTTTTGGGTTGACCAGAAAGAAGGTATAGTTTGCAGCCCATTGTGTGACTCAAGAATACAGAAACAAAAACAAAACTTCAAATGTTATGCAGTACCTGGCTCCATCTTTAAATCTGCAGGGAAGTCAGTTTGATGAGCTAGAGTTTCATGAGTGAAATGAGTGAATTTGGTCTACGTATGGAAGGTGGGGAAAAAAAAATAAAAAGATCAAGTTATATGTCAGAGAGCAAGAGGTAGCCTTGTCTGACTGCAGTCTTTTTCTCTGCCAAGTCACAATACTGCCTAGAAGCTCCTTGGCTTGTAAGGATATCCAGGAAAGAATCTTTCTTCCATAGCTCCTTATTTAGTATTCCACTAGTTTTTGCAGTTTCCAGGGCTCAGAGGTTTGAATTATTTAAAATGAACAAATAATAAAGATGCTTTGACTCTTTGGATTTTTTTTTAAAATAGAAATCAAAAAAGAATATTTTGTCATTAGAGACAGTGGTTATGTGAACAGTTTTATTTTCTCTAAGGGGCTGAGATGGACAGGGAAGGAAGTAGTGGTAACCTTGGGTTAGTATTTTACTTAAAGGGAAAGCATCTCTGTCTGCTTGGTCATCATGGAGGGCATGTATTGTATGGAGCACTGGGTGTGGTACATAAACAATTCTGGAACACTGAAAAGAAATAATAAAAAAAAAAAGGACAGCTTTCAGTTGGACTCCCCCCCACCCCTTGTTTTTTTCTTGGTAAGCACAGAGGAATTTATAGTAGAAAATTATTTTTCTGTTATCTTTTTAAAAAAAAGAATTTATTTATTTATTTGAGAGAGAGAGAGAGAGAGCGCATGAGAGGGGGGAGGATCAGAGGGAGAATCAGACTCCCCGCTGAGCAGGGACCCTGACACAGGACTTGATTCTGGGACTCCAGGATCATGACTTGAGTCAAAGCCAGTCGCTCAGACGACTGAGCCACCCAGGCTCCCTATTTCTGTTATCTTAAGGAGAATTAAGCATAATGATTTTCTTATATTGATTAAAATCTCACTGCAGTACACTGTCTTGGGAAGTAGAGATGAATTTACCAGGATGAAGGAGCTTGATCTTCCAAGACTTGTTCCAGCCTTCCTTGCGTTCGTGCCTATCCCAGTTCTCTACTGTCTCTTACCAAGCACAGAAAAATGTAGGGATGATGTATACCCTGAAAACAGGCATGCATTTTGTATAAATACAAAGTATGTAAATATACTTGGGAACCTGATGAAATAGTTCTTGATTTGATCCAAGATTGAGTTGAAATTGCAAATGACACTTCTCAGAGAAAAGTGAATCTCTGGTTGCTGATGGTGCTGGTTTATGTTTATCTGCCCTGAATGGAGAACTGAGAGTAGAGTATGGGATGATAAAAAGAGGATGGAGACTCAGAGAACAAAGCCTACTGCCCATTCCTTAGTATTGATATCTCTCACAGCTCTACTTCCTGTTTTTCCTCTCTTAATCTAAGGACTCCCCCTAGGCATTCGCACCCATTCCCCGTGCCTCAGTTTTCTACTGTATTGCTTATGATTCCCAGATCTGGACCTGCAACCAAGATCTCTGTCCTAAAATTAAATGCTATATATGCAACTATTTCTTTACTTTGTAATTAGATGTCCCATAGGACCTGTTTAGAACTCAAATCATTCTCTTTCCCCTTCAGTCAGACACTTCTCCATTCCCTAATGCTGCTGCACATTTGTTCATTCAACCTCAGTAGGAAACCTTGTATTTATTTATTTTCTTCATTCCTAAAATCACTTTTTAAAAAGATTTATTTGTTTAATTGAGAGAGAGAGTGGCAGGGAGGGGCAAGTGAGAGAGAGAGAGAGGGGATTTCCATCACACTCCACTGAGCATGAAGCTCCACTCAGGGCTCCATCTCATGACCCTGAGATCATGACCTGAGCTGAAAGCAAGAGTCGGATGCTTAATTGATTGATCCACACAGAAACCCCTGAACTCACCTTTCTAACTCTGGCGTCAATTATTTCTCATCTTGTCTCTTATTCTTATCTCCTAGATGAATCTCTGCCTTTACACCTCAATCCTAATCATCATCATTTTTTTCAGACATAGTGAGCTGTAATTCACTGACAATAAACCACATATTTTGGGAGTACACAGTCCGAGAAGTTTTTAAACCATCGCCACAATAAAAATAATGAACATAACCTTCATTCTCAGAAGGTTCCATGTGCTCCTTTGTTATATGTCTCTCACTGTCTTCCCCCACATACCTCTGTTCTCAGGTAGTCATTCATCTGCTTCCTATTGCTATAGATGAGTTTGCATTTCCTAGAATTTGATGTAAGTAGAATATTATTTTTCTGACTTGTTTCACTCACTATATTCTTCTTTTGTTTCCAATTAAGATTCCTTTTGCCTCTTTATCTTGCTTTATTACCAATACCAGAAGCTTTAGTACAATGTTGAATACAAGGAATAAGAGAGGACATCTTTGCCTTTTTTGTGATGCCAGTCTTTATTTTATTTTTATTTTTTTTATTTTTTGATGCCAGTCTTTAAATATTAAATCTAATGTTAGCTGTAGGTTTTGCATAGTTGACTTTTATCAGGTTGGGGAATTCTCTTTCTATGTCTAATTTGTTCTTGTTTTCATACATTTTACTTTTATATATGTTATAAGCCCTTGTTGCCTTAGTCACTTATATTTTAAATAAATTTAAAAAATTAAAAAAAATAATTTCCAGTGTTCTTCTTTCTTTCGATAATCCAGATTTCCATGGGTATTACTTTCCTTCTACCTGAAGGACCTCTTTTAATATATTTTTTAGTACAGGTCTGCTGGCTCTGAATTCTTTTGCTTTCATGTATTATGAATAAGTCTGTATTTAATCTTTCTTTTGGAAAGATATTTTACCTGGGTATAAAATTCTATATTGACAGTTGTCTTTTGTTTTAGTCTTTCAAAGATGTTACTCAATGCCTTTTGCCTCACATTATCACCAAGGAAAACACTGCTGTTATTCTTGTCTTTGTTTCTCTGTATGTATGTCTGCCCCTAACCCCACTTTTATGATTTTCTGTTTATCACTAGTTTTTAGCCAGTTGGATTATGATGAATGTTGGTGTCACTACATCCATGTTTCTTGTGCTTGTGGTTTATTTACGTCCTTGAATTTGTGGGTTTATTGCAGATAAGCATTTTTGAAATATTTTTCCATATTTCTTTAAAATTGTTTTCTGTCCAGCCTCTTTTTGCTTCCTTCAGAGACTCAACGCATCCCATAGATCACTAATACTCATTTCTTTTTGGGGGGAAGGCAGGAGGGGTTTCCTCTGTGTATGTCATTATGGATAGTTTCTATTACTGTGTTTTTGGGTTCATTGATACTTTTTTCAGTAGTGTCTAATATTCTGTTATCCAGTTTATTTTTCATTTTAGGCTTTTTTTTTTTTGTCTCTAGGTGTTCAATTTAGGTGTTCTAAAATACCTTTTATATCTCTACTTAACATGCTCAGAGTTCCTCTCCTTTGACATTTGGGAATTTGGATTAGTTATAATCTTTAAAATACTTGTTTAACAATTTCGTAATCTTCATTATTTCTCAGTTTGTTCATGTTGATTGATTTTTATCCTCATTACATGTTATGTTTTCCCCCTCCTATGCTTGCTTAGAACCTCTTTTCATGAAGGAATCTGGTCAGTCAAGGCTTTGTTCATTTCTCCTCTGCTTTTCAGGAGTCAGTGTGTAGCACTGCCTCTTGCGATTGTCTGAAAACCTTGTTTCATGTATTTTGTCTTTTTAGCAGTTTTAAGCAGAAGGTTAAATCTGGTTCTGTTTATTGCATCTTTGTTCAAAGTCACAGTATCTTTTTTAGTTTAGGTTTTGTACTATTGCTTGAATTATTGTTCTGAATCTCTAATCTTATTTTGTCATTTTCCTACTTAAAAATCTTTGGTGATAACCTTTTACTTTCACGTAAAAATCCTGACCTATAGTAGAGCATCTAAGGCCCTTCACATTGTGGCTCTTTTCACATTCATTGTAGGCCATTAAATTTCCCCGTCCTCAACCTCCCTTCTATGCAGATAGATACCCTATAAGCAAACACATTTAATTAACCACAATTCCTGGAATATACCATCCTAGTGTTTTGATCTCGTTTTTTCTTTGTGCATATTCCTTTCCCTTTCCCTCCTTTGTGCATACTCCTTTCCCAGATCTTACCTCCTCTACGATACACATGTCCTAGTTCAAATATACCTTCTACTGCAAGACCTGTGACTTTCTCTCCACTGTCCTCAGCAAGATTATTAGTCTGGTGTTCCCTCACCAAAACATTTCTACTCCTTATGAAGCACTTACTGTAGTACTCACTAGTTGGTCTCACTAGATTGAGAACACTTGCAGAGCAGCCCCTGGAAAATTTATTCTGCAAAGGGCCAAATAATAAATAATTTAAAGTTAGAAGGCTCTATAGGTCTTTGTTGCATATTATTCTCTGTTTTTCTTTACAACCCTTTGAAAATATAAAATTCATTCTTAGATTAGGGGCCAAGCGAAAACATGCTGCCAGGGACTATGGTCTACTTAGAGAAGAGAGATTGTATTTCATTCTTTTACCCAGTAGAGTGCCTGATACCAAGAAGCAGCTCCATTAAAACATACAGTTCTTTAATAATTACCATAAAATCTCCTATAATATTTAAATGCTTCATATGTCTAAGTAACACTTCTAAGAGCTTAACATGTGTTTTCCTATTTGGTTGTGCAACATTCGGTCATATTGTCAGCATCATTTTATGGATTAGGCAGTGTTCGCATGAAGAAGTTTAGGGATTTGCCTAAATCATGCAGCTACATGTCTTTAAGACGTTAGCAGGGGGACAGAGGCAGTGAAGTTAGAAAAGTAGTAGTTTGGGGACAGAGGCAATTGTATATGTTCTTTCTCTATTGGGTTAGGCTCCCAAAGAGGAAAAAATGTCCCTGCATTTGATATATTCAACATCTCTCTCTCTCTTTTTTTCTCTCTGATAGAAAACAAATGTAGATTGACATATATCTACATAGCCTTTGACCGAAAGATTCATCAGTTTCAAGGGAAGTAATTACATCAGCTGACTTTTATGTTTATCATATAGTTTGGAAAAAATATCAAAATTGGGTTTCTAGGAAGATAGGTATTACTTTTTTAAAATATGAAAAGTCTCATATATTACCATCATATTCTCCCCCTTAAATTCTAGAAAACTCCTATTCTTCCCTAAGTATTATAATACCCTTCAAACAAAACACTTTGTCTAAATTGGTTTTCTTCAAAGCATATATGGTTGAGTTAGATGCTGAGGAAACATTATTTGTAAAGTACACACACAAGTGTTTTGTTTTTTAAATTTCTTGGTCAAAAAGGAATAGATAGCTGTCTTTGTGCTTTTTTTTCTTTTTTAAATTTTTTATTTATTTTCAGCGTAACAGTATTCATTGTTTTTTCACCACACTCAGTGCTCCATGCAATCTGTACCCTCCTTAATACCCACCACCTGGTTCCCCCAACCTCCCACCCCCCGCCCCTTCAAAACCCTCAGGTTGTTTTTCAGAGTCCATAGTCTCTCATGGTTCACCTCCCCTTCCAATTTCTCTCAACTCCCTGCTCTTCTCCATCTACCCTTGTCCTCTATATTATTTGTTATGCTCCACAAATAAGTGAAACCATATGATATTTGACTCTCTCTGTTTGACTTATTTCACTCAGCATAATCTCTTCCAGTTCTGTCCATGTTGCTACAAAAGTTGGGTATTCGTCCTTTTTGATGGAGGCATAATACTCCATAGTGTATATGGACCACATCTTCCTTATCCATTCATCCGTTGAAGGGCATCTTGGTTCTTTCCACAGTTTGGCGACCGTGGCCATTGCTGCTATAAACATTGGGGTACAGATGGCCCTTCTTTTCACTACATCTGTATCTTTGGGGTAGATAACCAGTAGTGCAATTGCAGGGTCATAGGGAAGCTCTATTTTTAATTTCCTGAGGAATCTCCACACTGTTCTCCAAAGTGGCTGCACCAGTTTGCATTCCCACCAACAGTGTAAGAGGGTTTCCCTTTCTCCACATCCTCTCCAACATACGTTGTTTCCTGTCTTGCTAATTTTGGCCATTCTAACTGGTGTAAGATGGTATCTCAATGTGGTTTTAATTTGAATCTCCCTGATGGCTAGTGATGATGAACATTTTTTCATGTGTCTGTTAGCCATTTGTTTGTCTTCATTGGAGAAGTGTCTGTTCATATCTTCTGCCCATTTTTTAATATGATTGTCTGTTTTTTTTTTTTTTTTTTTAAAGATTTTTTTTTTTAATTTATTTGACAGAGAGAGATCACAGTAGACAGAGAGGCAGAGAGAGAGGGAGAGAGGGAAGCAGGCTCCCCGCTGAGCAGAGAGCCCGATGCGGGACTCGATCCCAGGACCCTGAGATCATGACCCGAGCCGAAGGCAGCGGCCCAACCCACTGAGCCACCCAGGCGCCCCATGATTGTCTGTTTTGTGTGTGTTGAGTTTGAGGAGTTCTTTATAGATCCTGGATATCAACCTTTTGTCTGTACTGTCATTTGCAAATATCTTCTCCCATTCTGTGGGTTGCCTCTTTGTTTTGTTGACTGTTTCTTTTGCTGTGCAGAAGCTTTTGATCTTGATGAAGTCCCAAAAATTCATTTTCGCTTTTGTTTCCTTCGCCTTTGGAGACATATCTTGAAAGAAGTTGCTGTGGCTGATATCAAAGAGGTTACTGCCTATGTTCTCCTCTAGGATTCTGATGGATTCCTGTCTCACGTTGAGGTCTTTTATCCATTTCGAGTTTATCTTTGTGTACGGTGTAAGAGAATGGTCGAGTTTCATTTTTCTACATATAGCTGTCCAGTTTTCCCAGCACCATTTATTGAAGAGACTGTCTTTTTTCCACTGGATATTTTTTCCTGTTTTGTCGAAGATTATTTGACCATAGAGTTGAGGGTCCATATCTAGGCTCTCTACTCCGTTCCACTGGTCTATGTGTCTGTTTTTATGTCAGTACCATGCTGTCTTGGTGATCACAGCTTTGTAGTAAAGCTTGAAATCAGGTAACGTGATGCCGCCAGTTTTATTTTTGTTTTTCAACATTTCCTTAGCAATTTGGGGTCTCTTCTGATTCCATACAAATTTTAGGATTATTTCCTCCAGCTCTTTGAAAAATACCGGTGGAATTTTGATCAGAATGGCATTAAAAATATAGATTGCTTTGGGCAGTACAGACATTTTAACGATGTTTATTCTTCCGATCCAAGAGCATGGAATGGTCTTCCATCTTTTTGTGTCTTCTTCAATTTCTTTTAGGAGTGTTCTGCAGGTCCTCGAGTACAGATCTTTAACCTCTTTGGTTAGGTTTATTCCTAGGTATCTTATGGTTCTTGGTGCTATAGTAAATGGAATCGATTCTCTAATTTCCCTTTCTGTATTTTCATTGTTAGTGTATAAGAAAGCCACTGATTTCTGGACATTGACTTTGTATCCTGTCACATTACTGAATTGCTGTATGAGTTCTAGTAGTTTGGGGGTGGAGTCTTTCGGGTTTTCCATATAAAGAATCATGTCATCTGTGAAGAGAGAGAATTTGACTTCTTCCTTGCCAATTTGGATACCTTTTATTTCTCTTTGTTTTCTGATTGCTGTTGCTAGGACTTCTAATACTATGTTGAACAAGAGTGGTGAGAGTGGGCATCCTTGTCGTGTTCCTGATCTCAACGGGAAGGCTGCAAGCTTTTTCCCATTGAGGATGATATTTGCTGTGGGTTTTTCATAGATAGATTTGATGAAGTTCAGGAATGTTCCCTCTATCCCTATACTTTGAAGCATTTTAATCAGGAACGGATGCTGGATTTTGTCAAAAGCTTTTTCTGCATCAATTGAGAGGACCATGTGCTTCTTCTCTCTTCTCTTATTGATTTGTTCTATCACATGGATTGATTTGCGAATGTTGAACCATCCTTGTAACCCAGAGATGAATCCCACCTGGTCATGGTGGATAATCTTTTTAATGTGCTGTTGGATCCTGTTTGCTAGGATCTTGTTGAGAATCTTAGCATCCAAATTCATCAGTGATATTGGTCTGAAATTCTCCTTTTTGGTAGGGTCTTTGCCAGGTTTGCGGATCAGGGTAATGCTGGCTTCATAAAAAGAGTCTGGAAGTTTTCCTTCTGCTTCAATTTTTTGAAAAAGCTTCAGGAGAATAGGTATTATTTCTTCTTTGAAAGTTTGATAGAATTCCCCAGGGAATCCTTCGGGTCCTGGGCTCTTGTTTTTTGGGAGGTTTTTGATCACTGCTTCAATCTCGTTACTAGATATCGGTCTATTCAGGTTGTCAATTTCTTCCTGGTTCAATTTTGGGAGTTTATAGTTTTCCAGGAATGCATCCATTTCATCTAGGTTGCTTAGCTTATTGGCATATAACTGTTGATAATAACTTCTGATGATTGTTTCTACTTCCTTGGTGTTAGTTGTGATCTCTCCCTTTTTATTCATAATTTTATTAATTTGGGCTTTCTCTCTTTTATTTTGGATTAGTGTGGCCAATGGTTTATCAATCTTATTGATTCTTTCAAAAAACCAGCTTCTAGTTTCATTGATATGCTCTACTGTATTTCTGGTTTCTACCTCATTGATCTCTGCTCTAATCTTGATTATTTCCCTTCTTACGTGTGGAGTTGGTTTGATTTGTTGTTGATTCTCCAGTTCTTTAAGGTGTAGAGACAGATGGTGTATTCTGGATTTTTCAATTTTTTTGAGGGAGGCTTGGATGGCTATGTATTTCCCCCTTAGGACCGCCTTTGCTGTATCCCATAGGTTTTGGAGTGAAGTGTCTTCATTCTCATTGGTTTCCATAAATTGTTTAAGTTCTTCTTTGATGTCCTGGTTGATCCAAGCATTCTTAAGCAAGGTGGTCTTTAGCTTCCAGGTGTTTGAGTTCCTTCTGAACTTTTCCTTGTGATTGAGCTCCAGTTTCAAAGCATTGTGATCTGAGAATATGCAGGGAATCATCTCAGTCTTTTGGTTTCGGTTGAGCCCTGATTTGTGACCCAGTATGTGGTCTGTTCTGGAGAAGGTTCCCTGTGCACTTGAGAAGAATGAGTATTCTGTTGTTTTAGGGTGGAGTGTTCTGTATATATCTATGAGGTCCATCTGGTCCAATGTGTCATTCAATGCTCTTATTTCTTTATTGATTTTCTGCTTCGATGATCTATTTCTGAGAGAGGTGTGTTAAGATCTCCTACTATTAATGTATTCATATCAATATGACTCTTTATCTTGATTAATAGTTTTCTTATGTAATTGGCTGCTCCCATATTGGGGGCGTAGATATTTACAATTGTTAGATCATCTTGGTGGATAGTCCCTTTAAGAATTATGTAGTGTCCTTCTGTATCTCTGACTACCATGTTTAGTTTAAAATCTAATTTATCTGATATGAGAATCACTACCCCAGCCTTCTTTTGAGGCCCATTGGCATGAAAGATGCCTCTCCATCCCTTCACTTTCAGTCTGGGTGTATCTTTAGGTTCAAAATGGGTCTCTTGTAGACAACATATGGATGGGTCCTGTCGTTTTATCCAATCTGCAACCCTGTGTCGTTTTATGGGCGCATTTAGGCCATTCACATTGAGAGTGATTATTGAGAGATACATTTTTATTGACATTGTGTTATCTTTGAAGTCTTTCTTTCTGTCGATTGTCTCTATATTTCTGTTCAATGCTATTCTTAGGATTTTTCCTCTTTTATAGAACCCCCCTTAATATTTCCTGCAGTGTCGGCTTGGTGGTTGCATAGTCTTTTAAGCCTTGCCGTTCTCGGAAACTCTTTATCTCTCCATCCATTTTGAATGTCAGTCTTGCTGGATAAAGTATTCTTGGCTGCATGTACTTCTCATTTAGTGCCCTGAATATATCTTGCCAGCCCTTTCTGGCTTGCCAGGTCTCTGTGGACAGGTCTGACGTTATTCTGATGGGCTTTCCTCTGTACGTAAGGAGCTTCTTTGTCCTAGCGGCTTTCAAGAGATTGTATCTACAATTATGATTCCTCAATTTTACTATGAGGTGCCTGGATGTTTTTTTGGAATTTATAATCTTGGGGGGAGACCGTTCTGCCTCTAGTACATGAACACTTGTTCCATTCGCAAGATTGGGAAAATTTTCATGAAGAACTTGTTCCACTATATCTTCTAGACTTCTTTCTTTCTCCTCCCCTTCAGGGAATCCAATAATTCTGACGTTGGAACGTTTCATGGCATCATTTATTTCCCTGATTCTGTTTTTGTGGCTTCTAAGCTGTTTGTTCCAGGCTTCCTCCTGATCCTTTCTCTCTTATCTGTTTGTCCTCCAGATCACTAATTCTATCTTCTGTCTCAGTTACCCTAGCTTTTAGAGAATTTAGATTATATTGGAACTCATTGAGAGCGTTGTGAACCTCATCCCTGGTGGCCTTCAGCTCTGCCCTAACATTATGAACCTCCTCTCTGGTCGCTTTCAATTCTGCCCTAATCAATTCCGTTTGGTCATCCATGGCTTTCTCCAACCTAGCTATTGCCTGGATAATTGTTAGCCTGAATTCTCTTTCTGACATATTGTCTATGTTGATAGCTGTTAGCTCTGTTGCAGAAGGCCCATCCTCTGTATTTTTCTTCCGTTGGGGATTCCTCCTCCTAGTCATTTTGGTGAGAGATGACTGGACAGATGTAGCTGGATGTATCGACCGTGGTGCAGTCAAGGTGCACCCTGGAACGCTTCTGAGCACTCAGGATTCCCCACCCAAATGAGAGAAAAAAGAAAAAGAAAAAAGAGAGATAGAGAGAGACAGGAAAAAAAGGGAAGATAAAAGAGAAGGTTCAGCCCAAATGGGCCCCAGGGTAAGATTTATGACGTATACAAACAAAAACAGACAAACAAAAAGACTGATAAAAGTATATGATGAGAGAAAAAAAAATATATATATATATAAGCAAAAAAAGTAAGAACCTCGTCAGAAAGAACGCCAAGTGTAAGATTTATATACTATCAGGACAAACATAAATACACAGAGACACTGGCAGAAGAAAAAGATGGAAGCATGGTTATAGATTCTCAGTGTGGGCAAGGAAGGTTATTTTGATTCTTCCTGGATGTATCTTGATATCTTTGTTAAAGGACTCAACTTTCTTAATATAAAGGGGGATTAAAAATTGTTTTACCTATAGAGGTAGCATTGATTGGAGAAAGGGGGTTACCTTGAAGTTTAACTCTATATGAATATTAGAAAATACAAATAAAAAAGGAATAAACTGCACTAAACTAAACTAAAATTTTTTTAAAAAATTAAAATAGAAAAGCAAAAGAAAAACACATGTGTATGTATCAAAAAATTCAGGTTAGAAGTTTATTATGGAATGTGATGTACTGGACATCTCACTGTGATGGTAAATAGGTTAACAAATTATCTACATAAAAAAAGAAAAAAAAATGAACCAGAATAGTGGGAATGAATTAAAAATAAAAGTTGTATCTATGAAGTAGTGGTGGTTGTTCTCTTGTAGTCTTTTTTTTTTTTCTTTCCTGATTTGTTTTCTGGGGGAGGGGGCTGCCACGTGGGTTTTCAGTCAATGATGTTCCCTGAGTTAAGTCCTCTAGCCCCCCTCAAGGGGGTGGGCTCTGAGGAAAACAGTTTTTTCAGGCTTTTGTTCTCTGGAGGTTTTTATGTTTGTTCACTTCTTTTCTCTCGCCTTGACAGCTTTTGATGGTTTTTGGAAGTTTAGAGGAAAGCAAACTGCACCCCGACCTCCCTCTCAGAGAGAAGCCTCAGTCTGCTCCCCTGCAGGTGCTGCAGCCGCTGGGCCGCTGGCAGAGCAGGTTCTGAGTCGCGGTCCCTGGGGACGCAGGATCTCCTGCTTGTACGCAAAACCACGGCAGCGGCAGCTGTCTGGGCAGCTCCAGACTGCCAGAGAGGTTCCAAGCAGCGATTGTGCATTGAGATTTTCCCGCTGGCCAGGGCTAAGAGCGCCGGGCTTGCGCGCACCTCTCCCAGGGGAGGGCTTGGGGGCGGGCGTCTCCGGCTCTAGCACAGCGTGGGTCCCAGAACACCGGGCTGGGCGTTCGTGCACCTCTCTCAGGGGAGGGTGAGGCGCACACGCATCTCTGGTAAGGTGCACATTCTGCCGTCTGGTGTGGCTCCCAGCCCCTCACAGGAGCCGGACTCCACTCGTTCTCAGGCGTGCTGGCGGCTCAGGGACCAAGACCTGGTTTCTCCGCCACACTCTCTCTGGTTCAGCGCCAGGGGAGGCTGTCCTGGGTCTGGGGACTTAAGCCCCTGTCCCTAGCCGCCCCGATTCCCACAATTTCCCCCCGCGATCCTTTGCTCTTTTGAGTGCTTTCAACCAGACTCCAAGTTAATGCTGGTCCCCAGACGCAGGACACTCTTGTATCGGGGTATTATTTTCCAATTGGTCGCCTCTGGTGGCTCCCTGCCCCTTTTGTTTATCTTCCGATATCAGTCTGACATTCCCACTCCATTTTACCTGCCCACTGGCGTTTTCTGCCCCCCGTAGAGATCCAGACGTGTATAATTCTGATCTCAGGCTGATTTCATGGGTGATCGGAGTTCTTTGCTAGGTAATCAGCTCACTTTAGGATACAGGTTGAAAAGGCGCCTCCTCCTACTTCCCCGCCATCTTGTCTCCTCCCTGTCTTTGTGCTTTATATAAAACATTGCCTCATGGCTGACAGTTTGTGACAGAGTGAACTAATATGTGCTGATGCTGAGAATCTTGAAGATGCTTTTTGGAAATCCCAGTAGACTGGACTCATTAACATAGTGGAATTAGAACTCCAATAATCAATCAAACCATCATTGTGGACCAAAATACCCTAAATGCAGCTGCCATTTATAATTAGTGATAACAATCTTTATAGGAAAGATTACAGTGGCATAAGAAGCACCTGATGTCAAAATTATCTTTTCAAAAAGCAGAGGCTGTTTCACTGCATAACTTTAAGCAATAATTATTATTAGGCCAATTTAAAGCAAATTAGTAGGTGGTTTAGAGTTAAATATACAATATATTTACATTAAGAGCAGTATTGTGAAGACAGTTAATTTTCCTCACTGGAAATTAAATGTGTTTTATCAAATGAGAGCTATACTCTTCCCTAAGTTGAATTCGCCTGCCGGAAGATAGGCAAAAGTAGGTTGTGAGGGGACAGAGACACTGAACCTGAGGTGGGCTGCTGCCCAGGCAAAGGCCTATTCTTCGGAATTATGTAACTAGAATTTATTTCATTTTCTAAATATGAATCTCTTTAGCTTTTAATCACTGACATTTCTCCTTACTTCCAGTATTTTATGTTGCTTATGTCATTGTGTTCATAAGAATCATTACTAACACTCCAAACAAAAAAAACAATAAAATTTAAAAAAAAGATGCAGGAGCAGCATAAACATGGGATATAGATGGGTTGTTACAAGGTGGTCACTGCCAATTCTTGCAAATGTCATCGTTATCTCTGAGAATTAGGGAAAACTGGAGTTGTAACATTCCTTTGAAATAGACTCCTATACTCCATGCTTCTGTGAGGATGCATCATTTCTTTTCTTTTATTTATTCATTTGAAAGAGAGAGAGTCAGAGAGAGAGCATGAGCAGCAAGAGAGGCAGAGGTAGAGGGAAAAGCAGATTACCTGCTGTGCTGGGAGCCTGGCATGGGGCTCAATCCCAGGACCCTGGGATCAGCACCTGAGCTGAAGGCAGACACTTAATAAATCTGAGTCACCCAGGCACCCAGTGGACACATCATTTCTAATCAATTGTTTAGTTTAAGTCAGGTCTTCAGGCTAAAAACTGAGAGGACAGACTGAGTCAGTTGGCTTGTTAGGGAAAACTTGGGAGGGGACAGTAATTGCCAGTTACCTTTGGTTTACTTGGCATAAAGCCACACATCTTTCCATAGCATAAGTAGCCGTCAGGCAGTGGGGTTGGGGATGGGAGCTCCTGTCCCTGGCTAAATTCAAAAATGAGAATTTCTCACATATCTTATATGAGGTACAATAGCATATACCACGGCAGGTAGGGCTGAGAAGTCTACAGTTTGCTTTATGTAGCCAGTGAGATCAGGGGATTACCATTGGGCTGGTGAAATTGATAATTTAGAATGCATTTCCAAAGAGTGAAGCAAATGCCACAGATAAATTGGGAATGCTTATTTTACTTATCACATATTTTATTTATCTAATTATTTTATTGTCCACATATTTGAACAGTAGCTCCCTGAAAAAAAAAGAGTATCTAGGTAATGATTTGCTCATTTTTTGCCTTTTTAGCCTGAGTTGCATTCAATGACAAAATAGGTTTTCTCTGTGTCCTTGATTGTGGGTTAAGTTTCTGTGGAAATGACATTGCTTCTTTGGGATCCTGTTAAATACCAAACTCACAGGAAAGGGCCTTCCTAGATGCTCCTTAATTCCATTGACATCTTTGTGTTTTCCCAGTTGGAGCCACTTTTTCTTTAGTTTTCACAGCATGTGCTCTCCAGTCTTACTCCGTTTCTGTGTGGACATGGTTGGATTTGAACCTCTTCTGTTCATTTCCTCTTCTTTTCTACTTAAATGCTCCCCCAGCACCTGCGCTAAGGTTTACCTCCCCACACTCTCTGCTTGAAGAGTGTCATGGCATCAACTTTCACCCTCATAAGTCTGTATCCTTGGCCCCAACAATCACTCACATTCCTGGCTTCCATTTGTTATTGTTGGTATTTACCTTCATTCATGGCAGCCCGTTCAAAGCAACATGCCCTCAACTTGCTATCTTTTTTTCAAACCTGCTTGCCTCTTTCCTCCTCCATCCTTTGACAACTGCTGCTCCACCTTCCTAGCAGCCAGGCTTGGAGTCTCAGTATCAACTCTGACCTTTTCTCCTCTTCCTATTATCATCCCTCAGTGACCCTGCCATTTCACTCTCACTTCTGCAGGGTGTGGCAAATTAAGAAACAGGGTTCTGGAACCAGAGGTTAGGTTCCTTAATGGGTGTCTTTATGCAATAACCTTCTGTGCCTCAGTAAATCTGAAATAATAGAAATTAGCTCAAAGCACTGTTGTGAGGTTTAGATGGCTTTACTTACTTATTCTCAGGACAGTGCAAGGTGCACAGTAAACCCCCAAAAGATGTGAGTTTTTATGATTATTATTTCTTAAATTATTTTTATTAACATATAATTTATTACTTCCCCAGGGGTACAGGTCTGTGAATCATCAAGCTTACACATTTCACAGCACTCACCATAGCATATACCCTCCCCAATGTCCATAACCCAGCCAACCTATCCCTACCCCTCAACCTCTCAGCAACCCTCAGTTTGTTTCATGAGACTTAAAGTCTCTTATGGTTTGTCTCCTTCCCAATCCCATCTTGTTTCATTTTCTCCCTCCTACTGGCCATTACACCCTGTCCTGCCTCTCAAATTCCTCATGTCAGGGGGATCATATGAAAATTGTCTTTCTCTGATTGACTTATTTCGCTGAGCAGAATACCCTCTAGTTCCATCCACGTCATTGCAAATGGCCAGAGTTTGTTTCTTTTGATGGCTGCATAGTATTCCATTGCGTGTATGTATGTACGTATGTATGTGTGTGGGGGGGGGTAAGAAAGAAAGAAAATGTGATATATATATATATATATATATATATATATCTCACATAAAGAAAAAGGATATATATAGATATATACAGATATATCAATCACATTTATATATCTATATATATCTATATATATCTATATATATCTATATATATCCTTTTTCTTTATCCATTCATTTGTTGATGGATATCTAGGTTCTTTCCATAATTTGGCTATTGTGGACATTGCTGGTATAAACATCCTTGTGCACATGCCCCTTCAGATCACTACATTTGTATCTTTTTTTTTTTTTTTAAGATTTTATTTATTTATTTGAAGGACAGACATCACAAGTAGGCAGAGAGCCAGGCAGAGAGAGAGGAGGAAGCAGACTCCCTGCTGAACAGAAAGCCCAATGCGGGGCTTGATCCCAGAATGCTGGGACCATGACCTGAGCCAAAGGCAGTGGCTTTAACCCACTGAGCCACCCAGGTGCCCCCATTACATTTGTATCTTTAGGGTAAATACCCAGTAGTGCAATTGCTGGGTTATAGGGTAGCTCTATTTCCAACTTTTTGAGGAATCTCCATGCTGTTTTCCAGAGTGGCTGCACCAGCTTGCATTCCCACCAACAAGGTAGGAAGGCTCCCCTTTCTCCGCATCCTCACCAACATCTGTCGTTTCTTGACTTGTTAATTTTAGCCATTCTGACTGGTGTGAGGTGGTATCTCACTGTGATTTTGATTTTTATTTCCATGATGCTGGATGATGTTGAGTACTTTTTCATGTGTCTGTTGGCCATCTAAATGTCTTCTTTGCAGAAATGTCTGTTCATGTCTTCTGCCTATTTCTTGATTGGATTATTTGTTATTTGGGTGTTGAGTTTGAGAGGTTCTTTATAGATCTTGGATACTAGCCCTTTATCTGACATGTCATTTGGAAATATCTTCTCTCATTGTTTTAGTTGTCTTTTGGTTTTGTTTACTGTATCCTTTGCTGTGCAAAAGATTTTGATCTTGGTGAAATCCCAGTAGTTCATTTTTGCCCTTGCTTCTCTTGCCTTTGGCGATGTTTCTAGGAAGAAGTTGCGGTGGCTGAGGTTGAAGAGGTTGCTGCCTGTGTTCTCCTCAATGATACTGACGGACTCCTGTCTCACATTGAGGTCTTTCATCCATTTTGAGTCTATTTTTGTGTGTGGTTTAAGGAAATGGTCCAGTTTCATTCTTCTGCATGTGGCTGTCCAATTTTCCCAACACCATTTGTTGAAGAAACTGTCTTTTTTCCATTGGACATTCTTTCCTGCTCTGTCAAAGATTAGTTGACCATAGAGTTGAGGGTCTATTTCTGGGCTCTTTATTGTGTTCCATTGATCTATGTGTCTGTTTTTGTGCCAGTACCATACTGTCTTGATGATGACAGCTTTGTAATAGAGCTTGAAGTCTAGAATTGTGATGCCACCAACTTTGGCTTTCTTTTTCAACATTCCTCTGTCTATTCGGGGTATTTTCTGGTTCCATATAAGTTTTAGGATTATTTGTTCCATTTCTTTGAAAAAAAAAAAAAAGGATGGTATTTTGATAGGGATTGTATTAAATGTATAGATTGCTTTATGTAGCATAGACATTTTCACAATATTTGTTTTTCCAATCCATGAGCATGGAATGTTTTTCCATTTCTTTGTGTCTTCCTCCATTTCTTTCATGAGTACTTTATAGTTTTCTGAGTACAGATTCTTTGCCTCTTTGGTTAGGTTTATTCCTAGGTATCTTATGGTTTTGGGTGCTATTGTACACAGGATTGACTCCATAATTTCTCTTTCTTCTGTCTTGCTGTTGGTGTATAGAAATGAAATTGATTTCTGTGCATTGATTTTATATCCTGACACTTTACTGAATTCCTGTATCAGTTCTAGTAGTTTTGGAGTGGAATCTTTTGGGTTTTCCACTTAAAGTATCATATCATCTGCAAAGAGTGAGAGTTTGACTTCTTCTTTGCTGATTCAGATGTCTTTTATTTCTTTTTGTTGTCTGATTGCTGAGGCTAGGACTTCTAGTGTTGTGTTGAATAGCAGTGGTGGTAGTGGACATCCCTGCTATGTTCCTGACCTTAGCAAAAAGCTCTCAGTTTTCCCCCATTGAGAATGATATTAACTGTGGGTTTTTCCTAGATGGCTTCGATGATATTGAGGTATGTACCCTCTATCCCTACAGTGTGAAGAGTTTTGATTAAGAAAGGATGCAGTACTTTGTCAAATACTTTTTCTGTATCTATTGGGAGTATCATATGGTTCTTGTTCTTTCTTTTATTAATGTGTTTTATCACATTGATTTGCGGATGTTGAACCAACCTTGCAGCCCTGGAATGAATCCCACTTGGTCGTGGTGATTAATTCTTTTAATGTACTGTTGGATCCTTTTGGCTAGTATTTTGGTGAGAATTTTAGCATCCGTGTTCATCAAGGATATTGGTCTGTAATTCTCCTTTTTGATGGGTTCTTTGTCTGGTTTGGGGATCAAGGTAATGCTGGCCTCATAAACTGAGTTTGGAAGTTTTCCTTCCATTTCTATTTTTTTGGAACAGTTTCAAGAGAACAGGTATTAATTCATCTTTAAATGTTTGGTACAGTTCCCCTAGGAAGCCCTCTGGCTCTGGGCTCTTGTTTGTTGTGAGATTTAATGACACTTTCAATCTCCTTACTGGTTATGGGTCTGTTCAGGTTTTCTGTTTCTTCCTGGTTCAGTTGTGGTAGTTTGTATGTCTCTAGGAATGCATCTATTCCTTCCAGATTGTCAAATTTGCTGGCACATAGTTGCTCATAATACGTTCTTATAATTTTTTGTCTTTCTTTGGTTTTGGTTGTGATCTCTCCTCTTTCATTCATGATTTTATTAATTTGGGTCATTTCTATTTTGATAAGTCTGGCCAGGGGTTTATTAATCTTATTAATTCTTTCAAAGAACCAGCTCCTAGTTTGATTGATTTGTTCTACTGTTTTTTGTTTTGTTTTGTTTTGTTTTGTTTGTGTTTTTTTGGGGGGGGTTTCTATTTCATTGATTTGTGCTCTGATGTTTATTATTTCTCTCCTCCTTTTGGGTTTAGGCTTTCTTTGCTGTTCTTTCTCCAGCTCCTTTACGTGTAGGGTTAGGTTGTGTACTTGAGACCTTTCTTGTTTCTTGAGAAAGGCTTGTATTGCTATATACTTTCCTTTCAGGACCGCCTTTGCTGTGTGCCAAGGATTTTGAATAGTTGTGTTTTCATTTTCATTTGTTTCCATGAATTTTTTCACTTCTTTAATTTCCTGGTTGACGCATTCATTCTTTAGTAGGATGCTCTTTAGCCTCCATGTATTTGAGTTCTTTCCAACTTTCCTCTTGTGATTGAATTCTAGCTTCAGAGCATTGTGGTCTGAAAATATGCAGGGAATGATCCCAATCTTTTGGTACCGGTTGAGACCTGATTTGTGACCCAGGATGTGATCTATTCTAGAGACTGTTCCATGTGCACTAGAGAAGAATGTGTATTCTGTTGCTTTGGGATGGAATGTTCTGAATAGATCTGTGATGCCCGTCTGGCCCAGTGTGTCATTTAAAGCCTTCATTTCCATGTTGATCTTTTGCTTGGATGGTCTGTCCATTTCATTGAGGGTGGTGTTAAAGTCCCCTACTATCATTGTATTATTGTTGATTTGTTCATTTGATTTTGTTATTAATTAGTTTATAGAATTTGCTGCTCCCATGTTAGGGGCATGTTTACAATTGTTAGATCTTCCTGTTTGGACAGACCCTTTACATATGGTATAATGTCTTTCCTCATCTATTATATCCTTTGACTTAAAATCTGATTTATCTGATAAAGGGATTGCCACCCCACCTTTCTTCTGATGTCATGGTAAATTGTTTTCCACCCCCTCACTTCAAATCTGGAGGTGTCTTTGAGTCTAAAATGAGTTTCTTGCAGATGGCATATCGATGGGTCTTGTTTACCCATTCAGATACCCTGTGTCTTTTGATTGGGACTTTTAGCCCATTTACATTCAGGGTAACTATTGGAAAGCAATTTAGTGCCATTGTGTTGCCTGTAAGGTGACTGTTACTGTATATTATCTCTGTTCCTTTCTGGTCTACTACTTTTAAGCTCTCTCTTTGCTTAGAAGACACCTTCAATAATTCCCATGGGCATGTTTGGTGCTTGCAGGTTATTTTAGTTTTTTTCTTTTTTTTTGTCCTGAAATTTTTTTTATCTCTCCTTCTATTTTCAATGACAGCCTAGGTGAATATAGTATTCTTGGCTGCATATTTTTCTTGTTTAGTGCTCTGAATATATCATGCCAGTTCTTTCTGGCCTGCTAGGTCTCTGTGGATAAGTCTGCTGCCAATCTAATATTTCTTCCATTGTATGTTACAGAGTTCTTATCCCGAGCTGCTTTTAGGAATTTCTCTTTGTCACTAAGAGTTGTAATTTTTTACTATTAGATGACAGGGTATGGACCTATTTTTATTGATTTTGAGGGGGGTTCTCTGTGCCTCCTGTATTTTGATGCTTGTTTCCTTTACCAAATTAGGGAAATTCTCTACTATCATTTGCTCCAATATACCTGCTGCCTTCCCTTCTCTTTCTTCTTTTTCTGGGATCCCAATTATTCTAATATTGTTTCATCTTATGATATCACTTATCTCTTGAATTTTCCCCTCGTGGTCCAGTAGTTGTTTGTTTCTCTTTTGCTCAGCCTCTTTATTATCTGTCATTTGGTCTTCTATATCACTAATTCTCTCTTCTACTTCATTTATCCTCAGAGTAAGAGCCTCCATTTTTTATTGCACCTAATTAATGGCTTTTTAAAATTTCAACTTGGTTAGATTTTAGTTATTTTATTTCTCCAGAAAGGGATGTTATTTTTCCAGAAAGGAATTCTCTACTATCTTCCATGTCTCTTTCAAGCCCAGCTAGCAACTTGAGAATCGTCATTCTGAACGGTAGTTCTTATGTTACCAGTGTTTGTATTGATGAGGTACCTAGCCGTCGATACTGCCTCTTTTTTTTTTTTTTTTTGTGGTGAGTTTTTCCATCTTGTAATTTTATGGAGATAAGAATAGATGAATAAGAGAATAAAACACTAACAGGGTGGCAAAGACTCGAGAAAAATATACAGTTACCAAATCAGAAGAGACCTGAAACTGTGGGGAGAAGGGTGGGGAAAAACGAAATAAAACTTAAAAAATAAAAAATAAAGACTTCTGTATATATTAGACTGTTGAATAGAACAGAGCCACCTCCTTGATTTTGGGTGTATTCTGGTGTCTTAGAAGAAACTATGTCCCCAAATTTCAAAGAGACAAAAACTTATATATATATATATATATATATATACATAAAAATAAGGGTAAACATGACGAATGGATGAAATATAACTGTAAAGATGAAAATTTAAAAAGAGTCTAAAAAAGGAATTGATAAATTGGTTGGAAAAAGAAAAACAAAAGAAGAGAGAATGTGATCAGGTTGGAGACTAGAACAAAGCCATGTGCTAGGTTTAGGGTATATTTTTATCTCTTAGAAGAAATTGTATATCAAAATTTTAAAGAAAAAATCCTGTATGTATACAAAAATATGGTTAAATACAATGAAGGGATAAAATATGATTATAACAAGGAAAATTTAAAAATTTTTTAAAAGTTATTGATAAGATAAAACACTTAAAAAACATTAAAAGCAGAAGGAGGAAAAGTTTAAAAAAATAAGAATAAAAATTTTAAAAATTTAACTTTGCAATACTAAAGGATCATGGGAAAAAAGGCATGAATTCTATTTGTTGCTTTCCCCTAGCTCTGGAGATTTGGCTGTTTTTGCTGATGGATGAACTTGGTCGTGGCTTGATGTTCTTGCTGATCTTCTGGGGGAGGGGTCTGTTGCAGTGCATCTCAAATGTCTTGGCCTGAGGTGGAATTGTACCACCCTTGCTGGGTGCCAGGGTAAATAATCTGCTCCATTTTGCTCTCAGGAGCTTTTGTTCCCAAGTGCTTCCTGTGAAGCTTTGGAGGATGGGAGTGAAAATGGCGGCCTCCCCATCTCTGGCCCAGAGGACCTGATATCTGCGGCCCCACTCCTCAGTGGGCCGTCAGAGAAAAGTAGTCAATCACTCATGTCTCCATACTCACCCAGCCTGTGACTGAGCATTTCTATCTCTGGCACACAGCCCCGTTTGGAGTCTCCAAATCCAGCAGATTTCCTGCCATGCATTCCCACTGCACTCCTCCCAGAGGTGGATGGAGGGGGTTTCACCCTGGATCTGCCACTTGTGGGGTTCCTGCTCGAAGAACATTGGCCCAGCTGTGCCTTGGATCATGGTTTAAGGCTACCTGGAGCTGAGAGCTCACTCCTTGGCTCCGTTTCTGCATCTCGCTTCCCTACTCCAATATCTGGGAGCTTTTCCACACTCAGGCACCCCTGGTCTTTTGGTGACCCCATGGGTCCTGAGACCATACTGTCCTCACGAGGGCTCCACCCTCCGCTTAGCCTCTGGAGCGATGTCCCTCAGTGGAGCAGACTTCTAAAAGTTATGATTTTGTGCTCTGCTGCTCCACCACTTACTGGGAGCTGGCCCTTCCTCTTGTGGTATCTGTTCCCCTCTCTTCGGATTCACTTTTCCACATGTCCCACTGTTCTGAAAGTGGTCAATTTTCTGTCCTTGAATTGCTGCTCTTCTTCTCTTCTATCTCTTGTTGAGTTTGTAGGTGTTCGGAATGGTCTGATAACTATCTAGCTGAACTCCTGTGACCTAATGATATTTCAGTCTGCTACTCCTCTGCCCTCTTGCTTCTTCCCTGTTATGATTATTATTAGCTTTTGTGGGTGCCCTCTCCCATTCTCCTTATCATGATATTAGTCCAGGCACTTGCTAGTTCTTGGTTGGACCCTGGATTAATTCCTGACTGAGCTCATCCCCAGGATTTTCTCAGTCTACTTCACCTTATATTCTGCTGCCAGAATGATCTGGCAGATGACAGAGATTTTTACTCTCCTGCTCAAAACAATTTGATTTACAAAAGAAAATCTTTAATTCCTTTATTATGTCACTGCAGGTTCTGTACTGTTTTCTACTATCATTGACCACTGTTTGCCTGCAGGGACCTTTCATCCCAGCCACGGTGAATATTTTACTTTTGTCCATTCTTTTTCTGTATTTGCCCTCTTCCTCTCCGTTGCTCACAGTGGATCATCTGCCTGGATGGCCTTCCTCTTTTCATTCTTCCCTATGTGGCCAAGTGTTCTTTATTTCTGAAGGCCTACTCACAAGGCTCTATCCATAGAAACTCCTTTTACTGTTTCCATAGCTCCACAAAAGGTATTTACCCTTTCTTTTATCTCCCATAGCAACTTACCTGTATAACTCCTGTGACTCTTTTTACTTTCTGATCTATGTTTTACTTATATACTTTTATTATTCCTATGTTTAGAGCACATTTATGCTTGATTTACAACTTTAAATTCTTCTCATACCTGCATAACGCCTTGCCCAAAGGCAGTGGTCAATACATTAACATGGAGTGAATGAGTGATTTCTCCTTCAGTCTGTGTGTTGAGCAAAGGGCTTTCACCTCAGATATGCCCAATATGTATTGAAAAAGGAATGGATAAAATATATATTCTTTAATCCCAGACAATATTATATATTATTTATGGTAAAGCCTCTCTGACTCTTTCTAGTAGAGCTGCATTTGATCTCGTAGAAACCACAGCACTCAGGAATCCATATAGACCTTAGAAGGAGTAGTCCATCCCCAGAGTGGGGAGAGTGACTAATCCAAGATGCAGATCCAGTTATCAGTAGCAGAGTGTCTCCGTGGCTGAGACTGCTGATGGAGTCTGTGCTCTTAGGCTCATATGCTTTCCTTTCCATTGTTCTTAAATAGTCTCTCTGGTCTAGGAGTAGTAATCAGAGAATTTGAATCAGGTTTCTTTCCAACTGTAAAATAATTTCCAATGGGAAAAATTATTCACCATTGATAAAGACATTATAATTAGCATAATGGCACATCTTGAAGAATGAGAATTTAAACTGCTGAATATCTGTGATACTTAAATATAAGAGGTGTTGGAAACTCTGGAAGCAGTGGGGTAGGAAGACATTAGTGTACATAGATTCTTTCTAAATGACAGCTGTCAATCCACAAACTGCTCATCTGTAGGACTGGTCATTTGCACACACCTTTCACTCCCTCTGTCATAAAATCATTGTTTTCCTACCCCTTTTGCATCACTTAGCGAATGATATTCTTCATCTATAAAATGTAGATTATAGTGTTAACCTCATTGGATCTATGAGAATTTAGTAAGAGAATGTTTATAAAGCACCTGATGTAGAGCAAGTGCTTATTACTATTAGTCTCCATTTCTTCTTTGTTTCCATAGGATATATGTTGCCATTTCCTACTTTATGTTCAACTTAGATATGTCAAAATTTTCCTAATATTTTGTGGCTTCCCCCAAGGAGGGCCTTAGAATCCCTTTTAGACACTGCCTTCCAGGCAACTACTATCAATCAAATGGGTTTCACACATGAGATAAGACTCATTTGTCATCATGTCCTGGTAAATGAGAGATGATTTTCCCCCCACTTCTAAATATGGTTCAGCTACATCTGTCTGTTTGTTCCCACCCCATGTCAGTCTAGCACTTTGTCTTCTGACTTTGTTTAAATTCACATTCTAGTCCTATTCTCTCTTGATTTCTATTTCTTGATTTCTTTTTCTATTTCTATGCCATATTCTAAGAAGTGTTTCAAAGAAACCAAAGATATGACTTAATAGGAGTTAGATATATAAAGTTATGCTATGCTGAATTGATTGTAGTAACTTAGTTTGGTTATTCCATTTTCTGATAAGAGTAAGTATTTATCTTTTGTTTTAGGAAAAAAAAAAGAAAAGAAAGAAAGATTTTAGTCCAAAACACATTTTTTGAAAGCTTGCAGACCAGAGTGAAAAAACAAAAATAAAAGAATCTGAAGGTAATATTAGATATTAGGTATATGTAGATACTTCCTATAAATCAGAGAAATCTTAGTTTGAGCATATTCCCTTTTTGAATTTTGGAATTCCTTGAGTACTTTCTAATCCTTAACTATAATCTGAAAAACCAGAATAAACCTTTATCCTGGTTAGGAGGACTTACAAGAGGTAATTCATGAAGAGTGCTTTCTTAATGTAGAGCCTGTCACTGAAAACGGATTCAAACAATCTCAGAAATTACCATTAGTTTATCCAAGTGTATTTTCAGTGTAAAAAACAAGGAATGTAATTCTGTAAAATTTCCACTGGGAGAATAGCATCTCATTTCCTTCTTCTGAAAGAATGCATGACCTTTGACAAAAATCTCAAACTTTTAAGCAAAAAAATTGCTTAATGAACTAGCTTGCCAGGCATGGAGAGATGTAACAGAAGCTCTTTCATATGTGGATCCTCTTCCTTCTTTTCTATAAAATAAATTTTCTTCAAATGGTCTCTATAGATAGCTAAGATGATTTTTTGAAAAAAAAAAAAAAAACCTTAATCGAAGAAAATAGTGTAATGGAGCTTAATGTCAAAGTTGAGCTCAGTTAGCATTAGGGGCATACTTTAAATTTAAATGTATCTCTATGGAATGATATATACTAAACTATTAAATAATGTGTCTTGATGGGGATAGAGTAAGAGCTGGAGGATTCCATAGAAACTCCTTTTACTGTTTCCAGGATTCATTTTTAAAATTTATATCTTTGTATTACTTGAATTGTTGCAATAAGCATGTATTATTTTTTGATGGTGAATTTTTAAAATGCCATTACATTTTTAATAAAAGTCGTTTTTAGTTTTGGCCCTTGGTAGAATTATGATGCTGTGAAAATTTGTGATCTGGGTCTTCTACCTCTTTGTACTATAAGGTTTGATTCCATTTTCTTCTCTCCATACTAAAGCACCCATATTACTTTTCATTCATAATTTACTGCCAAAAAGGAGCATGAGAAACATACACATCCTAAAATAGAAGTCACTTATCAGTGCATACATTTTTGTCCTTCTGAAATATATTTGTTATTCAATGAAGATCAAAGTCATAGGTCAGACATACAAATACCCCTACTTGAATTTCCATGATCTATCAGCAAAAGAGGGGTTTTTAAGTGAGGGCTTTTCAGATCCACAAAGTCATATCATTAATATGTTGGAAGTGACCTATTCTGCCTTCTAGGATTCTTGACTGATGAATGCTGGTGATCCTGCCCCAATATGTGTAGTTCATATATATAATGGTGAGAACTTTAAGATTGTTTGTTGTTTCAGTGAAGTGAAGAGCTCATCAAGAGTTCAGAGCAAAAGTGTGACACTATCTACCTTGATTTTTTTTTTAAAGAGTTTATTTATTTATTTGAGAGAGAGAGCACATGTGAGCTGGGAGAGGAAGAAGTAGGAGAAAGACTCTCAAGACTCCATGCTGACTGTGGAACCCAACATGGGGCTCGATCCCAGGACCCTGAGAGTAGGACCTGAGCCTAAACCAAGAGTCAGGGCTTAACAGACCCAACCACCCAGATGCCCCTTTCCTTAGTTTTAAAATGATTGCTCCAAAAATAAAATAAGATAATAAAATAAAACAAGATAATTGCTCAAGCTATTGGGTTGAAAATAGGCTATGGTGAGGTAAGAATTCGAAACAGAAAGATCTTTAGGAGGCTACTGCAATAATTTAGTTGAGAGATAATGGTAGCATGGGTAGATTAGGAGCAGTGGTGCTAGTATGAATTTGTCAGATGCTGGGTATATTTGAAGGTAGAGCCAACAGGCTTCTCTGGTGGATTGGCTAGAAGATGCAAGAGTCCCTGATGATTCCCAAGGATTTTTTTGTACACAATTAGAAGGATGAAGTTGCTGTCAACTGCCATGGTGAATGGTGTTTCACACAGATTCTTCTCAACAAGGGGTATAGGTGAGAAGTTCTTCTAGCAGGGAGTAAGGGAAGTACTGGTTCTCGTCTTGATGGTCTGTCTTCTCTCATCTCCTGCTCTGAGAAGTTTGCAAGCTATCTCCAATTTCTATCTGATTTAGGTCAAATGATTAACGTTTTGCATCAGGATTAATAGACTAACTAAAGAGAATTTTTTAAATTACTTTCTTCGCTTGATGAAAGATCACATTTTAAGTCCAGAATCTTCATAAACTGTCTTAATAAAGCTATGACGATTTATGTTCTGATTAGTACTCATGCATCTGTATGGTAGTAGAATGTAAGGAGATGCAGCCCTCTGATAACTGCACTGGGAATAAATGTCTGCTGCAGAACTTTGAAAGTTTTCAAGGAGTCCCTGTTCAAATCACTGCAGTGCAACACTGCAGTGTTGCTAAATTAAATGCTACCCCCAGCCCAAACTGCATTAGAAATTTTCTTTCCATTTAAGTATCTCCTCCCCAATTATGCATGGATGACATCAGACCAATAAAATCACTGAGAAATCTGCCAATTATACATTACTATTTACTTATATTACCCATTCTGAGAATGTTACCTGTTTCTTATCCATCTAACTAAGAAGAAACAATAGAGAAGACATTTGTTCATTTGTCCTTTAAAAATGTTTCCTTTCTGGCCTGGACTATAGGGCAAATAAGGTTTTTATTTTTGCAAGAACATTATTACACTTTCTCCTTGAACCCCAAATGGCATGAGAACATTTTGTGATTATATTTTCTGAGCATAGTTAAAGAAATCAATGCGAATGGCTATAAAATGTTCTGGAACAACTGTTAAGTAGAATCAAGGGACTAAAGAGGAGGACTGGAGATACTTTATGCTGTAGCCCTTTAAAAAAGGATATGGATAGAATAGTTTTCAAAGACTAAAGTAAAGTTATTTCCTTTACCAAACTATTATTTTAGTCCTTGCATGATCTTTTCTTTTCTTCTTTGGCTGATTAGTATTCCCACTAATCACAATGAGGTAAACAATCTTTAACAAAGAGAGATTTTTACTTTGCTGCATCACACAAGGGCTCTTAATGAAGACAATACAACAAACGATGTAATTGGTGAATAGAACCTGAACACCATTTCTCCAACTTCTGACAGAAAAGATAAAAGCAACTTAATGCACCTATCAAGAAAAATAGCAAAATTTATTTTCTCTTTCTCACTTTTGTCTCTCTTTCTCTCCTTATGCCCTCACATGCATGAGCAGGGGTCATTCCTGCAGTTAGAGGGAAGTAGTCTTTCAAAGCATGACAGAAGTGTAATAGAGGAAAGAAAGGTGAGGACTGGTCACTTGAACTAGTGGATCTGTAAGCCTCCTTAGGGCTTTGTTTCTTCAAAAAGAAAAGTGAGTAACGGACTTTCCCAAAACTTGCGGAGTTTAAGTCATTAAAAGAAGTCCTAGAACCACCTTCCTTTCTCATCTCCACAGCACCAGGCAAGAGACCATTTGAACACAATAAGCAGATTGGCCATATGTTCCAGTCATGTGCATGCTCTTGTCCTTGCATATTTATTAAAACTGTCAAAGCTTCCCAGTTTGAATAATAAGAAGTTTCACTTTGGTTTCACTTTGACTAAATGAATGGGTTTAATGTCACTTTCAAGGTTATGAGAGATTCACATGTGTAGAGGTGATAATCACACCTAGAAACAAATTTAGACTGCTTCCACAGTTCAGGAGATAAACTTCTATAGTCCCGTGCCATATGAGGCTAGCTTTTCAGGTATGCTTTGGCTTGCTTTCTTTCTTTCTTCTATTTTTTTTTTTGGGGGGGGGGTCTTCCTTAAACAAATAAGAAGTGTTTCCACAGGTAAATACCTGATTGTTTGGGAGGTATAATTTTAATCATGAATGGAAGTACACAGGTCCCAAATTTCAGATGTTGGAAAGTTTTAGGTATGTAACAGTTTCTGTTGAGCTATGGCTGTTGATGTATATGTGTGTGTGTTTCCTCTACTTGGGATAACTTCTAGTAATGGTCTTACAGTTCCATACATTATAGAAAAATTATCAGACTTATTTTTTCTCCATTTAACAAATATAAAACTGGATGAAATATTTGAGGGCGCTTTTTTTTTTTTTCAGTCATTGGAAAACAGACTGCACAGATCTGTGGCCCTTTAAAGAAGGGAAATAGATAAGATGAACACCATATTCACCCTGGCTTTTTTGTGTGGGGGTACTTTCCAAGTGGTAACACATGGAAGAAGAGCCTACACAGAAAACAGCTATCTTGCTGGACAAAGGAAGTGAATCTCAAAGTTTGTAGACTATTGAAACTTGCAAGGTAGTGTATTAGAGTGTAGGGTGCTAAATAGAGAAGAAATATCAGAAATAAGAATTTGTGTTTCTTTGAGTCTATAGCTGACTATGCATTTGTAGATGAAACTGCCAGTTTTGGCAGAACGTGGTTACTGATGGTTTTAGCTGAATGGATATTATGAAAGTAACATAGAGTTGGGAAAGGTTAGAATTCCCAACATTCATCGGGAAGAGACCTCAATGAATGTATTAGATGTTTAGTTGAGACCAGAAAGGCCATGCATTAAGAGTAAGTTACTTTAGCCCTGTAGCAAGGGTTATTGTACCCCTGCCCTAACAAAACATTTGTCAAAACTTTTGACAGGATAGAAGCTATCTACTAATCAGTTTAGTGCCTTCCAGGAAAAGAAAAATTAACAAGCCTTAAAAGAAAAAAAAATAAGATCTAGAATCTCAGTGATGTAGCATTCATAATGTCTAAGTAATAATAAAACAGTATGAGACAAGTGAAAAAACAGAAAAATGTAAACCATAATAAGGAGAAAAACAGTGAATAAAATAGATCCAGAGATGACTTAGATATTTGAATTATTAGACAAGATTTTGAAAAACTATTATAAAAGTTAGATGATTTAAAAGAAAAGAGTTTAATGATTTAACCCATGGAAAATCTCAGCAGAGAAATAGAAATTATAAAAATAACCAATGAAAGCTCTAGGGCTAAAAATTACATTATCTGAAAGGAAAAATTCACTGCATGAACTTATTAGCAGATTGGAGACAGGAGGAGAAAAATCACTGAATTTTAAGACTCGGCACTAGAAATTATCTAAATGGAAGCATAATAAAGAGAAAACAAAAAATGGAGTTATGGGGCAGTATCAAATAATATAACAATGTATAGTTGTATTTTCAAAAGAAGTATGGAGATATTAGGAAAGGAAGATATTTGAAGATACAATATCATAACTCTTCCAAATTTGTTGGGCACATGGGTGGCTCAGTCGGTTAATTGGTTGGCTGTCTTTAGCTGAGGTCATAATCCCAGGGTCCTGAAATCAAGCCCTGCATTTTTCGTTGGGCTCCCTGCTCGGCAAGGAGCATGCTTCTCCCTCTCCCTCTTTCTGCTGCTCCCCCTCCTTATGCTGTCTGTCAAATAAATAAATAAAATCTTCTGGGGTGCCTGGGTGGCTCAGTGGGTTAAGCCTCTGCCTTTAGCCTAGGTCATGATCTCAGGGTCCTGGAATCGAGTCCTGCATCTGGCTCTCTGCTTAGCAGGGAACCTGCTTCTCCCTCTCTCTCTGCCTGCTTCTCTGCCTACTTGTGATCTCTCTCTGTGTGTCAAATAAATAAATAAAATCTTTAAAAAAAATTTAAAAAAATAAAATCTTTTTTTTTAAAAGATTTTATTTATTTATTTGACAGAGAGAGCAAGAGAATACAAGCAGGCAGGGCAGCAGAGAGGAGAAAGCAGGCTCTCCAAGGAGCAGAGAGCCTGAAGCGGGGCTCGATCCCAGGACCCTGGGATCATGACCCGAGCCAAAGGCAGTTGCTTAGCCAACTGAGCCACCCAGGCATCCCAAATAAATAAAATCTTAAAAAAAAAAAAAAAAACCTTCTTTCAAATCTGATGAAAAATACCAACCGATAGATCTAAGAATATCTGCAAACTCCAAGTAGGAGAAGCATTAAAAAAAAAACAACATGTGGGTATATCATAGTCAAATTTCTGAAGCTGAAAGATAAAGATAAGGAACATTCAGGAGAAAAAAAACATATAAATGAGAACAGTGTTCAGAATTATTGTTCAGGGAAAACAGTACATGCCAGAAGACAGTTAGTGACATCTTTAAAGCACTGAAAGAAAAAATCAACCTAGAATTCTCACCTGCATAAAAATATCCTCCAGAACTTAAGGCAAAGTATCAGCTTTAAAAAGCAGCAAAAACAGGGGCACCTGGGTGGCATAGTCAGTTAAACATCTGGCTCAGGTTGTGATTTCAGGGTGGTGATCTCAAGGTCTTGAGATGGAGCTCCATATCAGACTCCATGCTCAGCACAGAGTCTGCATAAAACTCTCTCTGATTCTCCCCACCTCCCTCAAATAAATCAAATAAATAAATAAATCTTTATAAAAATAAATAAAAACCAGCAAAAGCAGAGTTAACCAAAAATGTTAAAGATAGTTCTTCAGACCCAAGTGAAATGATATCAGGTAGAGACACGGGTCCACATGAAGATACATAGGATGCCAAAAAAATAAGTATTTGGGTAACTGTGATTACTTACTAGTACTAATTTCTTACAAGATAACTAAAGTTTATGGTAATAGCACAAAGAATACAAATCGTATATATGTGTTTGCATGTTTTGAACAAAACTACCAACCAGTTTTGCCAATCTGTATTTATGGAACACTTCATCTAAAAGGTCAAAACAAAGACCCTTTCTCATGGTACACAGAACACTCATAAAGACAGATCATAGGGTGAGTCCTAAAATTATTACTAGTAAGTTCTAAAAGATCGAAATTCTGACTACAGTAGAATCACAGTAATAATCAATAGCTAGAAGACATTTAGAACGTACTCATCTATTTGGAAATTAAACATCACATTTCTAAATTGGAGAGAAAACTCATGGGGAAAACTTTAAAATATTTCAAACTGGGGGCACCTGGGTGGCTCAGTGGGTTGAAGCCTCTGCCTTTGGCTTGGGTCATGATCCCAGGGTCCTGGGATTGAGCCCTGCTTCGGGCTCTCTGCTCCTTGGAGAGCCTGCTTTCTCCTCTCTCTCTGCCTGCCTCTCTGCCTACCTGTGATCTCTGTCTGTCAAATAAATGAATAAAATTTTTAAAAAAATAAAATATTTCAAACTGAATAACAATGAAAACCAAATAAAAAAGTTTTGTGATATGCAGATAAATCAGTGATTAAAGGGAAATTTATTTATGTTAGAAAACTGAAAGTAGGTTAAATATATAGGTATTTAACATATATGTATATGCATACAAATGTACCATATATATTTGTACAGACATATATATGTAAATATAATATCATTAATTATAACCAAATAGAGTTTATAGCAAGAATGCAAGATTGATTTATTATTGGAAAGTCATTTGTGTAATTCACCATTCTAATGGAATAAAGGGAAAAATAATATAACCATCTCAATAGATTGAGTAAAGCATTGGATGAATTCAATACCTATTCACCATTAAAGTTCTTAGAAAACTAGGAATTGGGAATGAAGCAAGCTTTTTTGATCTGACAGAACTCATCCATGAAAAACATACAGATACTATCAGATTTAATGAAGAAAGACTGTTTTCTTCATCAAATCAAGAATAAGGCAAGGATTTCTCAGTACTTATTTTTATCATTATACCGGGAGTTGTAACCAGTGCAGTCAGGGAAGAAAAAAACATCATATGGATGGGAAAGAAAGAAATTGTAAAAATATTAACAGATGAACTGATTCTGAACATTAAAAATCCTGTGGAAACTTAAAAACAACTACTAGCACTAATAAGTGAATTTAGCAAAAATGTTAGATATAGACACTCATATTGTTAAAATTAATGTATAGATTCAATACAATCTCAGTAAAAAAATCCCGGCAGGGTTTTTGCTGTTGATATTGAAATTGACGAACTAACTCTAATGTTTATGGGGAAAGTACAGTGACTAGAATAAAACAAAGACCAAAGTTGGATAAGTTCTGATTTCAATATAGACCATAAAGCTACAGTAAATAAGTCAGTGTGATGCTGAAGTAAGTTTTGACAAATAGATTAATGGAATAAAATAGAATCCAGAAATAGAATCACACAATTGTCTTCTGATGGGTGTTCCAAAGCAACTCAGTAAAGAAAGAAAAGTTTTCAACAAAAGGCACTAGAACAATTAAATATCTGTATGGGGAAAAAAAAAACAACCAAACTCCTATCTCTTATGCACAGAAGATATCAATAAAAACTAGTCTGGCAGAAAATATTCACAAAACATAAATCTGACAAGTTCCTATATCAACAATATATACAGAATTCCTATGATTCAATGATAAAAAAGGATGAATAGCCCTATTAAATATTGGGCAAAAGATTTGAGCAGACTTTTCACCAAGGAGAGTGTACGAATGGCCTATATAAATATGATAAAGTGATCAGTGCAATTAGTCATCAGGGAAATGGAGAATAAAACCACAAGGAGATATTACTACCTATCTACTAAGTTGGCTAAAATTAAAAAGACTGTTCACAACGCTACTTTGGCTGAGGATGTGGAACAATACATTGCTAGTGAGAGGATAGAATGTGGTACTATCCAAAAAAAAAAAAAAGTTTTGCAGATTTAAAAAAATTTTCTTGCAAAGTTAAACATGTACATGATCTATGATCCTTTTAGTATTTACCCAAGGAGAATGAAAGCAATCATCTTCCAAAATATTTCTTAAGGTATGTTTATGGCACGTTTGTTCTTAACAGCCTATAACTGAAAATAGCCTAAATGTCTATCAAGAGGATAATGGATGAATAGTTAACGGTGCACTCATATAATGTAATACTACTCAGCAATAAAAAGGAACAAAGTACCAGTATACTCAGTGACATGGTTGAATCTTACATACATGCTGAGCAAAGGAGGACAGACACACACCAAAAGAACATATGGGATGGCTCCATTTTTATAAAATTCTAGTACAGCCAAAACTATTCTATAGAGGTAAAGAGCAGTGCTGTTGTCACCTCTTTGGGGGAGGGTCAGGAACTGACTGGGAAGGGGGGACATTCAGGGAAAGTTCTCAGGCAATGGAAATGTTCTGTATGATGACATAGGTAATGGTTATACAGAATTATACATTTGTCAGAATCCATCAAACTGTACAATTAAGAAAAAATGACTTAATTTGAACTAATAATAGAAAAAAATTAAAGGCCACAAAAGAAGTCTACTTCTCCCCAGAGACTGTAGCAGAAGGAGAGGGCACTATACATCTTGAGGGATAGGAAGAGAGGGGAGGGGAAATTCTCAGCAATTCCAAGCACAAATGCACTGTTTCAGCAGGAAAGATACAAGATCAATGAGATTTCTTGGCCCTCAGTAACTCTAAGTTGGAGGGTGTGGTGGCACTGAATTGAGGTGTTTTGGATCAGTTACGAGGTGACTCAGAGTTCATTTCCTTTCTGATTTATAGCTCATTCTTTAAAGTGTTGTCCAAAGCTAGTTTGGAAGTAGAATGGTAGGTTGAGCACTCAGCCTTAAATCCAGCACGATCTCTGCTCTCCCGAATTAATGTATTTGTGTCAAATTCTTAACCCATGTAGACTTCAGCTGTGGGAATAATTTAAATTTTATCGGATGATACTGGTCAAGGATATTGGGATGTAGGAATGAAAAAGTGATGAGGAAATGAGGAAAATATTGGCCACTTTTTTTTTTTTTTTTTTACTATAAAAATGTTTTCTTTCTCCCTCTCTCTTTCTCTCTCTCCTCCCTCTCTTTATCTGTCAGTGAAACTGGGCTGTTACAGTAACTAATTCATGTCTTTCTTTTGCTCTTAAGTAAATGTTTTGTTGCTAATTCTGGATGTGTTTGCTCAGGTATTAAACTATCAACTATTAAAGCACTTACTATACTCTGACACTTCCTTCATATTTGTTCTTAAGATTTAGAATGCCTTCCCTTCTGAAGAAAGGCATGCTTTTTAATAAATAGCACTTTTATAAACCTTGCAGCACAGATTGAAGATGGGACTTTTAGAAGGGTTTTTTTTAGAGAGAAATACTTAAAGTCCTGTCAATGTGTTTTTATTTTTAGATTCTTCCAAGATTTACTCAGGATAAAAAATCTCATTAAATTAATATTTGATTAAAGCACACTCTAAGCAGGGAAGTTCCTTCCTTGCTCTCCTATTAGCCCCTGGGCTTTTTTTTCCCCTTCAGCTGTAATGTTGGCCTGGTGTGCTCATGGGAAACTTTTGGGCCCAGTAAGGGCTCACCTCCACTGAGGCCATGGTTAAGCTTTAGGTGTTGATCACACTGTCTTCTATGCTTCGATAGCTGGACTCTGGGCATCCTGAGGACAGAGGCTGTGCTTTATCTCTCTTCAACTCCTAGAGTAGTGTCTAATACACCTTGCTTACTTAATTTGTGCTGAATGCATGGACAAAAGAGAAATGAATGATAGTAAACAAATGAAATAAACCTTGTTAGTTTCTTAAAGTTCATTTAGGCTTTTAGAAAAAGATAAGACTTCTATTTTGTTTGTTTGTTTGTTTGTTTGAAGAAAATATACCAAAAACATCTTATAAAAGAACCTCCATTTTACATAGAGTTGTAATATATTTAAAACTGTAAATGAACTTGTTTTAATATCTGGAATAAATGAATTGCCAAGGATGAATATGAATACTTCTGCTTATGTGGCATGAAAGAAGTCACCTTCTTTTATTACCTGCAGTCTTGGGGCTGTGTCCTAGCCGAGTTGTCTCAGTGACCCATTACAAGGCCATTTTTACCCGCAAGCTATGGGGCTTGGTATAAACACGTAATAAGCTTCTCAGGCTTTTGTGAAGAGGATTATTATATCTAATTGGGAAACATTACCTAGTATTTCAGCTTCATTTACTTTCATGGTCAGCTGAATGGCCAACATATGTTTGTCCTAATTGTTTGTCTCAACAATGACTGCCCTAATTGTTTTTCTGAGTAGAGACGGAGTTCTTGGGAGATAGAACACCAATATTATCTGTGATTCATAAATGGATTTTTGGTAGGTAGACATTTTCAACCCCGGATCCATCTTCCAGGGGTTCCTGACTGGGAAAGGGGAGCACAGTGATCTCTTATGAAGCATGGGTTGAAGGAGAGAAGATTGCCTGGATAGTGTCAAGTTAAAAGACCCAACACATTGTTTTGGTGATTCTTAGTATTACAATTCTGTGCTTTCCTGATGAGACTCTGAGCTACTTGTTGGCAGGGTCACCAGGTTTTGTCCCTCTGTATCCTCTATCTCTTTTGCTGAGGATGTGGAACAACAGTACCTTGTTTGGTGAGAGAATAAAATGTTGTACCCTCCAAATAAAAAGGATTTTCAGGTTACATTTCTTTTCCAGTTTGCACTTGGTGAACAAGTAATAAGTCATTGTCAAATGAATGGGTGAATTGGGATATGCTACTTAAGTAGATCAAATACTACTTAAAAGCAGTCTCTCCATCCTGATATTTAGAAAGGTAGACATATAATGTTTTAGCTGGGCAGTTCTTGCATCACTTAATTTCCACTTATATTGTAGTTATTTAAGTGCATTTTTAATCTTACTACTAGATTGTCACTTTCTTGTCCAGAGGAAATATTTCTAAATTACCTTTACATTTCCTATAGTGCCTACCCTTGTTCACCATCAATTAGGTCATTTGTTGAATGAATTAATCATGAGGAGTCCTGTGAAAGTTCAAGTGATATTTTTTGCTACCTACTTATTAATACCCTATAAATATTTTATTGGAAAGCAAGGAATTTTATCTCCATTTGTATCAAGTCAATCAAGCATTTAGTCAGTGACCATTGCTTTTCTTTCTGGGCATGTGACATGTGGAGACCCTTGATGCCTTGTTTAAGTATTGTATAATGTGGGCGAGCATATCCTTCTGTGAGTTCCTAATTCCAGTATTCAAAATTTCTTTAATTATTTTGCCCTTCTATTAGACGAACGTGCTGATTCTCACAGAGTGCTGACAGGAAAAAGATGCTTTTAATTACATATCATTTTAGCTTATGACTGATCAGCGACAAGATTCTAGTTATTAGAGAATCAAATTAAGTGTGTAGCCCTTGGGCTATGAACCTTGAGTCCTTGGTATCTGGCCTGTAATGTTAAAGGTAAAAAGATTCATTAATTGTTTCCTACCTTGGGAACACTTTGGTAGAGAGGTCTGTGAGCTTTCACTGACTCCTTGGACAAACTCATTCAACCTGAGATTATGTATCCAAGGAAAATTCAGTGGTGTCTCATGTCTTCCTGTAGTCTCTTTTCTGAGCTAAAATCTGAGGAACACCTTATATTTGCAAGTAGGGACCAGTGACCTATCTCTCAGATAGATGGGGGTTTTGATACATGGGTTTTGAATCCCTTCTTTTGTGGGAATGGGGATGGGGAAAATAGCAAAACAGAATGAGAAACAGGGATTAGCAAAATGTTCTGTAAGTAGAACTAGAGAATAAAGGAGAAACGTACCAAGTAGTGAAATGGGAAGAGCTAGAACCTTGATATCTTACAAAGTCTTAAGGCATGGCAAGTTTGAAGAAGGGGAAGTCAACAGAATTAACCACCTAGAGAATCTGGAAAACAAGAAATGAGAAAAGAAGCAATTTCACTCATCAAGAAGGCTATTGGAGTCTCCCAAGTGGGCTGTTTTAGGAGAGGTCATGCGGAAATAAGAAGTGAAGAAATGGAAGCAAAGACTATAATCTGCTTATTCCAGAAATGTAGCCGGCTTCTCTGGAAATCATTTTTCATGTCTATTACCTTTACTTTTCCTTTCTATTGGCCCAGCTTGAGTTATAAAAACTTTTCATATGAGTCAGGGCAGAAAAAGAATTTCCTGTTGGCAAGGTCACCTCTTTGGCCATCTTCATGTTCAGTTTCTTTCTCTATTTTAATACTGTTGGATGATGATGAGTGGTTCTGTTTTGACATTAGAACTACTTTCACGGATTCCACATGCAGTGATATAATATCTGAGTTACCAAAAGGGCAGATTTGTTGGAAAACAGAAGTGACAATGGGGAGGGGCTGGAAAAGAGGAAGCTGTGGAAGACAGTTGGGAACCCTAAGATTTGGGGGAGGTGGTAGTGGAGGTTGAGGGCAACACATTTATCATCGAGGCAGAGATTTAGGGACTTGTTGCTTGGTGTTGGCCTTGAGATGAATAGGTTCTGTCAGTGCTCTCATAATGGAAGTCAAGAGAAAAGATTTCTAGTGGTTTTGCTCTTTCTGAGTTCCTGTGGCTGGGTGTGGCTCTGGCTTAGCCTGGGTTGGGCCCAGGGACATTTTTATAGACACTGGTGTTATGTTGTTGAAGGAAGGTCTGTTTACTACTTGCCATTTACTGCTTTAAGGGATGGAGGAGAGGGACAGTCATTGGGTGACTTGGAAGGTAAGAAAGCCTGGGTTGGTGGACCATTCTGTCTGATATTTGCCCAACACACAAACACCTTTGCTGTTCACCGAACATCTCTACCCAACTTCTCTAAGTCTTAGCTTTCTTGTCTGTAAAATGGTTTTAATAGTACCAGCCTATCTTCCAGGGTGGTTATAGGGCCAAAAGAAAAGTGTTAAAAAAGGACTTTAAAACCAAAAATGCAGTATTATCGAGCAGTGAAGCATCGAGTCAGGACTAAACATCCCATCTTGTTCCCATTACCTTCATCCCTATGAGGGTAGCTGGGACCAAGCCTCCTTGTGGGCCCCATAATTCAGCACAGCCAGGAAGTGAGAGGATAAGCTCCGAAGCAAGAAATCAAAGCTCTGGGATTCTGTAGAAGTCTAATTTGTAGAAAATGCTTTTCTTTGTACCTAGCATATATTTAGCACTCAGTAAATGTTTCTGTCATTCCCTCTTTTCAGCTCCTCTCCTTCCAGCCAAACAATGGTCTTATTAATGCTACTCAGCAATAGATCCAAATTTGTGGGGTCAAAGGCATACACAGCATTGGGCTATTTTTTTTTAAAGTAGAAAATCACAACAGTATCTATAAATCTTATCAAAGCATGTGGTTAATTTAGCAGATTACTAGAGACATCTCAAAAACTCTTTCTTTAAACCTGTGTAGTTGGCTTCTACATTTTGTTTGGGTGTTCGTCTTCGGTAAAATTGACAGAACCTTCCAACTTGTGTCATACCATTGGCAGTTTCTAGTTAGTAGAATTACTGTGTGTCATCTACCATGCACAAGCTTTAAGACGAAGATCTATAACAGAACAGCTGTTTTCCAGGGACTTGATGGCAGTGTACTGTGCAGGTGGTGAGAGAATTCAGTGTGTGGTTTGGTTCTAAACTATTTTTACCTTAATTATAAAAAACTCCAGAAAACTTAGGAAGTAAATAAATATAGAAAGAAAACAGAAATCACCAATATTTTACAACCCAGATATAACAGCTATTAATATTTTGAGGTATTTTCTGCATTTTCTTTTCTTTTCCTCTTTATGGTTATGCATAGATATTTACAGCAGCTAGAACATTTTTTCTACCCTTTTTCTCTACTTAGTAATACATGATGACCATTTTCCCATAGTGCTAAGATTTACTAAAAAACAATAGTTATATGATTCTTCATCATATGGATATAGTTTTGTTCACTGCTATTTTTCTTTGATCTGTTTTTTTTGTTTATGCCAGGTTTATAGAACAATAATAAAAGTTTTATGTATTTTTGAAATTAAATCAAGTAACACACCAATGTATTTTCATTTCAAAAGTCTCAGTTAAGGGGTGCTTGGGTGGCTCAGTTGGTTAAGCGTCTGCCTTCAGCTCAGGTCATGTTCTCAGGCTCCTGAGATTGAGCCTGAAGTCGGGCTCCCTCATTGGTGGGGAGCCTGCCTCTCCCTGTTTCCCTCCCACCCTCTCTTTCATGCTCTCTCTGTCTCTCAAAAAAAAGTCTCAATTAAGTGAAGTTCTCCAGCATATCCCATCCTCAGACATAACAGTTAATCAATTTTGTATGTATCTTCCCAGATTTTTTCTATGCATTTGCACTTGAATATGTGAACATTTAGAAAACAGTTCGTTGTGGCATATGTTTCTTTATAATTATTTAACAAATCTTTTACTTAGATTGTTTCTAATTTTTATTATCATAAAACCTCATAGCCTTGCACATAAAAATTGAATATGTCTCTGATCATTTCTTTGAAATATATAGAATTATGGGGTTTGAGCATATGGTTCCATGGAGATTATCTTGAGAAGATAGTATACAGTAATATATAACTTTCATTATTACAAACCTGGAAGTTTTTTAGTGATGGGTGAATATATTATCTATCTAATAAACAAGAAAAAAAGAAGCAATTGGATATCTGGGGGGAATGTTATAGAAGAAAACCATGGGGCAAGCTAAAATATAGTAGTACCAGAGTAATTGATTGTATGTAAGACAGTATGTGATTAAACTACAAAGCCAAATCTTCACTGGACAGGTAATTCAGGAAGAAGGAGACAGGCTAATAATCTGAATACATGAATAAATTCTTTATATTTAAAATTGCTATAATTGCTATTAGCTTCAGCCCCATATAGGTATATTCATTGTTTGTAGCTTAGCATTCCATTATTACTTGTTTCTTGAAAACTCATCCTACCAGTAAGTTTATGTTTTAAAGTGTTTTATGTGTATAAAAATAGGATGGGACATTTGTGCTTGGTTATGAGTTTGTTTAGACTCCTGTTTTTTATCATAGAGTTGACTGGATTTTATTACTTGAAAATTGAACTAGATGCTTATTAATAAACACATATTAAAAATACACACTGAGGGGCACCTCGGTGGCTCAGTTGGTTAAGTGACTGCCTTCAGCTCAGGTCATGATCCTGGAGTCCTGGAATCAAGACCCACATCGGGCTCCTTGCTCAGCGGGAGTCTGCTTCTCTCTCTGATCTTCTCCCTCTCATGTTGTCTCTCTCTCTCTCTCTCAAGTAAATAAATAAAAATCTTTAAAAAAATTAAAAAAAAACACATTGAGACACATAACAATTTTACATAATCTTTTAAATTTGGAAAAATCTCTTAAGAAATAATATTGCTTGTTGTAAAGAAACTTACTGGACATTCAGCAATTCCTTCAGTTTCAAGACAGTTATATTCTTTTGCTAACTTCAGGGAAATCTATATTAAATACATTTATTTAAAAATCAGTATATAGGGGCGCCTGGATGGCTCAGTGGGTTAAGCCTCTGCCTTCAGCTCAGGTCATGATCCCAGGGATCTGGGATCGAGCCCCACATCGGGCTCTCTGCTCAGCAGGGAGCCTGCTTCTCCCTCTCTCTCTCTGGCTGCCTCTCTGCCTACTTGTGATCTCTCTCTGTCAAATAAATAAATAAAAATATTTTTGAAAAATCAATATATAATGTATAATGTATAATGTAGCTTTTAATTGTTATTTTTATCTGTTTGACTATAAGCATAAAGAATAGTCTGAAATGTTTACCAAATGTAAATGATTTTTTCATTCTTCTTTTACTGTTCCTTATTTCTTAAATTTCAAATAGCAAGCATGTATCATTTGTACAAAACTATTAAGTGACTTTTTAAAAATATTTCACCCATTTCTATTCCTGGTATCCTCGTATGGGAGTATAAGTCTTATTACATGTTCACCACATCTTTTTATTTTGATGCTAACTCTTGATAGGTGAAGATGATGTTTTACTCTCTTAATTTATATCTGACTATTAGCTAGATATTTTTCATTATTTTTTTATTCATCATTGTTTGCTGGTAAATATGCTCTTTGTCAATTTTTCTGCAATTGTCTTGTCTGTCTCTCTATCATGCATGCAGTTTTAAAGACTGCCCATTCAGCCCTTTTTCTCTAATTGAAGTTTTTAGCAAGGCAATTGTAGATTCACACGCAGTTGTAAGAAATAACACTGTGCAATCCCTTGTATACTTGGCTTGTTTCCCCCAGTCAGGACACTGGTATTGATAGAATTCAGAAATCCTAGGGATTTCCTCAGTTTTACTTGCAGTGTGTGTGTGTGTGTGTGTGTGTGTGTGTGTGTGTTGAATTCAACACAGTTTTGTCACCTGTGTAAGTTGGCATGTTCCCCACCTCAGTCAAGATTCCAAACCATTCCCACCAGCAAAGCAAGGATCTCTCATGGTGCCCTTGTATAATCACAGCCCCCTCCTTCCAGCACTCCCCACAAACCTCTGCAGCCCTGCATCTGCCCTTCATTTCTAAACACTATCCTTTCAAAGATGTTATAAAAATAGAATCGTACAATGTGTAACCTGAACACTTTGTAAAGTTGAAGAAAACTTGGATGGCCCGTGCCCGTGCTCGTGTTGTTTTCTTTTTTTCTCCTCTCATAGCCGAGAGCAATTACCCAGCCTCCCTTGGCTTCACTTATCTCTTCTAAAGCTTTTGGCTTCTAGAAACCCTCTGCTTTTCAAAGACTCTCATTCTCATCTCAAGTGATTTCTGGCTGTTAGAAATAGGTTTTGAAGTATAGTAAGCTCATGGAATGGCTGAGACCAGTGTTGAGAAGGAAATGAAATGAAACCTTTCTTAAGTTTTGGGAGTGAGAAACCCCCAGAGCACTGAAGGTACAAAAAGTATTGCAAGATTTAGTTTCTCTCCTTAATATGTGCCCAGAGAGAAACTATAGCAGAAATCCAGAATTCTGCCTGAGACTCGTTATCAACACAACAGGGCAAAATTGTCAGAAACTTGAAGGAAAAGAAGAGACTCCTTTTTCTTTGCTAGCTTGTATCAGGGAAAGAAACACCAGGGCTATAAAGATTGCCCTATTTTGCTAGTCTGCCACCATGTTCAGATGTCTGGTCTCCCTTGGGCTGCACAAGTCCTACCATAGAACAGGGCCAGGAAGAGAACTCCCTGCCTATGATGCCCACCTTTTTCAAGGCTTTAGATGGTTTACTTTGGTATGATTGTCCTATGTTGTTAAATTATTTTACCCTGCTGGAGTTGGAGCTTTGAAGTATAGTCAAGCATAAATAAATTAATAAGAAATACTTACAAAATATAATTCAAATATATTTTATAGGAGAAAATGATGACTATTAAACTACTAGAGTAGATATTAACATTAGGGCATTGTTATTATAGTGGGTCTCATCTCATTCCACTACATTGTACCATGGATGGAATACAGCTTATTTTTTCTTAACACATTATCATTTAAGCCTTCATTTATCTGGGAATTTAAAATAAATCCCAGTTATTTCTGGTTCTCTCAATTCCCCATTTTCACTTAAGCTGCACTGGAGTTCTAGGTTTTGTCCGGTGCCATTGATGTGTCAGCACAGATATTTAGGAGAGATGAAGAGTTAAGCATTGATGAGACTTGATTAAGACCTTAAAACCTGATCAATATTTAAAACATGTTTTCCCTCCACATGCAGGTTTATCAAGACTGACATTAATTCAGAGGTCCCTAGATGTCCCTTATAGCAGGATTGGCTTCTGCTCCATTTCCATGCCTCAGGGTAAAGGTGCTAGGGGTGAGATGTGGGAAGGAAAGGATCCTCCTAGCTGGCTTTCAAAGACCTCATTCTACTTTGAAGAGACAACCAACCAGCCAGGTCTTTGTGCCCAAGCCCATGCTCTGACCTCTCCTTACCAGTCCTTCCTCCCATCCCTTCAAATTCCTCCTTTCAGAATCATGTCCTCTCAAGTGTCTGTTAGGAAAGGAGGAATGGAAGGAAGCTAACATGTATAGAACATGTGCTAATGTTAGTCTTCATTCTCCTTCATTTATGTCTTCCAACACATCAGCAGGTCCTGCCTTCTCAATCTGGACAGCATCTCCAGAATGCTGCAAACCTCCTTGGCCAAGTCATCACCACCTTCCTCCTGGTTTGCTGACTTGGCCAAGTCACCCTGCAAACCTCCTTGGCCAAGTCACCACCACCTTCCTCCTGGTTTGCTGACTTGGCCTCCTAAGTGGACTCCCTGTTTCTGTCCTGGCCTGGGCAGTTTAGTCACGGTCTGAGAGCTACAGTCATTCTTTACAACAGAAGTCAGCCATGTCCTGCCTTTGGTAGAATGTGCAGAGGCTACATATCATACAGAATAAAGCCCAAAGCCCTTATACTGGCTTACAAGCCCTACATGATTCTCAGCACCCCTGACTTTCTGACCTTATCCCTCACCACTTGTTCCCTCACTCATTCTGCTTCAGCCACTTTGGTGTCTTCACTGTTGTGTGAGTATACAAACACACTGCTGCATCAGAGCCTTTCCACCTGTTGTTCCCTCTGCCAGAAAGGCTGTTCCATCAAATATCTGCATGACCAGCTGGAGGCCATTACTAAACACCCAGTATAGAAATAGAATCTCTGTGGTACTTATCAGCAGGCAACTATTGTCTGTCTACTGTCTGTCAAATTATTGTCTGTCTCCTTGAATCTTGATCCCTCCCCCACTGTTGTCTGCTCCAAGAAGGCATGGCTATTACATGTATTGTGCACTGTTGTGTCCTCAACTACTGGAAAACTGTTTGGCACCAAGTTCTCAATAAATGTTTTGGAATGAATCAGTGAATGAATCTATACAGTAATCTGGAAAGAGAAATATTTTCTCATATTTTTATAAATGAAATCAACTGTGCTCAGAAAGATAAACTGTGAACACTCACTTAGCTACCAGGGGGTAGAAACAAATACTCCAGGAAACTTTTCTAGTCAGAATAGAAAAAAGAAAAAAAAAAGGAATAGAGAAAAAGCAGGACAACATTTACAAAATGGTCTTGCAGATAAATAATATTATATTATCTTCCCTAACATTTGGATTAATTTAGAAAGAGGTTATTTAGGAACAGGCAATGTCTTAACCTGAGGGAATGTGTTTTTGGTGGAATCTCAGACACCCTGGCAGATTCTGCTGGGCGGTGTCTTGGCACCAGGGAATAGCGAGGCTGCTGGTCCTGTGATGAGGCTGTGGCTGGCATCTGCCTAGGAAATCTGAAAGAATAGATTCTTGGCAAGCTCACTTTAATATAAAATATGCTTTTGTGGCATTCTGGCCCTGGGTCAGAGGACCTTCTTAAGGTTTCTTTCATTCAACTTTGGAAAGTAGATTTGATGGGAGCATTTAGTAGACACCTTTTTGCTATGTCTGATCTCCTAGTTAAGTTGTTACTGCATAGGAAAATGGGGGATACAGTGGGTTGTTTAATTTTTCTTCTAGAAATGTGACAGTTGAGGGCAAAAGTCTAAAAGGGGTAAGTTCTTAGAAGGAATCACTATGAATCTGATTTTATAAAAGTGTTCTACTTATAAAAGTTTTCATAAGTGTGTTAAATTCACCCTAGAAATATAACCAAAGAATATACAGTTTGTTATTTTAACAGTTGTAAATTAATAACTCCTTTCCCTCTTTTCTTACCTAAAGGGATACTTAAATACAGAACTCTAAACTCAGTATTTATGAGTTTACCCCATTAGAAAACTAAACAGGTTGTTCATTCTGCTGTAGAAAAGATGTCAAGGACAACAATGCAAATTTTAACTGAGTAGATTCTAAGGCCAATCAGTTGACATGATGGTTAATCTTTCCTAAAGTTGAAATCTGTTTTTTAGAAGAAGGTAAAAATGTCATTGTAAAAACTGAGGGATATGAAACCTCAGAACCTTCTTTCAAATATATCTATAAACTTTATAAACCTGTCCTGCCATTGTTTCAGCCATTGGCTCTCTCAAGCTTTGTTCCAGCCAGCAGGAGAAGAGGATAGGACAAGCTAAGTTAACAATCACAGTACTCCACCATTTGGGGACGGAATGGGCTATGGTCAGAGGCAAAGTCCTAAGTGAAATATGAAAACAGCATGGAGGAGCCAAGCCAAACATCAGCTGTAGAGAGAAAATTTATTACAAAATTCACCATTACTCTGGGCAGTAATGTTTTTAAGGTCACAGAGGAAGAGGTAGAAACAAATATCCCAGGAGACTTGTTTCAACTTTGTTTACGTTGTCTTTCTGAGCACTGTTGTCAATCTCTTTTGTTTTCTTTCTTTTTCTTAGTATTTCTCTCTTTTTCCCATTATTTTTTCTTCCATTCTCCCACTTTGGATTTCACCCATTTGACCATGGCTCCTTTGGTAGGCCTTCTCCTTGAGATATATTGTCCACCTGTGGTCAGAACCTCACCATTAACTGTTTCCCCTTCCCTGGATTGTTCTCTTTCTTTGCTATATGCTTGGAATCTCTTCCTCCAGCTGAACTTGCTGGGCCTGGGTGGGACTTGAGCAGGAGGTAAGGGAGAGGTCATAGGTTGAACTCCTTTGCTAATTCCTCTTCTGCCCTCTACTGCCTTGATACCCTGAGGCTCCAAAGTCAATCAAGGCCTGGAATTTATAGAGTAGAAGTAGGTGTCTATGCTGGAAAATGGAGGGGATAGGAAACCGCATTGAGCAATGATAAGAAAGATTGTATACCAGTGATCCTATCTTAACAGTGATTTAAATTTTATTTAGAAATTTTAACCAATTTTAGTTAAGTTGAATTTCATTAAAGTTAACTTTATTTTTGTTTTCCAGTTTTCCCTAGGAGTATATTTTTAAAACAGAAAAGCCCTTATGTTACAATGTTATTTCAAAATGAAAATTCTCCATTATGTATATACTCTAGCTACAAATACATAAAAATGATGGCAGAAATATAAAACTAGAAAGAAATATACCAACCCACTAAGAGTAGCTGTGACTAGGTGGTGGGTCTAATGCTTGTTTTGATAGTGTTATTCTTGTTTCTTGTCTTGTAATCATCTAATTTTGCTCAAATGCGTATGTTTTACTTTTAGAATAGGAAATGTAAAGCATAATTCACTAAAATCTCCCTTCTTTTCCTCTTGATTAATGACAAGAGTTACGAAGATATATAATTAAGATACTGCATATAAGTTGTAATTGTATTCCCCTTTTTCTTTTATAAAAAGTAATGTAAAAACAGCATTAGACTAGGATCAGGCAATTCAGACCTCAGTTCCACATGAGCCCCCCATTCATCTCAGTGACCTTGTGAGACAGATTCCTTTCCCTGCTGTAGTTTGCCCACATTTGACACTGAGGTTGGGCCAGCTGATGCCTTCTGGTCCTTTCCACCTCTAGATTACTTGTGCAATATCTTCCCTGGCTTTGTAATTTCCTTGGTGTCTCTCCTGCCTCTCTCCTCTGAGAGGATCTCATGACGATTGTCCAAGATATTGTAGCCTTGGAGATTTGGCAGAATGTGAGAATTTTTTTCTTTTAACATAAGTAACATTACATATGAGACAGAGTTTTTGTGACATTTATGCGTCTGTGGTATGACTATATTTTTGCTCATGCATAAAGCATCATTCTAGTTCTGTTTTTCCAACCTAAGAACCAAAGATATTTTAAAGTTTAGCAATATGTTTTTAAAGTTCATTTTTTAAGCCCAGCTATAAAATGATTAAGCATGAATGGAAGCAGTAGTGTTATACATTGCTGCTTCCAGGGAGATATTTGATGGGATTATGCAGTCTTGGTATTGGGCATGTTTTCTTAGCTCCTAATCCAAGCAAATAGTCAACATGGTGGAAAGAATATGCTGGTACAACCTTGATGAGGTCCTTTTCAATTTTTTATTTAAGATTAACAAAGCTTTTATTGTAGACATAGAACAATATAATGAACCCCCATCTGTGGCCCTATTACCCAGCTTCAGAAATGGCCAACTCTCAGGGTGCCTAGGAGACTCAGTTGGTACAGCATCTGCCTTCAGCTCAGTTCATGATCCCTGGTCCTGAGATCAAGCCTCACATTGGGCTCCATGCTGAGTGGGAAGCCTGCTTCTCTCCTGCCTGCCATTCCCCCAGCTTGTGCTTGCTCTCTCCCTCTCTCTCTGTCAAATAAATTTAAAAAAATTTTAAAAAATGGCCAACTCTTGGCTAATCTTGTTTCATCTGTGCCTTCATCTACCACCCACAGCCATATTATTATCTCATTAACAGTCTAGTTTTTTTTTCCATTAACATATAATGTACTATTTGCTCCAGGGATACATGTCTGTGAATCATCAGGCTTATACATTTCATAACACTCACCATAGCACATACCCTCCCCAATGTCCATAACCAAGCCACTCTATCCCTAACCCCCCTACCCCTCAGCAACCCTCAGTTTGTTTCATGAGATTAAGAGTCTCATATGGTTTGTCTCCCTCCTGATCCCATCTTGTTTCATTTTCTCCCTCCCTAACCCCCACAACCCCCTGTCCTGCCTCTCAAATTCCTCATATCAGAGAGATCATATGATAATTGTCTTTCTCTGATTGACTTATTTCAATCAGCATAATTCCCTCCAGTTCCATCCACGTTGTTGCAAATAGCCAGATTTTGTTTCTTTTGATGGCTGCATAGTATTCCATTGTAGATATATAACACATCTTCTTTATCCATTCATCTGATGATGGACATCTAGGTTCTTTCCATAGTTTGGCTATTGTGGACATTGCTGCTAGAAACATTTGGGTGCATGTGCCCCTTTGGATTATGTATTTGTATCTTTAGGGTAAATACCCAGTAGTGTGATTGCTGGGTCATAGGGTAACTCTATTTTCAACTTTTTGAGGAACCTCCATGCTATTTTCCAGAGTGACTACACCAGCTTGCATTCCCACCGACAGTGTAGGAGGGGTCCCTTTTCTCCACATCCTTGCCAACATCTGTCATTTCCTGACTTGATAACTTTAGCCATTCTGACTGGCATGAGGTGGTATCTCACTGAGGTTTTGATTTGTATTTCCCGGATGCTGAGTGATGTGGAGCACTTTTTCATGTGTCTGTTGGCTATCTGAATGTCTTCTTTGAAGAAATGACTCTTCATGTCTTCTGCCCATTTCTTGATTAGATTATTTGTTCTTTGGGTGTTGAGTTTGAGAAGTTCTTTATAGATTTTGGATACTAGCCCTTTATCTGACATGTCATTTGCAAATATCTCCTCTCATTCTGTCAGTTGTCTTTTGGTTTTGTTTACTGCATCGTTTGCTATACAAAAGCTTTTGATCTTGATGAAATCCCAACAGTTCATTTTTGCCCTTCCTTCCCTTGCCTTTGGAGATGTTTCTAGGAAGAAGTTGCGGTGGCTGAGGTTGAAGAGGTTGCTGCCTGTGTCCTCTTCAAGGGTGGATTCTTGTCTCACATTGAGGTCTTTCATCCATTTTGAGTCTATTTTTGTGTGTGGTTTAAGGAAATGGCCCAATTTCATTCTTCTGCATGTGGCTGTCCAATTTTCCCAACACCATTTGTTGAAGAAACTGTCTTTTTCCCACTGGACATTCTTTCCTGCTTTGTCAGAGATTAGTTGACCAATAGAGTTGAGGGTCTATTTCTGGGCTCTCTATTGTGTTCCATTGATATATGTGTCTGTTTTTGTGCCAGTACCATACTGTCTTGATGATGACAGCTTTGTAATAGAGCTTGAAGTCTGGAATTGTGATGCCACCAACTTTGGCTTTCTTTTTCAACATTCTTCTGTCTATTTGAGGTCTTTTCTGGTTCCATATAAATTTTAGGATTATTTATTCCATTTCTTTGAAAAAAATGAATGGTATTTTGATAGGGATTGCATTAAATGTGTACATTGCTTTAGGTAGCATTTTCATTCATTAGGTAGTCATTTTCACAATATTTGTTCTTCCAATCTATGAGCATGGAATGTTTTTCCATTTCTTTGTGTCTTCCTCCATTTCTTTCATGAGTACTTTATAGTTTTCTGAGTACAGATTCTTTGCCTCTTTGGTTAGGTTTATTCCTAGGTATCTTATGGTTTTGGGTGCTATTGTACATGGGATTGACTCCTTAATTTCTCTTTCTTCTGTCTTGCTCTTGGTGTATAGAAATGCATCTAATTTCTGTGCATTGATTTTGCATTCTGACACTTTACTGAATCCCTGTATGAATTCTAGCAGTTTTGTAGTGGAGTCTTTTGGAGTGGAGTCTTTGGGTTTTCCACTTAAAGTATCATATCATCTCCAAAGAGTGATAGTTTGACTTCTTCTTTGTTGATTCAGATGCCTTTTATTTCTTTTTGTTGTCTGATTGCTGAGGCTAGGACTTCTAGTACTGTGTTGAATAGCAGTGGTGGTAGTGGACATCCCTGCTGTGGTTCTGACCTTAGCAAAAAGCTCTCAGTTTTTCTCCATTGAGAATGATATTTGCTGTGGGTTTTCCATACATGGCTTTGATGGTATTGAGGTATGTACCCTCTATCCCTACAGTGTGAAGAGTTTTGATCAAGAAAGGATCCTGTACTTTGTCAAATGCTTTTTCTACATCTATTGAGAGTGTCATATGGTTCTTGTTCTTTCTTTTATTATTGTATTGTATCACATTGATTGATTTGAGGATGTTGAACCAACCTTGCAGCCCAGGAATAAATGCCACTTGGTCGTGGTGATTAATCCTTTTAATGTACTGTTGGATCCTTTTGGCTAGTATTTTGGTGAGAATTTTTGCATCTGTGTTCATCCGGGATATTGGTCTGTAATTCTCTTTTTTGATGGGTTCTTTGTCTGGTTTGGGGATCAAGGTAATGCTGGCCTCATAAGTTGAGTTTCTATTTCCATTTCTATTTTTTGGAACAGTTTCAGGAAAATAGGTATTAATTCTTTAAATGTTTGGTAGAATTCCCCTGAGAAGCCACCTGGCCCTGAGTTCTTGTTTTTTGGGAGATTTTTGATGACCATTTCAATCTCCTTACTGGTTACGGGTCTGTTCAGGTTTTCTGTTTCTTCCTGGTTCAGTTTTGGTAGTTTGTATGTCTCTAGGAATGCATCCATTTCTTCCAGATTGTCAGATTTGCTGGTGTATAGTTGCTCATAATACGTTCTTATAATTGTTTGTATTTCCTTTGTATTGGTTGTGATCTCTCCTCTTCATTCATGATTTTATTAATTTGGGTCCTTTCTCTTTTCTTTCTGATAAGTCTGGCCAGGGGTTTATCAATCTTATTAATTCTTTCAAAGAACCAGCTCCTAGTTTTGTTGATTTGTTCTATTGTTTTTTTGGTTTATATTTCATTGATTTCTGCTCTGATCTTTATTATTTCTCTTCTCCTGCTGGGGTTAGGCTTTCTTTGCTGTTCTTTCTCCAGCTCCTTTATGTGGATGGTTAGGTTGTGTACTTGAGACCTTTCCTGTTTCTTGAGAAAGGCTTGAGAAATACTTTCCTCTCAGGACCACCTTTGCTGTGTCCCAAAGATTCTGAACTGTTGTGTTTTCATTTTCATTTGTTTCCATGAATTTTTTCAATTCTTCTTTAATTTCCTGGTTGACTCTTTTATTCTTCAGTAGGATGTTCTTTAGCCTTCATGTATTTGGGTTCTTTCCAACTTTCCTCTTGTGATTGACTTCTAGCTTCAGAGCATTGTGGTCTGAAAATATTCAGGGAATGATCCCAATCTCTTGGTACCAGTTGAGACCTGATTTGTGACCCAGGATATGATCTGTTCTGGAGAATGTTCCATGTGCACTAGAGAAGAATGTGTATTCTCTTGTTTTGCGATGGAATGTCCTGAGTATATCTGTGATGTCCATCTGGTCCAGTGTGTCACATAAGGCCTTTATTTCCTTGTTGATCTTTTGCTTGGATGATCTGTCCATTTCAGTGAGGGTGGTGTTAAAGTCCCCTACTAATATTGTATTATTGTCGATATGTTCATTTGATTTTGTTATTAATTGGTTTATATAATTGGCTGCTCCCATGTTAGGGGCTTATTTACAACTGTTAGATCTTCCTGTTTGGACAGACCCTTTATGTATGATATAATGTCCTTCCTCATCTATTATATTCTTTGACTTAAAATATAATTTATCTGATAAAAGGATTGCCACCCCAGCTTTCTTTTGGTGCCCATTAGCATGGTAAATTGTTTTCCACACCCTCACTTTAAATCTGGAAGGGTCTTTGGGTCTAAAATGAGTTTCTTGTGGAAAGCATATCGATGGGTTTTGTTTTTTTAATCCGTTCTGATACCCTGTGTCTTTTGATTGGGGCATTTAGCCCATTTATATTCAGGGTAACTATTGAACGATAGGAATTTAGTGCCATTGTGTTGTCTGTACGGTGTCTGTATATTGTCTCTGTTCCTTTCTAGTCTGTTATTTTTAGGCTCTCTCTTTGCTTAGAAGACCCCTTTCAATATTTCCTGTAGGGCCGGATTGATGTTTGCAATTTCTGTAATTTTTTTTTTTTTGTCATGGAAGTACAGCCTCAGTGGCTATAGTATTCTTAGCTGCATATTTTTCTCGTTTAGTGCCCTGAATATATCATGGCAGTGCTTTCTGGCCTGCCATGTCTCTGTAGATAGGTCTGTTGTCAATCTAATACATGTTCTGTGTATGTTATAGACCTCTTGTCCCAGGCTGCTTTCAGGATTTTCTCTGTCACTGAGACTTGTAAGTTTTACTATTAGATGATAGTGTGTGGACCTATTTTTACTGATTTTTGAGTGGGACTCTCTGCACCTCCTGGATTTTGATGCTTGTTCCCTTTGCCTAATTAGGGAAATTATCTACTGTAGTTCACTCCAATATACCTTCTGCCCCTCTCTCTCTTTCCTCTTCTTCTGGGATCCCAATTATTCTAATATTGTTTCATCTTATGATATTGCTTATCACTGGAATTCTCCCCTTGTGGTCCAGTAGTTTTTTGTTTTTCTTTTGCTCAGCTTCTTTATTGTCTGTCATTTGGTCTTCTATATCACTAATTCTGTGTTCTGTCTCATTATCCTAGCAGTAAGAGCCTCAATTTTTTAAAAAGATTTTTATTTATTTATTTGACACAGAGAGAGATTACAGGTAGGCAGAGAAGCAGGCAGAGAGAGAGGGGGAAGCAGGCTCCCCACCGAGAGCAGAGAGCCCGATGCGGGGCTCGATCCTAGGACCCTGAGATTATGACCTGAGCCGAAGTCAGTGGCTCAACCCACTGAGTCCCCCAGGCACCCCAGAGCCTCCATTTTTATTCACCTCATTAATACCTTTTTTGATTTCATCTTGGTGAGATTTTAGTTCTTTTATTTTTCCAGAAAGGGATTTTATTTCTCCAGAAGGGGATTCTCTAATATCTTCCATGCCTCTTTCGAGCCCAGCTAGCACCTTGAGAATCGTCATTCTGAACTGTAGTTCTTATATATTACCAATGTTCATACTGATGAGGTCTGTAGCTGTCAGTATTGCCTCTTGTTCTTTTTTTTTTTTTTTTTTGTGATGAGTTTTTTGTGATGAGTTTTGTGATGAGTTCTTCCTTGTCATTTTATCCAAATAAGAATAGATGAATGAGAGAGCAAAATACTAAAAGGGTAGCCAAGGACCCCCCAAAATATACACTAACCAAATCAGAAGATATCTGAAACTGGGGAGAGAAGAAAGGGGGAAAAAAGAAAAAAATATATATGTATATGTTGATATATCATATCAACTTATAAAATATATGTGTGAGTGTGTGTGTGTGTGTATGTATTAGACTGGCAAATAGAACACAGCCATACACTTGATTTTGGGTATATTTTGGTCTGTTAAAAGAAACTACCTCCCAAAAGTTAAAAGAAAGGAAAACATACATATACAAAAATAAGGTTAAACACAATGAAGGGATGGAATATGGATGTAAAAAGGAAAATTAAAAAAGATTCTAAAAAAGGAATCGATAAGAAGTTGGTTGAAAAAAGAAAAGAATAGGAAAGAATGTGATCTGGCTGGAGACTAGAACAAAGCTATGTGCTATATTTAGGGCCTATTTTGGTCTATTAGAGGAAATTTTAGCCCAAAATTTTAAGGGAAAAAAAAAAACTATGTACAAGAAATAAGGTTAAATTCAATGAAGGTATGCTATAACAATGAAAATAAAAACAATTTTTCAAAGGTATCGATAAGATAAAATAGTTTAAAAACATTAGAGTAGGAAAGGGAAAAATGAGAAAAAATAGAATAAGAATAAAATAAAATTTAAAAAATTTAACTTTGAAAGATTAAAGGATCCTGGGGAAAAAGCCATGAATTATATGAGCTAGCTCTGGCATTCTGCAGTTCTCATTGATCGGTAAACTTGATCATGCCTGAACGTTCTAGCTGATCTTCTGGGGGAAGGGCCTGTTGCAGTGATTCTCAAATGTCTTTGCCCAAGTCAGAATTGCACTGCTCTTGCCAGGGGCCATCCTGAGCAATCTGCTTGGTTTGGCAGCTTTTGTTCCCTGAATACTTTCTGTACAGCTTTGGAGGACTGGAATGAAAATGGTGGCCTCCCAAATTCCAGTCTGGAGGAGCCTATAGCTCAGAGCCCTACTGCTCGGTGCGCCCTCAGAGAAAAGCAGTCAGTCCCTCCCGTCTCCCTCATCTCTAGCCGCACTCCAAGCTCACCCATCCTGTGCCCAAGAGTTTCTGTCTCTGGTGCACAGCCCTGTTTGGAGTCTCCAAACCCTGCAGATTCCTGAAGTGTGCTCCCTTGCTGCTCTTTCTGGAGGAGGAAGGATAGGGTATCCCTGGATCTGCCACTTGTGGGGTCCCTGCCTAAAGAGCAGTGGCCTGTGTTTCAGATCACTGTTTAAGGTAACCCCAAGCTCAGAACTCACTTCTCAGCTCCATCTCTGCAGATGGCTTCTCCATTCTGATACCTGGCATCTCTGCCACACTCAGACACCCCTGGTCTTTCTGTGACCCTGTGAGTCCTGAGACCATCCTGTCCCCTCGAGGGCTCCACCCCCCGCTTAGCCTCTGGAGTGATTTCCCTCAGTTGAGCAGACTTCTAAAAGTTCCGATTTTGTGCTCTGCTGCTCTACCACTTGCTGGGAGCCAGCCCCTTCCCCTGCAGTCTATCTTCCTGTCGCTTCGGGTTCACTTCTCCACATGTCCTACCTTTCGGTAAGTGGTTGATTTTCTGTTCCTAGAATTGCTGCTTTTCTTCTCTTCTATCTCCTGTTGAGTTTGTAGGTGTTTGGAATGGTTTGGTAACTATCTAGCTGAACTCCTGGGACCGGATGATATCTCTGTCTCCTACTCCTCCACCATCTTGTTCCTTCTTTCCTTTTGGATTTTTGAGGCTTACTTGGTTTTATCTTTTTAGTTGGTTTGGTCACTGCCACCAATAGGTGCATATATACCTATTAAAAGTACAGAAGGTGTAAACCATGCAACAGAAGGATGACTGGAATTGTAGAGTGAGTTGTCTTGCATATCTGCAAGAAAAAGAGTTTGCTACAGGTAAGATCACTCAGGCCAAGGAGTAGACTAGCACGATAAATAAATGTTTCTCATGGCTGACACTTAGTGAGTGCTTACTATGTTCCAGGCATTTAGAAATTTTTTTTACGGTTTTAAATTATTTAATCCCTGTAACAACTTATAAAGCCAGTGCCATTTTTATCCTCATTTGAGGAAGAAACAGAAAATGAGTGACTTGCCCAAGGTCATGCAACCAATAAATGGCCAAACTGGAAATCCGTGCAGAATCCAGATGTGAGTCAGTAGCCAGCCTTCATGGATTATGTATGCTCTCACTTTCTGTTCTCTGTTTCTGTGGCCATGGCCTGCTGTCACTCTGCTTACTGGACACATGGGGTTATCTCCCTCCTAATCATTTATTTGCTGGGTCTCCAGGTAGAGATTTAGAAACAAATTTAACTTTAGGCAGGTGAATGGGCTCCAAACTTTGGGGATAAACAATAAAGCTATAAGATATAAAAGAATGACTATCTAGAAATCGGGGAACCTGGTTTCAGTTTTCAGATACCTTTCCCCCAAGCGAGGAGGCTCTGATCCAGTGTTTGAGGGAAGGAACCTTATAACTGTATATTTGAAAAGTTTTCCACAGATAATTCTGGCATTCATCCTAGGTTTGAGAATCCCTCAACTAGAGCTTGAAGAAAATAAAACATTCTAATACAAAAAGGAATGTGAATCATCACTGCTTATTTACATTCATTAGGTAAGATGGTAGAATGCATTAACAGCCTAATCCTGGAGGGCAACACTAAAGAATGGATATCCAGAGTAGATTTACCCTTAAGCCCATATACTTAAGCAGGATAGCCTGAGTAGCTCCCCAACATCACGTTATTGAAACCTCCCCCAAACCCCCTCATGTGGTGCTCCTTGTTGTTGTAGCTTGATGGGCCTGGAGAAGAGGCCTGGGGAGTCCAAGGTGATTTAGACAGAAGGCATTTACACATTGGGTCTTCATTTGCACCCCAATTTTAGAGCATGTTAGAGCCTGAATATGAAGAGGTTTATTTGGGAAGAAATTAAAACCGTTCATCAAGCAACTCATTTTATTCTATCTAATTGGGATTCCTCCCACAGATAGTGAAACCACTTCCCTCCTCTCACACTGCCCCACCCTAACCTGGCCTCCTTATGTCTCCTTCTTTCTGATGAGATCTAAGCCCTTCGATTGAGAGCATATGACTAGAAACCAAAATAGAAATGTTAACAGACATGTCTATATTTTTATTCTTGACTATATGTTAGCTTCTGCCCATTCTGGATTGTGTTTCCTTTTTTTTTTTTTTTAGTTAACTTAAATATCAAATATTTGAAACATACAGACAATTCAGAAAATAAAATGATAACCATATTCTCATCTTCCTGTCTTTATCAAATGTTACTTTTTTACCCTAGTTCCATATTATTCTCATTTGTGAAGAAACAAAATGTTACAGAGGCTGTCAGTGCCCACCCCTGTCTTGTGTCTGGCATCTTGATAATTTTTAAGGTGAATACTTGAGGAACATTGATGTTTACCTTGCAAAAATGACATTACTTAAGAACTGTAATGGACTTTAGGGATCATATATTCTAACTTCCTTTGATTAATGAGTCCTGAAGATTCTAGGAAGCAGAGAGATTTCTGGGAAGATGGCAGAGTCAGTCACCTAACAGTGTTTGTTTTGCTATTACTGATGGGCTTCTCTGTTTTATTGGGACTGTTTGCATTACTGTCAGGAAGAAGGTAACATTATTACCATTTGGACTTCCAGAGTTTGTCCTCTCCCAAGCATGTCTACCCATCTTTATTCCCAGTGAAGCTGGTTTAGTTCAGGTCCTGTTAATTCTGTATGATAGCAGTAGTCATTCAGGCTTCCCTGCCTCCCAGTGTTCTTACTTCTCACCACACATACCATACATCCAGGTGTCATGAAGTCTTTTTTTTTTACTGAAATATAATTGACATACAATATTAATCAGATCCTTTTTTAGCTCATTGGTATGCCCGTTTCCATTCAAGCTTTGGTAAGGGGAGACAAAAGAGAAGAGATTCTAATGTCTGATATCATCATCATCATCATCCCAAACATTTATTAAAGGTTTGCTTTCTGTCAAGAATTTTCCTATAAACTTTATATGAATTAATTCTTTAAGTTCTCATAGCATCTCTCTGAAACCGGTTCTAAGATTATCCCTATTTTGGGGATGAAGAGGCTTGGGGACTACAAGAGTAAGTGACTTGCTTGGGTTTTTCCAGCTAGTATGTGGCAGAGCTAAAATCGATATGAGCCATCTGACTCCAAAGCCTTCATTATTTACTTGCCTTGTTACCTTTTAGTGCGGCTCTTGATGACAATTAAATGGAAGAGCAAGTCCATTTGGCTTTATCTTTTTGTTAGTCCTTAGTGCATGGTGCACTTTGCCAGATTTTTCAAAAGTCAGTGTTTTCCTTCTTTTGAATGAGGTCTTTCTGACAGTTATTTTGATGTTGAAATATCTGGAACACCAGTATATTTTTTCCCCCTGGGGATAATGTCGTGAAGAATTGTTGTTTTCAGACAAATCCACAGTCTATTTAAGCCGTGAGATAGTTAAATATGCTCATTTGTAGTAAAATGAAAGAAAAAAGAGCAATTCTGTCACAATATTAGTAAAAAGAGAAAGCCATGGGACACGTGGGTGACCCAGTTGTTAACTGCCTTTGACACAGGTCGTGATCCCAGGGTCCTGGGATCGAGCCCTGTGTTGGGCTCCCTGCTCAGCGAGGAGCCTGCTTCTCCCTCTGTCCCTCACCCTGCTTATGTTGCCTCTCTCTCTATCTCTCTCTCTGTCAAATAAGTGATAAAAGAAAAGAGAGAAAGCCAAATGTTAGATTTATGTTTAGGTAATTGTGTTTAAGGGAACGATGGGAAGAGAAGTAGGTAGAAACTTTGGAGAAGACTTTAAATTTGTGAGTTCTTTTAAGGGCTTTGAAGATAGATGTTTATTGTATCTCACTGCTCTTGAAACTTAAAGCTTTTCCTGTTGTTTGATATAGTTGTGCTAGTAATGTTTTTATATACCCAGAACTCTGAAACAAGAACTTTTTATTATTGTTTGCAGCTAAAGAGAAGATGAGAAGTTTTGCTGAAGTAATTAGACAGGAATTAGAAAAGAAGATGGAAGGGTTTACAGAGAATATATATATTTGTTTGGTAAAGAGACATCATCTGAGCTATAGCTAGTTTAAAAAATAAGATTAGGTAGTGTATGTACATATCCTCTAGGTAAGAAGATGATTGTGAAGAAGAGATTTTAAGTGACTCAGACACTTTTGCCGGTCCAAGAGTGGCACCATTGACTCATACCAATATGGTAGATGGAAGGAGGAGGAAACTGTAACTCACTAAAGGCAGATGTTCTCAAAGGGCATTTGTAATTTAACATGTTCTTTGTACTTCTCTGGTGTAAAGTATATTCTCTCATGTTAAAAATGGATTAGGCCTGATTTTGAGAAAATGACATTATAATTCTTTCATAGAACATAAAACAAATGCACTGTGTAATTCTTGTTGTTGTTTACCACCAGTGGTATTTTCCCTTCTGTTTTCTCTATCTTCTGTGGCACTGCTGGTGTACCTCTGGAGATCCTCTCCTTTTAAGTCTTATTATTCCTGACTTCTCCTGAAGGATGTAAGGAGTGTTGCAAGAATGGTTTCAGATAATCTGCTGGTTATTGTGATGGGCCAAACTTGACTAGTTATTGAGGCTCAGCACTGTACCTATTCTACTTTTCCTATATTTTGCTTCTTTGTTTCATTACACAGTTAGTCACTGGGGAGGACACACTGTGTTTTAGCCACCACAATGGAAAGCTCATTTCTTTATGATCCACAGAGTTGGAATCTGCACTCAACCCTGGCTGTGGTGAGAATGAAGTCCTGGATTTGACATGGCTAAGGAACTTAGAAACACAGCTGTTTTCAAAATGTGTCGCCACTTCATTAATTAAACACTAAAGTGAGTGACTTAAACTGAATCTGTTCAAGAGAACCCTCCCTGACTACCCTCCCCCGACTGCTCCCATTTTGGTCCATACAAAATAAACGTGATTTAAATCTTATGGAAAATTTCTAAGGGTGCCGATCTTAGTAATCACAGATAATAATATAATTTTCTTCTGCTTTGTGAAAAGAAATAATAGACTTGAAAAATTAAGTTATTTCCTCTTTCATTGCCTAACTAATGATATCAGCATACATGATTTAAGATACTTAACAGTTGTGACGTGTTTGTGGTATAAAGCTTTATAAGCTCTGCTTATGCGATTCCCTTTGAAGTTAGTCCTGGAAAAAATTTTTCTTAGAAGATGTTGGAATGAGCTCTAAAAGGGGCATCATTCCCAAAAGAGTATCAAATAAGACATGTCTAAAGTTCTTGGAGAAGTTATAAATACCATGACATGCTATCAATTTTTCACTTTCTACTTAGAACTGCAACTCTGAAATCTTCCAATGAAATTGTTCAGTTGCATCACCCAACTCAAATCAGTGGATGCGAAGCTTTTTCTCCTGATGTCTTGAGTTTATAGGTCCCATGTGAACTGAAACTGGCAATTTTCTCTTTCTGCTTAGTAGCAGTTTACCAAGGGTACTTTTGAAATTTTTCTGAGTAAAATTTCAGAGAAATGCCTTTGGTTCTTTTTCCTGGGATGTAGCAAGCAGGAGGGGGAAAAAGTGCTAGATTCACCATTGTTTTGTGGAAAAGTTGTTAAAACACCCTCATTCCACATTGATGTTCTTGTAAGTTTTTTAAGGCAAGAATCTTGAAAAATACTCTATGTTCAAGAATTTCTTACCTCCTTTTATGGTTTGAGACAGGACTGAAGATGACCAAATTTTTAATACTCAGAAGTAAAGTGTATTTTACTAGTGGAAGTAAAATTAATGAAGGCCGTCTTTCTATTTCCTTTGCTACTTGCAACCATCCCTAGTGAGTAGACACAGAAATAAAGTATTTAGTCACCCATAAAGAAAGTTTCTTTTTAAAAACTCTCTCAATAATAATTACTTAATCATACTTCACTATTTTCCACTAAATATTCCATTAGCACTCACTGGAGAAACCACTTAAAGAATAAACTGTGCTATGTGAGGGACCGTCATCATGGAGCTAAAGAGGTTCTTGTGGGTTAGGTGTATGTCTGCTCCCATAGGGCACATCCTGCTGCAGGTATAATGAATTGTATTTTGGTTAGTAGCATCACATTACTTTTTTCAAAGAAAAGTAGAAGGGTGCTTGGGTGGGTCAGTCAGTTAAGCATCTGTCTTTGGCTCAGGTCATGATCCCAGGTCGAGCCCCAACACAGGCTCCCTGCTCAGTGGGAAGCCTGCTTCTCCCTCTCCTCCCAGCTTGTGTGCTCTCATTATCTCTGTCTCTCTCTCAAATAAATAAATAAATAAATAAATAAATAGAAATCTGTAAATAAAAACAATAATAACAACAAAACAAAGAAAAGTACAAACAATACACAAGTCAGGTATAAATTAGCAGAGGTAGAAGTATGTAGAGCTAAGAGCTGTATACTCAGATTCGGGATGGTTCCTACAATAAATGGCCTAAAAATGCTGGAATGATCTGACATCTCTGAACCTGATGTTCCAACTATAAAATGCAGATGGCTATTTATTGTAAAAATTAAATGAGATACTCCATGAAAATATTTGGCAGATATAAGATCCTGTACAATTGCAGCATGCCTTGTACCTTTGTGACTTCTTTTGTTTTCTTTTTATTGAGATATAATTGGCATGTAACATCATATTAGTTTCAAGTGTACATCGTGATGATTTGACATTTGTATTGATTACTATAGCAAATTTGTTTAACATCCATTACCACATGCAGTTACAAATTTTGTTTTGTGACTTTTTAAACTGTGGTCAATACTAATTTCTTTAAGAAACTTCATTTGTTAAAAAAAATGACTTTTAAATGAGGGACTGGAGGAGATGATGCTGAGTGAAATAAGTCAAGCAGAGAAAGTCAATTATCATATGGTTTCGTTTACTTGTGGGACATAAGGAATAGCATGGAGGACATTAGGAGAAGTAAGGGAAAAAATGAAGAGGGGGAAATCAGGGGGGGAGAGGAACCATGAGAAACTGTGGACTCCGAGAAACAAACTGACAGTTTGGGGTGGGGGCAGATGGGTTCACCAGGTGGTGGGTATTATGGAAGGCATGTATTGCATGGAATACTGGGTGTTACACATAAACAATAAATCATGGACCACTACATCAAAAACTAATGATGTACTGTATGGTGACTAACATAACATAATAAAAAATAAAAAATAAATAAAAGCTAAAGAAGATTGAAAAAAAAAATGAGTAGTTACAGGTTTGTGGAATTGAAGCCTGAAATGTTGGTCTGTATTAGGAAGGGTGACATACAGCAGCCATGTTGACTCTACCACTCTTTCTCTAAATGGAAATACCAAGGCAACTTAGATCTGAGAGACAAGGCTGAATCTTGACTGGGCCATTTACTAGCTGTGTGACCTGGGTCTAGTTACTCTACTTCTCTGAGGTTTTATTCCCTTCTACTTAGTGTAACAATACCTATCTCTTGGGGTTGTTTTGTGAATTGGAAAGGACCCTAATGCATCTAAGGTATAGTGCTTGGCAGATGGACATAGTGGTAACTTATTCACATAGGTCTTAATATATATCAAGATGATGCTGAACACATTATAGATGTTAACTTGTCGAATCCTCAAAATATCCCAATGGCTCAATAATGTTTGCTCTCCATTTTACCCATGAGAAGATAGAGGCAATAATTAAGTTGCTCAGCATCAAATATCTAGGAAGTATCAGAAACAAACTTTAAATTCAGGGAAGACTGGCACCAGTGTCTGTGTGCTTAATCATCACACTGATCTATCTCTCATTAGGAAAGGTCTTTTCTTTAAAGAAATACAAGTCCTTCATTTGGATTTGTGGAATACTTATGTCTTTCTCATTTACAGGATAGCTTGAATTCTACAGAAACTTCTTGGAGAAACTTTTTTCCTAAAATAGTCTCTTATGAATAGCATGATTTGGGGGGTAGTAATAAGATTCAGTAGATTTAGTGTATACAGATTTTCAAATATTTATACTTCATTTCTTATATACACAAACCCCGAGAAGCAAAATGTATTTGACTGCATTATTTAAGAATACTATGCTTATATTAGCATACTCATCATTAATTTCTTGGAAATTTCTTAAGTCCTATATAATTTAATGATTTGAAATAAAATTTACTTTAGTGTTTTTGTACATTGGCAAAAGTAGAGGAACTTAATTGTGTGACTTTAGGCAAGTCCCATCAATTCTCTGAGTCTTGCTCCTATTCTAACTTGGAAAGTAGGAAATATAATCCCTTTTGTGTTCACTGTGAGAATCAGATGAGAACGTTGATGTAAATGGCTTTGGCCAGCTCACAAGTGTGATCTAAATGCAAAGATTGTTATTGGTGTCAGGAGAGATCCAGGATTTCATGTGATTGCTCATTCAAGTGTCTGGAGAGATGGGATGTGAAATCTGCACTTCTCAATCCTAGACCTTGGCCAGTCATCTGAGGTATCACCTCATTGGCAATACATGGGGCTTAGACCACATTGCTTAACTGAGGCCCCGGGGGAAGGGTTGGTTCATCAAGCAGAATGGTTTCTCTGAATCAGATAAGAGCTGGCCTGGTTGCCATCTACGGTTCACAACTCTGAGAAGTTAGAACCCTAAAATTAAAGTAGGGAAGCTCTTCTTCAGCTTAACCGAGCTTGAAAATGAGAACTTCAAGGTGATTTAGTAATAGCATTTTATAATGGAGCATTTGGAAGGGAAACCAAACATGATCAATCCCAGTGTTTTGAGCAGTCTCCCGTTTTTCTGTGTGAAATCTTCTTCATTTTAGCCACTGGAATTGGTACTCTTTATTTCCTCATCCATATGTTTTGTATCTGGAAATGTCTTGAGCTCCCCAAGTCCAGCACATCATCCTGACCCCTCCCCATATACTCTTGAAGTATGCTCTTGCCTTCTTCTCTTTACCATACCTATAGACTCAAACTTTCTCCTCCTCTTACTCACTGTTCTTCCTCACATCTTCCCTGTCCTTGTCTCCCAGTATTCCCACTCTGCGTCATTTGCTGTGTACATCCAAAAGCATTGAAAATAAAGGTAAGTAAGCTGACCATTTTTTTCTTCCAGTATTAAACAAGCTGTACCTTGGGTCATGGCAGATAAAGGGAAGGGAGGGATGAGCCTAATATCAGAGAAAAGCCATTCCAGGTAGAATGAACAACTTTCTCTTTTAAACAAGGGCATCTTCCTGCTCTTGGCCCCTTTGGAAGAGCCCTTTCCCATCATGCCTGGCACTTTTCTCTCAGGGCAATTGTGGCTTTCCTTCTTTCACCCTTTGCTGCTGTCCTCTGGCAGTCCTTCAGTCCTTTCTGCTCCCTTCTCTTTGAGCCATCAGTGCTGGCTGTGTTGCTCTCCTTGTGTCTTTCCAAATTCTTCATACTTCTCCTGCCAATTTTGGAACGATTTGTGATCTCTGCATCCAAAATATTAGTTCTAGAAAAAGATCTCCCTGATTTCCTGGTATCATTTGGCTGGGTTGTTCACCACCCTAAGCCAGAGAATGGGGCAAAAGCAAAGTTGAGATTCTTGCTGGCCCTTAGCCTGGTTCACTCTTCAGTTATCATGTTTGCTGAGATTTCAAAGCCTGATGCAAAAGCCATGGTCTGAAATATAAATGTTCCTTCTTGGTTATTCTGTTCATTTCACATTTCAAAATAAAGCAAATGTGTGCTATTACTTATTTTACAGTGCTCTTGCTTTCAGCTAAAATTTGCATTAATGATGTTTGAGAAATTCATAGTTTTCATTTGGCCTCATCAAATTATTTTGTGTCATCGGTCTTTGTCACCTTCCTTTGGATATGTAATATCACGTTGGCTGTTGGTGTAGTTAGAAAAGTTCTTTTCTCAGATGAAAGTCAGCCTTTCTTCCCTTTGCTGTGTCATTCTTAATTATGTCCCCTTTCTTCTTACCAAGACCACCCAGAAAAAATTTCTCCCTCTCAGGTGTTTATAGCCTTTAAAATCTTGCACATCATAAATGAAAAATGGCTGGGTATTTGAGCTTGGCAAGTACACATCATTTACGGAGAGTCAATACAATGTATGGCTATAATGAATGAAACTGTGTCTTTGACCTGACTGTTTGTACTGATAATTTAAATGATTCTTGATCCATTAATGCTATAGCCTCAGCTATCAGACTATGTTATGTTTTGATATTGCCTCATGTTTATTTCTATCACATTCACTGTAAGACTTGAGTAACATCCCTGACAATAATGATGCATAGAATCTTTTATTCAAATTCATGAATTTTTCCTCAGTTCACTTTTTAACAAATGAAAAAGGTGCTTTTACTGACAATATTTAGGTTAAATGGCAGCATTGTAAATTTCTCATTTAAGTGAAGACCTTGGCATGTAAGTTCCAAAGAATGTCACAGTTTGTTCATGTGTAGTATGATGGGTCTACAATTAACTTTAGTGAAGGAAAGTAATGAAAGCAAGTTGGCAGAACTAGAGAAAATTTGACAGGTAGAGAATACTAGAACCCTGTATTTACATTAAATGTTAAGTACATTTGTTTGAGTACCTTGGTACAGCCTTACTATTAGTTGCCAATAACCATTACAAATTTACTAGGTTTTCCAAACATTTCTGAACACTAGGGCTTCATGTGGAAAATAATAACAAATTGATCCTGCTTTTAAAATGCTTACCCTATGTCATGCACTGTATTAAACACCTATATGTGTCACCTCTTTTCATCCTCAGAAAAACTCACTACAGTACACATTAGTATCATCCTTATTTTATATATCTGTGGCTCTGGTTGGACAGATTAAGTAACTTACTTAAGTCATATAAAGGATGAACCCAGAATTTGAGTACATTTCTCTCAGGCTACAGACCCTGCCCTCAAAAGCGTATTGCCAACCTGGAGGAAAACCCACCTTCCGGGTAGCTGAGAGCCTTTGGGGGTAGATGCTATGTTGACCTGTGGGTGGTGGATTTCTCATCTTTATTTGTTTATTTATTCATTCATTCATTCATTCATTCATTCAAAGCTATTAACCTCTTTCAGGGAAGGATGAATTATCCTTTACAAACCTATCTTAAATACATCTCTTTTTATTGAACAAACTGGAATTTACCTCTCTCTCTTTTATTATGAAGTCTCATATGATTAAACTGTTTTCTTTTTATGTGCCAGGCCCATTCAAATTTCCCCTCTAGCTATGGGTAAAAGAAAAAGGCAGGAGTCTCCAGTTTGGGGCAGCAGTTAGTCTGAGATAGAATACTAAAGGAGGACATCAGTGTAGAGCAGTGAAACAACAGTCTTCTTCCACATTCTGTTTTTTTTCAATACTTGGGGCTTAAGCAAGCCAGGATTTTGCTCTAGCACCCTACTTACATCGTTAATGGAGAAGCTGCAGTCTGTAATGTAATAATTCTAAAACACCAAATTTTTGTTCCATAAAACTTTCCAAATTTATGTTTGATTCTCATATAGAGGTTTACGCGACCATAAGAATAAAGAAGAGGAGTGGGGTCTTTAAGAGGGAAAGAAATAGAATTGTTGAGGCAAAATCACATAACGATTTCAGACTGATTGATTTTAGGGCAACAGTCATACAACTGCTTAATTTTAGCAAAAAAAAAAAAAAAAGAGCCATGTTAGGAAGGTTTTTCTCATTAATTACCTAATGTTTCAGTCTATCCTCAGGAAATGCTGTCAGAGATTACTTACACATTGACAGAGGCAAGAGTTTTAATTTGAAAAAATTCTGGTAATTTACTTATTTTCTGAACAGTAATGTAAATCCATTAAGTGATGTGCAAAACAGTAGAATAAACTGGTGCTTTGTTACATTATCTGCCATATTTAAAAATTATAGAACATTGTATTACTTTGCCTTCTTTCAGTATACCGGTATGATCTTTTTCTAATGGAGAAACAGTTGAAACCTATTTTGTTTCTTTGAGAAATATTCCTAGGATGGAGCGCATTCCCACACCTACAAATCATAAGCTTGAAGTGTTGATGAAAATGTCTTCCTAGTAAATGTCATGCCAGAACCTTCGGGTCCATAAAATTAACTACATATTGATTAGACCATCTTTGGAAAGGTAGAAAAAAAGGTGGAAAGAAGTGGGGCTCCTGGGTGGCTCAGTGGGTTAAGCCTCTGCCTTCAGCTCAGGTCATGATCTCAGGGTCCTGGGATGGAGCCCCGCATTGGGCTCTCTGTTCAGTGGGGAGACTGCTTCCCCCTCTCTCTCTGTCTGCCTCTCTGCTTACTTGTGATCTCTCTGTCAAATAAATAAATAAAATCATAAAAAAAAAAAGAAAAGGTGGAAAGAAGTATACTTTGAGCCTCTGTATTACCAATCTCTCTGGCTCGTGCTATAAGAAGAAAATATTTGTACTGATTCCTTTTGGAAACTTCATTAATAAATGAAAAAGTTTAAGGTTTTGAAGTCAAAGGGCCTGGTTTAAATTGTAGCTTTGCCACTAACTAGTCATGTTACAGAGCTCAAGAAGTTCACTGCATGGAGTACATCTAATTGAACACAACCCAAGGAAGTGTTGACAGCAAAGAAATTTGTGTTACTTGTTACAAGTAAGGAGATGGGGAGATAGCTCTGAGAACTCTGTCCTTAAGGGGTTAGTACAGGAAGCTTTTATTCAGTGTATCGGTGGGCAGGGAGCTCCCATGGGTACTTCGGTTCAGTTGTGCATGCCAGCATGTCAATGTGTCTAAAAAATAGCAGAAAACTCTGCCTGTAGAAGGAGACCTCAGTAATTTATTGCATGAAGGTAACATTTCGGGGAGGCTTCTGTGCAGGTCCTCAGCTCGAACCCAGCTCTAATAAGCTTATGGAAGGGGCTGTCAGGTGAGACACACCTAACCTAGCAAGGGGCTTTCAGGTACAGCACCTAGTTGGTATCTGTTTAGCTGGAACGTTTGGTTCTGCAAAATAGAACATATCCCTTCCCTGCTTTTGTCCCTTGCCCTCTTCTTTATTGCTGATAGCTGTCAACCCTCTTATTTGAATAACTTTCCATTGCATTCCTAGGTAGCAATCCCATCTCTTTAAGGAAATTGCTTAACTTACTTATCTTTTCACTTACCTCTTTTCAGTTTTTCTCATCTGAATAATAGACTTAATAGCAGAATATCCCCTGCAGGGGGTTGTGGAAGCTCACATTAACAAGCTAATGCATATAAGTTTATAACAAGTTGGTCATATGTAGTGTTCAAAAACAAAAATCAATTAAGTAAATTTGAATATCTAATTAGTTTTATTCATTAATTCATGAATCAGACAACATCTCATCTAGCCAGTAGAAAGGAAGAGCTGTACAAAATGCGAGGCTTTTATAGGCGGAAGCGGGGAAAGAGTGGTTAATTTCAGTCAAGGTCACTGCCCTTTAGGGGATGAGAGAGATGTAGCAGGTAGATTGCCTCACCAGTGCTGATCAGGGCATTCCAGACTGACCAGTTAAGGCTTTATTCCTCTAAGGTGCTGAAACTTTAGTTAGATGAGGTTTTAAGTATTGATATACTGACATGGGGCTTAGCATAAACAACTCCATTGAGAGCTTGTTTTTTTCTCTTAAATAGTAGGAACTATAACTTAAAAAAAAAGTACATCTTCTTTTATCATCATCATCATCATCATCACTAATAAATTCTGTTGGAGGTTTACTTCTTATTATATAAATATTGACCTAAGATGTGTTATCAGAGAATTAGATCACTCAAGATGTAGAAAGGCGTGAACCCTACACTGATGCAGTCTGGACCACATGGGGTATGGCATAGTGTCTCATCCAAAGAGTTCTTGGTTTTGACTGGATACCAAAGTGGACTGATGTCCAGAGAGGAGGAGGACTGCAAGTAGACCAAAGGCATCTGTCAATCTCAGGAATTGCTCCAGGCTGGCTGTCCTATTCCTCTCCTTCTGGTTTAGCTGCAAAGGTTAACTGGGGTTTTTATTTCACCCTTTGAGGCCTAACACCGACTCACTCTTAGAACTTCTCTTGGACCAGATCCTCTTTAGTTTTATAGACTTGTAGCTGCAGTAAGAAGTCTCCTAACCCTCTCTCACTGTGACCCTCAGGTACCTGCCTTGGCAGGAAAAGACAGATCAGAATTTTGATCATAAGCACTCATAGCATTCACACAGACTCCAGAACCATCTCCTTCTGAAGGGCATATGGCTTCATAATGATCTGGAAAGGAGATACTACAGAATAGGAAAGTCAGATAACTTGACTGCCATGTGCTATTCTCAGATACTTAGTATATAATCTGATTCAGGGTGGGCCATTTTTTTCAGAATTGGAAAGCCCTGCCATGTAGGGGGGTCTTTGGGGGTTCCACTTGAGGATGAGAACCTTGTCAGTCTGTATTTCTTTCTCTTTTTTTTTTTTTTTTAAGATTTTATTTATTTATTTGACAGACAGAGATCACAAGTAGGCAGAGAGAGAGAGAGGGGGAAGCAGGCTCCCTGCTGAGCAGAGAGCTCCATGTGGGGCTTGATCTCAGGACCCTGGGATCATGACCTGAGCTGAAGGCAGCAGCTTTAACCCACTGAGCCACCTAGGCGCCCCTCACTCTGTATTTCTATCAGAATTTATTTTGTTCCTCATTCCATTTGGTTGGAACTGCACCCTCCATTTTTCTTTCTGACATTTTGGTGGGTAGCCAGGGATAGGATTAAAGGGTGATCAGAGATGTAGAAGTGGGTTTACAACTGTCTGGTGTTAAAAACAAAACCAAAAGGACAAAGCTCCTTTTAATAACTATTTAAAAAAAAAAAAACCTGTCTACCAAAATGGCCATGAGTATCATTTTCTGACAGCTTATGTGGAGCCATAATTCAACATAAATGATTTCAAATCTATCTGGTCCACAGAGTACACGTGATATTTTACACTGTGTTTCAAATACACAAGACTTATTTTCCTATTGAATAGGTATAATCAAGTGAAAGCAATTTCACTGTACAGTAAAGGTAACAGAACAGCTGTCTACATTCACTCACTTTCCTCCATTTCCGTCCTTCTGGGTCATTTCACCATGAGCTTAATGAGGTAACCAGTTGCTTGATGGACTGGCAGGAGAGCTCCTAGGCATCACAACTAGTAGCTTTATAATCCCTTGTTGAAAGAAGAGCCCTGTGGACATTCCAGATAGCATTGGAACTGAACAGATTCTTACACGAAGCTATTTTCCTATAGAAAATGGTAAGAGTACTCTCACAGAGCTGAGGATTTGCCTTAAAGAACAAGGGAGATTTGGAACTCAAGCCTGAATTTAAAAGTTGATATGTGTGGAGGGTGGTTATATGTCTCAGTATATACTTATCATCCTGGTATAATTATTAGTGGTGCTTCTTATTACTCTCAGAAATACCTGGGTTTGGACACTTAAAATAATGGTCACTGGAATGATGAAGCACATAGGAGTTTGGAGGCTGAACACTGCTTGTGCAATCTGAATATCAAAATTAGAGTAAATACAAGATGTCACTTTGCAGCAAATATGACTTGCAGAATCATTGTTATTCTTAAAAGTTCTGTAGTAACAAATGTCTTCTCATAGTTTTGCATTATCTTGTCCAAGGTTTGAAATAATCACAGACCATTGTGTTTGTTATTTGTACCTACTCTCCCTCTTAGACATAGTGGTGACATCTTATAAAAACAAGCCTAAAAGAAATAAAATTAAGTGACAAAAATTGGTGAAAGGATGAAATAAGGTTAGTAAGAGTAATATGAAGCCTGGCACATTGTTACTACTCCAAACATATGCTTTAAAGGCTTGTAGTGGCAAGCTAAACTTTTGTTTTTGAGCTTCCTGGCAGCCACTGAAAAGAAAAATGATTGGTCACATAGTCACATTATCCATAGAAAAGGAAACAGAGGGCGCCTGAGTGGCTCAGTAGTTTAGAGCTTCTGCCTTCGGCTCAGGTCATGATCCCGGGGTCCTGGGATCGAGCCCCGCATCGGGCTCTCTGCTTAGCAGGGAGCCTGCTTCCCCTTCTCTCTCTCTCTGCCTGCCTCTCTACCTGATGTCTGTCAAACAAATTAAAAAAAAAAAAAATCTTAAAAAAAAAAAAAAAAGGAAAGGAAACAGAGTGGTAGGGGTATGAAAAACGTTCATGCTTTTCAATACCAATACTAATTACAATGGAAACTTAAAGGTAGTTAGAAAACTCCATCCCCCACCTTCACTCTAACCCCCCTTTTGTCCTATATTTTCCTTTAGCAGCCTTCCCACAGCAATTCCCCTCAACTTCTTCTCCTCAAAACTCTTTCATACTTTCATAATATTTCAAACTTTCATAATATTTCCTTGTACTTTTTACCCTCCTGGCCACCAACTGAACCAGAGCTCAGTAGACAGCTTCCCTACCTAAGCTTTCACAGTCACTGCAGCCACTGACCAACCAGAAATCCATTTGCATTTTAATGAGTCTTGGTGGCTCCTGTGGAATGAGTATACTGTATACCTGAGTATACTGTATACCTGAAACTAATATTACAATGTATGTTAAATAACTGGAATTTAAATTAAAAAAAAATCAACGATTCACAAAATGTCTCAAAAAGTTAATTTTGGCCACTTCCCAAAACACCAGCTTCTCTAGGAATCCATCTTCTTGTGTCTCACGTAGCCTTGTGTTATCTTCTTCTCATCCTTTTTTTTTCTGCTGCATTTCCTACCTGTCCTTCTCGCCAGCCTTTCCTTCCCCAGTCTCTCCAATATTGTCTTCTGTGAAGTTTCTTCCAGTATATTTCCATGATGAAAACCTGCATAGTCTTTGAAAATAGCACTATTTATTTCATCCTCTTTTAACATGTGAAGTTGCCCTTTCTTTTACACGTTACATACCGTTGAATCAGGATTGGATTGTGTTTCTCTCATTTCCTGTTTCTACTTCCAGGTCAATACGTTGTCTTATGTAAAAGTGCTTCTCTTTGGAGGTCTTTGCCATTGTGATCATGCATTTCTTGACTGAGCTCCTGCATGTGAGTTGCACTTTTGCTCATCTCTCTGAATTCAGGTGCACTACACTCTCTTTTTTTTTTTTTTTTTAAAAGATTTATTAGAGAGATTGAGAATATAAGAGAGAGCGAGCATGAGAGGGGGGAGGTCAGAGGGAGAAGACTCCCTGCTGAGCAAGGAGCCTAATGCAGGACTCAATCCCAGGACTCTAGGATGATAACCTGAGCCGAAGGCAGACGCTTAACCATCTGAGCCACCCAGGCACCCCTGGACCACACTCTTAGTACCTTAGCCTCCACATTTCTTAATTCCCTAATCACATCTGCATCTACTTTCGCAACTTACTTCCATTTTATCTTCTGAATTCATAGCTGCAATCTCATGCTTTAAATAAAAAAATCTCTCCTATTTGCCTAATCAGTCTTACTTCTTTGCCTCCCTCAACTTTCCCTTGAAGCTCACTGAGACCTAACTGTTTGGAATCCTCTGTTGTGTTCTAGAGGCTGTGTTTCTTCCTCCATTTAAATACCTCCCCACTTCACTGTTGGCTTACTCTCTAATTCTGTTACCAATGTTCTCTTTTCCTTTTGACTTTCTGCAGCACTCTTGTCATAATATCCAGCTCTGGACCCAGGTAAGCATCTGCATTTTACTTCTCATTCCATTCTCATTCCATTCACATGTTCATATTGATGGTATTAACAGTGCCCAATCTCTAGCCTGGTTGGAGTGATCCTTCAGTCTATAACTGGTCAGTTCTTGCTGAAGACCTCCTGGTGACTGTTTGAGACCTTTTTTCTGCCATACAACCTTGAGCAACTTGAATTCAGTTTCTGGCCCTGACCGGCACACTGTGGGTATTGAGTAAATGCTTGTCAAATGCATAAAATCTGCATACCAGCCTCATTTTTCTTAACGGATTTCTTCCCCATTCACTGGCAACCAATAATCTTTCATCTTTTTCGTGGAGAAAAGAGAATCCATTCTGGGGAGATCTCTCTCAACTTCCTGTATCTCCCTTCTCCTTTATTTCTAACTCAGTGACACAGATGTTCGTTCATGTGTCCTGGGCTCATCCCTTCAATTGTGCTCTGAATTCTTTTGCTGACTGTAATTCCCAACAGTCTCTAATACACACTCACTCTGGGAACTCTTTTGAAACTACTCTTGCCAATGTACCAAAGTAGTCTGGTGGAAAATCTTCCCTATTCTCACCCCAATCTTCTTTGCTGTTTATTCTTTTCCTCCTTGCTACTGTCCTGCTTTGGTTTGTATCACACTTTCTTTGCTCCCGTGTCTTACTGCTGTTTCTCAAAAGCCTTTATGGATACCTTCCCATTTGTGTACATTTCTAATGGATGTGTCCTCCAGAGTTAAATTCTCCTCCTTCTCCTTCTGCCCTCAGTGCTCTCTGCTTTGGTGATATCCTCCATGTTTGGCTTTGATTATCAACTCTGTGATGATCCCAAGGCTACATCTCCAATCAGGACCTCTCTCTTGAAGTTTCTGATTACTATAGATTATTCACTTCTGGATGATATGAATCACTTCACCATCAAACATAGCTAAAACCAAACTCATCACCCATCACATCCTTCTCACATTCATTATTTGTGATTGATGCCACTGCCCATCTGCTCATGAAACCTGGAAACAAGGTCCCAAGTCCCTTTTTTCTCTCTCTGCTACATCTCGTCCATTTTCAAGTCCTTTCATTTCTGCCTTCTCATTATCTTTTGCTTTCATGCTCTTCCTTCCATTTCTATTTTCATTGTTTTAGTTTGGGCCCTTACATTTCTTTCTTTTTGGGGGGGGGCCCTTACATTTCTTATCCGAATCCCTGTATCAGATTCTTTTTTTTTTTAATTAAGTTTTTAATTTTAACTCCAGTGTAGTTAACATAAAGTTTTACATTAGTTTCAGGTCTACAATATAATGATTCAACACTTCTATACATTGCTCATCATGATAAGTTTATTCTTGATTCCCTTCACTTATTTTACCATCCCCCCACCCATCTCCCCTCTGATAGCCACCTCTTTATTGTCTATAGTCAAGAGTCTGTTTCTTGGTTTGTCTCTCTCTTTTTCCTTTGGTCATTTGTTTTGTTTCTTAAATTCCACATATGAGTGAAATCTTAAGGTATTTGTTTTTCTCTGACTACCATATTTCACTTAGCATTATACTCTCTATCTCCATCCATGTCAATTCAAATAACAAGATTTCATTCTTTTTTATGAATAATATTCCATTGTGTGTGTGTATATATATATATATCTCCCACATCTTTTTTTAATCCATTCATCTATAGATGGACCCTTGGGCTACTTCTATAATTTAGCTATCATAAGTAATACTGCAATAAGCCTAGGGGTCCACATATCCCTTTAATTAGTGTTTTTGTATTTTTTGGTGTGATTTCCAGTGTGATAGCTAGATTGCAGGGTAATTCTTTCTTTAACTTTTTTAAAAAAGATTTTATTTATTTATTTGACAGAGAGAAAGAGATCACAGGTAGGCAGAGAGGCAGGCAGAGAGAGAGGGGAAGCAGCCTCCCCACCGAGCAGAGAGCCTGATGTGGGGCTCGATCCCAGGACCCCGAGACCACGGCCTGAGCTGAAGGCAGAAGCTTAACCCACTTAGCCACCCAGGCACCCCACTTTTTTTAACTTTTTGAGGAACCTCCGTACTGTCTTCCATAATGGTTGCATCAGGTTGCATTCCCACCAAGAGAACATGAAGCTTCCTTTCTTTCCACATCCTCACCATACTTGTTTCTTGTGTTGTTGATTTTAGTCATTCTGACAGATGTGAGACGATATCTCATTGTAGTTTTAATTTACATTTCCCTGATGGTGAGCTATGCTGAGCATCTTTTCATGTGTCTTTTGGCCATCTGGATGTCTTCTTTGGAGAAATGTCTTTTCATGTCTTCTGCCCATTTTTTAATTGGATTATTTGTGGTTTTAGTGTTGAATTGTATAAACTCTTTATATATCCTGCAACAGATTCTTAACTGGTCTCATTGTAACTTAAATTCATCTACCATATAACTGGCAGTGTGATTTTTCTAAAAGGGAAATCTGAACATATTACATCCATGCTCAAAATCCTTCCATGTCTCCTCTGCCTTTTAGAATTCAGTTCAAAATTCCTAATAGGGTACACGAGGTCCATGTTGATGTGACTACTACCTGTTTTATAGCATCTTTACTCAACTGTAACAATATCATGCACATACCATTTCTCTTAGTGTGCCTCATGCTCTTTATTTGTGATTTGGTACAGGCTGCTCCTCTGCCCAACTTACTCTGTTCCTATTTCTTCCCCTGGGTCAGGTCACTCTTTATGGAAAGCCTTTCCTAAACTTCCAGAGGATTCACCTTAAGATGTATCTTCAGATTGTGCTTTTTTTCCATACACTACAAAACTGGGGGCATCTCAAGTAGGAATTGTTTCTCTCTTATTTTTAATCTTTATATCACCCCTACTTCTTACCCTCGCTTTTTGGTTTTCACAGACAGCATTTTCTACTCTAAGTAGATGCTAGAAACCAGTTTCAATCTTATCTAATAAGAACACAATCTCAAGGCAATAGTGTGTCATTGCTACTGTGCATAAATGTATACAGGAAAGCCCAGAAAATGAAAAGGCCACATCTGTGTAGCTTTCACACCAAAATATTAGAATACATGTGTGATCTTGATGTATCTGTTTGTAGCAGCAGGTAAGATAATTAAAGGTTGGGAATACTAAAAATGTGTAAATTCAATTTTTCAATTGTGTATCATATATAGAAAGATAAAATGTACTGTTACATATAGAGAGATGGAATGTCATATTTAACCATAAGTCTTCATGATTTTAGATATTCTCTATGGCAGCTTCAGCTTAACTTTCCACACCACTACTGTATAACCTCTAGCAATATCACCATTTACTGCATCATTAAATTCTGTTGAATTTCTCATTTCCTAAATGTATTTGGTGTCAGGTGATACCTCCAGGTCCCTAGTCCTTCAGTATTTGTAGGGTGTACCTATCATGAAAGGATGTGATCCAGGCAGACAGAAATCTTGTGTCTAGTGACTTTAACAGGGCATCCCCACCCCACTTAACTTTGGACTTCTGAACTTCCCATCTGGGACTTTGAGACACCTGATTTGCATCAACTATATACAATCTCAAGCTCTTTGGCAGTCCAGAATCACATTATCTTGGGGGAAGGAAATTTAGCAATATGCTAATTTTTCATTGTACAATGTACCTATAGTGCTTGGTCTGTTCCAGCGTTCTCTTTCCTTTTCTTCTTTACTTGGAATTGTGTTTCCTGTTTATATGAACTGGGGTGATACAGAGGCCTCAACAGGCAATAAATCCTGCAGGGCAAAAGCAGCCTGAAATAGGAAAACATTCTTTCCCTCATCAGAGGGTAGTTTTCGAGCCCACAGTATGGTTTTTATGGTTCTTTCAATTCCCAGTGTGGGGTGTGCACAAGGAAGGACCAAGGGTGGCAGACTGTTTCTCTGTATTCCAATTCTCACTAAGGAGCTCTAGGAAACAGATTGTAGATTGTGGGCAAGAATAGAATCATACTTGATCTGATGACTACAGTTTAATTATGAATAGAATCAGAGAGAAAGTTATTTCTGAAATCTCTCTTTGCTTCCTGTATTTAAATTCTCTAAGATAAAATACAAGAAAATATTTATGTTTAATTTTACAGAATGAGCTGCATTTGGAGAAGTAATTCTTTTTTTTTTCTGGGTTATTTGCTTAATTTATTAGAGTGGTTCGAATAATAGAACATTATTGTACTGGGCTTTCCAGTCAAAGTTCCTATTTATAGATGAAGAAACTGAGATTGGGATGGATGATAGATCTTCTTTTCTTAATATACTTTCCCTATTCATCTCTATTCCTTTTCTGTACATATTCATCTCCTTTGCCTGTCCCCACCTCTACAAACATACTTTCATGTTACCAATCCTGGTTTTATTCAGGGTTCATTGGGAGGGTGTAGAGCTGTGGTTCCGGAAGTGCCCCCAAATTGCAACTGAGCAATTACAATGCAATCACTTTCTCTGTGCTTATTTCAGAAGAGAACAAAGAGAGCAGGCATATGTCCCTCAAGCCCTTTGGAGCACAAAAGGAGAAATTTATAAGAAATCACACCTCAAATCCTTGAGACCACCCATGATACTCAATGAAGGCTGTCCAATATCAAATCTCTGGACAAAAACATAGGAACTTCCAAGAAGAGTTGGATTGTTTTTATCAAGTGAAGAGGTGAGAGGGGAAGAAACAAGTCTGTACAGAGAAGGGTTAAAAGACAGGCAGTTCCTTCAAGTGACCAATTGGCCCAGATCTGTGCAATAAATCTTTGGACAGTTTTTTAAAGTCTAAGAAATCTGTGTTTATAAGTCAGCTAAAACACCTGCTCAAATGTCACTTTTGGATTGCTTACGTTCTGTAGAATTTAGCTTCAGTTTTAGAGGGTGATGAGTGATTAGTGAAGCTGACCTTGATCCCTATTGAATTTCTCAAATTAAATAAATTACATATTTTGCCCAGATAACATGTATGTGTGTACAGCCTTAGCCATCAATGTATTTGAAGAGAAGTTAACAATGGGATGAACTCTTAACCATTCCATTAACTTTTTATTTTAAACTAGTTATAGACCTTCAAGAAGTTGCAAAATGTAATACAGAGAGGTTCCGTATGCTATTCACTCAGCTGCCCTGCCCTAAGTAACATCTTAACATAACTAGTTTATTATCAAAGCCAGGAAATTGATGTTGACATAATCCAATTACTTAGACTATGAATCTTATTGATATTTCACCAGTTTCTATATGTATTCATTTTGTGTGTGTGCATGTGCGTGTGCGTAGTTCTAAGAAATTTTATCCCATGTCTAGACTCATGTATCCACCACCACAACCAAGATACAGAACTGTTCTATCACTACAAAGGAACCCCTTATTACTGTTCTTCTGGAGTTACCTTCCATTGACTTTTTATCTGACTGAATGTGCCATGTAGCCCTTTGTCTTTCCTGCTCTTCATGAGATGGGAAACATTTTTTTTCTTGGGAAAATGATAAGAATTCTTTTGTCTTTAAAGATTATTTTAAAAAATGATATGAAACTTTCTATAATGTAATTATATGGCTTAGGTGATATATATCATATGGTCCATGGTACGATAAAGCTCATATTGCTAATATTATTTTTGAACATAAAGCCCCATTGTTTACAGGTGTGAGTGAGATTTATGAGAGGTAAGAAGATGCTGTGTCAAATAATAGTGAAAACTTTCCTATTGAATGAGGCTTTTGACCAAACCATGTAATATTTTTTCTTGCTTAAAGAGTTGAAATTGATGTTCCAACATTTCATTTGTCTTATTATATATCATGGGTAGACCAAAGAGTGTTTTAAAGGCTCATTCTTCTTTTAGGACAAAAAGAAAAGACATTTTTGGAAATTCTGTACCTAAAGGTAAAAAGTTAAAAAGCAGATGGTTTTTAGAGCAAGACTTTAATTAAAACTTTTGTGTTGACTTAGCATCAGAAATGCTTCTGTAAACTTCCACAAAGTAAAAGAACATACCAGTCTATCCTGATAATTAACTAAATTCTAGTTGGCAGGGTTCCTCTGAGACCGTTCATTCTCATATTTATTGCCGTTAGCACCTGGGGAGAGCATTCCAGGATATACAGGAAAATGCCCAGGCCTTTCTTTCTTCAGAACAAAGTTTGGTAGATGGGATGATACTTACCACTGTAGATGCCTCTTTACACTGTGCCACTCTGAACTGCAGAGGGAAGCTCACCATGGATCTGCCCCACATGTACTGAGGCAAAGTGTTATGTAAGGCTAAATTGGCCCCACTAAGGGTATCTTCTGCCGACCCATTAGTTAACAAGAATGACAAAACTTGAATCTCTTCTTTAAAGCTGTGGAAACCAGGAGGTCATCAATTGCTGATCTTGGAGCCCTGATCAAACTTTATCATGGATGGTTATGACTGGGGTGCTTATTAAAAATGTCTCAAAGTAAATATTTTTGCTTAGCGAGGCCTGGATGGTACCTACTCCATTCTCACTGAGTCCCCTCAGTATTTCTGATATAGATGTTCTTGCCTATAGGCTACATTTGGAGAAATGTGCCCAAAGATTGTGTGGTCTGTCATCCTTATTTTGATGGTAATGGAAACTGAACCCAGAGCAGTGATAAATGCCACCTAAAAAAAATCACAGTGTCTGAAACTTATCTTCTGACTTCCAAACGAACAGCTAGTATTGAAACAACAAGCAAGAACCTTGTTTTGCTTTTTGTTTTTTTTTTGTTGTTGTCGTTTTCAAAAAAGGAAAAATGTATGATTATGGGCATAGGAAAATTTTCTTTTAAACCAAAAAAAAAAAAAAAGTTTGGCTGGAAATTGTGAAACCTTGGACTGGCATGTCCAAACATCAAACAGAAAAAGCTGCCCATGTGGAAAGAATGCACGGGCAACATGGCACTAGGGACGACATGATTCCAACAAGGACAAGGTCTCAGAATACAAATGATAAACTGTGTTTACGCAGTTTCCCAGGAGCTCAAAGCACTTGGTAGACTGTTTTTTTTCTTTATTATGAATAATTCTAACACTGAACTCATTATTATTGATTCTATCTTGCCGCCATGGAGACTAAAACACAAAGAGAAGTGGCTGGTTTGTGGTAATGAAGATGACAGTGCTCACAGTTGAGTGGCTGGGTAACTGCCCCAACCTCTTTTCAGATGGATGCCAGCCCATAATTAGCTGAGCCCAGTGCTTCCTTATGGCTCCATATGGCATCAGAGAATGCCTTTTTAATATGACCTGAGAATGCACCTTGCCAGTATAGGCTTGATTTTATTTAGGCATAATGTTTTAAGGCATTGTTTAAGGTACTGTTTTAAGGACAGCTGTGAAAATGAATACCCAAGCACAATAGTTATGCCTTAGAGAAAGAGTACTTAAGGCTGGGAGTCCTGTGAGTAGGATGGAGAAGGTTAATATACATATCGACTCAGCCCAGCACTAACAGTATTTGAAGTTCAGGATTGTGTTTAAAGTAACTATCTGTGAGACCATAGAAAAATGATCTTGGGATCCTTGGTCTCAGTATACAAGTTGTTTCCTTATTTTGTGAGTTAATTCTTAGGCTTAAATTGGACATTAGAGTATGAGTCTTCCCTCTTTCAGTTTTTGGTAGCTGAGAACAGAGAAAATTACTGTATAGGGCTGAAATAGTCAGTATATTGGAGTACCTGAAAATAATTTTTTAAATAAGTTGCATGTTTTGCCAATGTGTTATAAATTTCTTGGATTTACTTACTTTTCTATAACTAATCTTACAAGAAATTTCCACCACTATGCAGTTATTTATTCTACCATTCTTTATTGAGAATCTGTTATATGCCATCCAAACAACAGTGATATTACTCAAAGTGAATAACCTGTTTCCATTTATTAGCACAAAGTAATACATAATACATTAACTGTTTCTACTTAAATGCAATTAATTATTGCTTTACCTTATAACTATTAGGTAAATAGTCTCTTTGGAAGGATTGGCTTAGCCACTTTGAAGAATTAAGGCAAAATAGTGGTTATTTGGTGAACTAAGAATGTGAACAAAATTTGTCCAGATATCTCCTTGGTGTAAGGAATGGATCTTTTATATTTTGCAATAAATATCTTTCTTTAGGCATGTATGTTTATAGTCCTGATCTTTAATGTTGGACTAAATTATCTTGCTAAATGCAGCTTCTCTGCATAATTTTATTGCTTTCTCATAAGCCATAAGGATTTTTATTTTGCCAGAGGAAAGGATATACGGGAGAATGATTGATGATTCTTGTTTATCTTAAAAATAGAAAGAATTAATGTCAGAATTGCTTCTGTTTTCAGCTTTAGTTTTTCATTCTAGTGTCCAAGGAGGAAATTTGTGCAGCAGTAACTTCATAGTATAAAAAGTGTTTTTTTTTTTAAAGATTTTATTTATCTACTTGACAGACAGAGATCACAAGTAGGCAGGAAGAAGCAGGATCCCCGCTGAGCAGAGCCCGATGCAGGGCTTGATCCCAGGACCCTGGGATCATGACCCGAGCCGAAGGCAGAGGCTTTAACCCACTGAGCCACCCAGGCGCCCCCAAAAGTATTTTTGTTTAAATGTATGTAGAATATTTGCTTTGTCAGAACAACTTTCTGTTCTTTCTTCATTCCACCAAGTTGTTTGGTAGTTTAGATAATAATTCAATTTGGAACGGAGAAACTCAGGCCTAGAGAGGTATTAAATGATATCCTCAAGCTAATACATTCAATTTGTGACCCAGCTGTGGCCAGAAGAGGTGGTGATATTTTCACCAAGTCACATAACCATCTGATAAGTAAAATACAGAATATTCACAATGCCTAAATGTTCTCTTAATTATATACTAATGCACAATATGTGTAAGGTCTTTGCAAGTGAAGTAATATCACATGGAAACACTTCTTCCAATAGATCATGAGTATTTGTATGCATCTGTAATTAGTCATAAAGTATTACCTGTTGTGCTCATTGGAAAGAATGGAGCACATTTTTTAGTGCTATCCTAAGTGTCTCTTTGCAGATTTATTGCCTGTAACATATTTACTTGTTCATTGCAACATCTGCTAAACCTGTTGGTGTCTTATTAAAATAGCAGATCTAAATATAAAGTGGTATCATTGGATATCATCCTTGGGTTGGTCAGGCAGTGTTTAATTTGGGTAAATGTTATGTTTAAAGCATGTGATACTTCCTGCCTTTATAGATTGGATTCTTCTCATTTCAGTAACAGAGTCGTTCTGGTAATAGTTACTGAGTATTTGGGGAGGAATACTATGTGACCCCCCACCCCATATAGACACATTAATAACAATATTGATAATTATTGGTGTTACTGTTTTCAAAGGTCTTTAACAGGTATCTCATAAAGTGGGTGGTATGCAATCCTAACTAGGGAGGCAATGGAGACCAAGCAGCCATAAGGAACTTAACGACTTAACCTGAGCAGATTCAAGCACCTTTTTGAGTTAGGCCTTGATATATTTTCTTGTTGAAAACAGCTGGAAGACTTGCAAGTTACCTTCCTGTCCACCACTTTTGAGCTTCTAACCATCCCATCACTTTTTCAGGGTTCAGTTCAAGGCTAACCTCTAAATAAATACCCCTGTCTTTTTCCCTAGTCCATTTCTCTTTCTCATTTCTGGTCTCCAAAATAGTTAGTATCTCATTCTTCTTATACTTGAATGTATTTTGCCATTATTATATAATGCTTATAAAGTCACCATGCACATGGTTGATTCTACATGATGTCACAGACAAATGTACACAGTCTGGGAAAGGCTTTTATTTGAAGGGAGCATGTATTTACCAGTTCATCTTCGCATTCTTTGTTTTCTTGCCCCTCACAGACAATTGCTCCGATGTCTCTCTTCTCAGAGCCCCTTCCATTACATAGCCACACACAGAAATAATCATCTAGGATAATGTGCTTCTGGGCATGGCAAAGTAACTAGCAGTAGACTTTTCTTCAGCTCTAAGTAGGTAGGAATCTGGAAAAAAATACAAAGCAGCTGGTTTCAGATATCAGACAATAGGCTGATTCTCAGAGAGGAGAACCAGACAAGATGAACCTGTGACTGACCCAGCTTTCTGCTTGTAGGTCTTCAATCTACCCTGTCCCAGAGAGAGGAGACTCAAGTAGAGCATCCAGTGGTTTCACTGAACTGATGTGGCAGAGATCAGAGTTCACAGAAATGGAAGCAGCCCGAAGTGGTGGGGCAGAGTATCAGAATAGAGGAAATGTCTCAGAGGAAGAACTCTGAAACCCTGCTTGGGGCTGGCAGGTCAGGAGGGTGGGTAAGGGCTGCCTCTTGAGTTTTAAAATGCAAACTAAACTGTGTATGTACAGGGTGAAACTGCAGGAGGACACAGGATGACGAAGAATCTATAAACGGAACAATTCTAAGAGGTCATCATGAGGGGCTGGGCAACATTTTAGTTTTTACCAGGCAGAGTGGAGTGGAGAGACTGGAGTGGAGAGAGTGGAGAGACTCAGTGGACACAAACATCATTCGGTAGAGACGCCTAGAAGGTCAAACTTCATAAGGGTGGCCAAATTAGATCTGCCCTTACAAAGGCAGAAACAAACCTTTGAAAGACCAAGTTGATCCTCTCAATTTAACTGCCCGATAAATTGAAAGACAACATTCTTGGGGCACCTGGGTGACTCAGTGGGTTAAGCCTCTGCCTTCGGCTCGGGTCATGATCTCAGGGTCCTGGGATCAAGCCCCACATGGGGCTTTCTGCTCAGCAGGGAGCCTGCCTACCCCCCCACCCCCCGCCTGCCTTTCTGCCTACTTGTGATCTCTCTTTCTCTCTCTGTGTCAAATAAGTAAGTAAAAAATGTATATATATAAAAAGAAAGACAACATTCTTTAAAGGAAGACAGCATAATTTAGATACTCAGCAACATGGAACTCACAATGCAGCATCCATTTCAAAGTTGTTAGAGATCAGAAGAGGTGCAAACATGTAACCAGTAACCAAGAGAAAATTCAGGCATAGTAAATAGACCCAGAAATGACAGAGAAGATGGAATTAGCAGACAAAAACTTTAAGAGACTTTTAAAGTCTCTTGTAAATATTTCATAAGTTAAAGTAAACACAAAACATGAAAAATGGAAGATATGTAAGAAAGAACTATGTGGAACTTCCAGAACTGAAAAATTTAAATACATGAATTAAAAAGTTCACAAGATAGGCTTACTATGTCAGACACTTATAATTCAATAGTAAGTTAAGCAAATCTACTAAAAATGGTCAAAAGTTTGAATATTTTACAAAATAAGGTCTACAAATGGCCAATTAGATGTGAAAAGATACTGTTATTAGTCATCAGAAAAATGTAAATTAAAACCATTGTGAGATACTGCTGTTTATCAGCAGAATGGCTATGAACCAAACTGGCAGTACCAAGGGAGTCCCTTGGTACCATAATATGGGACCACCACTTGGGAAAATAGTCTGCAGTTTATGAAAAAGTTAAATCAACTTACAAGTTGACGGAGGGAATTGGGATTTTAAACCTTTGGAAAAAGCCATTGGAACATTAAGAAGAAAACATTTCTCCAGCCTTGGCCACTGTGTGTCCCTCGCCTTACTGAACTACTATTCTTCCCTTTATTTTTCATCCTCTGTTGCAAAAGTCTTAAAAAAACAAACCGAAGCATATTAAAAATTTCAAGTGTTTATTTGAGTACATTTCTTCAAATTAGGTAGCGCCAAACTGAAAATGGGTAGAAGGGCTAAGGGCAGGAACTGGGAGGGACTTCCATAAGAAAGCGGGAGAAATAAGTAAGGAAGCTGGTGATCGGCTGTAGCTTAAAGCCTTGATGGCAGCCTGTGATTGGTTGTCCTTAGGTTTTGATTTCCTAATGTTGAGGCACTAGTGGCTTGGATTTTGTATTGCTCCTATAGGCTGTCTGGGCATTAAAGGCACCTTGGTGTACTAACCTCCTTGTTTAATTAATTTCACAAGTCTGTGCACTTAAGTGGTTAAGTAGGAGCTTCTTGAATTTGAGAGGTGGACAAGACATAGGGTAGGCCAACCTGGAATCATCTCTAGCTGTGAGAAGTAAGCAGAATGCTGGGAAAGCTCACATTCATTGTTATCATGTGTCACCCATCGTTGCAATGTTCTTATTGATGACTCAGTTTATGAATTAGAAGCAGCTTTTCTTTCAAGTGTTAAATTCAGCCTTTTTAAAATTTTTTTAAGATTTTATTTATTTGTTTGACAGAGAGAGAGAGAGAGAGAGGGAGAGAGCGAGAGAGGGAGCACAAGCAGGGGGAGTGGGAGAGGGAGAAGCAGGCTTCCTGCTGAGCAGGGAAGGGGCTGTGGGTTTTGATCTCAGGTTCCTGGAATCATGACCTGAGCAGAAGGCAGACGTTTGATGACTAAGCCACCCAGGCACCCCTCAACATTATTCAGTCTTAATAGAAGGGAAGGAAGGAAAAAGAAGGAAAAAAATCCTATGGAAAGAGGCATTATAACAGAAGTACAGAGTGTTATGGTGAGTTCATATGCATTTCTGACATAAATTTTGAAATTTCATCATGCTCAATGTTGGTCGATCTTACTTCCCTAAGTTTTAAATGAGGGGGCAAGGATAACATCCTCAATGTCTGCTATATAAATGTAAGCACCCCACCGAATGTTAGATCACAGATAGTGCTCCATAAACTTAGATGATTGCTTGATGAGTTTATTAGTATTAGGCTTGGCAGAATCCTGGAACAGGAAATCCAAATAACTGACATTAAAAAGACACAGGGGGTGCCTGCGTGACTCAGTGGGTTAAGCCTCTGCCTTCCGCTCAGGTCATGGTCTCAGGGTCCTGGGATCAAGCCCCACATCGGGCTCTCTGCTCAGCAGGGAGCCTGCTTTCCCCTCTCTCTCTCTGCCTGCCTTTCTGCCTACTTGTGGTCTCTCTCTCTCTGTCAAATAAATAAATAAAATCTTAAAAAAAAAAAAAAAGACACAGGTTTCCTTTTCTTATTTCTCCTATGAGCCGTAGGATGTCCAGGGCTGGCAAATCAGGGCCATCGTTATCAGGGACCCAGGATCCTCTTCTTTCTGCCTCATCATCTTTCACACCTTTCATTCACCTTCAGAATGGTCCAAAATACAGCCAGAATGCTCTGTCCATCATTTTCATATTCCAGTCAGAAAGATGGGGTGTGTAGTGGTGGAGAGGGCTGCACGTAAGCCCCTCTGGAAGTATCAGCTCCCTTTAAAGAGCTTTCTCAGAAGCCCTACCCAATTACTTCCACTTAAGTCTCACTAATCATTACTAGTTGCAGAAAGAGTAGGAAATACGCTGTTAGCTAGGCATACTGCCTCCCTGAGTGCAGTCAGATTCTGTAAGTGAGGAAGAGGGGGAAATGCAAGCCACATGGTTAATCAGCTGTCTTTGCCATGATCCATTTCTTAGTAATCTCAGGCTCTTGAAGGCAGATATGGCTGTTGTCAACTAGATGATTATGTTTTTCTTTTCTTTTTAAATTCATGGGAGGGAAACTGTCAATTCACCTATTAGGCACAGAAAACCCTTGACCTCCAAAATCGTCCATATCAAAGAAAGACTCTATTCAATAAGGCTGCCAGATAAATAACTATGTTTCCCAAGAATTTGTCTTCTTATGAAGTTCTTACGAATTCGATAATCCCCAGGATCAGTTTTTTGTTTATAGCAACTGATCCCCTTTCCACCACAGAATACTCTTAGCTGCCGACACTGGGGTTCTTAAGGTCCCATTTGGGCTTCTCTTCTGTAGTTGTTGAGATCTTTTTTTGGCATGCAAGACAAATAGCTTTCATGAAGTGCAAAGAAACATATGGAGGCAGAAAAGCCTCCCTAATGGAGAGATGGTGTGTGGGAGTTTGTGGGTGAGGCAAAGGTAAAGATTCTGGATCTTTATGCCAAGATGTTAATGTTAAAGGAGAAAGTTCAGGTGCTTTAAAGTACCTGAGACAAGTATCTCTGAGCCACATGGGGCCTCTTGCCAGAAGTCAAAATGGGTTCATTCTCTTACCAAAAAAAATAGATAAATGCTGTTTATTTTAATTTAGGAGTTGTAGTTTCACTAGTGCCCAATGGCTAGAGAGAGTAATTAGCATTAGCTGCCAAGGTTGCAGCAAACCTGAGGAAACTGAATTATTACTTTATTCATCCCTCCAATAAGATGATGGGATATTTTCCTAAATCCTTTTGATCTGCAGCAGGAGGAATGTTCCATTTGAAAGCACTGCTATTATCGACAATAATGGAAAGGACAGTAAATGGCATCCAGACATAGCTCTGTGGCAGGTGGTCTATGTTGGATGAAGTTTAAGTATGGTTTCTGCCCTGTGGTCCAGATCAATTTTGTAGTCATTATTCTGTTTCATTTAGTTTCAGGACTAAATGGCCAATTGTGTAGTTAGGTTCTTGCCAGTTCATTTGTCTACAGCAGTAGCATCCATTTTGTGATGAGTCATAAGTACAAAATTGAACAGGAAGAGGAAAAATAAATGAATCATAAAGCCTGTTAGAGGCCCTTGAAAAGCCAGCCCAAGTGCTAGTAAATGCTAAAGGGGAACATATTTACTATAGTTGAGATAGCTTAAATGGATTAAATTGGTAGATAATTGGGCAAGGTATGTGGGAAAATTGAATGAGTGTAATGGGTAAATAGCATAGTACAAATGGACAAGTTTTGATGTCTAAATTAGGTACAGCCAAGGCCAGTGCTTACGTCACTCAGAAGAAGAGGCTGCAGTTTGCTTGGGCCAGAATGTTTCTGCATGCCACACACATCTAATTTGAAGCATCTTTAACTTAGTGTTGGTTTTCAGAAGGAACACTTTAATTAGGTGGGGAAATAAGATACAGGCCACAATAAGGGTGGTGATAATAATAATAATTATTATTATTATTTGTGATGAGAAGGCTCAATGACCATATCTTCATCTTTTCATCCCAGAAGAAAAGTACTGAAGATGGTGGGGTGTGTGTATATACCCTTAGCACTGTGGAATGCTGTTTGTCATTAGCATCTTCCCATGGCATAACTGGGTAGAATTGTTACATTGCTTCTGTTCACAGGAGTTGGTTCTTGCATTCATTCTTTCATCAATTCATTCAACAATTACTTAATAATTGCTTTCTACCTACAAAGTACTGGAAAATAAATCATATTTTAAAAAAGTAACAGTTACTGTCTAATGAGTCAAGACTTTTTTTTTTTTTAGAAGATAAAATATAAAGAGCATTCATTATGTAGGCTCCTCAGAGAAATTGGGGTGATAAATAGCAGGTGATTGGGAATACTAGCCATTTAAGTCTTTTTCCTAGAAGGTTATAAAATGTCCTTTGAGGAATGCAGCAAAATATAGGGCCTTAAGGTAAAGAACTGCAGCACATCAGCCTTCCTTCTTTTTGGTTCATAAATACCCATTAAAATATTTTTCAGTTATTGGCTGACCAAGTAATGATGACATCATTAAATATTCTTTATGGTTGAGCACCAGTGGACTTTTCTCATTTTGTGAAGGTTTTTTTTTTTTTTAATATCCTATGAGATTGACTTATAGTTAAATGCATATTCTGATTAACTGAGAATTTTGATATAGAAATTTGAATTTAATACAACATACTTAGCAATACCACCATCCCTGAAGTTATTTAATCTGATTTAAATCTGTAGATATTTCAGGAACTTCCAAATTTAAACTTAAAAGCAAAAACCACCAAGAAATGATTATGTAGGACCACGTGTGTGAAAAGTATGGTAAAGGAAATTGAGCCTCTAGGAAACCCAGGACATATCCCTGGGCATTATTTTGAAATAAATCTGATATTGGTTTAGCACCTATCTCTTTTCCATAAAAGCAGACAAAATATATACAGAGGAAAGGTTTATAAGAGGTAACAATCAGGTGAAAGACGAGGGTGATGTTGAGGTATTAGAAACATCTAGAAAAACTGAGCTGGGATTGTGTGTATGTAAGATTTTATGAAGCTTCAGAGCAAGGGAATATTCTGTTTCTTTCTTTTCTTTTAACATCTTTACAACCATGGCAATCCTTCCACTCTTACCTTAAGGAATATTACCATGGCCTATAAGATGGCTGCTTCTCTCTTCTTCCAATCTTCTATTATCTCTGGTGTAGCCATTATCGCAGTTGGCCCAAGTACTGCCTGAGAATGAAGCAATACCTGGAAACAGTCCTTTACATAGTAGTTGCAGCTGCTGTGGGACATGGTGCTTGGACAATTCACCCCATTCAGCACACCCTGTGGAGGGGAGCTCTTCTCTCCATCTTGAATTTCAGATTTACAGCTTAGATTTTGAATAATAGGGGCAACATGGTAAGTTCCAGGGATGGCTGAAACAATTTCTGAATCTGCAATACCAAATGTAGGGTTTAATATTTATTTTTAAATTTATCATAGAGTAAAACTGACCTTTCTGGTGTGCAGTATTGTTGATTTGTGTAGATTTATATAGTCACCACTGTAATGAGAATACAGAACAGTTCCATCAACCAACAGAAATATCCCCAATATCATCCTTGTTTTATGACACCATCCCCCCTGCTCCAATCAGACTCCTAGCAACTGCTGGCCCATATTATCCATTTTATTATTATCCATTTTATTGTATGTGTCAGCAGTTCATTCTTTTTTTTTGTGAATAGTATTCCATTTTATAGATGTATTACATTTTGTATCCATTCTCTTGTTGAAGGACATTTGAGTTTCCAGTTTTTGCTGTCACGTATAAAGCTGCTATGATCAATCATGTGCATGTTTTTGTGTCATCATAGTTTTCTTTTTCTTCTTTAAAAAAAAATTAAAAAAAAATTTTTTTTTCAGTGTTCCAAAATTCATTGTTTATGCACCACACCCAGTGCTCCATGTAATACATGCCCTCCATAAAACCCACTACCAGGCTCACCTAACCCCCTACCCACACCCCCTCCAAAACCCTCAGTTTGTTTCTCAGAGTCCACATTCTCTCATGGTTTGTCTCCTCCTCTGACTTCCCCCCACTCATTTTTCCCTAAATACCTGGATATAGGATTGCTATGTTGTATATATACCAAGTGTGTGTTTAACTGCCAGACTCTTTCCCAGAGTGGGTATACCAGTATATATGAGCAGTGTCTGAGAGTTGCAGTTGTGATGAATCTTGCTAGTACTTGGTCTTATTGGTATCTTTTATTTTAGTCATTCTAACAAATGCGTAGTAGTATCTCACTGTGATTTTAATTTTCATTTCCCTGTGGCTAGTGATGTTGCTCCTCTGCCCATGTGCTTTATAGCCAGCTTTATATCTTTTTTGGTCCTTGGCTCATTTTAAAATTTGGTTGTTTGTTTTCTTATTGTTGGATTTTGAAAATTCTTTATATTCTAGATACAAGTCCTTTTTGTCGGGTAGGCGATTTGCATATATTTTATACCAGTCTGCAGCTTATCTTTTTATTATTTTAACAGTGTCTTTGGCAGAGCAATAGTTTTTAATTTTGATAAAGTCTTACCAATTTCCATTCCTATGGGCTGTGCTTTTGGTGTTATTTCTAAGAATTCTCTGTCTAACCACAAGTCAAGATGATTTTTCCTATGTTTTTCTAGAAATGTTATAGTTTTACAAATTACATCTATGTGCATTTTAAGTTAATCTATGTATAAGATATGAGGTTTAGATCTAGGTTCAGTTTTTTCTAGTGGGTAACCAATGGTTCAGTTGTTTTTTAAGAAAGCTATTCTTGGGGCGCCTGGGTGGCTCATTGGGTTAGGCCTCTGCCTTTGGCTCAGGTCATGATCTCAGGGTTGTGGGAAGAGAGCCCCACATCAGGCTCTCTGCTCAATGGGGAGCCTGCTTCCCCTACTTTCTCTCTGCCTGCCTCTCTGCCTGCTTGTGGCCTTTCTCTCTCTCTCTGTCAAATAAATACATAAAATCTTAAAAAAAAAAAAAAGAAAGCTATTCTTTATCCATTGAATTGCTTTATATCTTTGTCAAAATCAAATGGCCATTTTTGTGTGAATCTATTCTTAGACTCTCTTATTCTTTTCCGTTGATCTATGTGCTTAACCCTTCACCAATTCCATATTTCTTTGATTATTATAGCTTTATAACAAGCCTTAATATGTGGCATTTCTACAACTTTGTTCTTATATTTCAGAATTGTTTTGGCTATTCTAGTTTCTTTGCCATTTATATAAATTTTAGAATTATCTTATCCAAATCTACATAAAATCTTGTTGGGATTTTGATAGGAATTGCATTAAATCCAAAGATCACTTTGGGGAAGACATATGTCTTTATTATGTTAAGATTTCTAATTCATGAACATGGTATGCCTTCCCATTTACTTAGGTCTTCCTTTATGATTTCTTTCCTCAGTATTTATGGTTTTGAATATACAGACCCTGTACATGTTTTTTAAGTTTCATATTTAAGTTTTTTTTTTATGTTTGTTCTATTGCAAATGGTAATGTATCTTGATTTTGGTTTCTGACTTTTCATTGCTTGTATATAGAAATACAATTTGTGTCTTCACTTCATATCTTGCAACCTTATTAAACTTATTTATTGGTGTACATTGGGGACTTTTAATAGGATTTCATGAATTGGCATAGAAAGATGTCCCCAGAAAAGAAGCAAAAGAGGTGTTTGTTCAGAGGAATTCAAGTTCCCAGTAGCAGAATCTCACTGAGTGTTCTTTAGAAACAAAAGATTGGAAATCTCCAGTGGGATAGGGTTCTCTAAGTGGTGCATGCCTTTTTTCCTATTTCCATGAATACTCTCCATTTCTTTTCTTTTAAATGGCATTTAGCTATAGAATTGTTATTTCTATGAGAAAACCTTGGAATTATGTAAAATTGTTTTTACTTTTTCTTTGTCCAAGAATGTGGGCTTAGACTTGATTCTTGGAGTAGATTCACCATTTCGTTAACAAATAGAGTGTGGGTCAGGGAGAGCCCAAGTAGCCCAACCTCTACCTCCAGATGTCCACAGCTTCTTTTCCCAGGTTTTTATTATGTATTAATAGTCCTGTTCTCCCTGTGGTGCATAAGGGATTTAGTTTAATAATATAATAGCTACTTAAGGATCTTATAGTACAGCATTTAGTTTGTATGAAAAAGAGTTTATAAAGAGCCAAAAAATTATCTTGGGAGGGAAATAGATGGACAGTTAAGGCAGGCTAGGTCCCCCAGGGGCACAGAGTGACTGAAACTCCATGTATGTAGCAGGTGCAGATGTTTTTCATTTGGGAGACAGAAAGCTTTGCTAAAGATAGGGTGAATAGAGGCATCTGGATGCAGTGATATTTCAGAAAAGAGGCATTTATGTCTTTGAAAATTTTCCTGAGAAGAGGTACATTTCAATCTCTCCCTTCCACACATACACAAACTATTAAAATCTTGAGGCAATTCTGTAATGAAAGAAATGTATTCCTGAGAGATGTCATATTGTTAAGGACAGTTAAAAATGCAATCTTCACGTGTAGCTCCTAAGCTAAGATGTATCTTATCTTTCCCTACTCTCCAAAATATTCACTAGCTAATTCACTTCTTTCAAAGATGTTTCTGTAGAACATCGGATAGATTCTGTGCACCAAAAAGAAATACTGAGTTACTTTGCTCTCATGTAGTAGAAGGCAAAAGCAATAAAGAAGAAAAGTAGATTATTTCTAAGGGGGAAAATGGATCCACAAAAGGCAGTCATTGAGAACTCAATTAAAATTTTAGTTTTTAGAATTGACACTGACATCATGGCATTTAAAAATTTAGGACTCAAGTAGATAGAAAGAAGATTTGGTAGGGTTGAAGCTGATGCATATGAAATTCCTGGATACATTTGTATTCCATGATGAGCTAAAGTGAATCTCCATCCCTGGGATGTGCTGTCATGGAAACCAGTGTTATATTTAAAGTTTTTCATTTCAGGTCCTCTTTGTGTTTGTGTGTACATGTATATGTGTGTTTGCATGATTTTTATTTTCAGTTAAAGCCTCAACAATTTGAAAAGTTAAATCCAAAGATTAAAAAGACCATCATCATGCCATTTATTTTCTTGCCCCAACTCCCAGTAAGTCAGGACTATATTACCATTACACTGATATAGCCTGTCTTCCTTTCTTCCCTCCCTCCATTCTCTCTCTTTTTCTTTTCTTAACAATCTCCAGTAAAACATTCTGGAGCTGTCTGTTCCAGTGTCAGAAGACCCACGCAGTAAGAGAAGGAAAGATGCTCATTCTGCTTTAGTATTAGCTGTATGAGAAGAATGCTAGAGGTGTTTACACCAGCATCAAAGTTAATTAACTCTCAGATATCTATTGTGGCCTTTTATTGAACTCAGCCAAGCACACCCCATGTTAAGATACAGTGGGGGATGGGGGCGCCTGGGTGGCTCAGTGGGTTAAAGCCTCTGCCTTCAGCTCAGGTCATGATCCCAGGGTCCTGGGATCGAGCCCCACATCAGGCTCTCTGCTCAGCAGGAGCTTGCTTCTCCTCTCTCTCTGCCTACCTCTCTGCCTACTTGTGATCTCTGTCTGTCAAATAAATAAATAAAATCTTAAAAAAAAAAGATAGAGTGGGGGTTAATAAAAGTTAAACTACACAGGTATTACTGGAAAAAAAAACTTGCAGAACATTACTAGGTATAATTAATGGGTTTAAAGAAAATAAATGTGCTTTAATCAAGATGAAATTAGTATTTTAATTTAATCAAATTTTATAGAAACACTTGGTTCTGGAAACTATGGAATTTTAATTTTTTTCTGTCAGAATACAAAGGATCCTGGCCTAGCTTTAGATAAATGTATTTTTTCCCATTTAACAATATGTTCTATGTAGTCTGTGCTCTTTACAGTTATTTCCTTGTCTTTTTGTGTCTTATGTGTGAGATAGGGATGGGATATTTTCCATCACCATCATATGTCTAGAATGAGAAAACTAAACCAGGCTCCAAACCCAGCCTGCCCAATAATAGTATCTTATTACTGACCAGTTTTAATTCTTTTTTTTTTTTTAAGATTTTATTTATTTATTTGAGAGAGAGACAGTGAGAGAGAGCATGAGCGACGAGAAGGTCAGAGGGAGAAGCAGACTCCCCATGGAGCTGGGAGCCTGATGCGGGACTCGATCCAGGGACTCCGGGATCATGACCTGAGCCGAAGGCAGTCGTCCAACCAACTGAGCCACCCAGGCATCCCGACCAGTTTTAATTCTTAATGAATATTTGAAAAATGTCAGATCTGATGCAACAAAATTGACTTGACTCTACTTCAGGGGTCAAGTAATAAATAGTCACACTTAAATATGATTACAAATCACTAACAATATCTTCATATTTATTGCTTTATTTTGCTGGTTAGATAATTTTGGTATTGCGTGCCAGAGTAGCTTGGACAAGCTTAACTAAATTTCATTCATTAATACAACAAATTTATTTAGCACCACCTCTGTACTTGGTACTGCTGTATGTCCTCAGTGGTCAAAGATAAACAGGGTTCTTTCTCTCTTCAAGAAGACATCTAGGGGCGCCTGGGTGGCCCAGTGGGTTGGGCCTCTGCCTTTGGCTCAGGTCATGATCTCAGGGTCCTGGGATGGAGCCCCGCGTTGGGCTCTCTCCTCAGTGGGGAGCCTGCTTCCCCCGCTCTCTCTGCCTGCCTCTGCCTACTTGTGCTTTCTCTGTCAAATAAAATAAAATAAAATATTTTTTAAAAAAGAAAGAAATCTAATCATGTGCAAGTGGTAGAACAAATAGCCAAATGACTACTGGGTATGTGTAAAAATACTAGTTCATAGTTATTGAACTATTATTATGAACTACTTTTTTTTTTTTTTTAAGATTTTATTTATTTATTTGACAGACAGAGATCACAACTAGGCAGAGAGGCAGGCAGAGAGAGAGAGAGAAGGAAGCAGGCTCCCTGCAGAGCAGAGAGCCTGATGTGGAGCTCGATCCCAGGACTCTGGGATCATGACCTGAGCCGAAAGCGGAGGCTTTAACCCACTGAGCCTCCCAGGCACTCCATGAACTACGTTTCTTGTGTTTCAAATCATTTAACATTGTGAGGCATTTGCATGGAAGAGCTCATTAGTGTGTGAATTTTTTTTAGGCAAACAGTCTGAGACTTAAGAAGCTAAATAACTTGCCTGTCATCATACAACTGGAAGTATAGGAATTCAGACCCGTGCCATCAGACTTCTATGTTTCTGATCTGCCTCTTGAAGAATAAACCTTTTAACTTATAAACCTTTTTTAGTTTGAAAAAATACAAGACAAAAATTCTTAATAAAACATGGCAAAGTAGATGCAACTGTCTGATAGGACATCAGACATGTAGGAGTTCAAATATTATTAGTCTCTTAGAATGTATGGATTTTTATAATTCTTAATTGCCTAGCTAAACTCTACCTCATGACAGCTTTATCCTTAGAAAGAAGTTAGTAATTTCTTCCTAGTTACCCTTACGTCCACAGTTTTGAGTGGAATGTTTGCTGTCATTTTCTTCCATTTTAAGTTTTTCTTTAATCAGGTATTTATTTAGGCATGCACTTTGGGTTTTCAAAGATATTTATTAATTAGCTTTTAATTGTTGATCTTTATCTAAATTACACTGTCAATCACAGGCTTTATTACATAGGTTATTTGACATTTGTTTTGTGGCCTAGTATGGGATCAATTATTGTAAGGTTTCTCTAGGAACTAGAAAAAGAATATTGTGTTAATTGGGTGTGTTGTCCTAAAGATAAATACATAAATATATTTATCTATATCTATACCTATATCTATCTATCTATCTATATATATATATCTTGTTATTTTTTAATTTAAACCTTGTATAGTTCTAGCTGTGTTTTGGTTTGATAGAGCACTATTAAAATATCCTACTCTGCTAATGTGGATTGGTTAATTCTTCCTTATTATTGTCAGATTTTGTTCTCTTTATGTTGAGATTCTATTTTTTCCTTGTAGCAAGTAAATTCTTCCTTGTTAGAACTCATTGGTGGAATAAGTCATTTTTATTAGAAAATATTCCTCCTTATCTCTGTTAATTATTTTCCCCCCAATACTACTCTATCTCCCATTATTTTGCTGTAGCAGCTATTTGCCCAATGCAACTTTGATATAACTTTGCTTTCAACATTTCTTTTTATAAGCAGAACTTAGCTACATTTTAGTCTCCCTATGTGGTTGGGGGTTAGGGGGTGTTTCTTTGTTTTTCCTATTGTTGCTATGTATTGGAAGCAGGAGGTTTGTATCAGAGGGCTTTCTGCCCATCTCTGCTAGAAGTTCTCTGCTGGGCTTTGGATTGGAGCTGGAAGTAAAGGTCAGAGTGCTGGTATTCTGTTACTGATCCCTGTGAATGTTGGCAGCCCTATGATCTTGTGGTATGGTTGAACAGAAAGTTACCCTACCTCTTCATGGCACTGGGTTGGAGGCCTGAAGTTTCAGGGGGCTTGAATTTGTAAAGTGTGGCTGATAGCATGTAGCTAGTGAATTTTCTAATCTAATAAAGATGAGGAAAACCATTGAGCTAAAATGTAGGGAAAACTCTAGCTGAACATGTCACAAAAAGTAATTCTTTTTTTCTCTAAAATCAAGAATAATACAATCTGGAAACCAACACAGAATTAGCTTACTTGAAGTAAATATAAGCATGAGAAAAGGAAAGAAATTGGCTATAGTCAGGAATAACTTCCCTCAGAAGACAATTTGAGGTCATTTTAGGTATCCATGTCTTTTGTACTATTCTCGGGAAGTATGACAAGTAAATGTTAGTCGTCTCTAAAAATTCTGCCTCATGTTTTGGCATCCTGGGAATTTGTGCTGATGCCTACTTGATAGAAGCTGTCCAGCCCTGCTAATCACTTCCCCTCTACCTGGTCTGCAATGGTAACACTTCTAATACTTAAGAATATTTTCCTTCTAATTATACCTTCTGCATCTTGATGGATGCAGGAGTTGCAGAAGTAAATCATGTCAGCATGATAACTCAATTCCAGTGCGTGCTTAATGTTTTGAAATGATCTTGTAAAGAGCACAATGTTCTCTTCTGTCACATGTGCAGCCGGGTGTGTGAAATGGGGCAACTGTGAATGAGTTTAAAATTTTATTTGTTAAATATGAGTCTCATTTTAAATATAGAAACAGACTTGGGAAGGGTTTAGGTTTTCAGTATCAGAATCTTGTGTATATACTTGTATGAGAGTATTTCTGGGTCAAATTAGTACGTGCTTGGCAATATGGATGCTTTGTTTGTGTTGTTTTAAAGATCACTGTAAGTGCCATTAAATAAAACAGCAGACAAGAAAAGGCACATCTCTGTGTTGGTTCTCAGTTGTCCAGACAGTTCTCAGATGTCTGATGTTTATGTCCCATTCTCATCTCTTTTTCATCAGAATCTTCAGGGAGATAGTCTGTCCACACCAATGTCTTCCTAACTTCATGCTTTTGTGCTTGACCTGTGAGGGATCTCTGCTTACTTCAGTTTGGTCAGTGAGTCTCAACATGGCTTAAATTGACTTAAATGACAAATGGAGTTAAGGAAAGAAAATAAGTCTTTCTAATCCTAAATTATCTTCTTGTTTGTATGTTCAGATTATATCTTTTTTTTTTTTAGTTAAAAAATCATTTTGAAAAATAATAAAATGGGAAGAAAATAATAAAATTGGGAAATTTTAGATGTGCTTCCTTAGCAAAATAAATTGATAATTTAAGTAGTTCCCCTGACTATTTTTTTCTGTCTAATTTTACAGTATTATGAAATTTAAATCCCTGGAAATCACTGACTTAAGTCATTTACTAGGAGTTCTTTCAGAAAGTAAGAAGATTAGGTGGTATTTTTCAGACTAGAAAGAGTATACTCAACACTCTTCTGGAATGGATGGAAGAATCAGATTAAATAAAACATACTCGATTTGAAGGCATTGAGTAGTTTTAGCCATTCCCTTACCTACACACTAGTTAAGCTCAGACCCAGTAGAAGTGGGGATATGGGCCTGAGAGGCACTGAGGCCAAAGCAGGGCTCCTGAGTCTTGGAAAAGATTCTGTAGTTGGCATTTTCCAAGGCAGTAGAAATGGAAAACCTGTGAAATCGCTGTGTCCTTGGGCATTTCTTGAGCTTGTGCAGACCATGAGTGGTCTCTCTGAGGTGATGTGGTTTGCTAGATGAGAGGAGTGTATATGTAAAGTTGGAGACACTTGTCCTAGTTGACAAAATCACTCTTTTCAGAGAAATCCGGAAGAGCCCTTAAGCCAGTATGTAGGAACTATACACACACTCACACACACACACACACACACACACAAACCCCCCTCCCCTTCTCTCTCTCTCTCTCTCACACACACACACACACACACACACACACACAACCCCCCCCTTCTCTCTCTCTCTCTCTCTCTCTCACACACACACACACACACACACACACACACTCTTAAGCCAGCATTTAGGAGCTATCTAAACATACACATATGCAGATCCAGTTTATTTTGTGTTTTTTTTTTTCCTAACAAATTAAAAATGACCATAAATGAATGGAAAATGGATGCATGCACAAGCACGTTATGCATATGTGTTCTCTTTCAATTTGGATTTCTCCCCATGGATTGGTAAAATCCTCAACCCACATGTCTTGAAAAGCAGTATGCCATCTTTGGCACTGATTGTGCTCTGGGCCATCCTTCGCATCCCTGGTCCTCACTAGGCTGACTCCCTTATAGTGATGTCTCTTCTACAAAGATGATAATGACTAGAGCTTTTCAGTTCAATGCTTTTAGTCTTAGCTACTGTGGCTGCTCAAGTTTGACTACTGTCCACATCATTTCTCTTCTCTTCCTTCCATCTCATACATTTGTATATTGGATATACGATAGACATCATCTTGAATAGTTTGAAGAAGACATGATAATCATTTGTCAGACAGAATTTACATCAGTGATCAGTGACAGGCTCAGCTCCCTGTGCTTTGCCAAACAGGACTCTCTTCTCAAGTTGTCCCAGGCATCTGTTTCCCTAGGTTATACTTTCTCTCTAGTTTCTCAGGTCTTGGGCCCAAAAGTTCTCAGTTCTCCTCTATGAGGTGGTGCACTACATTCTTTTTAAAGGCAAATTCTTCACCAGTTTTATGATTCCCCTGTCTACTGCAGCTGTGTTTGTTGGGAGCTGCATGGATAATATTGCATGTTACCCCACTGATTGTTTTCTAGACTCTAATGTCTTTAGCACCCCTGTGGGAACTGGTATTTATTTATCACTGAAATTTCAGAAAGGAAGGACTGTGATGAAATGTTCCTGAAAAGACTATCTTTGGGAAGAGCAGATCTCCCTAGCATTGTGTTCATGTTGTTTCTTCTTCAACAGCAGCTTTCTTTCACCCCCACAGCTGCTGGGCAAGAATTGTTACTTATATTTTAATTCTGCTCTCCTAGAGAAAAGCATTTTTCTGTGCTTCTAGCTCTTTGCTGTTGTACGAAGAATGACAGGACAAGCAGAAGAGATCGTCTATGGGTGGAGGTAAATCCTGAGACCTTGTAATGGTTTCCTTACAGATGATATTAAAAATATCAGTTAAACAAGCACTTTAAGGAATCTTATGCACAAATGTAAGGAGCAGCCTCTGTAACATTAGGATGAGCTTAAAGTATATTTATATGTTTACACACTAAACTGAGCCTACAATGCTTTATTCTTTTAGTATTTAGAGAACACTTTTGCTAGCTATTTATACTAATGTCTAGGGATCTTACAGTGAATTAGATATGGTTCCAACCCGCATTGCAGAAGTTCCAAACTTTTGGGAAATAACCACGTTTGAACTCAGAACGTGGATTTTCAAACACTGGCAGTAGATACCTCATTAATAAGAGACACAAAGGTGTCATTCAGTGTGATTTCACTTACTTTCTGCCTACCTTCATGGTAGCTAGTTTTATTTTTTTTAATTTTTATTTTTTTAAAAGATTTTATTTATTTATTTGACAGACAGAGATCACAAGTAGGCAGAGAGGCAGGCAGAGAGAGGAGGAAGCAGGCTCAATGCTAAACAGAGAGCCTGATGTGAGGCTCGATCCCAGGACCCTGGGATCATGACCTGAGCTGAAGGCAGAGGCTTTAACCCACTGAGCCACCCAGGAGCCCACTAGTTTTATTTTTGATAGCTTTCTCTTTTCCATAGTTAGAAAGTAATGAAGCCAAGGGAAATTCTTTAGTTTTTGATTCTGGTATTTCATCTTGAAGCTGCCTAAACTTGAAATCCTTGAGCAAGATTTCTTGTGGAGATATGCCCAAGAAGAACCTCTGCAGTGCGAACTTCCTCACACTCATGTCCATTGCCTGCTTGACATCCCAGCTGGGACTGATTGGTCGAACTAGGTCATGGTGCCAGGGGAAGAGGCTCAGCATTCCACCACCCACATGTTAGATCCATGACCAGTCCGTATACCAGAGACTGGATTCGAATCCACCCAGCACAGGGTGCAGGGCTATGAGAATACCAGCCATAACAGGCTTTATGGATACCTGTGGCCCAGCCTTGAAAGATTTTTACACAGCTTAGTTTATAAACTTCCATTTTGGTCACTCAGATGGATGTTTCAAACTTATATCTCTTCATTTCATGCTAGGTAATGAAGAAGAGGTCATTTGCAATAAATAATCCTTAGGGCTACAGTCTTTTTAGGCATATAGATGATAAAGCTTGTAGAACATCCCATTAATGCTCAAACTCAACTCTGTCAGTTGGAAGTGAGCTTAAAAGGACAAATGTCCTAGTGATTGTCAGGGGTCCACTTCCTGGGAATGTTGTACCTTTTATTTGAAAGCCCTATTTTTGTGAGACAGAGAGGAGCTCCTTTATGAATGCAAATGATGGCTTGCTTTTGTTTCACAAAAATTGGGAGATGGTGTTAGGTATTATCAAATGTCTGTGCATACATATTTGCACATACAAGGATGCTTTATATATTTGTGAGCAAGTCACAGACATGTTTCTTATAAACTTGGATATTCAGTGCTTCTAAGGTTTATTGAGATTGATGAAAAAAAAAAGTTATCCTAAAGTGAGAGACTTTTCATAATTGATGATTTTGGACCTCAGAGACTGGAACTGACCTTCTGCTCTTTTGGGTATTCTAGGTGAATAGGGAAACCAGGCTCTGCTTTTATCTGTGTGATACAGACTTTATTTATGGCCCAGACCAGAACACTGGGGATTCTGTGCCTGTGATTATTGAGATGACTTAATAGGTAGTCGGGTAAGGTGTTTTAATGGAAGTGGCATAGTTAGGACTCTTTTGCAAGATGGCTGTGCTAGGTGGAAGGCAGAGTTCCTCGGTCAACAGAAACTTAAGACATAGACTTTCCTGCTGTAGCTTCCCTGAATACTGAGAAAAAGGAGGTATATGGGCGCCTGGGTGGCTCAGTGGGTTAAAGTCTCTGCCTTCGGCTCAGGTCGTGATCCCAGAGTCCTGGGATTGAGCCCCACATCAGGCTCTCTGCTCAGTAGGGAGCCTGCTAAACCCCCCACCCCCCCCCGCTCCCCCCCCCCGCCTGCCTCTCTGCCTAGTTGTGATCTCTGTCTGTCAAATGAGTAAATAAAATCTTTAAAAAAAAAAAAAAAGAGGAGGTATGAAATCTTGAGCAAGCAGATTAATTTTACAAAGCACTTAGAAGCTGAAATTAAAGTGCCAGTGGAGACCACTGGAAAACTATGCCGAACGCTTTTAGTGAAAATTCTACTTACTGACTAGCTGTAACCAACAGATGTAGTGTTACAACTGGCAGGAAATCAGATTGTTATGAGGACAGCTAACAGAGTGTAACATGATGAATCCAGGGCAAACATGATTCCCATGTCTTGATTTCAGATTGGGACTATCTGTTAGGACATAAAATACATTATCCAGATCCATTCTCTTAGAAGTTGTTCCAGAGATTTGTCCAGAGACAATTGGAAAACATCCCACAAACCCACAAGTTATTTTCTGAGCATGTTACTTACGAATATAATGACCATGTCAGTTATCATTCAAAGTTCTGTTGTGGGAAGAATGTAAAATCAGATAGAATGGTGAGATTCTGTTGGGCACAGTGAGAAGTGTGGTCACTGTATTAGGAAGAACTTGTCCACTAGACCAGGTGTTTAATCAGAGAGAGTAACTGATAGTTTTTCCACATCCTCTCAGCAGTAACAGCAAAACTTGCTTATTGATAATGCTTCCATTTACCTTTCCTTTTATACGAACATGATTAACCAGTACTGAGTTATATAGTAGGTTAACCATTCTTGAAAGATAGAAAAAACAAAACTCAGGTTTTCTGTTTATTCGTTAATTTTGTAGCCATTTGTTAAACTTTTTTGAAGCAAATTTCGCCCCTAAGGGTGTATAGGACAGTGGCTTCCAGTCTATTTCTTGTTGTAGGATGTGATCAATCATGAGATATGTCCCAAATGATAGGGAAGGTGCTAAAATTTGTAGCATTATTTTTGTATAAATTTAGATGAATTCATTATTACTGCTATAATGTTATAACTCTCACTTGCCTTTTTGTAAAATGCTTTCTGGAAAAAAACGCAAATAAATTAGATAGAGCTGAAGAACCAGTCTGTCTTACTTTAAACATAAGATTGAGTTGAACAGTGTCTCTTGTGTCATTGGGTTTCTCACCTGCATTTAGCCAGGGGAAAAAGTTGAGAATCTGTGTCATCTCTACTTGTCCACTGCTACATAAGAAACCAATTCAAACTGTATGGCTTAAAACAAAAAATTTACTTTGATAACAAAAGTGCAGTTTGGGCAGGATTCACTGGGGATAACTTTCTTTTGTCCCACTCAGAATCAGCTGGGTCAGCTCTAAGACTAGAGACTATAGAATCATTTGAGGACTTGGGGCGCCTGGGTGCCTTAGTTGGTTAAGTGTAACTCTTGATTTTGGCTCAGTTCATAATCTCAGGGTCATGACATGGAGTCCCACGGTGAGCTCTGTGCTCAGCATGGAGTCTGCTTGTCTCTTCCCTCTGCTCCTCTTCTTGATTGCTCTCTTTCTCTTTCTTTTTCTCTCTCAAATAAATAAACAAATAGAATCTTAAAAAAAAAAAAAAGAATCATCTGAGGACTTGCTTGGTCTAACATCTCAGGAAGGAATGTGAATTATTGTGGCCAGAGGACTGTGGCACATTGGATTTTGCAAAAGTGGTCATAGCTAGCTATGTAACTGGTCTTCTATTCTCTCCAAAACGTTGGCACTCAGCCTCAAGAAGTGGAGATTGTGTTCTCTTCCCTTAATCCTAGGGAGGATGGTGAATTCCCTGATTAATAGGATATAGCAGAAGTCTTGCCAGGCTTTGACTTCAGAGGCTTGTCTTCAGAAGATAATAGGGCTTTTTACCTGGCTGCCTCTCACATTGCTCACCCAAGCCACTTAAAGAAGACACGAGTAAGTATTTGACCAACAGTCTCGGCTAAATCCTCAACCAACAGTGAGGATCAGTCTTATTAGATTAGATGAGTAAATGAGCCCTGCATTCACTCCAGTTCTCAGGATTCAAGCCATTCTAGCTGATCCCATGCAGAAAAGAGATGAGCTGGCCCCACAGAGTCTTTTCTAGATTGCGGATTTGTGAGGAAAATAAATAGATAGTTGCAACAGATAACTGAAGCACTCTGCTTTAAAGGTTAAAGAGAGGATGTATTTATATATTTTTTAAAGAGCCCAGAGATTACTCTGGAACAAAAATGGCTCTATTCACTCTTCCTGCTGATGTATTTTCCCTGTGTGATTAAATTGATATGAATCTCTTGTCCAATTTTACTCCTTTCCAGAAAGCATCCTTGCTGTAGAATGTAGACACAATACAGCTAAACTGATAATTTGCAGATTTCTATTATCTTTGGCAATGAGTGCCCCCATATTCTTTACCTCTATCCTCTATTTCTGAGTTGCTTAATGTGACAATCTTAAACCCTATAATTTTTGTGCTATATGGTAATGATAGGAGAACATTCTTACTATGTTAGTGTTGGTGAATGCCAAGGTTTCAGGGCTTAGCTATTAGGGTGAGTCTAAATTAATAAATGTACATAGGGATATTATGTGACAGTGTGTAATAGAAGATAAACAAGACCAAGTTTCTTTTAATAGGATTTTGTTGTCTTTACCATGCTCCATGCTAAATAGAAACACACTGACATATGGTTTTGCTTCTGAAATGTCACTATGTTGTTTATTTATCCTAAGAATTCTCATAAATGTTAGAATTTTCACCTTTTAAGAAAGACAACTATCATGTGATCTCCCTGATATGAGGAAGTAGAGATGCAACATGGGGGGTTTGGGGGGTAGGAGAAGAATAAATGAAACAAGATGGGATCAGGAGGGAGACAAACTATAAGTGACTCTGAATCTCACAAAACAAACTGAGGATTGCTGGGGGGAGGGGGATCGGGAGAGGGGGGTGGGGTTATGGACATTGGGGAGGGTATGTGCTATGGTGATTGCTGTGAAGTGTGTAAACCTGGTGATTCACAGACCTGTACCCCTGGGGATAAAAATACATTATATGTTTATTAAAAAATAATAATAATAAATAAATAAATTTTAAAAAGAATTTTCACCTTTTAGAGACAGTAAATGGTAAACAGTGCTTTAAAATCTATACAAATTCATCATGCAAGAAAATTCTTCCTTTAGTTGTTAGCTGTGCTGTCATTCTATTCTTGGAGAATCTGCATCAAAGACCATTTAGAGCAGTCGTACTCAAACTTTGTATGCTTTGGAATCATCTAGGTGGCTTGTTATATAACTGACTGCTGTGCCCTGATCCTGAGATCTCTGATTCCTTAATAGAGTGGAGCCCAAGAATTTGCATTTCTAACAGTGCTGCTGCTCCAGGGATCACACTTTGATAACTATTGATCTAGAGAAACAAGATAACGTCCTATTGTATGTGTAGAGCTTTTGCTAACTGCCATTCTCTGAAATAAACTCTACAATGTAAAACGGCTTTCAAGTTGCCACATGACAAGATGGTTTTCATTTATCCAGAGGTTAGATAGCCATTTCTCTTTGCTACATTTCATCACATATTGGAGTAAAGCTAAGAGAAGAAAGAAATGTGTTCTTTCAGTCTGAACGTCATCAAGTTCTAAATGGATTTGAAAATCGAAGATGTGTCATGAGAAAGTTATTGCAGGCATTTCTCACAAACACACAACTGGAGAATTTGGTTAGTTTTGCCAATTTGGTTATAAAATAGCCAGAATTCTGCCTTAAAACTTTCAGTAATAAAAGATGCAGAAGAGAGATTAAATTATTCCTGAGAGCTGAGAGACTGAACTAGTTCTGGTCCAGATGTCTAGGCTAGCTGAGTCTTAAGAAAACAGCAGTGTCCTCAAGGAAAGGATGATAGGGTTTCTTTCCTTTACTACTGAGAGAGAAACACCTGCAACCCTGAAGATTTTTTTTTCAGCCTTCTAAATATTGTCAGCTAACTGGACTTAGTTGGATTATTCAAAGAAATGGCCTAGTTAGCAGTGCTGTACATTGGCACTGGAGTCATGGAATCACTCGTTATTGTAACAGTCACTGCAAAAATTTTCTTCATACTCATTATGTGTGCTCATTTGAATATATTTATATCTTTCAAAAATATAAATTAAAGGCCATATTACAGAATTTTAAAGAAGTCAGATTGTTTTTAAAAATTAAAACAAGTAAATAGAAAAAAAATGAAGAATATTATAACTTAAGCATATCCTCCCCACTCCAGGTATTATCTTTATTTACATTTTAGTTTGATCTCTTCAGATATTTTTGTCTGTATATAAATGCATTTGGGGGAGTGCCTGGGTGGCTCAGTCAGTTAAGCATCTGCCTTTGGCTCAGGTCATGACCCTGGCTCCAGGGTCCTGGAATCAAGTCCTGCATCAGGGGGAGCCTACTTCTTCTGCCTCTGCCTCTCTCTCTCTCTCTCTCTCTCTCTCTGTCTCTCATGAATAAATAAATAAAAATCTTTTAATAAAAAAATAAATAAATGCATTTGTCTGAAATGGAATTTTCTGCCTATATTGCTTTGCTCCCTTTTTCACTATAATTGTAATTATGATCACTATAGTAAATACTGATCAGTACATCTATTTTTTTCTTAGCTAAATTCCTATTAAAAGGATTTATATATTAAAATGAGTAGATCTTTTTTAGGGCTTTTGTAAATTGATTTCCAGAAAGTTGTACCAGTTTATTCGCTGATCAAGACTAAGGGTACTTTATTCCCTCATTCTTTTTTTTTTTTTTTTTAAGATTATTTATTTTAGAGAGAGAGAGAGAAGCCCATGAATGCAGGCACACAGTGGGAGGGACAGAGGGAAAGAATCTTTCAAGCAGTCTCCCCTAGCATGCAGCCACCTCAGGGCTCCATCCCACCACCCAGGAGATCATGACCTGAACACAAACCAAAAGTTGGATGCTTAACTAATTGTTAACTAATTGAGCCACCCAGGTGCGTCTATGCCCTCACTCTTTTTTTTTTTTAAAGATTTTATTTACTTATTTGTCAGAGAGATAGAGTATAGGCAGGCAGAGGCAGAGGGAGAAGCAGGCCCCCTGCGGAACAAGAAGCCCGATGTGGGACTCGATCCCAGGATGCTGGGATCATGACTTGAGCGGAAGGCAGCCGCTTAACCAACTGAGCCACCCAGGCGCCCTATGCCCTCACTCTTAAAGATACTTTTATCTTTACAGTATCTTCAGCATTTTTGATGAGCTACAAATTGGTGCCCATTATGTTTTATAATGCATTCCTTTTTCTATAAACACAATTTTCATAGGTTGGTCAACCATTCATATTTTTTTATATTCTGAATTGTCTGGCCATAGCTGATGGCTGTTTTTCTATTATCATGTTCGTTTTTTTTCTTTATTTGTAGGAAAGTCATTATATCTTAAGGATATGTTATAATTTTTAAAACCAGTGCATCATTCACCTTTCTGAATTTTCAGAGTATTTTTTTAAATATAGAAGTTAACATTTTTATGGCATCCAATACAAAAGTTTGTTGTTGTTGTTATTTTAAACTTTATGGTGTGGTGCCTCTAAAAGGTAGAGATTTTTGTTACTGTTTTTCACTTGTGAAAAATACCCGCTTATTTTTTATTGCTGGTAGTTTTAATGAAACCATTCTTACTGTTTGTTTTGTTCATGCATTTCTGTAATTGTCAGCTAGATCAAGATGTACACATCACTAGAGCTCTTAGAATCATCTCTTGTGCTTTCACTCAGGTATCTCCTAACTCCTAAAGGTAACTAGATTCTGATTTTCCATCACTGTAAACTGCTTTTCTTGATTTTAAATTCGTACCAATGGAGTAAAACTAAATATGCCCTTTTGTGTCTGGAATATTTCATGTGACATGAAGTTTGTAAGAGACATCCTTGTTGTAACTAATAACAGTAGTTTATTCTTTTACTTTTCATTTATATGAAATACATAATTGCTTGAATATTCCCAAATTTGTTATTCTTTCTACTGTTAATGAACATTTGGTATTTCACAGTTCAGGGCCATTGCAAATAATAACATTCTTGTACTTGTTTTTTGATGCACACATATATGTATTTTTACTGGACTGAAGATCTCCAAAGGGTATGTGAGTAAGTATTTAGGGATTTTTGTTATTACTTAAATATCTTTACAAGATAATTGACAATTCAGACAATAATAATGATAATGTAAGGTGCTTATAAGACATTTATTAGTAATGTGTGTGGAAAAAAATGACACCAAGATTGGAAGAGGAGAAATTAAAGTACTGAGTGATAAATTTCTTGTACTGTACATGAAAGCAGATGACGATAAGTTAAAGATGCATATTTTAAACTTAAGTCAAGTTTAAAAAAAAGTTCTTGCTAATAATACAACAGGGAAAAATGAAGTCTTTAAAAAAAATCCAAAAGTGAAACAAAAAGAAAGGTAAAGGAGCAAAGAAGAGATGAGGTAAATATAAAACAAACACCATGGTGGTAGATTTAAATAAAACTATATAAATAATTAAATTAAATCTACATGATCTAGACACTACATCTAGTAGGCAGAGATTGCCAGATTAGATGAAAAAAATAAAAGACCCAACTATATGCTATTTTAAAGAAACCCACTTTTTAAAAAGAAGATTTTATGTATTTAATTGAGGGAGTGTGTGCATACACTCACGTGAGTTGGAGGGAGGGGTAGAGGGAAAGGGAGGAGTAGACTCCCTGCTAAGCAGTAAGCTGGATATGGGGCTCTATTCCCAGGACCTAGAGATTATGACCTGAACCAAAGAGATGCTTAACCAACTGAGCCACCAAGGTGCCCAAAGAAACACAGTTTAAATGTAAAAACAAAATTGATATAAAGGAAGAAGTTGGGCAAAGATATACCATGCTTACACTAATAAAAAGGAAGCCGGAGTGGCTATGTTCATATTAGACAAAGTATATTTCAGAGAAAAACTATTACTGGGGATAAAGTCATCTTACTACAATTGAAAGGTTAATTTGATGAGGGAACAGAAGGCAAGCTGAGGACAAAGCAGAAGCTGACACCCCATAGCCCTCCCCCTGCCACGGGATATATGTGACATTCTTCATGCACTCCTGGTTGCCCTAACACTAAGGGAAGGAAAAATAAGTAGTCAACTTAAGAGATAATAATCCTGCAAGACATGAGTCTCCCTCGGTTTACAAATGTCTTAGGGCTCTACAAGAACAAAGCACTTCTATCAATAACTTAGCTTCCAGAAGGAAATGTAGATACAGTTAAGGATCCTTATAATTTGCAGCCCACTGACAGATACTTGAAGTGGACAGAATATAGTATTCCTCCAGGAAGCGCCCAACTATCTTTCTGTTAATGCCTTGCTAGAGGGAAAAACAACCTTAACTTGACAATGACAAGGCCTCCTGTATCTTGTGAATATTCTTAAACATATGAAAATCCTTTTGTAAACCTCCCATTCCCTTACCTCCCCCAACCCCATAGTATATAATTAGCCACCACTCACAAACCTAGTGTAGCAGCTTTTGGTGCAGCAGCTCTTTATGCCCACAGGTCCTGTCCCCATGCTTTAATAAACCATCATTTTGCACCAAAGATGGCTCAAGAATTCTTTCTGGGTCATCGGCTCTGACTCCATCCCACTGTGCCACACCTATATCCCAAAACCACATCAAATTCATTAAGAGGCGATTAAAAACCAGAAACATTTATTTACTTGTGAACATAGTTTCAAAATACACCAAACAAAACCTGATAGATTTGTAAGGATAAAGAGACAAGTCCACAGTGGGAATTAGATATTTCAATATTCCCCTCTTAGTAAATGACAGAACAGACAAAACCAGATAAAGAAGACTTAAACAACACAATCAACCTAATAAATTCTTTAGAATATCACTTTCACCATTAGCAAAATACAGTCTTTTTAAGTGTACACAATACATTTAATAGGATATTATTTTGTGCCATAAAACAACTCTAAATATGTGTTAAAAGACTCATGGTATGCATTATATGTACAAAGGAATTAAATTAGAAATCAATGACAGAGAGCTATCGAAAATATCCTAATATGTATTGACTAAATAACACATTTCTCAATAACCCATGGATCCAATAAGAAATCAGAAAGGAAACCAGAAAGTATTTTTAACTGTAAAAGCAGAGTATATTAAATGCAAAATAAGCAACAGAAAGAAATAAAATAGATCAAAACAAAAAATCAGTAGAGAGAAATATAATATAGAATATCAATAAACCCAAAAGGTGATTTTTAAAGAAAATCAGTAAAATCACTAAAACTCTAGACAATTAAGCCAGAAAAAAAGAAAAGATTCAAGAAGTCAAGAAAAGAGTCAAACTGCCAGTATCAGGAATGAAAAAAGGAACATCATTACAGATTCTACATAGTAAAAAGTAATAATAAGGGACTATTATAAAAAATCTTTATGCCTGGGCGCCTGGGTGGCACAATCGGTTAAATGTCTGATTCTTGGTTTTGGCTCAGGTTGTGATCTCATGGTCAGGAGATCAAGCCCTGCTTTGGACTCCTCATTCAGCTAGGAGTCTGCTTGAGATTTTCTCTCCCTCTCTCTCTACCCCTCTTGCTTGTTCTCTCTCTCTCAAATAAATAAATCTTTTTTAAAAAAACTTTGTCAGTGAATTTGACAACAGCATAAAATGGTCAAATTCCCTGAAAGGTACAAAATACCTAGGCACACTCCAAAAGAAACAGAGAGCATCAAGAGCTATTTATCAGCTAAAGAAACTACTACTTTTACTACCTTCTACATCCTACAGTGAGAGGAGCTCTGTTGTTAAGGAATTAAAAGTAACCAGACAAGCCTGAAGGAACTTACTAAGGAATATCTAAAGAACTGTCAAAAAGCAACATAAGAAGGGCGGCTGGGTGACTCAGTCATTAAGCATCTGCCTTGGACTCAGGTCCTGATCCCAGGGTTCTGGGATCAAGCTCCATGTCAGGCTCCCTGCTCAGTGGGAAGTCTGCTTCTCCCTCTCCCACTCCCCCTGCTTGTGTTCCTTCTCTCACTGTCTCTCTCTCTGTCAAATAAATAAGATCTTTGAAAAAAAAAAAAAAGCAACATAAGAAAGCGAACAGCTCAATTAAAAAAATAAGCAAAGGATATTCACAGAAACTTTACCAAAGAAGATATGGAGATAGCAAATAAACACATAAAAACATTTTCACCATCGTTAGTCATTAGGGAAATGCAAAATAAGACCACAATGAGATACACCTACGTGTTTATTATAATGGCTAAAATTAAAAAGTCTAATCATAGCAAATGTTGACAAGGATGATTAAGAGCTGGGATTCTCATATACCCTTAGTGAGAATGTAAAATGCTCTAGTCAATTAGGTTTACGAAGTGACAGTTTCTTAAAAAGTTAAATATATACCTACCATATGGTATATAGATCGCTCCATTTCACAAGTAGGTATTTACCCAAGAGAAGAGAACACATATGTCCACGCGAAGACTCATACACAAATGTTCACAGCAGCTTTATTTGTAGTAGCCAAAAGTAGAAACAATCACAGGTCAATGGGTAAACACACATAGCCTGTCTATACTCCAGGAAGCTCCACAGCAGGAAAACAAAGGAACTATTGATCATGGAACTACATGCATGAATCTCAAAGTAATAATGCTGAGAAAAAGAATCCAGACACAAAAAGACTCTATGCTCTGTGTTTTTTTTTTACCAATAAAATTCTAGAAAACAGACTATCTCTAGCAACAAGCAAGCAAATCAGTTGTCTCCTCAGAACTTGGAAAACAGGGAGAAGGAGCAGGGATTGATGATAAAGGAGCACAGCAACACTTTGGGGCATGTATATATTCATTGCCTTGACTGGTGTGTGATAATGTCAAAACTTACCAAGCCGTACACTTTAAATATTTGCAGTGTATTGTGCATCCATTACACTGTAAGGAAGCTGTGAATTTCTTTTTTCAAAAAAGGAAACTTGGGCATATTTTTGGCTCCACTTTTGGGATATGGGTCCACACTACATGCATGACTCTGTAAGAGATTTGTTATTTCAGAAGTGTAATGATTGGAGAATGGCAGTGTGAGTGTATAATGATGAAATAATGTTATGTCACCTCATAATACAGTGGAGAAAAGAGAGTGGATTCATGTGGCAGAACTAACTTTTATCAAAGGAGGGTAGTAGCTCTTTTATGTTTTGGTATTCTTGGAGAATTGAAAAGATTTCATTCTCCGTTCCCACCCCCACCCCCACTGCAAGGGTGCATTTAACAGCCTAGCAGCCAGTGTTTATTTACACTGTGATTTCCTCTCTCACATTCTATTTCCCCACATAGGAGGCAGGACATAACTGAAGCTAGGAAACCAATGGAAGACTGATAAAGAACTTTTAGGGGATCCTCCAAATGTTGCTTCACATTACCTGCTACCTGTCATGTGTACTTGCTTTCTTTCAAGTACCTATAATGTACATATGACAGAGGCACATAAAAGACAAGTTTCAGCCTTTCTAATTAGCTCAAAGATAGATGTATAAATAATCTTAATTGAGATGAGACTCAAGAGCTCTTGGGGCTCAGTCCTGTTAGAAATAGAGTTGAGAAGAGGCCTTTGTGCCCAATAAATCATGCCAGATTAGCAAATTTGTGGGCAGATTTAAGTTACTTTAGGGTAGGAAATCTGTGCCTTATTTCTTAACTATCTCCATTTCTAATGGACTCTGTTCCCCTGATTTTTCCTGTTTCCCAGATTTTCTTAAGAAATCTCCTTTAGTTAAAAAAAAAAAAAGAAAGAAATCTCCTTTAGTAAATACCAAACTTACTTAAATAGAAACAGTAAAAATAAGATTTTATTTTCACATTTAGTAGAAATATTTTGGGAGACTATCAAAGCCTCAAGTTTGAAAGGTATATGTCATAGTAGCTGTTTATTCATTCAGCTACTCAGTTAACAAATATGGTCTACACTTTTATTAAATGACATTTTTATATAACCAGTCTTTTACTGATGGATATTTAAGTTGTTTCCAATTTTTTATTATTATAAACAAATTACAAAAGGCATATGCATGTGTCTGTGAATGTATAATCTTTGTCTGTGCAACTTTCCCCATTAGACATATTCCTTAAAGTGGAATCACTGGGTCAGTGATATAAATATTTTATTTTAAAAAAATATTTTAAATTTGTATAGATATTGCCAATTTTATTTTCTGCATTGAGTGGATTTAGCTGTGGATTTTATCTTTGGCTAGAGTATTTCTGCAGAAACATAGTCTGAAGCCAGATTAGAGGAATGCAGGGAAGGGAAGAAGAGGAGGGAGCCAGTGGAAACAACTCTTTTCAGAAATTTGGTGATGATCCTGGAGTATAAAGGCCCTTACCTCTCTCCTGATGAAAAAAACTTTGCTGGACAGTCTCAGCTTCTGAGTCCCCATAGGGATCATCTGAGGTCTTTGTCAGGATATTATGACTGAATTAGAGCTCATATTCTCCTTCTGCCCAATCTGTATCTCTTCATCCTCCCAGAGGTGTTGGTCTGGGGAGATCAACTTCCTACACACTAATCTCCATCTCAGTCTTTTTCTCAGGCTTCACACACCTACCAATGTAGTATTCTATACCAAGTAAATTATGCCTTTGAAAAATAAAATATAAATCAATTCTTTTTTAGACTATTAAAACCCAGGAGAATTCTTCGCAATAGGCCTGCCCTATTAGAACTCAAAAAGAATTTCTTTAAATGAAGGGAAATGATCACATATGGAAGCACAGATTTTTCAAGGAGAAAGGAAGAACACCAGAGAGGATATATGGGTGGGTGGACATAAAAGTAAGCTAAAAAAAAAAAAGACAAAGAGCAAAGTAACAGTGCATCATGGGGCTTATAATATATGTAGAAGTAAAATATATGACAACAATAATAAAAGGCAGAGTGAGGGTAAAAATAACATTTGTGAGATCAAGGTAAACTATAATTAATTGTGGTGCATGTAACCAATGCAGCCATTAAAAATAGTACAAAAAGATAAAGCTAAAAGTCCAGTTGAAGAAATACAGCAAATAATAATAATTATTTTCTGATTTAAAAGAAGTAAGGAAGAGCAAAAGATCAAAGAACAGATTAGATGATTAAAATCAAATATCCAATGGTAGAGCTAATCTCAACGATGTCAGTAATTATGTTTGATGTAAATGGGCTAAACATCCCAGTTAAAAGAGATTATCAGAATGGACTAAGACACATGGGCTAACATACGTTCTCTATGGATTGGCCTCAAAATAGTGAGACACTTTGTAGGGTTTTAAAATTGTCCCTACAATAGAATTAGCTGCATGAATCTTGTCTATAGAGTGTTCACACACACACGTGCTTGCATGCACACATGAATCGATGTGTTATTTAAAGAGCTATGCTTCTCAAATAAAGGATAAGAGTGTTGAAAGTAAAACAATGGGAAATAATATGTCATGCTTGACCCTTGAGAGATCCTGTGACTATTCTAGATTTCCAAAGGTGAGATTTCCTCATTGGGTTTGAGGAAGAAGAAGGAGAAACAGAAATTAAAGGAGAAAACAAAATAAAAAGTGGGAGAAGGACTAGAAAATAATCAGAAGAGAAAGGGGGAAAATGGAGAAGAGGAAGAAGGAAGAGAGGAAGGATCTGGGCATCTAAAAGGGGAAAATAGTAGAGAGAGGAGAAGGTAAGCAATAGGGAAAATAGGACAAATCAGATGGGAAAAAAATTGCTACCATAAATTTTTCAAGTAATTTTTCTTTGGGCCCCAAATTTCTGGCACACGCAGCTCTCAATTCTTGACCTGTTCCTTTTCATTTTTCTATACAATGCATTTTCCAATTTTTTTTTTTTTAAAATATCAGGAAAAGGGCCTCTGCTGGGTTAGGAAATAGAGCAAAATGCTTTCAGTGTACAAGTGCCACTACTTACTTCAATTACCTGCATTCTCCTTAGCCACTCCCTGGGAATGCTAAGGACTCCATTCCAGACCACAGAGCCAACACTCTGTCCTCTGAGGTAGTGATTTAATAGGTGACTTCTCCACTAGAGGGATTTTGAAACAAATTTTATGAGAGATTTTGTGTTTGAAATGACTATGAGACTAGAAACACTGGCAGCACAAAGCTGTAGAAATATTTGGCAAAATAGGGGAGTCTCAATAAGGCCTTAGGTGAGATTTTTTAAAAAATAATTAACATTTCTATGGAAGGAGAGAAATTGTTTGTTTCAAATTTTTTATTACTAGATTGGCCTCAAAACAGAGAGGGCACTTTGTAGGATTTTAAAACTATCCTTACAATGGAATTATCTGCATGAATTTTGCCTGTAAAATATTCAACACTAGTGGACTCCAAAGGACTCAGCATTTTCTTACAGTGACTAGACCATGCTGCAACTTACTGTTTCCCCCCCAAAATATATAAATATCGCCCAAAGGTTTTGGAGTTGGAAATAGCAAATACATGGTACACATTCCTGTAGTGCTCCCCACACAGCCAACGTTGATAACTTAGCATGACACTCTTTTCTCTGGTTTCCTTGAATCCTGTCCTACATATCTATCGTCTGGGTGGCTCCACCTGTCCTACAGAGTTGGTATGCAATTCTTTAGTTTTTGTGTTTGTGTGCATGCGTGTGCATGCATGCTATAGTCTCCAGCATTCTGGAACACTAGTGGATCCTTTCTTATAATAAAACTGATGTGTTTCATTTGTCAGAAGAAAAATTAGGGGCGCCTGGGTGGCTCAGTGGGTTAAAGCCTCTGCCTTCGGCTCGGGTCATGATCCCAGGGTCCTGGGATCGAGCCCCACATCGGGCTCTCTGCTCCACAGGGACCTGTTTCCTCCTTTCTCTCTCTGCCTGCCTCTCTGCCTAGTTGTGATCTCTGTCTGTCAAATAAATAAATAAATAAAAAAGAAAGAAAACTATGAATAAATTAAAAAAAGAAGAATTAAATGCATCAAGTAAAATACATAGAAATATTGTGACATATAGTTACCCAAATATTTTTTTAATTTATAATATAGTAGGAAATTTGCTTCTTTATATGTTAACTAAAAAAATATCTACCAGTGGGTTTTATAAAAATTACCTGATTCAAACACAGCAACGAGTAATAAATAATTCATTTGTATGTCCAGTTATAACATGATATATGATATGATAATTTATACTGTTGACAGAGTCACAGATACCACTGCTAATTTTTTTTTCCCATCCAAGTGAACCCTAAGTTAAAAATCTTAAAAGGAGGGATCATGAAATTTGGAACCTCCTGGTTTTTAGCAAAAGCAATTGACAGACCAGATAGAATAGAAGAGAGTTAAGTGATTGTTTTCTCTATGGCATAAGAATTCCCCATAATAGGAAATAGTTAAAAAATTTGAAGCTCAATATTAAAGGTTAGTATAAACTATTAATAAGATTAACATTCATAATACATTTTAGGCCTCTGTTGCCTTTTATCATTCTTTATCTTGTTTTTAGAGTGAAGGCAGGCCTTTGCCTTCCAAAGTTGTGGTCTTATTAATAGCAGCAGAATCTTGATGTGGAACATACTTTGTGATTTGTGGGTATCCGGAATATAACAATAAAAATGACATATACCCTAATAACGTTTGGCTATGTAGTTCTATATTTTTAAAAAATTCTTTCTCTTCCTTGTCCTGGAACAACAGCTTCTCTGTTTGAATTCCTGTCTAGACCAATAGGGATTGGATGCAACAATCCCTAGAATGTGAGGTCTTCTCTGCTGAGTGTAAATAATCAGGTCTCAGGAGATGGATCTGTGGTGCTGGGGTTTGTATCTGACCTGGGCCTTTTTAAGAGCAACCAAGGGATTGGAAACCTCAGACAAAATGCAGGGCCTACGTGAGACCTGCTCTGACACCCTATTCCCTTTCCTGCTTCAGTAAATTGCTACTAAGGAAACACCTTCCAGATTGTGAAATTGGCCTTTTCTATCCATCATTCAGACGTAAAATTTAACCAGTGGAAAAGGAGGGAGCTGTGAAGAACTTTGAGAATGTCTGACTAGCAAGATAGAGTTGTACAAAGCAGGGATCATAGCCCTTTAAGGAGAAAAAAAAAAAAAGCCTCTCAGAAGGAAGAAATTCAGAAGAGGGTATAATAAAGTAACCAAACAAGTCTTGTCAAGTTTTAAAAAGTACAATTTAGAAAATGAATGGTTAGAAATTCAGTGGGGCATGTTCATCAGCAAAATGCTATAATGTTTGAAACAGTATCCTCTGTTGGAGCCAGGCAGGGGCCTATCATTACTAGTCTAGCAGGGCATACTTCCTTAGCTATATTAATTCTCTTAAAAATAATTTGGTTTCCATTTTGGCTTTTCTTTCCCTGTTAAAACTGAACAGATAGTAAATGGAAAATGAGCAGATTAAATTAATTTTCTTTATCTGGGAGAAAAGTTATTAGATGTAAGGCAGTTCTAACTGTAATAAATAGCATATGTGATATGGGGAATTTTATATGATTACTGGTATACTTCATAATCTTCCAAGAGGAAGCTGACTCTCGAAATATAAAATATGTACTTTTAATAAGCCATTTGGGAAGATCTGCTGGAAGTATTTGTTGAGTTGACTGGGGTGACACTTATGTAGTTGATTCACATACAGGGTAGCCTTGCCAAGGAAACCACGTTTTACCACCCCCCGGGAGTCTTTGTGAGCCTGTGAGCTCTTTGCCAGCCCAGTTGATCCTGAAGGAGGCCCCTGCGTAGACTAGAGCAGCCCCCTGAGCTCCCAGGTCACAGGCTCACCAGGGGCACACAGGGTTCTGGAAGCAGGGCAGCACGGTTATCTACAACACAGCACCAACAGGTACCTGTGCATGCCGACATGGATGGCTCTCTCCGGTCAGTGACCCCAGAAAGGCAGGAGGAATAAGGGTCATCCCTAGGACATGGTTTTCCAATACAGCATCACCACTTTCCACCACTTTGCTTGAGTGAGTACCCGGACGATATGTGATCCTACCCTTAATGCCGGTCTCCCAGGGGACTTTTACTCAGATGTCTTCATTTCTATACAGAAGCTGTAAAGTTCTTTGTGATAGAGAAGAAGAGAAGCAGCTTTGCCAGTCCTGGCTAGTCCCTTGCTTCCCGTGACGCCCACTACGTAGATCTGGAAATCCCACCCCAGAAACTCTTCCCAGCCAGGACTGTGTTTGTTCCCTACTGGAGGCTGCATGCCAGCTCCGAGTTATTCACATATGGGTCAGATACCTGGTCCTTGAACAGTGTCTTGACCTGCAGCTCCTGCGTGTGATTCGTGAGTGGAGAGGACATGCCCAGCATGTGTGTACAGAGTCTTGGGTGAGTCATCCTTTTCTCTTGTGCTGGTTGGGCCTTGTCTTGCTGAGCACCACTTAGAGCTTTTGTTGGTGGGTCATGTTGCCTTCCGTGGAAGCATGTGACGTGCTTAAGGCTCACATATCCAAACAACGTGGCCTCTCTTCACTGAGGCAGCCGAGCCTCTTACATTTCAGTGACTCTCCCAGTGCTGAAAAACAAGCCCTTCTGCAGGGCCTGTGTCCTCAGAGCAGGGCGTTTGCCTGCTCGCCGGGCTAGGCTGAGACCACGGAGGGAATGAATAGAATCCGGGTGGCATTGTTACTGGCCTTGGCACAGGCCCTCTGTGTAATGTGATAATCCCAACCCACCAGCCCCAGGGAGGAGGCCACTGGCATACCTTCCTCAGGAATCAACTTCTGACCTCCTGGCTTTTCTAACCCCGTCCCCAAAACCAATTTTGCTTAAAATGCTAGTGGCACTGTCATAAATTATCCTTTAGTTAAGGGGTTTGGCTCCTGTGTGAGTTACTGTGGTTTGAAAAGAAGAAGCAAAGAAAAAAAATTGGAACATCTTGGTTTAGCCAAGACCCGGCGCATAACCCCGGAGAAGTCACAGCAGGCTGGAGAAGTCAACTTGCGAGGTCAGGGAGAAGGCTTTTCCTCCCGTGTTGTCTGAAGCTGTAGGCTCATGACTAGCCGATTGGATAGTTTTTTAGAAGTACTCTTTTCTGCACCTGAATTTCTTTGGGGAGTGGGCTGAGAAGAATATGCCTTTTGACAATAGTTATGGAGCCCTGTGTTTTTCACATTTTCATACATGTCAGAGGGATTCTGGAGAGTGCTGGAGCTGCTTCTCCGATGGTTGATGGGCTGGGGAGCAGAGCCTTGGAGGCAGAGGTTTCAGAGACCAGAGATCTTGTGTCTGCAAGCAGTGAGGGGAACACAATTGCCTCCAAGGGTTCACCAGAGGAGCCCACCTAACTTGTACTGTGACTTGGGTTGGCAGCGAAAGTGGACTACTTTTGTTTGGGATTTTGGGGTGTTTCTGTGTGCTGTCACTGGCTGTTTAGTAGGAAAACAAAAATTAACCTAACTGCCCAATGTAGCTTAATGGTTTACTATTATCCCCATCATTTCATCCTTCTTTTCAGGAAAATAAGTCTCTTTTAAATAAAAATACATCTGGGGTACCTGGAGGCTCCGTTGGTTGAGTGTCTGAGTCTTGATCTCAACTCAGGGCTTGATCTCAGGGTCGTGAGTTCGAGCCCTGAGTTGGGCCCTGTGCTGGGTGTGGAACATACTTAAAAAAATAAATGAATTAATTAAGTAAAATAAAAATGCTCAGTTTTTCAAAAGCTTTTCCTCCCCATTTCTCTCCTTTCGGTGGTCTCTGGTTGTGCCGCCATAGGGAGGACATGGACCTGTGGCCTCTGGCTTGCCTGGAGTGTAGTAGCTGTTAGCAGCCATCACATAGGCACTGGCCCTTGCCCCCTGGATGGCATTTTTTTTGTTTGTTTGTTTTGTTTTGTTTTAAATATTTTATTTATTTATCATAAAGAGAGAGAGCACACACAAACAGTGGGGGCAACGGGCAGAGGGAGCGCAGACTCCCCATTGATCAGGGAGACCGATGTGGGTCTCGATCCCAGGACCCCAAGATCATGACCTGTGCCGAAGGCAGACACTTGACTGACTGAGCCACCTAGGCTCCCTGGGTGGTGGTGCTCTTACTGGCTCTATATTTGCAGCTGGTAAGTGTGTGGCTTCTTTTGGCTTAGGATGTCCCCATGGGGCTGCAGCTGCCTTCTCCTTGTGGATTTGGCCTTCCTGTCGCTCTCCCTGGCTGCAGAGCATCACCATCATGCGTCAGCCTTCTCTGCCTTTTCAAGGTCACTTAGCCTTGCTCTGTTGATGTGTCAGACCCACTCTCTCCCACTTTAGCCTGTGTGTCCCCTGGGGGTTGACATCAGCTTGAGAACAAGGCTCAGGGCTTCTTCATGATGCCTACGTTGTTGGGTTCCAGCCGAGGTGGGTGTTTGGCAGCCTGAGAGACACCCTGACTTCCAGGGTCCCACTCAGGTCTCCCACCCTTGGGAATAAAGCCCAGGGAGGGACAGTCAGAAAAGGCATGCCCACTTGCTGCTCTTTCCCACCTCAGTTTCCCTTTATTTTCCTCAGGAAAGAGATAAAGGAATAGGATTTTCTTTTACCTCCTTCTTTCTCTTTACCCTTGTTAAACCTTAAACTACAGATATCATCTCTGTAATACCATAGAAGTCAATTAGTTGGACCCTCCTGGGCTGCTTTTGATATGCCAAAGAGTAGACAGGAATTTAGCAAAGCCTGTCTTTCTACAAGGCCTGATTTTAAAGCCTAAAATCTCCCTAGGAAATGAGATTGCAGCTGTCTCCTGTTAGGCAGTGATAATTTCTCAAAAGCTTGACCTCCATGATGAGAAAGTGCCATGAAATATGGATTAAAAGAGAAAGTAAAAATCATCAGTTTAATATTTGCTGAAATATTTTCAGTATTTAAACCTCATGTGGCCAGGACTGCCACACTGTACATCTCCTGGGGGTTGAGATTGGTGTTCCCTGGAATAGTGCTACCTGGCATTGTCATCTGTTCTTACTTTAAATGTGTGTGTCTGTCTGTGGTGGAGACGTAAGTGAAAGAAGAGGGTGCCGGGAGGTAGAAAATCTTTCTAGAATGAAGTGTCAATCAAATTCTTTTCCATGATTTTTAAAGTGTTTGCTTGTGTAATGGGATAATAATCAGGAAAGAGTTTCATTCAAGTTAATAAGCACCAAGAAACTCTAGGTGAAATATATTTTGACTCTCTGTTTTTTGGCTTCCTTCACCAAGAAGCTTCTACTTGGCACCAGAAACTACGGATGTTTTGTGTTTAATCTTTCAACTCTGCCTGTGCTTCAAGGAGAAGCTCACGTTGCTTCTATGTTTCTGTACTCTGCCTGGGTAGACAGTCTGTGCTCTAGGCTTCCTTTGGTTGTTTTCCATGACAGTTTAAAATGAATATAAAAATAAATGACATGCTGAATTGTACCCTATGAGACAGTGAATTATGTCAGTTAAAGGTGTTATTTTTAAAAAGAAAAAAAAACATATCCACACACAATATTATTTTTTCTCATTAAGAAGGAAAAGGTCATATCACATAAGCTTCTCAGAATCTTGATTTCCTTGCTGAACCACACACTGGAGAAATACGTTCAAATCAACTGGTTTATATCCCATGTATTCCTTTTAATGCTGTCAAATGCATTTTATGAATGTAATGACATTTTCAAGAACTCCTCTTTTGATAAACATTCACTTTGTTTCTATTTTTTCTCACTAGAATGATTCTTTATTTAAATACTTTTAAATATAATCCTTTACATCTTAATGCTATTATTTTTATAGAATAAATTCATGGCAGTGGGATTATGTGGATTATGGTATATATATTTTCAATTTAGTGAATATTGCAGATTGCTTTCCCAAAAAAAGTCCATTAATTCACATTTCCACAAGCAATATAGTAGAATTTTCCCTGAATCCTTGCCAAAAATAGGTATTCTAAGTCTTTATTTTTTACAATCTGTTGGCTGTAAATTATCTCACTGTTGCCTTAACAGGGTTGAATGCTTTTTGGTATTTTGCTTTCAACTGACTCTTTCATATCGATTACCCCAACATGTACTGGGTTATTTACCTTTCTTTTGTTAATTTATAAGACCTATTTGTATACTAAAGATATTAAGCATTTGCCTATCACATATGTTGTAAATATTTTTTCCAGTATGGTCCCTTTTGTAACAAAATTTTAAATTTTAAGTATTTAAATACATCTGTACCTTTTTTTTTCTTAGTGTGTCTGAGTTCCCAGAATTGGTGAAACAGTCTCTCCTGCCTCTAGGATTGTACATAAAGAATTTTGAATGGTTTTCATTGTTTTAATTTTTATGCATAAGTCTTTAATCCATCTGGAATTTATTTTTGCATTTGGCATGACTTAAGGGTCCAACTTAATTTTTTTCCAGATGGATAACCAGTTGTTCAGGCTCCATTTATGAAATATATGACCTCTTCCAACTGAATGAAATACCGCTTTAGTCCTGAATTAAACTCCATTTTATATTAGGTTTTATTTCTCTTCACTCTCTTTTATTCCACTAACTTACTTGCCTATTCCTGTGCCACTGTTATTTTTGATAGGCAAGTCCTCCCTTCAGTATCTTAGTGACCAAAGAGAAGTGTAGGGAAGAACATCCAACAGGTTGCTTAATTAGTTCATGAGAGGTGAGATGAAGAAGTAATGGAGAGGTTATACAGGGTAAAGAGACAAAGGGCAGAGAGAAGAGAAAGGGGGAAAAAAAAAGACTTCAGGATAAAAAACTGTCCATGAAAAAAATAACATGTAAAATAAAATCCCACCTACCTCTTTTTTTTTCCTCCCACTCCATAGAGAATGATGTTGTGAATATTAGCAGTGAGGTACATTACCACTGTCACGATCATGTCCAAATGAGCATCATTGTGTTACTGCCAACTGCCGTGCTTGGTAAAACCTGTGAGAAAGTAGCTGAAACCTCTTGCCTATGACAAGTGTTGAAGTGAGTTTGAACTGTGAATTCAGAGATGAACGTAGCTGATAAAAATGGCCCTCTGGAAAGTGAATCTTCTTTTCTACAAAATGATCAGACATACTAAATTATTAACAGCAGAACTGGGCATTGTTTTGGAGGGTTGAATGTCATGATAGATCCAACTCATTATAGCACATTTGTATTGCCCTCTTTATTTAAATAGCTAAGCGCACAAAGAGAAAATTGTTTCAGTTGGAAAAAGCTTAGATTTTCCCCTCGAGTGAAAGGATTCTTTCTGCCTCAGGAGTTTTTATTTACACCAGCTCTCCCAAGGGTCTCTCCATCTGCTCATTCTTTCTCCCAGACTCAGTTAGTGTTCTGTGTTAAGAGTACAGATTTACATAATTGGCTATTCCTTATTGGAAAGGATGTATTTTAACCCATTTGGGGAAACATACATTAAAAAAAAAAAAAGCCACACTGTAGATATTTTTGGGAGCCTCATTGTTTATTTCTTTACTTTCACATTCTTTCTTGTTTTCTATTTCAGGTACTTTTTTAGTCTGTATGATTTTCCCCCCCTTATTTAGTTAACTTTTATTATATTCTTTATGAAACTGTTATAGACATGTTATGCTCTTGTCAATGAGAATGTATCATTAGAATCCTTCACCTAAGGCATAGATATTGTGTTAAAGGAGTGGTGTGGGAAAATTTAATGAAGTCGTTTCAGTAAAGCAACTAGTAGTCATTTTGTTTGTGACTCTTAATTGGGGAAATGGGAGTTATTTGTAGAAATAAGATGATACAGAAAAATCCAAAAGCCCACTTTCTCTTTAGGATGTTTACCTTCCTTCTATTAGGGTGGTTTATATATAATTCTCCTTGAACAAAAGTAGATAATATAGATTATATTTCTTTATAATTCTATTTTTGAATGTTTAAATTAGAATCATTGGCATGATTTGCATGAACTCAAGCTCTGGATTGTTAATGTGAAAAAAAAATGTTAAGAATGGTATATGGGATGAAGGTTTCAAATTATAGACATTTTTTAAGTAAAGTTGCCACTCCCTCTGAAACTACATCAAAAGATGTATTTCAAACCCCCTTGTCCAGCTCTTCTGTGGGATTTTTAGATAAAGGTCTCTTAATTGGCTGTCAGCGAATAACACCTCATTCTTTTCTAGCCATATGATGTGGAGAAATAAGACCTAAACAACACAATATAATATTGTTGGAAATTGTCTTATAGAGACAAGCTTTGATTCCACATCTGTAGACCTGATAGTAAGGGAAAAGATTCCCCTCCCTTTCCTCTCATCATTTTTCTAAAGCTGGTCTCAATTCAAGATAAAAAGAAAGTTCTAAAATTTAAGATTATTTTAATATCAAAGGGAGGCAGTGAAAACTGCGTTTTCACCAAAATTGTAGGATCATGTCTTCTTTTAAAATTAAGCTTAGGGGCACCTGGGTGGCTCAGTGGTTTAAAGCCTCTGCCTTCGGCTCCGGTCATGATTCCAGGGTCCTGGGATCGAGCCCCATATCGGGCTCTCTGCTCAGCGGGGAGCCTGCTTCCCCTCTCTCTCTGCCTGCCTCTCTGCCTACTTGTGATCTCTGTCTGTCAAATAAACAAACAAAATCTTAAAAAAAAAAAAAAATAATAAAATTAAGCTTAAAAAGCCAATCCCACATTTTAGTACAGAAGCTCACAAAGGGCCAATGGCTAGTTAGCCAGGGGCATTAATAATGCAGTGTTAATCAGATCTTGTTAATATTTTAATAGAAAAAGAGCATTATTGTGAGTTAAAAGAAGAAAATGTATTTCTAAAAATCTTAAAAATAAAAAAATCAAAATTGAAAGCAACCCTTTGAATTTAGATCAAAAATTTTTGAAATGAATAAGATGTAGTGAGAAAAAGGACTACACAGTAAGAACATATTTCTGAAATTAGTATCCAGTATTTTTTTCTCCAAATATTTCCCATCTCTATCCTTTTGTTTTCAGTTTGATACTTGGCCAGGATCATTGTTTTTTAGACACTTTTTTGATTGAAAATTCCAAAGGCCCAAGATTTAAGGTAAACAGGTGGTGTGGATTTGAGGAGAATGGAGCTTTCTTTGGAAAACAGAAAAGATTTCCTTGGTCTAAAGAAGAGAGAGACTCTGCCATCCTGGACAGAGTAGGTCCTGGATCCTGCTTCCTAGATAGACCTATGAAGGTAATGAAATATCAGATGGACTGGGAGACCTGAGAGAAGAGTTTGAAATCCACTGGTGACATTCCAGTATGATTCTAAATGGCCATTTCTGAACAGAAGCACCAGAATTGTCCCCATGTCTTAAAGGAAAGATTCTTTGGAAGTAGTGGAGAAGACCCAGTCTTAAAAATTTTAAAAACCATACAGACAGAAAAGAGGGTTGCCTAAAGTACTTCAGGGATCAGAGTGAGTATCCAAGAAGAAAATAGATCAGTATATACCTGTGTAGACAGAAGTCTCCAAGAATCAGAAGGATGTTGCCACACCTTCATACTTGGTCAGCCCCCTAGAACTTAGATCCAGTGCCAAAGATGAGAGGGAGAGAGGACACAACATACTGATGGAAATGAGCTTCTGTCATCTGATATGGCAGTTCAAAACAGAAATTCAGTTGATTTATAGAAATGGAAGTTATAATATCTCACATAAGAGAGTGGATTGAGATTCATAGTCACTGCATTGAAAACAGTAGAGGGGAAGGATGAGTATCTTATCAGTGGACTTCTTCCACTTTTTACCTTTAGCTGCAACTAGTGAGGGAAAATTCCTCTTTATCTGACAAGAATGTAATTTTCTTTGGTGGCTGTTTCTTTTTCTTCTTTTCTCTTTTCTTTCTTTCTTTTTTTTTTGGAGAGAGAGAGAGAGAGAAAGAGACTGCGTGTGTGAGTGGGGGAAGGGGCAGAGGAAGAAAGGGAGAGAGAGAATCTCAAGCGGTCTCCATACTGCATGCGGAGCCTAATGTGGGGCTTGATCTCATGACCCTGACACTATGAGCTGAGCCAAAATCAGGTGTCAGATGCTTAACCAACTGGGCCACCCAGGTGCCCCTGATGGCTATTTTAAAGCATGGCCAAAATCCATTGAATGGCAAGTATTAAAAAGAGCTCCTAAATGCTGTCTCCATGTTCTGCTGTGAGATAATCTACAGTGGGAAGCCTACCTACAGTGAAGTGTCAACATTTTTTCTTCTCTTTTACTTTCTTTGTTCTGTTTTCTTATATATTAGAGATGTCTTCTGTTTTATTGACTAGAAAATAGTAATATCTTAATATTTATTTTTGCTGTGATGTAGACTGTGTAGTACTTTAAAATGTTGGCTTTAGTTTACTTCTCTAGTTAAATTTCCTTGTATCCTTTAATTGTTTTTTTCTCATTACCTTCAGCTCTACTGTCATTAAAATTATCTTTTTTCTTTTTCTTTTAGAATTCTCTTTACTTTGCCTGATGTCATTAACTTCAATAGCAGTGCTTTTCTCCTTTCTGATTTTGTGTTTTGATGTATTGTTAGTTTTTATCCTTTATCTTAAATTTTGTTTTGCTATCTTATATTAATTTTCCTCCCCAAATGTTTTATTGTGCTAGTGTATATGCTTTTTCTTGGCTTTAAGATTTAATCCTCTTACTCCTCTACCTTTTCTATGTTCTGTTGCTTTATTTTTACTTCCTTTATCTTGAGGGAAGTGTGACTTATTTTCTAAATAGCAAACAAGAAGCAGCATTCAAAGCATGGTAGTGGTGGAGTGGACCCACACACTGAACAGAGAAGCCTAGAAAATTAAAGTTGAAAGGAGGGTGAAATCATCTGGCCAAGTGCATGCTTGCTGATATGCATGTGCCATTTTCTCAAGTTAAAATTATTGTACCCTTGGCTTGTGATTTAGGATTTTTTAAAGTAACTGGTTGTCTGTCTATCCATGAACTGGAGAAACCCTCAAACTGATTTTTGAGGAAAGTCTTGGACCTGCTCCTGGGGGTGACCTTTGACTCACTTCCATTCTATAAAAGAGAGTTCTTTATGTTTGATGGACTTTCCAATTCTCACAAAAGACTAGCAGTGCTAGCCTGAGAATGAAAATATACATCTTTCTTCTAGCTTCTTTCAAGAGCAATTTGAAAGTTTATGCCAAAATTTGAAATACACACAGCAATTCCACATTGAAGAAAGAAGAATATATTCCATGGAAATACTCACAAAAGTACTCAAGGATGTTAGTAAAACACTGTAAATCATAGATATAATTTGAAAACAATGTAAATGTTCACTTAGTAGGACATTTTAGTTTATTTAACTATATACTACATGTATGTTAAAAAGGAATAAGTTGGTTCTCTGGGTCCAGCAGCATTGAAGATTGAATTTCTGGGGGTCTGTCTCTGCTCTTACAAATAGAAAACATTCAGGGGGTACCTGGGGTGGCTCAGTCTGTTAAGCGTTTGACTCTTGATTTCAGTTAAGATCATGATCTCAGGGTTCTAGGATTAGGGCCCACATCAAGCTCTGTCCTGGGTATGGAGCCTGCTTAGGATTCTCTCTGTCCCTTTCTCCCCAACCCGTCTTTAAGGGGAGAAAAAAATGAAAGGAAGAAATAAATGATTCAAAATATAGCCAGGAAAAAATATGTAGGAGTCAAAAATATAGGAAAAAAAGAAAAAGGAAGAAAGCCAAATTGTTAAGTGTATGTGATGACATGGTTGCCTTAGGAAGATTTCAGTATAAGATCTATGACCAAACAATTGGTAATAACAATTTAAAAACACTTAGAGACATATCTTGAAAGAAGTTGCTGTGGCTGATATCAAAGAGGTTACCGCCTATGTTCTCCTCTAGGATTCTGATGGATTCCTGTCTCACGTTGAGGTCTTTTATCCATTTCGAGTTTATCTTTGTGTATGGTGTAAGAGAATGGTCGAATTTCATTTTTCTACATATAGCTGTCCAGTTTTCCCAGCACCATTTATTGAAGAGACTGTCTTTTTTCCACTATATATTTTTTCCTGTTTTGTCAAAGATTATTTGACCATAGAGTTGAGGGTCCATATCTGGGCTCTCTACTCTGTTCCACTGGTCTATGTGTCTGTTTTTATGCCAGTACCACGCTGTCTTGGTGATCACAGCTTTGTAGTAAAGCTTGAAATCAGGTAACGTGATGCCGCCAGTTTTGTTTTTGTTTTTCAACATTTCCTTAGCAATTCGGGGTCTCTTCTGATTCCATACAAATTTTAGGATTATTTGCTCCAGCTCTTTGAAAAATACCGGTGGAATTTTGATCGGAATGGCATTAAAAGTATAGCTTGCTCTAGGCAGTATAGACATTTTAACAATGTTTATTCTTCCGACCCAAGAGCATGGAATGGTCTTCCATCTTTTTGTGTCTTCTTCAATTTCTTTCATGAGTGTTCTGTAGTTCCTCAAGTACAGATCCTTTACCTCTTTGGTTAGGTTTATTCCCAGGTATCTTATGGTTCTTGGTACTATAGTAAATGGAATCGATTCTCTAATTTGCCTTTCTATATTTTCATTGTTAATGTATAAGAAAGCCACTGATTTCTGTACATTGACTTTGTATCCTGCCACGTTACTGAATGCTGTATGAGTTCTAGAAGTTTGAGGGTGGAGTCTTTTGGGTTTTCCATACAAAGAATCATGTCATCTGCGAAGAGAGAGAGTTTGACTTCTTCCTTGCCAATTTGGATACCTTTTATTTCTCTTTGTTTTCTGATTGCTGTTGCTAGGACTTCTAATACTATGTTGAACAAGAGTGGTGAGAGTGGGCATCCTTGTCGTGTTCCTGATCTCAAAGGGAAGGCTGTGAGCTTTTTCCCATTGAGGATGATATTTGCTGTGGGTCTTTCATAGATAGATTTGATGAAGTTCAGGAATGTTCCCTCTATCCCTATACTTTGAAGTGTTTTAATCAGGAACGGATGCTGGATTTTGTCAAATGCTTTTTCTGCATCAATTGAGAGGACCATGTGCTTCTTCTCTCTTCTCTTATTGATTTGTTCTATCACATGGATTGATTTGCGAATGTTGAACCATCCTTGTAACCCAGGGATGAATCCCACCTGGTCATGGTGGATAATCTTTTTAATGTGCTGTTGGATCCTGTTTGCTAGGATCTTGTTGAGAATCTTAGCATCCATATTCATCAGTGATATCAGTCTGAAATTCTCCTTTTTGGTAGGGTCTTTGCCAGGTTTGGGGATCAGGGTAATGCTGGCTTCATAAAAAGAGTCTGGAAGTTTTCCTTCTGCTTCAATTTTTTGAAACAGCTTCAGGAGAATAGGTGTTATTTCTTCTTTGAAAGTTTGATAGAATTCCCCAGGGAATCCTTCAGGTCCTGGGCTCTTGTTTTTTGGGAGGCTTTTGATCACTGCTTCAACCTCGTTACTAGATATCGGTCTATTCAGGTTGTCAATTTCTTCCTGGTTCAATTTTGGGAGTTTATAGTTTTCCAGGAATGCATCCATTTCATCTAGGTTGCTTAGCTTATTGGCATATAACTGTTGATAATAACTTCTGATGATTGTTTCTACTTCCTTGGTGTTAGTTGTGATCTCTCCCTTTTCATTCATAATTTTATTGATTTGGGCTTTCTCTCTTTTCTTTTGGATTAGTGTGGCCAATGGTTTATCGATCTTATTGATTCTTTCAAAAAACCAGCTTCTAGTTTCATTGATATGTTCTACTGTATCTCTGGTTTCTACCTCATTGATCTCTGCTCTAATCTTGATTATTTCCCTTCTTACGTGTGGAGTTGGTTTGATTTGTTGTTGATTCTCCAGTTCTTTAAGAAATAGTTTTACCTGTGAAACCTAATGTTATATTAGTTGCCTAACAGATTAGTTTTTCTTTTTTAAGAGAAAAAAAAATGTAATGTAAATTTAGTAACAATCTAGGGCATAATGAGTACAAAAGGTCAAAATTCAAGTGTTGGTTAACATTATATATAAGCCTTTTAAATATCACTTTAAATATTAGATAAGGATTTTGGGAAAATGATGAAAGTGGTATAATTTTTAATCCTTTTGAGTCTCTCTACAAATGCAGGCAAATAATTAGGATGTCACTTTGGAAGAAAAGAAGTACTACCTACAGTAAAACTAACAGACAAGGTATTCCTAAAACCACACTTTAGAGAAAGTAAGAGCAAATCATGACATTGTGTAATCTAGTGGTAGGCAGATAGAAAGAAGCAAAAACCCGGGAGTATTTAAAATAATTGGTAGGGGGCAACTGGATGGCTCAGTGGGTTAAGGTTCTGCCTTCAGCTCAGGTCATCTCAGGGTCCTGGGATCGAGCCCTGGATGAGACTCTGCTGGACGGGGAGCTTGCTTCCCCCTCTGTCTCTGCCTGCTTATCTGTGATCTCTCTCTCTCTGTCAAATAAATAAATAAAATATTTTAAAAAATAATAGGTATTAACTAGAAAACAGTATAGGCCAATTTGAAAAAGCAGCTAAAAATGGAAAAAGGTTTTATATATACCAACTTGAGGATGAGTGCAAGGGATATGGTAAGGTCTGAAAAGTCCAGAGCAGCACTATTCACTCTCAAAACACAATACAAATCTATGGGAAACTGACAGGAATACAGTGTAAATTAGGCAGAACAACGTCAGTAGGAGCAGAAAGAAGTTTACATAGAAGTGGAGGAGAGGTACAGAGCACAGAGATTGTCAGAAAGTAAGAGGCTATAGCTTTTTTAAAATTTTTTTTAAATTTTTAAAAAAATTTTAAAAGATCTTATTTATTTATTTGACAGAGAGACAGCTAGAGAGGGAATACAAGCACGGGGAGGAGGAGAGGGAGAATCGAGCTTCCCGGTGAGCAAGGAGTCTGATGTGGGGCTCAATCCCAGAGTCCTGGGATTGACCTGAGCTGAAGGCAGATGCTTAACAGCTGAGCCACCCAGGCACCCCGAGGCTATAGCTTTTAACACTTTATTAAAACTACAAAGTGGAGGGGCACCTGGGTGGCTCAGTCAGTTGAGTTTCTGCCTTCTGCTCAGGTCATGACCCCAGGGTCCTGGGATTGAGCCCCAGCATTGGTTCCCTGCTCAATGGGAAACCTGCTTCTCCCTCTCCTCCCTGCTTGTGGTGTCTTCCATTATCTCTGTTTCTCTCAAATAGATAAATAAAATATTAAAGAAAAAAGACAACAAAGCAGAATTGTATATAAGCAATGCTAGAAAAGCTCTTACAACCCATCCTTCCCTCCTGTAAGTTAAGGAAAATTAAATGGGATTCTATGGCAACTAATCATGAGGAAAAAAAGAATGCAAGAATAAGGAGCATAATAATGTTCCCACAGAAAACTGAAGCCAAGAAGACAAAGACATGCCCATAAAACAAAAAGTATAACCTGATGATGTAACATTTCAAAAGGAGCTAAAAATTAAGAAAGTTATAGGTGTTATGAAAAAATAGCATAAATGAGACTAAAACAAGAATTGATAATCAAAGAAAAAATCATTTCAGAAATAAGTCTAGAATAAACATGAAAGTGAATAGATACCACCAATAACACCTGAAAGTAAATATTATGCAAGAAGAAAAAATGAAGAATGATAAAGTAGTTCAAAAAAAGTACAAAATGAGGATAGGCAAAGAAGGTCCAATATGCATATAATTAGGGAACCTTGAATAAGAAAACTAAGCCATTGGAAAAGAACACATAGTAAAAACTGTAACTCAAGAAAATGTTTCTGAAATTAAAAAGGAGACAACTATACACTGAAAGAACTCAACATTTATCTGTTGAAATTTGTCATAAAATTATGTTACTTAAAATGTGCATAGAACTGCAAAGTCATAGTACAGTAAAATTACTGGTCATTAAAGAAACAAATAAACTGAGCACTGAGAAAAAAGACCAAGATATTTATCAAAAAAAGAAAATTTGATATCATCAAATTTCTAGATAGCAATGGTTTATGCTAAAAGTTAATTGTATTTATTCAGTAAAAAAAAAAAAAAGTGAGCCATTTATTTTATAACCAGCTAAAATGGCTTCCTGATAGAACAGTTGCACACAAACTGTTACCAACATGCAGTAATTCAAGGAATATTTTTTTCTGAGGAATTTACCAAAGAATGAGCTTAAGGCAAAAAAACAAAACAAAAACAAAAACAAAAACAAAACAAAACAAAAAAACAAAAGAAAATTGAAATAAGTACTGGTAATGAATATTAAACATACATTGGCACATAAAACTAAAACCAAATAGTAGTTATATAAGAAAATGTAAAGTGCATAATAGCTACAGACTCCAAAAATGCTAATATAACTATCAAAATATTAAGGGAGGATAAGAAAAACATGAAAAGTTTAAAATGCTTACTGATCATTTCATAGTTATTATTGAGATACACTAATATTGTTTTAAGCTAGATGTTCAAGGAGATGCAGGGGGGAAAAAAGGTTGTTTTATAATATTATTCTATTTTCAAATAGAGAATAACAGAAAAATGGAAAAGTACTAAGTCTTTTATATAACATAAAATAGTATGGCAGAGTTGAAGCCAAAATACAGATCATACAAAAAACTAAAAGGGGTTAATTGACCTATTAAAATTTTTTCAGACTGGTGAACAAAGCAACACCCCAAACTACATTAATATATAAGATATGCCCAAAGGAGAGAGATTCAGAATGGTTGAAAATAAAATTATTGTCAAGGACATATCGAGTTGACTATATCAGTGATATTGATATCTTACAAAGTAAAAGTGAAACTGAAAAGTAATAAAAGACAAAGTTTTTTCTTACACCATACACAAAAATAAATTCAAAATGGGTAAGAGACCTAAATATGAGACAGGAATCCATCAAAATCCTAGAGAAGAACATGTGCAGCAACCTCTTTGACATTGGCTGTAGACACTTTGCCAGAGGCAAAATGGGAAACAAAAGGAAAATAAATATTGGGGCTTCATCAAGATTAAAAAAACTTCTGCCCAGGGAAGGAAACAATCAACAAATCTAAGAGACAACCTTTGGAATGGGAGAAGATGTTTGCAAATGATATATCTGATAAAGGGTTAGTATCCAAAATACATAAAGAATTTATCAAACTCAACTCCCAACAAAAACAAATATTCCAATTAAAAACTATGTAGAAGACATGAATAGACATTTTTCCAAAGAGGACACACAGATGGCCAACAGACACATGCAGAATGGTCAACATCACTCATCATTATGGAAATACAAATCAAAACTGCGATGAGATACCACATCACACCTGTCAGAATGGCTAAAATCAACAATAGGAAACAACAGGTATGGCTGACAGTGTGGAGAAAGGGGAACCCTCTTACACTGTTGGTGGGAATGCAAACTGGTGCAGCCATTCTGAAAAACAGTATGGAGATTCCTCAAACAGTTAAAAATAGAAGTACCCTATGACCCAGCAATTGCACTAGTAGGTATTTATCCCAATGATACCAAAAATACTGATTCAAAGGAATGCATGTACCCTGATGTTTATAGGAGCATTCTCAACAATAGCCAAGCTATATGAAGAGCCCAAACATCCACAACTTAGGAATGGATAAAGAAGAGGTGGTATAAATATATACAATGGAATAGTACCCATCCATCAGAAAGAATGAAATCTTGCCATTTGTAATGGCAGGATGGAGCTAAAGTGTATTTTGCGAAGCAAAATAAATCAGAGAAAGACAAATACCATATGATCTCACTCATTTGTGGAATTTAAGAAACAAAACAGATGAACATAGGGGGAGAAGAGAGGAAAACTGGCAAATAGACCCTCAGCTCTAGGGAACAAACTGAGGGTTACTGGAGGGGAGGTCAGTGCAGGGGAAAGGTTAAATGGGTGATGGAGATTAAGGAGGGCACCTATTATGAGCCCTGGGTGTTGAATGTAAGTGATGAATCCCTAGGTTCTGCACCTGAAACATATTGCACTGTTTGTTAACTAACTGGAATTTAAATAAAAACTTGAAAAAAAAAGAGTTGCTGTATAACTGGACCATAAAAATAAACAAAAAAGAAAAACAATAGGGCATTAAGATATTTTGTAAAACTAAAGGCTAAAATTCACAATGAAAATGAATTATCTATACTTGCATGATACAGAAGCATCCTTTATACTGTAGGAGATGGAATGGGAGATAGACAAAAGTTTAATAACATATCAGAAAATCTGAATACACATTTAAAATCCAAAACAGCTGAACTAGACTAAAAACTGAAGATGATTTAGAATAAGCCAACAAACATTTTCTGTAAGGGGCCAGATAGTGAATATTTTAGAATTTGTGGAACTTCTATCCCTGTTGCATATAATCAGCTCTGACATAGTGACATAGTGCAAAGACAGCCAGAGATTATGCATAAATGAATAGGTGCAGCTATTTTTCAATAAAACTTTATTTACACAAACAGGCTGGGCCATACTAGTTTGCTATAGAAAAATCCATAAATTCCAAGTATTAGATATAGTACAGGAGCATTTTCTTATTTTCTTTCCCTAATGCAATTACACTAAAATTAATAATAAAAAAAACCACACACTCACAAGAAAACAAAAACAAAAAAACCCAAACCCACGAAACATTCTAACACTTTGAAACTTCTGCCATTAAATCCTATATCCCTAAGACTAAAAAATGGAAGATAAAGAATTTAAAAATCCAATCTAAAAAGTTAAAAATTAAAACACAAACAAACCCAAATAAGCAGAAGACATTAATTAAAAGCTTAGCACTTTAGCAAAGAAAAATACCATAAAACCGAAAGGTATGTTTTTGAAAAAAATTTACGTCATTGACTAACTCGATCAAGAGAAAAGGAGATAAAGTATACATATACACAGTTAGGAAGCACAAAAGATAAATAAGCCTGAAAAGAGAAAATTTTTAAGTATTTTAAGAGACTACACAACTCTGTGGAAATACTTTGAATGCCTAAACTAAGTGGATTAATTTTTAGCATAAATGGAAAATACCAGGATTGACTCAAGGAGAGTCTACACAGACAAATTAACTTAAAAATACAGAGAAAGTGGCAAAGTACACCCGCACAGAAGACACCATTTTCCAGTGGTTTCATGTGAGAATTCAACTAAGACTTTTATGGTGACATGACTATACTGCTACTTAGTCATTTGAGTTTTTACTCTAAAAAGGAAGAACAAATTCAAGTTTATTTTTATGAGGTAGATAACATGTTTTAAAAACTAATACAGGATTATACCAGAGAAGAAACAACAGATTAATCTTACTTATGAATATTGATAGGGAGGTCTCAACTAAATTGATATTAATATATTAATACTTGTCATTATGTTACCAGATCTTTTCATTATGTTGCCTTAGTGGAGTCCACATGTCTTACTGCTTGAATTACTACAGTAACCTTCTGTCTGATTTTCCTGACTTGTTTCTTCTTATCAAGTGTTTTTAGACTCCATTGGTGAATTAAGATAGAAATATGAACAAGTAGGGTTATGCAAAGATGGTTTAATGTAGAAAAAACCTTAAAACTATCTACTAATAGAACTACATTGCAAGATCATATGATCATTTCCATAGATGCAGAAGAGGCCTAGGGAAAAAATCCCACTATTGATATTCATAACACTCAATAAAAAGGAATTGATAGATACTTCCTAATAAGAATAAAATGTATCTATAACATAATCTTATCATATGACCGGGTAATTCTACTCTACAGGAACATAGGCCCAAAAATGTCTACAATAGTGTTGTTTACAATAGCAAAAAACTGGAAATACGATAGTCATCAAGAGGTACTGAAATATTTTCATTCATCAGACTGTTGTACTTAGTATGAATAAACTTGCGCTAAAAGATTGGCTGTGTACTAATCTGCTAATGTCTATCTCTGTAACTTTGGCAGAGCTATTTAATTTCTCTGGGCTTTCAGTGTTCCTGTCTGTGAAATGGTGATAACAGTATCTACCCTGCAGTGTGGCACTCAGAATTAGAGTTAATATACGTGAGAAACCCTTTGCACAGTGTGAAACTTGGCAGGCATTCCGATGATGATTATCTCAGAGGTGCACTAATGCCACCGAGTTTACTTAACTGGGTGATAGCAAGGGAAATCAGTAGAGCTTTATTAATAAGGCAGAAGTTACCAGCTCCTTTTCATTGTGTTGCCTTAGTTGAGTTCACCCCTCTTACTACTTGAATTACTACAGTAACTTCCAGTCTGATCTTCCTGACTGTACTGTTTCTTCTTATCAACGGTACTTCACTGGGAGCCACATCCCGTCAGAGCATTGTGAAATCCGCTTAGTAGGCCAAGGCCAGAAGTTTAAACCTTGAATCAGAATAGAGAACATCAGTGCATCACAGGCTGTCCAACTCTGTTTTGTGGAGCTATTGTTCAGCTGTTTTTTCTGTGTTTAGGTGTACTAGGTTGTTACATAAGAGCATTTACCATGGGTAATGAAGTTTGATAGATCTCTGCATATGATCCATTCTGTACAAGTCAGCTGGAGTGATCTACTGCGATGCAGATCTGCTTATGTCACTTTCTTATTTATTCATAAATGGCTGTCAATAACTTATATGAAAATGTTTACGTTCCTTACCTGCAAGGCCCTTTGAGATCTTAAACTATTTTCCAAGCCATGTCTCCTGTCCATGGTCTCTATATTTCTCCAGTCAGAACCCCAATGATGTGTTTGTAGATAACTGAACAATTTATATTGTTGGCATTCACATCTTTGCACAAACAGTCCCTTCCCCTGGTTGCCCCTTTCCTCCTTCTGTGACGAATGTTTCTGGTTCTTGGTTTAAAATTCAGCTTATGCCACTTCTTTCAGGAAGCCTTTCCTGATTCTGTGTCCCTCCTGGGCTCTTCAAGCACCGTATCATTGACTTTATAATGGTACTGGTTAAAAAGTATGAAAATCTTAGTTTATTAGTCTTTCTTGCCCACTAGAACATAAATTTCTTGAAAACAGGGACTGTGTTTGGGTTCCCTAAGAATCCTCAAATAACAGCAGAGAAACTGGTATCTTCCAGGTCCTCAGTATATTTGTTGATTGACTGACTGTGCTTCCTTGGGTTGCAAATGAGAGAGAGATCCTGGTATACACGATGAAATATTAGGAATAACTTTTTTTTTAAGTTCAAAATTTGGCCTTTATTATTTTTTATTATAAGGCAAAGGAAAAAAAAGAGGACCATTTGGAATCCCTGATAGAAAAGCAGATCTAAATGTGGTTACCCTTTCATATATTATGGTCTTTTGTCTATTAATTTTAACTAGAGTACCATAGTTATGAAACTAGGGCTTTAGTGCCTTTGATATATATATGTGATATATATATATGTCATATATATATACATATATATATGTATATATATATGACATTTTCCTCATGTCTGAAAGCAGCTAGTTAAACAAAGTTTATCTGCAGAGCTGCTCTGGTGGCAGCTATCCCAGTAAACATATCCCTTGCATTATACGGTATTAAGTCTTTTGAGCCAAAAGATATGTCAAACCATTAGTTATCAAAGAAGAAGTAACATGTGGGTACTGAAAATTCCTTTAGATAGATCCCATGTGGATCTGATATAAATAAAATATATCGTTACTCTTCAAAGATGCATTTTCTGGGTTTTAGACCATTTTTATTTTACATTTTCCCTCTCATTTCCTGTCTTTTGATCATTTCTTGATGGCTAACAGCTTTGTAAGAGCAGGAGTATGGGGAGATTAGAGGAAAATCAAAATGCAGTGCTGAGTTCCTGATATTCACAAAAATGCCATTTAAGAATCTGTTTGCCACTCATTATGTGTCAGGTGCTATAGTAGGGGCTCTGATGTGTGTTATGCATGACCCCATTGAATCCTCACACCTACCCTATGAAACTTAGTTGAGGAAATTAAAGTTGGGCAAGGCAAAGTAAGCTGTCACATTTACATAATTACAGTTGGTTTGTTCTTCTTTATATTTCAAAGTGGCAAAAATAAGATCAGAGATAAAATAGAAATGAGGGCCTAAACTAAGAATTTGTTTGTCCTTATATTTGCTTTCTTCAAAAAAAACCTCCTTCCTATCCATGGATTATAGAGAGTATACTAGACAATGGATAGGTATACAGTACTTCATAGAGTTTTTGCTTATTGAATGCATTTTGCTGTATCATTGAGAAATTAATAAAAATCAAAGAAATTCATTCATTCATTCATTCATATTTCAGACTCTAGAGACATATGCAAAAGCAGAAAACGTTAGAATCAGTGAATTATGGATCTAGACAGGTAAATAAGTGTCACAGCATTGTAACTAGGGGTATAATTGATAGAAACATGCAACAATAAGAGAAAAATTGGGGCGCCTGGGTGGCTCAGTGGGTTAAAGCCTGTGCTTTCAGCTCAGGTCATGATCCCATGGTCCTGGGATCGAGCCCCGCATCAGGCTCTCTGCTCGGCAGGGAGCCTGCTTACCCCTCTCTCTCTGCCTGCTTCTGTGCCTACTTGTGATCTCTGTCTGTCAAATAAATAAATAAAATCTTAAAAAAAAAAAACCCACAATAAGAGAAAAAAAGAATGGGCATTAAAGGACTTAACTCTTCCTGGAGAAACTTTCTGAAGAGTTTTGGAAGTGAGTACTGAAGGATGAGTAGGGGACTAACCAAAGGATCAGAGAACACTAAGGCTTCCTGTACATTTCCTATCCTCCAGGCTTTAAAGTCTGCTGAGAAGACAATGACAGATGAACCTGGCTGATGAAGATTTGATGGGAATCTTATGCTGGGGAATGAAGGAAGGACTGGGAATAAAGGAGTTGACAACTATTCTGAAGTAGTAGGTAAGCCTTATCACTTTTATTTTTTCAGATTCTGTTTCTTTCTATGTTGAATAAGGCATAGTCATAACAATGCCATTTCCCTGAACATTGGGAGTTCATTACCAGGTAATGGAATAAGGATTATCCTTCTGTCTTTCATCCCTCCTCAACTGCTTCTCTACTTTTGACAATAGTGTTATTAGAAAGGCCAAAGGAATGTCATTAATTAAACCATTGAACTTCTTGGATGTGCCAATTTTAGGGAAAGCCACAAACAATCTTTCAGCTATTTTTTTTTCCACATGTGAAATAATGGGAAAGAGTAAAATCAACACTAGAATGTGTTTTGCTTTTCCAGATCTGCCTGGTGCAAGTGCTAAAGGAACTGCAGATGGAAGCTCACAGATGGAAGCCTGCTAATCATACAGCTGTTTTTTTGTTGGTATGAGAAACCAATTGTGGGTGGGAGCAACAGACAAAGAGACAATATTAGAATGCAATGGCATTTTAATTATACCTACCATAATTTTAATGTTCTGTTCTGTGGTGAATTGTTTGGGGAGTTGTCTTGAAATTAGAATCCAGTCCCGCAAACTTGAATCAATTAAAGTAGTACTGTTTGGAAATATACAGAGAAGCGAGTTTGCAAAAGATTTTCCAGTAATCTTGCTTTGTAATGTTTGGACTTCCTCTGATGACTCTTGGGTTGAGAGGACAGGGAAGAGAGAAGGCCCAGATTTAAAGTGCCCTGTTTCTTCTCCCTAGGAACTTCCACTGAAGAACATTTTTAACTCCTTGAACTGCTTAAACTGTCTCTGAATACTCTGACCAGAAGTCACCCTGCTAACTGTGAACCCAGCTTGCCTGAAAGAGGTAATGTGACTGTAAGCTTGTGCTGCCATCTCAATTTTCCAGGAATGGAGACTTGAGAGCCAATTAAGGAGGATACTAACTGAGGGTTGTACCAAATTTCATTTCATGAGTTGCTGTGAGCCTTCTGTGTTCCAAGCACAGGAGAAGTGAAAGAGACACTGTTCTTAACCCTCTTGGAGCTCACTGTCTAGTAGGAAAAACATGTATAAACCATTATTGATGGAGGAAATAGATGCAAAGTAACAAGTGGTAAAAGAACATAGAAGAGTGGAATAAGAAATAGACGAAGGGGCAGCAAAGGCTCTTCTGGGTGACTAGAGGCTTGTATACTGAACGGAGTTCTATGGGTTAAGAAGGAAGGGTGAAGAACTTCCTGTAGAGGGAAGAGCATATGTGAAGCCTCTGAAGCTTAAAGGGGAGTGACTTGTTTGAGGAACTAAGAGAAGACCAGTGTGCCTAGAATATAGAGACCTAGGAAAGGAGGCAGGGATATGGGGAGGGGTTGGTCTGAAGTGAGCTTGGGAAGCCATACTAATGATATTTCACTTGATTCTAAGAGCAGTGGGAGAACCAAAGACTTTAAAGAGGCAACGGACATGCTCCTATGTGAGCCTTCTGCAAAGGTCTGTTTGGCGATTGTGTGCATGTTGATTTGGAAGGTGACAAGTCTGAAAACAGAGGTGGTGATACAGAGAATATCACAGAGCCAAGAAAGATTTAGGAACCACATGAGCAAGTTCTGGTGACCAACTGGATGTGAATTATGAAGGAGGAAGGGATAGTAAGGATAGCCCCAAGTTATCTCAGTGAACACAAGGGTATTTGGTTGTGTCACTTGCTGACATTAAGACCCAAGGGAATGACCAGCCTTGGTGAGAGGGTATGAGGCAGGAAAACAGTTCAAGTTTGAACAGTTGAACTTGGGATGACCTCTAAGGGACACCCATGTGAAGCAGCAAAATAAAAATGAAAAAGTGGAGGTACTGAATGACATGAACCTGAATTTGTAATCCCTCCTCTGTTACTTACTATCCTAGAGACCTTGGGCATGTTTTAAGATCTTCTTATGCATCACTTTCTTCATCTATAAAATGAAGATAATAGTAACTCTACCTCCATCAAGTTGATGTGAAGATGAAGTGAGAATACGCATGATAGTAACAGTAGATACTTGGGGGAATGTGGGTATGAAATGAGGTAGCGTAGGAAGGGAAGCTGTAGGTGGGCTGAGACAACTCATCTTTTTTTATCATTTAAAGTTCTGTAAGAATATATATGTTATATGTATGCCTAGAAACAAAGGAAATAGTTAAATCTGAAAATGTATCAAAGTCTAAATTAAAAATGTGAATGTGTAGCACTTGGTATAATATTTGGTGAACAGTCCATGAATGTTATGTATCTGTAGACATAGGGACATAGAGGTCAGAGAGAGGTCTGGTCTAGAGTTATACCTTTAGTAGCCCTGGCTACTAAAGAGAGAGCCATGGGGAGTTGAGGAAGTCATCTAGAGAGAGAATGTTGAGTAAAAGAGGGCCAAGGGTTGAACTCTGAGGAATGCCAACTGCTGAAGATCAAGTAGAGGAGAATGAGTCAGCAAAGGAACCTTAGAATGGGGCAGCCAATAAAGCAGGAAGAAAACTCTGCCCATGTGGGCAAGGTGTGGTTACATTTGGAAGAACACACAAGTAGTACGGCATGTTGTTGCAAGCTATAATGTGGAGAACTCAAAGTGTGCTTTGGGCAAATTTACTGGAGACTTGAGCAGGCTCTTTGGATAATCAGGCAAAATCTTTATTGAGAAACTATCTGTTTCTTTATTTTAAATCAAATCTTGGTTTTTTGAAAAAGAGCCAGGCAATTGGACACTTTGAAGTTGAATCCATTACTTCTCTGTTTCCAGGGAGGTGCTACTTAAAACTTAGTTAATTTATATAAAATGAAAACATATCACTGATGTCAGAGAAGAAAACAAAAGAAATTGCATTCTCTTCACTCAGAGTTCTTGCCAATGTATAATCTTTAACTTTTTTCAAGAAAAATTATTTTATTTTCTTGAATTAAAATTCCATAGACACCCATCCCTCCTCCCAATTTTTTTTTAATAAAAACCAACACTTTTTATTTTGGATTTGGAGAAAATGATGATTGTCTGACCTCATAAAAAACAGATGAGTCTTGGGGAACATGGGTGGCTCAATTGGTTCAGTGCCCAACTCGATTTTGGCTCAGGTCATGATCTCAGAGTCATGAGTTCGAGCCCATGTTGGGCTCTGCACTCAGCGCAGAGTCTGCTTGAGATTCTTTCCTTCTCCCTATGTGTGTCTCCCCACTCATGTGCTCTCTCTCTAAAATAAATAAATAAAATCTTAAAAAAAAAGAGAGATAGATAAGTCTTTTTTATACTATATATGTATGAAAACTGCTTCATTTCAGGTAAGTGGAAAATTTCCAAAGGGAGAGATGGATTTAATTGTATGCTCTGTTTTTCACTTGCATAGTATTTTACTTTAAGGCCCTCAAAAATGGTAGTTTTATTTGGAAAATAAAGTCATTAGCCATAAACACACCATGGAGAGAGTGGGAAATGGGTCATGATGAATTTGTAGTTTCAGATGGCGTTCTGAAAGGTTAGGGTCCTATCTCTTAATTGTGCTCGGATTCTGTGCCAAGGCAGGTGAGAAAGAGGAAAGTGCTTTAATCACTGCCCCCCCCCCACATGCACTTTGCATCAGTTCTACACATTCCGGGTGAGGGCACTGAGGTCAGTGGACTGTGTTTGGCATCTTTAACTTCCTCCTAGCCCAATTCTGAATCTGAAGCAGGTCATTTACTTCTATAACATTACTTTTCTAATCTGTGAATAGGAGAAAATAGTCCTGCCACCCTCCGAAGGCTTTAGGAGGGGTGGATAGGTTAATGTAAGGAAAGCTCTTTGCATACAGGAAAACTGTTATCTATAGCATGGCCAGTACTCTTTTTTTTTTTAATTTTTTTTTTTATAAACATACAATGTATTATTAGCCCCAGGAGTACAGGTCTGTGAATTGCCAGTTTTACACACTTGACAGCACTCACCATAGCACATAACATGGCCAGTGCTCTTAAACATGAAAATTCTCTCTGTAGAATTGTTGATCTGTTCATCTTTATCTGTCCCAAGTTCGTTTAGGAAATGTGGTTGTTTTCCTTCCTCACCTTCTCCCAAACTTCAAGATTGTCTTTATAAAGGTTATGGACATGACTCTCAATCAGCAAACTCACTTATGCAAAAGGAATTTTTTATTTTTTTCAAACTCAATCCGATTTTTATTTTGAGACCTTATTCTGCCAGGGAGAGTAGAAATAACATCCATCAATTTGAAGATCTCTCTTCCCCCTCTACCCATTTCTTTCCCTGGGATTTTACGTAAATGTAGGACTCATACAAGATGCCAAAGTTTGTTCTGAAGGGGCATTCAGAAGGGGCATTCCTTCATTGTGCAGGAAGTGGTTGTATTGTCTGTGCTCTGGCTTGGCCCTGATTCTCCATCATCATTAGTCCCACTGAGAGGTCATGGTTCTGTATTTGGTCTTGTCTTGCGTGGTGTCTCCCCTGATTGCATGTATGCCAGCCTGTGGGACTCCTTCCCTAAAGTGGGGAAGCTATGCTTTCTTCCTGGCTTTTACCAGTTGTTTGGTCTATACCCTAAACCACTAAGTTCTCTTGCAGATGATTTTTGCTTTTCCACCTGTCAAATCCATTGTTTATATCCCTAAATGCCTAGCCAGTTACCTGATTGATGAAGGATAAAGGAAGGGGGAACCACAGGAGAGGGAGGGACCAAAACCTAGTGTCTCAAATGTACCACGCTGCCCCTTCAGTTACAGACATATTATGGAACTTAATGCTTTCAGTCATGGAGCACACTGAGGTGAAAAATAGCATTTGAAATATCATGCAGAATTTATTGTGCATACCCAACTCAGTAGAAAGACATTTTAAAAGTTCAAGTTTTATTTTTCTGAGAATGGATTGTGATTGTATACACTGACCTAATTAATTTAAAAATCTCCCATAAGTTATATAAGAGGGCTCATTACACAGGTTAGTGAGGGGAATCTTGATGTCAAAATCATTATACCTATAACAGTAAGGTAGACAAGGTCTGAAACATTATGCATGCTTTGAGAAAACACTGTTCTCTCTAGTGTTTATGCTTTGATTGAAGGAGCCCTGATTCTATGCTTTGGGGCATTATAAGCATTTTTCTTGATTTCTTCCGGACCCAATAATTCTGCCTAATTTAGCAAGAGAAAAAGAAATGTTTACCTTCACCCCCTGTGGTCCATTCATAAATGTGGCTTTCTATTGCCCTTGGTTACACAGTGCATTAACAGTAATAAGGAGGAAAATAACGCAAAATTTTGTTTTCAGAGGGACAAAGGGGTTGGGAAGCATTATTTACCTTCTAGACTGGAGCAGACCTTGGTGGCCATCTGGTGCACCATGTTTTTGGGTAATTAACATGCATCCACACTTCTATTTCACTTCTTTTCTGAAGTAAATCTGAAAATGTGTGGTAACAGACTGTCTGTAACACAAAGAAGCCAATGTTAAAAAATGATTATACTCATCTCCTTTCAAAAAACAATGGGGAAAAAAAAAGCCCAAACTTTGTTTTGCCACCAAAGGCAGAAGCTACCCTGAGAAGCTGCCAGGGGCTCTGTGTCCCAGACGGAATTGCTTGTTCTCTTTAGTCAGCACATTTGGTGAGCAGTGCTGTAGGCCCAGTATTCCCCCTTCCTTTCCATCAGGCTTGTCATCCAGAGCCTTGAGGGGAACATTTACATGATCAAATGTTCATGGCCACAATGGTGCAGCCCCTTTCAGGGACTGGATTTTGAATCTGGGATTAGTTCTCACTGGTTCACAGCTTGAGTTTGTTTTTCCAAATGACTTTATCATAACTATAAATTCAAGTGAGTCAATGTACTGGATGGTGGCTCAGTGTGTCTGTGTGTTGGCAGTATATACTCAATTTAATCTGTAGGAGAAAAAAATTTGTTCTTGCTGGCATAAAGCCTTCCAGGAGAATTCAACGAACAGGTCACATACACAAGTCTAAACAGTCTCTTTCTGGAAGATTTTACTTTATAATTTCAGTGCAATCACTTCATCCACAAAAAATCTAGCTGTATTTCAAGTCAACCTGAATGAATAGATGAAAAAACTCAGATTGTCATGGTGAACATAAATGCAAACATTTATTATATAAATAAAAATCTTCAGCTGATGAAAAGTGCTTAAGGTGTGAAGGTGAGAATTAAATGAAACTTCATTGTAGAACATGAATCTCACAACAGGAACCTTTAAAACAGAACTGATTGCTTTTAACACAAATTGATGTTTAATATTTACTTTTAAAAAATGTAGAAAGCTTAGCCTGTTTGTGCTGAAAACAAATTGTATTCTGTTTTAAGAACAATTCTAATTTTAGATTTTTATCTTGAGTTATATACACTAAATATTCTAAAGGCATTATTACATTCACCTTTTACAGATGAGAAAACTGAGGTTTAGAAACATTAAATTACTTGTGCACGTTTACTTGTTCAGTTAAATCTTAAACTTAAATGTACCCTAAATTCATTTAATTCCTCTGACTCTTCCTTTCTCCTAGAATTATCCTACCATGATTCTGCTGTTGAGATAGGTGCCTGTGGTACAAAAATGCATAAGAAAAAAACCATAATAATTATTCTAAAAGTGATTAGAGTTCACCTAGGTAGAGAGACAAGACCATATAAGAGTCACACAGATGTGGGGAGCTTTGGGAATAAAGAAAAGGGCCCAAGATATATGTGTGTGTGTGTGCACATGTATGTTTGTACGTGTTTGATATGTTGTGGGAAAGGGGTCTAGGAAGTTCCAAAATCCAGAGGATTGAAGGATCCTGTAAGTGGTTTTTTCCAGGAAAAATGACATGTAACTGTTGCATTGTTTTTCTCAGTGGATTCCCTCTTATCAATTCCAGTGACACGAGAAAAAAAACCACAGTTGAGGCTAAGTCTGACTTCAAGATGTCTACGAGTAGATCTAAGAGTCGCTGTGGGTGAGTAGGCCGTAGACATTCAAAATCAAACTCAAACCTCCTACAGTCATAAACAATAACTCTCAGGGGTATTTTTTGTTGTTGTTTTTTAAGATTTTATTTATTTATTTGCCAGAGAGAGAGCGCGCGCAAGCAGGAGTGAGCAGCAGGCAGAGAAAGAAGCATGTTCCTTGCTGAGCAAGTCCCACATCGGGCGATGTGGGCCTCAATCCCAGGACCCTGGGATCATGACCTGAGCCAAAGGCAGATGCTTCACTGACTGAGCCACCGAGGAGTTTTATGCATAGAAGTCAAAAATAAAAGTCAGAAAGTAGAGAGAGGCAAATGAGTAGGGAAGGAAATAACCTGTTCAAGTGTAAGATAACAAGTTCAGTGGGGACAGAGTTGGAAGAGGTGGAGTTTGACTTGAACTTTGTCAATTGAGATGACTTATCAATGCTCATCCAAACCTGATGACTGTCTAGGTAAGCACACAGCCACATATCAAACTGTAAAATCAACCTGTCTGTCACCCCCATCCCAGACAGGGGTGAATGGCCCCTATTAAAGCTACCAAAGCAGTAGATCAGAGGGACATGAGACAGGGATAGTAGGGAGGTAAAGAAAACAGACAAACACACTGAAAGACCAGGAACCAGAAACATATTTGTTAAGAGGAAGCCTTGCACAAGGGGAGTTCAACCCATGGGTAACCACCATCAGTGACAGTGGTTAAGATGAAAGAGAATATGGTCCTATTTCTCAGAAGAGTAAGTATCCATGAGTCTTGGTTACTTCAGCAATGTGACCTCTCTGACATTTCACTAGGGAAAAGGTAACTCAGGAAGATAAAATATGCTGGTGAAATTAGACAGGTAGTAACTGGATGCAGTGGGACTTCCAGGGCCAGAAGGTCAGTGGGAAGAAAAGCTAACTGAGATCTTCAGCAGCCCTAGTTTCTAGGAGCCCTCCCACCCACCCTACTGCTTCTTTCTCCCAACCTCTGATAAAGAGTAAGAGAGACTTTTCTGGTCCCCTACCCTTCTCTAAATCTTATAAAGAAGAGACAAGTTATAAATGGGGTGGAGTGAATAGGGTCCTTTCAAAATTTTTTGGCAAGAGAACCATTTTGCAGGCATGCTTAGTTTTCCTAGACCAGTACTTTCAAAATATTGTTTTTTTTCACCACTTTCTATCTAAACTGCATTGTTTTTTTTCACCACTTTCTATCTAAACTGCATGTACAACAACTTCCTTCTTTTCTATAACTGCATACTGTGGTATCCTTAGGAGAGGAAAGAACACAGAAGGCTGTGATCAGGATCTCTCTCTCCTTCTTGGTTGGTTGGGTCTTCTGGGAAGCCAGCATGGGATTCCATGTGCCAGAGATTTATTGTGGTCAATTTTAATGAGAGATGGAAGGAAGAAGCAGCAAGAGTAAGCAGTGCAAACCTTTAGATCATGATGTAGGTCTGCTACCTATGAGAGGAGGAAGGTAGGGAAGGAGGTTTAGGGATGAAGGACTTCAGGTTGTTGTGCAGCTATGGAGAACCTTGGCCGGGCTCATGGGAACTGTGACACACAAATTTCAGACAGAGGCATCCCACACTGTCAAGAATTGGTCCCCTGGTTTCTGTGCTCTGCTGAGATTTGCCTAGATACTGCCAAGGAAGATCCTGAACTTGCTGCTGTTGGTAGCTAGCTGATTGGCAAGTTCTTTCTTTCCTTTTTTTTTTTTAAATTTTTATTAACATATAATGTATTATTAGCCCCAGGGGTACAGGTCTGTGAATCATCAGGCTTACACATTTCACAGCACTCACCATATCACGTACCCTCCCCAATGTCTATAACCCAACCACACTCTCCCTACCCCTTACCCCCAGCAACCCTCAGTTTGTTTTGTGATATTAAGAGTGTCTTATGGTTGTCTCCCTCCCAATCCCATCTTGTTTCATTTTTCATTGCCTACCCCCCAAACCCCCACATTGCCTCTCAAAAACTTCATATCAGGGAGATCATATGATAGTTGTCTTTCTCTGGTCGACTTATTTCACTCAGCATAACACTCTCTAGTTCCATCCGCGTCGTTGCAAAAGGCAAGATTTCATTTTCTTTTGATGGCTGCATAGTATTCCATATCTCCGTGTGTGTGTGTGTGTGTGTGTGTGTGTGTGTGTGTGTGTGTGTATGTGTGAGACATCTTTTTTATCCATTTATCTGTTGATGGACTTCTACGTTCTTTCCATAGTTTGGCTGTTGTGGACATTGCTGCTATAAACATTCGGGTGCACATACCCTTTCGGATCACTACATTTGTATCTTAAGGGTAAATACCCAATAGTGCGATTGCTGGGTTGCTCTATTTTCAACTTTCTGAGGAACCTCCATGCTGTTTTCCAGAGTGGCTGCACCAGCTTCCATTCCCACCAACAGGGTAGAAGGGTTCCTCTTTCTCCACATCCTCGCCAGCACCTGTCGTTTCCTTACTTGTTAATTTTAGCCATTCTGACTGGTGTGAGGTGGTATCTCACTGTGGTTTTGATTTGTATTTCCCTGATGCCGAGTGATGTGGAGCACTTTTTCATGTGTCTGTTGGCCATCTGGATGTCTTCTTTGCAGAAATGTCTGTTCATGTCTTCTGCCCATTTCTTGATTGGATTATTTGTTCTTTGGGTGTTGAGTTTGAGAAGTTCTTTATAGATTTTGGATATTAGCCCTTTATCTGATATGTCATTTGCAAATATCTTCTCCCATTCTGTCAGTTGTCTTTCGGTTTTATTGATTGTTTCCTTTGCTGTACAAAAGCTTTTGATCTTGGGGCACCTGGGTGGCTCAGTGGGTTAAGCCTCTGCCTTCGGCTCAGGTCATGATCTCAGGGTCCTGGGATCGAGCCCCACATTGGGCTCTCTGCTCAGCAGGGAGCCTGCTTCCTCCACTCTCTCTACCTGCCTCTCTGCCTACTTGTGATGTCTCTCTCTGTCAAATAAATAAATAAAATCTTAAAAAAAAAAAAAAAGCTTTTGATCTTGATGAAATCCCAGTAGTTCATTTTTGGCCTTGCTTCCCTTGCCTTTGGCAATGTTTCTAGGAAGAAGTTGCTGTGGCTGAGGTCGAAGATGTTGCCGACTGTGTTCTCCTCAAGGATTTTGATGGATTCCTTTCACGCATTGAGGTCTTTCATCCATTTTGAGTCTATTTGTTGTGTGGTGTAAGGAAATGGTCCAGTTTAATTCTTCTGCATGTGGCTGTCCAATTTCTCCAACACCGTTTGTTGAAGAAACTGTCTTTTTTCCATTGCACATTCTTTCCTGCTTTGTCGAAGATTAGTTGACCATAGAGTTGAGGGTCTATTTCTGGGCTCTCTATTCTGTTCCATTGATCTCTGTGTCTGTTTTTGTGCCAGTACCATGCTGTCTTGATGGTGACAGCTTTGTAATAGGGCTTGAAGTCTGGAATTGTGATGCCACCAACTTTGGCCTTCTTTTTCAACATTCCTCTGGCTATTCAAGGTCTTTTCTGGTTCCATATAAATTTTAGGATTATTTGTTCCATTTCTTCGGAAAAAATTGATGGTGTTTTGATAGGGATTGCATTAAATGTGTAGATTGATTTAGGTAGCAGACACATTTTCACAATGGATTGTTCTTCCAATCCATGAGCATGGAACATTTTTCCATTTCTTTGTGTCTTCCTAAATTTCTTTCATGAGCACTTTATAGTTTTCTGAGTACAGATTCTTTGCCTCTTTGGATAGGTTTATTCCTAGGTATCTTATAGTATTGGGTGCAATTGTAAATGGGATTGACTCCTTAATTTCTCTTTCTTCTGTCTTGTTGTTGGTGTAGAGAAATGCAACTGATTTCTGTGCATTGATTTTATATCCTGACACTTTACTAAATTCCTATACAAGTTCTAGCAGTTTTGGAGTGGAGTCTTTTGGGTTTTCCACATAAAGTATCATATCATCCGAGATGAGTGATAGTTTGACTTCTTCTTTTCTGATTTGGATGCCTTTAATTTCTTTTTGTTGTCTGATTGCTGAGGCTAGGACTTCTAGTACTATGTTGAATAGCAGTGGTGATAATGGACATCCCTGCCGTGTTCCTGACCTTAGCGGAAAAGCTCTCAGTTTTTCTCCATTGAGAATGATATTCGCTGTGAATTTTTCCTAGATGGCTTTGATGATATTGAGGTATGTACCCTCTATCCCTACACTTTGAAGAGTTTGTTCAAAAATGGGTGCTGTACTTCATCAAATACTTTTTCAGCATCTATTGAGAGTATCATATGGTTCTTCTTTCTTTTATTTTTTATTTTCTTTTATTTTTTTTAAAAGATTTTATTTATTTATTTGACAGACAGAGATCACAAGTAGGCAGAGAGGCAGGCAGAGAGGGAGGAGGAAGCAGGCTCCCTGCTGAGCAGAGAGCCCGATGCGGGGCTCAATCCCAGGACCCTGGGATCATGACCTGAGCCGAAGGCAGAGGCTTTAACCCACTGAGCCACCCAGGTGCCCCTATTTCTTTTATTAATGTATGGTATCACATTGATTCATTTGTGAATGTTAAACCAACCTTGTATCCCAGGAATAAATGCCACTTGGTCGTGATGAATGATCCTTTTAATGTACATTGGATCCTACTGGTTAGTATTTTGGTGAGAATTTTCACATCTGTGCTCATCAAGGTTATTGGTCTGTAATTATCTTTTTTTGATGGGGTCTTTGTCTATTTTTGGGATCAAGGTAATGCTGGCCTCATAAAATGAGTTTGGAAGTTTTCCTTCCATTTCTATTTTTTGGAAGAGTTTCAGGAGAACAGGTATTAATTCTTCTTTAAATGTTTGGTAGAATTCCCCTAGGAAGCCATCTGGCCCTGGGTTCTTGTTTGTTGGGAGATTTTTGATTACTATTTCAATCTCCTTGCTGGTTATGGGTCTGTTCAGGTTTTCTATTTCTTCCTGGTTCAGTTTTGGTAGTTTTTATGTCTCCAGGAATGCATCCATTTCTTCCAGATTGTCAAATTTGCTGGTGTATAGTTGCTCATAATATGTTCTTATATTTGTATGTATTTCTTTGCTATTGGTTGTGATCGCTCCTCCTTCATTCATTATTTTACTTATTGGGGTCCTTTCTCTTTTCTTTTTGATAAGTCTGGCCAGGGGATTATCAATCTTATTAATTCTTTCAAAGAACCAGCTCCTAGTTTCGTTGATTTGTTCTACTGTTCTTTTGGTTTCTATTTCATTTATTTCTGCTCTAATCTTTATTATGTCTCTTTTCCTGCTGGATTCAGGCTTTCTTTGCTGTTCTTTTTCCAGCTCCTTTAGGTGTAGGGTTAGGTTGTGTATTTGAGACCTTTCTTGGTTCTTGAGAAAGGCTTATATTGCTATATATTTTACTCTCAGGACTGCCTTTGCTGTGTCCTACAGATTTTGAACAGTTTTGTTTTCATTTTCACTTGTTTCCATGAATTCCTTCAATTCTTCTTTAATTTCCTGGTTGACCCATTCATTCTTTAGTTTAATGCTCTTTAGCCTCCATTTATTTGAGTTCTTTTCAACTTTCCTCCTGTGATTGAGTTCTAGCTTCAGAGCATCATAGTATGAAAATATGTAAGGAATGATCCAAATCTTTTGGCACCAGTTGAGACCTGATTTGTGACCCAGGATGTGATCTATTCTGGAGAATGTTTCATGTGCACTAGAGAAGAATGTATATTCTTTTGCTTTGGGACAGAATGTTCTGAATATATCTGTGATGTCCATCTGGTCCAGTGTGTCATTTAAGGCCTTTATTTCCTTGTTGACCTTTTGATTGGATGATCTGTCCATTTTAGTGAGGGTGGTGTTAAAGTCCCCTACTAATATTGTATTATTGTTGATATGTTCATTTGATTTTGTTACTAATTTGTTTATATAATTGGCTGCTCCCATGTTAGGGGCATATTTACAATTAGATCTTCTCATTGGACAGACGCTTTGAGTATGATATAGTATCCTTCCTCATCTCTTATTATAGTCTTTGGCTTAAAATCTAATTTATCTGATATAAGGATTGCCACCCCAGCTTTCTTTCGATGTCCATTAGCATGGTGAATTGTTTTCCACCCCTCACTTTAAATCTGGAGGTGTCTTCGGGTCTAAAATGAGTTTCTTGTAGATAGAATATTAATGGGTTTTGTTTTTTTATCCATTCTGATACCCTGTGTCTTTTGATTGGGGCATTAGCCCATTTACATTCATGGTAACTATTGAAAGATAGGAATTTAGTGCTATTGTATTACCTGTAAGGTGACTGTTACTGTATATTGTCTCTGTTCCTTTCTGGTCTACTACTTTTAGGTTTTCTCTTTGCTTAGAGGACCCCTTTCAATATTTCCTGTAGGGCTGGTTTGGTGTTTGCAAATTCTTTTAGTTTTTGTTTGTCCTGGATGCTTTTTATCTCTCCTTCTACCTCTCCTTTTATCTCTCCTATTTTCAGTGATTTTTTTTAATCTCTCCTTTCTATTTTCAGTATTTTTGCTTATCTTCTTTATTCTCATTCATTTGGTCTTCTATATCACTAATTCTCTCTTCTGCCTCATTTATCCTAGCAGTCAGAGCCTCCATTTTTTATTATACCTCATTAATAGCTTTCTTGATTTCAGCTTGGTTAGATTTTAGTTCTTTTATTTCTCCAGAAATGGTTTTTATTTCTCCAGACAGGTTTTCTCTAATATCTTCTATGCCTTTTTTGAGCCCAGTTAGCACCTTGACAATCATCATTCTGAGCTCTAGATCTGACATATTACCGATGTCTGTATTGATTAGGTCCCTAGCCTTCAGTACTGCCTGTTGTTCTTTTTTTTGTAGTGAGTTTTTCCACCTTCTCATTTTATCCAAATAAGAATATATGAACGAGTTAATAAAATACTAAAAGGGTAGCAAAGACCCCAGAAAAATGTACAGTAACCAAATCAAAAGAGACCCCATATCAAGGGGAGAAGAAAGGGCATAAAAAGAATTTAGAAAAAATTTAGAGAGAAATATAAATATAAATATAAATATATATATATATATATATATATATATATATTAGACTGGTGAATAGAATAGAGCCACCCACTTGATTTAAAATGGAGTTTGGTCTCTTGGAAGAAACTACCTCCCAAAATTTTAATGAAAGAAAAACTTTTGTATACACAAAAATTAGGGTAAACATGATGGAATATGACTGTAAAGATGAATTTTTAAAAATTCCTAAAAAAGGAATTGATAAGATAAGTTCGTTGGAAAAAGAAAGACAAAGAAAGTGGAGAGAATTTATTCAGGCTGGAGACTAGAACAGAGTCCTATGCTTGATTTAGGGTATATTTAGGGTATATTTTGATCTATTAGAAGACATTGTATCCCAAAATTTTTTAGAAGAAAAAACCCTATATTTATACAAAAAATAAAATTAGACACAATGAAGGATAAAATATTAATATAATAATGAAGGTTAAAAAGATTTTTTTAGAAAGATATTGTTAAGATAAACTAGTTAAAAAATGTTAAAAGAGGAAAGAAGAAAAGTTTAAAAAAATTAGAATAAGAAAAAATAAAATTTAAAAAATTTAATTAACTTCGCAAGAGTAAAGAATCATGGGGAGAAAGCCATGAATTCCATGCTTTGCTTTCCCCCCTCTGGAATTCCACTCTTCTCCTTGATCATTGAGCTTGGTCTTGGCTGGATGTTCTTGCTGATCTTCTGGGAGAGGGGCCTGTTGTAGTGATTCTCAAATGTCTTTGCCGGAGGCGGAATTGCACCACCCTTGCCAGGGGCCTAGCTAACTAATCTGCTCAGATTCACTCTTGGGAGCTTTTGTTCCCTGAACACTTTCCATAGAACTCTGGAGGACGGGAATGAAAATGGCAACCTCTCAATCTCTGGCCTGGAGGAGCTGAGAGCTCGAGGCATCACTCCTCAGTGTGCCATTGGATAAAAGCACCCAGTCCCTCCCATATCCCTGGTCTCTGGCTGCACTTGGGCTCACCAGGCCTGTGACTGAGCATTTCTGTCTCTGGTGCCTGGCCCTGTTTGGAGTCTCCAAACCCAGTAAATTCCTGCCTCCAGAGGAGGAAAGTGAGTCTCCCCGGATTTACCACTTGTGGGGTCCCTGCTCAAAGAGCAGTGCAACAGATCACAGTTTAAGGTAACTCAGAGCTGAGAACTCACTCCTCTGCTCTGTCTCTATAGCCGGCTTCCCCGCTCTGATACCTGCAAGGTCTGCTACACTCAGACACCCTCGTTCCTTCTGTGACCCCATGGGACCTGAGACCATGCTGTCCCCAAAAGGGCTCCACCCCCACTTGGCCTCTGGAGTGATGTCCCTCAATGAAGCAGACTTTTAAAAGTTTGAATTTTGTGCTCCGTTGCTCCACCACTTTCCAGGAGCTGGCCCCTCCTGCTGTGGTCTATCTTCCCATTGCTTCAGATTCACTTCTCTGCACATCCTACCTTTCAGAAAGTGGTCAATTTTCTCTTTCTAGAATTGCTGCTCCTCTTCTCTTTGATCTCCTGTTGGGTTTGTAGGTGTTTGAAATGGTTTGATAATTATTTAGCTGAACTCCTGTGACCTGATGGCATCTCAGTCTGGTATTCCTCCACTGTCTTGGCTCCTCCCTGGCAAGTTCTTTCTTGAAGGCAGGTTGGACAGTGCACCTCTTGGGCTGCCACTCAGGGCTGGGAGTGGGGTGAGGTCAGCCCTGAGGCCACAGTGCCATGGCAACCTCATTCTTATATTGTTATGCCTAAAATGCCTCTGAACAAAATGTTTGGTCCTTCCAGTTACTATGAAAGTCCCAAAGAAATCTATCCTGTTTTACAAACCATCAGAGAAAAGACTTTTAGAATATTTTCCTAAAAGAGATGATACATTTTACTTCTACATTTAACACTCATAATATGAGCAAATTCTTTTGATAGATAATGTTTTGAATCTTTCAAGTTGCTCTGTTCAATCTATTTTGTCTGGGTTTGACTTAGCAAAGAATAAATAGCTGATTTTCACCCACCCTATAATAAATGCTTCCCCTTGCTTGATTTACTCACTGAGGTTAATGTGGCCAACTGATTTTAATTTTATAGAGTGAACTTATTTTTTTGATACATATATATGTAAATATGCATTATAATTTATATTTTTGTATATATGTGACATATAACATACATATGTATATTTGCTAATACACACATACACATTCATATATATATATATATGCATAAAATTGGTTTATTGCTAGAGCTTTGTTAATAGAACTAGTTGCCATAAGAAAAATTCTGTAAGACATTAGAAAGTGCAGATGAATGATTCTCAATGCTACTTCACTGAAAAAGTAAGCTGTGAAAATAAATGTTCCATTAGAAATCAAATCTGGCTTTTAAACCAGCTCTACCATTAATTGGCTGATGACCTTGGGTATGTCATGAAGTCCTCTATAAAATGAATAGCTGAAGTTGGATGAAATCTGAGGCTTTTTCCTCTTCCAATAATCTTCAACAGTGGCTTCCAAACTGTTCATGTCCTAGGGTTGTAGGATTCCATGAATGTGTTATTGGTTTGTAAGGGAGATTTTTTAAAAATTTACATATAATGTATTATTTGCTTCAGTGGTACAGGTCTGTGAATCATCAGTCTTAACACAATTGATAGCACTGACCATAGCACATACCCTCCCCAATGTCCATAACCCAGCCACCCCAGCCCCCCCCCCCGCACCCTCCAGCTACCCTCAGTTTGTTTCCTGAGATTAAGAGTCTCTTATGGTTTGTCTCCCTCCTGATCCCATCTTATTGAATTTTTTCTCTCCCTATCCCCCACCACCCTCCACCCTGCTTCTCGAATTCCCCATATCAGGGAGATCATATGATAATTGTCTTTCTCTGATCCACTTATTTCACTGAGCATAATACTCTCTAGTTCCATCCATGTCATTGCAAATGGCAGGATTTCATTTTTTGATGGCTGAATAGTAGTCCATTGTCTATATATATACCACATCTTCTTTATCCATTCATCTGTTAATGGACATCTGGGCTCTTTCCATAATTTGGCTATTGTGGACATTGCTGCTATAAACATTTGGGTGCACATTCCCCTTCTGATCACTGCATTTGTATCTTTAGGGTAAACACCCAGTGGTGCAATTGCTGGGTTGTAGGGTAGCTCTATTTTCAACTTTTGAGGAACCTCCATACTGTTTTCCAGAGTGCTGCACCAACTTGCATTCCCACCAGCAGTGTAGAAGGGTTCTCCTTTCTCCACATCCTTGCCATCATCTGTCATTTCTTGACTTGTTAATTTTAGCCATTCTGACTGGTGTGAGTTGGTATCTCACTGTGGTTTTGATTTGTATTTACTGTAAGGGAGATATTTGAGTAAACTGTGATCCAGACATCTCATCCTCCACGCCAAACAGCACAATTAAGTTCGACCTGTTTTCCACATGAAATTTCAGTGTCAAATTCCCTTTTGAAAACTTCAAATTTTGTAAACATCTATCTCTTATAAGAGGCAAGATTAGCTAAGTCAAAGTAGGTAAGGTAATTGGGAAAGCAGTGTATTTGTTTATTGGATTAAACCTTTTTATTATCAAATGTGACATCTAGAAAATTGTGTAAGGTTGTAGGTGCATTGAAACATTGTCTGTAAAGCAGACCCATACAACTCCATTCATGAAATACACAGCATTACTGGTACCACACTTTGTACCTCTCTGTCTTCCCTGTATCACCATGAAATAACTTATGGCCTCTTAAGGTAACTCTGACCCTTACTTTTCTAATACTTCTTTCTTTCTTTACACTTTTTTTTTTACCACCTATATATGCATTCTTAAAAATTAGATCAGTACTGCCTCCTCTTGAACTATACAGAAATAGAATAATGTATTAACTATTTTATGACTTGCTTTTCTTGCACACGCATTTGTAAGTTTACCCACATATCTGGAATTACTCCATATCTTTGCAATGCAGTATGGCATTGTAAGAACATAAAACATTTTCTGTATCCATTCTACTAAGGGTGGACATGTGGGTTCAAAAAATTGGTAATTAGGAGCAGTATTGCCACAGGCATTTTTAATGTGAATTTTCACATACATAAGCTAACATATCTTTTAGCATTACTGAGTCATAGTGTTTGCATACTTCAGTTTTACCAGGTAATGACAAACATTTTTCTCAAGTTGCCATAACAATTTATACTCTTCCCAGTAAAATAGTTCCTGATGCTTCTGTCTTTGCTTATGTTAAGCACTGTCAGACTTATTCTTTTCCAATCTGATGGGTGAGTAATGGTATCTTCTCATGACTTTAATTTTTACCTTTGTAATGTTGAGCATCTTTTAATTGGTTACTGGCTATTTGGGTTTCTTCTTTTGAGAGGTGCCTGGCCAACTCATTGTTTATTATTCTATTGAATTGTCTATGCTTTGCTAATTGAATTATAGGAATTCCTTATATATTGTAGAAAATAGCTATGTTTTGGTTAATATATGCTTTAGATATTTTAAATCTATATTTCTTATCTTTATTCTTTCTATATGATATCTTGCAATTAAAAGAAGTTTTGGTTTTAGTGTGGTCAAATTGATTAATCTCCTATAGTACTAAAATTCGTGTCTATGTTAAGAATCCTTCTGTAGATCTTCAACCAACTAGAAATACATGCCATCCATAAAACCCATACCTAACATCATCTTGAATGGGGAAAGACTGAATGCTTTTCCCCTAAAACCAGGAACAAGACAAGGATATCTGTTTTTGCCACTTTTATTCAACATTGTATTGGACGTTCTAGTTAGGAAAATTAGGCAAGAAAAAGAAATGCAACATTTTTTTCCCCCTACCATTACCAAAGAACATGAAATTAAGAAAACGTTTCCACAACAGCACCAAGATAAATAAATAAATAAATGAATAAAATTCCTGTTCTTAGGAATAGCTTTAATGAAAGAAAAACAAGATGCATTACTTTCAAACTATATTAAAAGAAGTTAAATAAGACATATATAAACAAAGACATTCCATGTACATGGATCTAAAGACTTAATATTGTTAAGATGGCAATACTTTGTAAAATGATCTATATATTCCATACAATCCCCATCAAAATCCAAGTTTCATTTTTAACAATAATTGACAGGCTTGTCTTAAAGTTCATATGGGATTGCAAGAAACCCAGAAGAGTCAAACAATCTTGAAACAGAAGAACATGGTTCAAGGCCTCACTTCATATTTTCAAAACTTATTACAAAGTTGTAGTAGTCAAGATGGTACTACAGTGCCATAAGAATGGACATATAGATCACTGGAGTAGAATTGAGAGTGCAGAAATAAATCCTTAAATTTATGGTCAGTGGATTTTCAGCAGGGGTGCCAAGACCAATTAGTAGGGAAAGGACTTTTCAACAAGTGGTGCTGGGAAACTGGATATTCACATTCAAGAGGATGTGTTTGAATTCCTACCTCACACTATACATAAAAGTCAGCTCAAAAGAGAGCACAGTTCTCTGTGTAAGCACTAAAACTATAAAACTGTCAGAAGAAAGTGCAAGGTAAATCTTTGTGACCTTGGGTTACACGATGGTTTTTTAGATATGACACCAAAAGCACAAGTGACAAAAGAAAAAAAAATGGATATTGTGTTTCATCAAAATTTTTAAGAAACTTGTGTTTCACAGTACATCATCATGAAAATGGAAGGACAACCCAGAAATGAGATGAAGTGGGACAAATGGAATGGGAGAAAACATTGCAAATTATACATTTGGTTAGAAACATATCCAGAATACATAAAGGACTCTTACAACTGGACAGTATTAAAAAAGAAAAAAGTTTAAATACGAGCACAGAATTTGAATAAGACATTTGTACAAAGAACATATACAAGTAGCCAATAAACCATGAAAACACCTTATTATTCATTGGAAAAAATGCAAACCAAAACCACAGTGGGGGCATCTGGGTAGTTCAGTTGGTTAAGCATCCAACTCTTGATCTGAACTCAGGTCTTGATCGCAGGATTGTGAATTCAAGCCACCGGTTGGGCCCCCATGCTGGATGTGGAGCCTACTTCAAACAACCAACAAAAAACTACAATGACATACCACTTCACAATCACCAAGATGGCTAAAAAAAAAGATAAGACAATAACAAAGGTTGAGGAGTGTATGGAAAAAGTGAAACTCTCAGATATTCATGGTGGGATTGTAAAATGGTATAGCCACTATGGAAAACAATTTGGTAGTTCTTCCCAATGTTAAACATAGTGATATCAAGTAACATACCCATTCCACTCATAGGTAATGGAGAATAAGAGAAATGAAAACTGTGCATACAAAAAGGTCTACATGAATGTTCACTGAAGTATTATTCCTAATAGCTGAAGTGGAAACAGCCCAACTCTTCATCAGCTAATGAATAAATAAACAAAAGTCATATATCCATACCTTGAAATATTTTTCAGTTATAACAAAGAATGAATTACTGGTATATGATTTTTATAGTGTGGATGAACCTTGAAAACATTATGCTGTGTTAAAGAAAACAGTCACAAAAGACCAAATATTTTATGAATCCTTTTAAATGAAATGTCCAGAGTAATCAAATCACAGAGACAGAAAGTAAATTAGTGATTGCCAGGGACTGGAAGGAGGAGCGAGTGGGGTGATGGCTAATGGGTAAAGGGGATTTTTGGGGTGAGGTTTGAAAATACTTTAAAATTGAATAGTAGTGATGGTTGCACAACTCTGTGAATATATGAAAAGTCACTGACTTGTACACTTCAGAAGAATGGGTTTGTGGTATGTTATTTATATCTTAATAAGGATGTTGTATTAAAAGAGAATATTTCTATACCCCCAAATTGAAGGATAATTCTCTTATAATTTCTTCTAAAAGTTTTATAGATTTGCTTTTCATATTTAGTGAATATGGTATAAACAAATAGCCTTGGTTAAGTCTATCAAGCATTGCTGAGCCTATCAGAGCTATAATGTATGCACTGACTTGTAATCATTTTTGTAAGCCACCAAACTCTGCAGTTGTTTATTATATGCCATTACTATAGAAAAAAAATACCCTGGTGTCTCTTCTGTTCCTAGTGTACTGGAAGTTTTTATTATAAATGGACTTTGAACTTCATCAAATATTTTATCTTCACTTAGTGAGATGATAATGTAACTTCCCCTTTTACTCTATTTATGTGGAATTAATGTTAGTTTGATTTTTTTTTTTTTTTGCATGTTAAACAGATTTTGCATTCCTGGATTTAAAAAAAGAACTATCTTAGTACTGAAGTATTATTATTCCTTTTAGATTTTGCTAGATTTCACTTGGTTTATCTGTCTTTGTATTTATTTAATTTGTGTATTTATATTCATGAAAAAGATTGGCTTGCCAACTTTCTGTATCACATTGTGCTTATCTGGTGTTGTTATCAGTATTATGTCACTCTTTTTGGAAGTGTTTGAGTAAAACTGGAATTGGTCCCCCTGGAATAACATTGAGAGAATTCTTTAATGAAAACATGTACGCATAGGAGTTTCTTTGAGGAAATATTTATGACTGATTATTCATTTTTTAAGTTTCTGGGGTTTTTTTGAGTGAATTTAGTTAGAATTTGCTTTGCATTTGTGCACCTGAGGTTCTATTATTAGGGTGGCCTCGGACAAATTTCAGGGTTTCTGAACGCCTTTGTTCACATAGCCTAGGTCCAGAGTCATGCTAGGGTTGGTCTGAAGCCACACCCCTTCAGAGAGAGCTTCTTTGCCTCTTCCTGTCCTTTCCCTCTTTAGTTGCCTCTGCTGCCAGGACAGACTTCTCCATAGTCCACCGGGGTTGAGAAGAGGTAGGTCAAGTCTAGGATTTTACTCTAACCCTGAGGCAGTAGGTCCCCGGGTCTCCATAGCAGGGGAGAGACATTCTCTTACAAGTCTTGCCACTCTGGACAGAGCCTGGGCCTCTGAGCTCTTCTATCTATATGGCATACCTGGAAGCAGAGTTAAATGCTTGATTTTCAGACAAAAGCAGCTTTTTTTTTTAAAACATAATTTTTAAAAAATTTTTTGTAAACATATAATGTATTTTTATCCCCAGGGGTACAGGTCTGTGAATCGCCAGGTTTACACACTTCACAGCACTCACCATAGCACATACCCTCCCCAATGTCCATAACTTCACCCCCCTCTCCCGAACCCCCACCCCCCAGCAATCCTCAGTTTGTTTTGTGAGATTCAGAGTCACTTATGGTTTGTCTCCCTCCCAATCCCATCTTGTTTCATTTATTCTTCTCCTACCCCCCTAACCCCCTATGTTGCATCTCCACTTCCTCATATCAGGGAGATCATATGATAGTTGTCTTTCTCTGACTGACTTATTTCACTAAGCATGATACCCTCTAGTTCCATCCACGTCATCGCAAATGGCAAGATTTCATTTCTTTTGAGGGCTGCATAGTATTCCATTGTGTATATATACCACATCTTCTTTATCCATTCATCTGTTGATGGACATCTGCGTTCTTTCCATAGTTTGGCTATTGTAGACGTTGCTGCTATAAACATTCGGGTGCACGTGCCTCTTCGGATCACTACGTTTGTATCCTTAGGGTAAATACCCAGTAGTGCAATTGCTGGGTCATAGGGTAGTTCTATTTTCAACTTTTCGAGGAACCTCCATGCTGTTTTCCAGACTGCTCGCACCAGCTTGCATTCCCACCAACAGTGTAGGTGGGTTCCCTTTTCTCTGCATCCTCGCCAGCATCTGTCATTTCCGGACTTGTTAATTTTAGCCATTCTGACTGGTGTGAGGTGATATCTCATTGTGGTTTTGATTTGTATTTCCCTGATGCTGAGTGATGTGGAGCACTTTTTCATGTGTCTGTTGGCCATCTGGATGTCTTCTTTGCAGAAATGTCTGTTCATGTCTTCTGCCCATTTCTTGATTGGATTATTTGTTCTTTGGGTGTTGGGTTTGCTAAGTTCTTTATAGATTTTGGATACTAGCCCTTTATCTGATATGTCATTTGCAAATATCTTCTCCCATTCTGTCAGTTGTCTTTTGGTTTTGTTAACTGTTTCCTTTGCTGTGCAAAAGCTTTTGATCTTGATGAAATCCCAATAGTTCATTTTTGCTCTTGTTTCCCTTGCCTTTGGCGATGTTCCTAGGAAGAAGTTGCTACAGCTGAGGTCGAAGAGGTTGCTGCCTGTGTTCTCCTCAAGGATTTTGATGGATTCCTTTCTCACATTGAGGTCCTTCATCCATGTTGAGTCTATTTTCGTGTGTAGTGTAAGGAAATGGTCCAATTTCATTTTTCTGCATGTGGCCGTCCAATTTTCCCAACACGGTTTATTGAAGAGGCTGTCTTCTTTCCACTGGACATTCTTTCCTGCTTTGTCGAAGATTAGTTGACCATAGAGTTGAGGGTCTATTTGTGGGCTCTCTATTCTGTTCCATTGATCTATGTGTCTGTTTTTGTGCCAGTACCATGCTGTCTTGATGGTGACAGCTTTGTAATAGGGCTTGAAGTCTGGAATTGTGATGCCACCAACTTTGGCCTTCTTTTTCAACATTCCTCTGGCTATTCAAGGTCTTTTCTGGTTCCATATAAATTTTAGGATTATTTGTTCCATTTCTTCGGAAAAAATTGATGGTGTTTTGATAGGGATTGCATTAAATGTGTAGATTGCTTTAGGTAGCATAGACATTTTCACAATATTTGTTCTTCCAATCCATGAGCATGGAACATTTTTCCATTTCTTTGTGTCTTCCTAAATTTCTTTCATGAGTACTTTATAGTTTTCTGCATATAGATTCTTAGCCTCTTTGGTTAGGTTTATTCCTAGGTATCTTATAGTATTGGGTGCAATTGTAAATGGGATTGACTCCTTAATTTCTCTTTCTTCTGTCTTGTTGTTGGTGTAGAGAAATGCAACTGATTTCTGTGCATTGATTTTATATCCTGACACTTTACTAAATTCCTATACAAGTTCTAGCAGTTTTGGAGTGGAGTCTTTTGGGTTTTCCACATAAAGTATCATATCATCTGAGATGAGCGATAGTTTGACTTCTTCTTTGCCAATTTGGATGCCTTTAATTTCTTTTTGTTGTCTGATTGCTGAGGCTAGGACTTCTAGTACTATGTTGAATAGCAGTGGTGATAATGGACATCCCTGCCGTGTTCCTGACCTTAGCGGAAAAACTTTCAGTTTTTCTCCACTGAGAATGATATTTGCAGTGAGTTTTTCATAGATGGCTTTGATAGTATTGAGGTATGTGACATCTATCCCTACAATTTGAGGAGTTTTGATCAGGAAGGGATGCTGTACTTCATCAAATGCTTTTTCAGCATCTATTGAGAGTATCATATGGTTCTTGTTCTTTCTTTAATTAATGTGTTGTATCACATTGATTGATTTGCAGATGTTGAACCAACCTTGCAGCCCTGGAATAAATCCCACTTGGTCGTGGTGAATAATCCTTTTAATGTACTGTTGAATCCTATTGGCTAGTTTTTTGGTGAGAATTTTCACATCTGTGTTCATCAAGGATATTGGTCTGTAATTCTCTTTTTTGGTGGGATCCTTGTCTGGTTTTGGGATCAATGTGATGCTCGCCTCATAAAATGAGTTTGGAAGTTTTCCTTCCATTTCTATTTTTTGGAACAGTTTCAGGAGAATAGGAATTAATTCTTCTTTGAATGTTTGGTAGAATTCCCCTGGGAAGCCATCTGGTCCTGGACTTTTGTTTGTTTGGAGATTTTTGATGACTGTTTCAATCTCCTTAATGGTTATGGGTCTGTTCAGGTTATCTATTTCTTGCTGGTTCAGTTGTGGTAGTTTATACGTCTCTAGAAATGTATCCATTTCTTCCAGATTGTCAAATTTGTCGCCGTAGAGTTGCTCGTAGTATGTTCTTATAATTGTTTGTATTTCTTTGGTGTTGGTTGTGATCTCTCCTCTTTCATTCATGATTTTATTTATTTGCGTCCTTTCTCTTTTCTTTTTGATAAGTCTGGCCAGGGGCTTATCAATCTTATTAATTCTTTCAAAGAACCAGCTCCTAGTTTTGTTGATTTGTTCTATTGTTTTTTTAGTTTCTATTTCATTGATTTCTGCTCTGATCTTTATGATTTCCCTTCTCCTGCTGGGTTTAGGTTTTCTTTGTTGTTCTCTCTCCAGCTCCTTTAGGTGTAGGGTTAGGTTGTGTATTTGAGACCTTTCTTATTTCTTGAGGAAGGCTTGCACCGCTATATATTTTCCTCTCAGGACTGCCTTTGTTGTGTCCCACAGATTTTGAACTGTTGTGTTTTCATTATCATTTGTTTCCATGAATTTTTTCAATTCTTCTTTAATTTCCTGGTTGACCCATTCATTCTTTAGAAGGATGCTGTTTAGTCTCCATGTATTTGTGTTCTTTTCAAATTTCCTCTTGTGATTGAGTTCTAGCTTCAGAGCATTGTGGTCTGAAGATATGCAGGGAATGATCCCAATCTTTTCATACCGGTTGAGACCTGATTTATGACCCAGGATGTGATCTATTCTGGGGAGTGTTCCATGTGCACTAGAGAAGAATGTGTATTCTGTTGCTTTGGGATGAAATGTTCTGAATATATCTGTGATGTCCATCTGGTCCAGTGTGTCATTTAAGGCCTTTATTTCCTTGTTGACGTTTTGCTTGGATGATCTGTCCATTACAGTGAGGGGAGTGTTAAAGTCCTCTACTATTTTTGTATTATTGTTGATGTGTTTCTTTGATTTTGTTATTAATTGGGTTATATAGTTGCTCCCACATTAGGGGCATAGATATTTAAAATTGTTAGATCTTCTTGTTGGACAGACCCTTTGAGTATGATATAGTGTCCCTCCTCATCTCTTATTATAGTCTTTGGCTTAAAATCTAATTGATCTGATATAAGGATTGCCACCCCAGCTTTCTTCTGATGTCCATTAGCATGATACATTGTTTTCCACCCCTTCACTTTAAATCTGGCGGTGTCTTCGGGTTTAAAATGAGTTTCTTGTAGATAGCATATTAATGGGTTTTGTTTTTTTATCCATTCTGATACCCTGTGTCTTTTGATTGGGGCATTTAGCCCATTAACATTCAGGGTAACTATTGAGAGATATGAATTTAGTGCCATTATATTGCTTGTAAGGTGACTGTTACTGTACATTGTCTCTGTTCCTTTCTGATCTACTACTTTTAGGCTCTCTCTTTGCTTAGAGGACCCCTTTCAATATTTCCTGTAGAGCTGGTTTGGTGTTTGCAAATTCTTTCAATTTTTGTTTGTCCTGGAAGCTTTTTATCTCTCCTTCTATTTCCAATGATAGCCTAGCTGGATATAGTATTCTTGGCTGCATGTTTTTCTCGTTTAGTGCTCTGAATATATCATGCCAGTTCTTTCTGGCCTGCCAGGTCTCTGTGGATAAGTCTGCTGCCAATCTAATATTTTTACCATTGTATGTTACAGACTTCTTTTCCTGGGCTGCTTTCAGGATTTTCTCTTTGTTGCTAAGACTTGTAAATTTTAGTATTAGGTGACAGGGTGTGGACCTATTCTTGTTGATTTTGTGGGGGGTTCTCTGCACCTCCTGGATTTTGATGCTTGTTCCCTTTGCCATATTAGGGAAATTCTCTCCAATAATTCTCTCCAATATACCTTCTGCTCCCCTCTCTCTTTCTTCTTCTTCTGGAATCCCAATTATTCTAATGTTGTTTTGTCTTATGGTGTCACTTATCTCTCAAATTCTCCCCTCGTGGTCCAGTCACTGTTTGTCCCTCTTTTGCTCAGCTTCTTTATTCTCTGTCATTTGGTCTTCTATATCACTAATTCTCTCTTATGCCTCATTTATCCTAGCAGTAATAGCCTCCATTTTTGATTGCACCTCATTAATAGCTTTTTTGATTTCAACTTGGTTAGATTTTAGTTCTTTTATTTCTCCAGAAAGGGCTTTTATTTCTCCAGACAGGGTTTCTCTAATATCTTCCATGCCTTTTTGAGCCTGGCTAGAACCTTGAGAATCATCATTCTGAACTCTAGATCTGACATATTACCGATGTCTGTATTGATTAGGTCCCTAGCCTTCGGTACTGCCTCTTGTTCTTTTTTTTTGTGGTGAGTTTTTCCACCTTGTCATTTTGTCCAGATAAGAGTATATGAAGGAGCAAATAAAATACTGAAAGGGTCCAAAGGCCCCAGGAAAATGCACTTTAACCAAATCAGAAGAGACCCCAAATCGTGGGGAGGGAGAAAGGGGATAAAAAGAAGTTCAGGAAAAAAAAAAAAGTAAAAAAGAAAACAAATAAAGAAAAATATATAAAAAAGAAAAAATATATATATATAGTAGATAAACTAGTTAAAAAACGTTAAAAAAGAAAGGGGTAAAAGTTTAAAAAATTTAGCAGAAGAAAAAAAAATAAAATTAAAAAAAAATTTAAACTAACTGCAAGACTAAAGAATCATGGGGAAAAAGCCATGAGTTCCGTGCTTTGCTTTCTCTTCTTTTGGAATTCTGCTGCTGTCCTTGGTAGGTAAACTTGGTCTTGGCTGGATTTCTTGTTGATCTTCTGGGGGAGGGGCCTGTTGTAGTGATTCTCAAGTGTCTTTGCCTGAGGCGGAATTACACCGCCCTTACCAGGGGCCAGGCTAAGTAATCTGCTCGTTTGCTTTCGGGAGCTTTTGTCCCCTGAGCGCTTTCTGTAGAGTTCTGGAGGACGGGAATGAAGATGGCGGCCTCCCATTCTCCAGCCCGGAGGAGCCGAGAGCTCGGGGCCCCACTCCTCCATGTGCCCTTAGAGAAAAGAGCCCAATCACTCGTGTCTCCCTAGCCTCTGGCCACACTCTGAGCTCACCCAGCCAGCGACCGGTTCAAGGTAACCCCAAGCTGAGAGCTCACTCCTTGGCTCTGTCTCTGTAGCCAGCTTCCCCGCTCTAATACCTGCGAGATCTGTGACACTCAGAAACCCCCGGTCCTTCTGTGACCCCGTGGGACCTGGGGTTACGCTGACCCTGCGTGGGCTTCACCCCGGTTTAGCCTCTGGAGCCATGTTGCTCAGTGGAGCAGACTTTTAAAAGTCCTGATTTTGTGCTCCATTCCTCCGTCGCTTGCCGGGAGCCAGCCCCTCCCCCCACGGTCTATCTTCCCGTTGCTTTGGATTCACTTCTCCGCGGGTCCTGCCTTTCAGGAGGTCGTCGATTTTCTGTTTCTAGAATTGCTGTTCTTCTTCTCTTCAATCTCCTGTTGGATTTGTAGGTGTTTGCAATGGTTTGATAAGCTGTCTAGCTGATCTCCTGCTACCTGATGTAGTCTCAGCCTGCTACTTCTCCACCATCTTGACTCCTCCCCAAAAGCAGCTTTTGAAACTTCAACATTCCTATCTTTCTGATTATAGACTTTTAAACAAAAATTGCTCAAAAAAATTCCCCTATGTCTTTTTAGATTAGTATTGGGAAAGAGTCTGAGTTAAGTAAAAATGACACAGGAAAGATGACAAAACTTAGGAGTATTTCAGTAAGAATTAGGCCCATGATTCCTGATATTCTCTGATAATGATATATGGAAGATACTTTGGGTTCTACTTCATTTTTATTCCTGTGAATGATATGGTCTATTTTCTGACCCATCTATCAGCTAAAATATTGAGAATCCTTCCTTTCTAGGATAAATCTCCCTTCAGACTGGGAATGTGCTACATGCAGTGAAGAACCATTCCACCAGCTACAATTCCCTGTGAGATCCATTAGAAATTTCTAGGAGAACTCTGCACACTTTACAAAGGAATAGGGAGGTCTAGGAATACACTAAGCTTTTCTTTCTTTTTTTTTTTTAAATCAAGTTTGCTGACAGTGACAGAAGTTAAATCCTTCTGGAAAAAAAATTACTTAAGGCCACCATGTAAGACAAAACAGTGAGCTAGATAAATCTTCAGGCTATCTGAGAATGGTATTTCTTATTAGAATCTAGCCAAGTAATCAGCTCCAAGGCTGTTATATTTTTCTTCAAATAAATACATTTCTTTCTGAGTACTGCTTGTCCCTCTGGCTGCTTTTTTTTTTTTTTTTTTTTTTTTGACTTCTTAGTCTTGACTGCCTTTTCTGATTTTGCGTTTTCACAAAGGGCTCCTATATGTTTATTCCCTTTACTTGATTGAGGCTTTTCTCATGTCTTTACAGAAGCAGCTGTGATATTTGGGGTCCATGGTTTGACATTATGAATGAAGAAAGTAAATCAGTTTAATAAACAGAGTTCCTAATAGTTTTCCAGTGATCTTGGGAGTTTCTTCTTCCCTCTAACACCCCTAGCCATGCAAAGAGGCACCTCTAAATAACAGTGATAATGACCAATATGGCAGCGCCCAAGGGGGGACCGTCCATCACATGTGAAGTCAGTTAAGTGCTCCTTCACTTGTGCTGGATGTGGCCTGTGAGACCGGAGTTTGGCTGTGATCCAAAGTCTTCTTTCTGGCTTCTGTCCTGGTGTTTTTATAGATGATATGCAGGTGTTACTGATATAATTTGTCCAGGAGTTGTATATGATGTCATGCATAATAACCTAGATTTTCCTGCGGTCAGTATAATACAAGACAAACCCTAAAAATGGGATCACTGATAATTACATAATAAAATAACATCTAGAAATAGCTTTTGTGCCTGTTACTGGGATGAGAGCATATGGTTATCTCTGATTTAGATTTGCTTTTGAAAGTTAATTTAATTTGGAATGAGAGATCAAAGCCAGTATTTAGAAGCAAACATATGACTTTAATTTTAGAATTATGAAGAGAGATGATTCTATCTGTTTTGTGGATTTTAGAGATAAGGTGTTTGAAAGGACCTAGAGAAATGGCTTGACTTGAGATGGTCTGATAGGAACAGACGCTATGGATTGAAATTAAGGGTGGGTTTTAAGCACATTGAATCAAAATGTGTTTTCCAAAGTTATTGTCTTGTGCAATTAACTCCAAGTACTTTGAACATCTACTTTTTATACTTTTCTCTTCCGAAACCAGTTTAAGTGGTTGGAACATACCAAATGACCTATCAGTAAAAAGGAATGGTTTCTGGAAATGTAATATGACTGTAAAATAACTTCATTTGGGGGATTTTATTATATCTAGGTTTATAATAAGAAAAATACCAAAGCAAAATAACAACTGACCTAAATATAAATTTTAAGTCCGTATCTCCCATAATTTGCATATAACCAAAACAAAAACAAGAGAAGAAAAGGCCTTTAGGATTCTTGGAATTAATAAGATTTGTGACAGTTCCCATCTTGGTTACATAATAACCTTGCTCTTTCCAAAGAGCTATGAGGAGTCTGGTGAAAAATTCAGGAAGGCTGAATTAAATGAAATGTTCTAGAAAGTGAGCCAGCACATTAGACTGGATGTAGATGCTTTCTGTCCCTAAAATATCTCATCTTTGTTTTTACTTCTCTCATTTTTCATGTAGCTTGTAGACAGAAATATTTCTTTATATAAATGGTTTTCTCACTCAAAAATTTTTTGGATATTCTCAATTTTAGCAGTAATAATGATGTTGATAATATATAATATTTATTGAGCATCTTCTCTATACTAAGTATTATTAAATATTTTACATACATGATTATGGATCCTCATAACAAACTCTAGTATTTTCTCTGTCTTACATATTTGAGAGAACTGAGGTTCAGGGACATTAACTGTTTTGTTCAGGTTCATATAGTTTTTCAGTGGTAAGGTGGAGATTTGAATACTGATCTGACTGGTTCTGATTCTCTGATGCTGTATTCTTTCTCCTGATGATATATGGTATTTTTTATGTATCACACATAAGAGTCGGCCACACTTTCTCAGTTAACTGAATATCTACTCTGTAGATGCTATTTCTCTTTTTATAATTAAGGACTTAAGAAACCAAAGTTCAGAGAGTGGAGTGATGTCGAAGTCTACTCAACTAGAAAGAGGCACAGTTAGGACTGGACTTTAATCTCTGGATCCTCATCCATGTTGCTTCCACTGTACAAACTTAGCTTGGCCACAGGACTGCATATTGGCAGCAGCATTAGACATTAATGTAGTTTTCAAGTAGTAAAAGTCACTATTCCTTCAAAACCAGTCAGAACAATTAAAAAGAAGGAACCACTTAGTAAATAAGTACTACTGACCTGTTTCTTCACCTTGCAGTTAGCAAAATCTAATTTAGTTTTTGGCTCTGGTCAAGGAAGCACACCAAATGTCTGTTTAAGAAAAGTCTTTTCATCAGAGGCTGTATTTCTGTAGGCGTGAATTAACCAAAAGCAAACAAGAGCAAAGAGGTGTCCATGGCTTTAAAAAAAATTAGATAGTCCTGGCATGCGGTATATGAAATCTGAAATTATGACATGTGAGTTTGGAGAATTAGCTCCTAAGAGTCCATGGAACAACTAGATAGGTGCATAAGTGTGGAGGTGGGTTTTTCTGTTTGAATGAGGGGTGTGACAATGAATTCTTTCCTAGAAGATCAGCTCAGATGATCAGTTATAGCCCTAGATGTTTAGTGAGAATCAATGTCTGTTGTAGGCCCAGGTTCCACTTAATGCCTCTGTGGGTAATTGTGTGTGTGTGTGTGTGTGCGCGCGCGCGCGCGCGCGCGCATAGGCAGAAGGACAGGTAGAGGGAACAAGAGAGGAAATAAACAGAGTGCAACTAGGAAGTGAAAGAGAAGAGAGCAAGATCTCTGAAAGAAGAGCACATGGATTATTTGCAGTTGATTCTACCTCCTGTTTTTACCTCAACTTGCTGAAAATATAAGGCCGTTTTGACCTAGCACCTGTCAAAGTTAATCATCGCTTTAAGTGGTTTTTCTGTAGCTTTTTGAGTTTATCATCTTTCATCTCTTGATCAAATGCTTTTCCCCTGGTTCTTCTATATCCCTTTTCTTCATTTGTAATTTCTGTTCTAGGCTACTTTAATCTCTGTTTTTCTTAAATCTTCTAGTTTTCCCCCAAATAAATCAGTAATTTAAAAAAAAAAACAAAAACTGTGTACACTTATGACTTAATTAAGTCAAAATACCATTTGTAATAAGAACTGTGAATGGAATTAACTCTGCTGTTAAATGACACAGATTCTCATAATGTAACAAAAACATTTGGAAAAAAAGGAAGGGCAGTGTTGTATTAGGCACATGCTAACAATTAGAATTAGGAATTGATGTGCTATTATAAACAAAGAATTTAAATAGAAATTATTACAAAAGATTCAGAGGGGTATATTTTTGTATTGATTTGAGGATAAAACATGCTGAAAATACAACACTTACCCCTAACAAATACATTTCTGTGTATTTGCTTGCTTATCATATTGACAGACTACTTAATCAGAATGCAGACTTCACAAGGGTAGGGACATTGGGAGCAATTAATGAGAAGTAGCCACACGCGATGGAACCCTGCTCTGCTGAAAGATCTTAACTCAGTCTTTGATTATGGAGCCAAAAACCAAACAAAATAAGAAGAGATAGACTGAATAACAAGATCAGTTTATCACGTGTATCTTGAAGTGTGTCTTTTACAGCAGAGATTGAAGTGACTCATTTAATAAATACTAAGTACATGCTAGCACGTGTGGTTCTTAGCATCAGAATTTGTGGTTTGTCTAATATAATTCTATACGATAGAAGCACTTTTTTTCTCATAACTGCCTCCTCTTGCCCAGGCTGGTGAGGAGGAGGCTGAGCATCTTGAGAGAAAGTGTCCCCTGCCTCTAGGCATAATCAGTCACTGCCAAAAGTGAGTTCTGACCATAACATTAACTGATTATTTGCTTCATGTTTGAGAAAAGATAAAAACGAATCACCAAATGAGCCACCCACGTGCTCCAAAGAGGAACATTTTAAAATCAAACATTTAAAGGTTGTGGAGAAATGAGAAACCAGAATAAAATGATAAAGTATTCATGAGGGAATGGTTTTAGTAATCATCTCAGCACTTGGCTGATTTTGTAACAACTCATTTTTTTATAGAATTTTAAGATTTGACATAATTTACACTCCTATACTTAAAACTCTGCCCAGGAGGAAAAATTTGGCATGCTTGATTTTCATGTTCTTTTTAAATGGGTGTAAGATGATTAAAAATTAATTTGATTACATGGAGCTTTGCGGCATGGATGAAAAAAAGAATCAATTTCATCTCACATTGGGAATCAGCAATCAAATCATAAAATTATGAGCTCACTTTCTATTAGGTAAGAAATTACCTGGACCCTGTCCTTGCTCTGACCATTTCTTGGATGCCTAAGAGGACATGCACACCAGACCACAATCACCAGTAAAAACCCCAGGCCCCAAGCAAAGATGAGACTGATGCTTTTTTCCTTTCAGTATCCCTCTCTCTCTCTTTCTCTCTCTCTACATATATACATATATATCTTCAATAAACTCAGCTTTCACTTCAGAAAAATTAATTTGATTAATTTGATTAGTTTCAAAATAAAAAAAATACATAGAGAAGAGGTAAGACAAACAAAGTTAGCAGCAAACATTTAGTATAGATCCTGTGAGTCAAGGTAAACAGTACTCTCATAATAAGCAAAGATGTTTAAACCACAGAGAATCATATTCATTGGCAATAAGCATCAACACTTTCATTGGATGATAAATACAATAAACATTGTTCACAAAAGGAGTTTTGAAATTATGTAGAGAAAGGATTCATGACTTTAAAGAATAACTTTACACAGAAGGGAAGAGGATTTTACGAGGATTTTTTTGTAATTACCAAAAAAAATGATTTTTTATCTGACAGTTCATAATTTTATGATTTGATACCTTGATCCCCAATCTGAGATGAAATTAATTCTTTTTTTTTCAGTTATGCAACAAAGCTCTATGTATAAGCAGTGCTTGGGCTAAGTTTCAATACATGAAATATTGATGACTGCTTTCCTGCGTTGTGTATCTAAGGGTCTTTAAAAATCTGCCCTGCCTTTGGTCAAAATTAAATTATAAAATTATTGGTGAGACACAAAAGTAAAACATTACTTTAAAAAATAGCAAATACCAGGGGCACCTGGGTGGCTCAGTGGGTTAAAGCCTCTGCCTTCGGCTCAGGTCATGATCTCAGGGTCCTGGGATCGAGCCCCGCATCGGGCTCTCTGCTCAAGCGGGGAGCCTGCTTCCTCCTCTCTCTGCCTGCCTCTCTGCCTACATGTGATCTCTGTCTGCCAAATACATAAATAAAAATCTTTAAAAAAAAATTTTTAAATAGCAAATACCAGGAAAAGAACCTATTCTGGAAAATGTCAAAATTTTTATTGAGGAAATGAGTTTTTAATATGAGACCTCAAGGATGAGTTGGAGTTCAGGTGAACAGTGAGAGAGGTTCCTTTCAGAATGGGGAATAGTGTGTGCAAATGACCCATTACAGAAAGGAATTGAGAAATATTTTAATAAATGTAGGGGAAAGATCAAGAATGCTTTATATTAAATTGTTAATACTAATTCCCTCAGGGAAAGTGTACTTTCATTTGCTCTTCTGTATAATTAAGTGATAGGATTGTGGTGAATTCAAGCTTTATTCAAAGCAAAGAAATTCAAACTCTACTCAACACATACTCAAATTTAAGAGTGAAGACAGATGAAGAATGCTACCAGAAGGTCAGTTAATGAAACATTCCTTTTTAGAAGGTCTGACCTAGGGTGCTTCTCAAACACCATTCTCTAAATTTAACAGGGATGCAAATTATCCTAAAATCTGATTAAAGTACAGATTCAAATTCAATAGATCCGGGCTTTCAGTTGAAGATCTGCATTTTGAACAAACTGCCAACTGATGGCAGTACTTGGCATCCTTGAGGAGCAGGGTCCCAAGTGATTAAAAGAACTATTAGAATTGAGAAACATTGAGGACGCCTGGGTGGCTCAGTTGGTTAAGCGACTGCCTTCAGCTCAGGTCATGATCCCAGAGTCCTGGGATCGAGTCCCGCATCAGGCTCCCCGCTCCATGGGGAGTCTGCTCCCTCTGACCTTCTCCCCTCTCATGCTCTCTCTCACTGTCTCTCTCTCAAATAAATAAATAAAATCTTAAAAAAAAAAAAAAGAATTGAGAAACATTGAATTAGAGTGATTGGGTGTTAAGATCACCCTGACCTTCTTCTCTTGTCTCTCTTTTCCACCTGACAAATCCCTTTTTCTCTAAGTCTCAGATTAGGGAAGCCATACACATCAGTTAAGTGTAGAGGTTCCTCCAATGGGTCTCAATAGCAGAGTTTCTTAAACAAGTGTGCAAAAGAATCCCTTGAGGGGATTACCAGATATGCAGCTTCCTTGGCCCCCCACTCCAGAGGATAAGCATTAGTTTGGTCTAGAGTGGTGTGTAGAACTTCATGATTTCCAGATACAGTGTTTCCAGAAGACTCTGATGTAGGTGGTTCTGGGATTTAATTGAGAAGTGCTCTGTATTTCTATTGTCAAGCATGGTGCTCCCCAAATGTTTGGTATATAAATGAGTAAATTAGTATAGGCTCCCTTCCTCTTTTTATTCTGTGATTGTAAATGTTATAAATGCTCAGTCTAGAAAATAAAGAGATATTAAAAATATAGAAGTGTAGAAAAATTTCACTGGCCATCCTTCCCCTGAAAGGCACACATTTTCTGACTTATAGCATTTTTTTTTTTCTGGTGCTTTTTACTATATATTTTGTCTCACTTGACTCAGAACATATTATATATGTATTCTATCCTAAATACTTTTTGGGACATGAGGTGTTTTTCATTGCATTGTTCAAATGAATGCATTATTTCAAAGGTTGAATTGAACAAACCTTGAAATTTTTACATATATATTACTGACTCATTGACAGCAGACTAATTTACCAAAAAAAAACAAAAATCATTACCTGAATTTGAGGTTTCTAAATTTTATATTCTCAGTTCATATTTCATCTCTTAAAGACCATTCCAAATTTAAAAAGGTCTGATTTCCCCAGAAATTTGCAACTGAAATATTTCTGTACATAACCACTTTTATTCCAGTAGTTAAACTGCAATGATTTTTATGTGTTAGATATGTGTCACCTTTTTTATTTCTAGCCAAAAAACTGGGACTTAATTATTAGCTTTTTAGTGACCTGCCATTGATTTGAAGATGTTGACATTTGCACAGCACTATTGTGAGAAAGGCGCCTGCATATTTAACAACCTAGTATTACCTCTTTTGTCCTTGAAAAACCAGCCAAAGGCATCATCTTTTCACTGTTCAAATCATGTGGTCTTCTGTCACTTAGTATAGCAGAGAAGGCAGGTGAGATTCAATTCTTTGTACCAACAATGTTCTGCTTTACTCTTGATTCTTTTCTCAGTAGTATATTTGATAACTTACCTCTTTATTCCTTTTTCTCTCCAAGTGAACATAATTTGTTTATTACTCTCCCCATTATGTTCAGGGACAGATTTAAAACTCAATTTGTATTTTAAGTCAGTGAACAAATGCTGTTAATTGATAGAAGAGGACAAATTGATTTCCTAAAAGAGACTTAAAATTGAACAATAATATAGCCCTAAGTAGCCCAGAAGATTTAAGATAATTTTTTCATTGATCTGAATTACTTTCCAAGAAATAGATTAGCCATCAAGAAAAAAATGAGTCAGTTATATAAAGAACATATGAAATGTGTCTCCCCATTCTCAGGGAAATTTCCTGAACTTTGTGATCAGAGGTATTTGTTGTTTTTCAGCTTTGATAGCAGTGATGATGCATTTCTTTTCCAGAAGGAAATTGTGTACAAAATAGAAGAATAAACTGTAACCTATATTTGGGTTTGGAATGCTCAGTTAGAACTTTCAGTGCTTTAAAATCCAGTTCTGATAGTCAAAATAGCATGGAGTAATCATTAAATAAAAACAGGACTTGGTGGTTTCTCATTTTGGGTGATTCATTCAGGCCTGGGCTGACAGGGAGTGAGCATAATCAATGTTTTTATGAGCTTTCTTCATCTTCAGGTATCACTGTGCCAGATTAACTGAAATGACTTTTAACATTACCCTGAACTCATGTCTCTACATATCTGAGGTGTATTCAAAAACTTCAGTTTTCTCAACTTTAATGTCCAAGCAGAGGGAGATGACACATGATGATTTGAATCAATTGAGGGCTAAGAAACATAATATTATGAATTGTTTGCTATTGGTCTACTCATGCAATGACTATGTTTGGATCATCAGCTTACAATCTAGTGGCCAGATTGACCATACCAGTCATTGGGAAAGAAAAAAACGCAGAGACAGCTAGCTAGCTAGCTAGCTAGATACGTGCTTAAATACTTCTAGTAACTCTCAAGACAAAAAAGATAAGAAAATTCATCTTTAACAGTAAAACTTTACATTTTGGAAGATTGCATTTCATAGACATAGGACTGACTTTTTCTGTAAGAGTTTAAGACTCATAAATATATTCAATTCTAGAGGAGGAATAATGTATATCTCTAGGTTGTACATTGCATAGGCAAAGTTTTCAAAGGCTAAATGTACTCATCAGCCTTATGTTTGTAAAATACTGGTAAAAGAAATGTGTTTTTAATTTTTTTTTTTTTTTGGATGTTCCCAGGAGGCAGAGACCCTTCAACTTCTCATTTCAAATTCATTGGAAAGAGAAATTGGAGTCAATCATTTCCAGGAACCAGGGATGTCTATTTTTAGCCTCTGCTGATTAAGACCACATTATTTAATAGGAAGAATATGAACTGAATGTACCTTTTTACTCCTGAACCATACTTACAGGTTTTTATGATACTAACAGGGTATGTTCTTGAATAGATGCATGAACAATAAATCACTCTTATTTGAGTTCACTAAGGAGCATTGTTGGGTCAGCTTTGAATTGTGCTTCTATTTTGTGCTTTTCAAGGGAAATTCAGTTAAAATAAAGTCTTGTGTCTTGAAAAAATTTCATTTTGCTAATGTGGATCTTTGAAATTTGTTCAAGTAGTAAGATTGGGACAGGGAAGCAAGTTGGTTAAGGCTAAAGAGAGAAAAACAGGAAGTCATAACCTAAGCTGGTCATGAAGAAGTCGGCACCTGACCAAAGCAAATGAGATGCAGAGAGTGAGAAAGAGTAAATGTGGTTGGTGGGTGCAGAAGAGTGTGACAGAAGGAAAGCAGTGGTTAGATTCCTGTCAAAAGAGCTTTGTAGAAGTAGGAAGTAGAGGGCACAGAAGCAGAGGGAGATCTTCTTTTAGGGAAGGGATCAAAAGTATAAATGTATCAGAAATGAGAAACAGAGAAGTTACCATTAGTAAAATATGGATGTACCAGAATTAGGTAATAGAAACTTGGAAGAAAAAAAAATTACCTGGTTACAAATTCAGAAGAAGGTTTGGCAATGGATACCCATGAGAGTAGGAGAAAAATAAAGGAAAAACAGCTGTTATGTAGATTTAAATGACAAGATAGAATTATGGGGAATAAGAAGACCCCAGGTCTCTGAAAGAAAAGGCAAAAGCAGACCACGTCTCCTACATCAGGGCAGATGGTATTCATGGATGATGAACTACCTGGAAGAAGGCAGCTGAGTCAGTGGGAGAAAGGCAGGTAATGGCCAGAGCACTTGGGAGGGGACAGTACCTGGATTTTTCCACATCTGTTGGCTAGCTTAAATCTTATTTCTTCTGAGACCCAAATTGCTTTCTCCCCTCTCTGCAGGTTCTTTAAACAATGACAACTTTAAAAGACTCCAGATGGTTTTGAAAAAACTTGAAAGTCATCCAAGGTGCACTGTAGGCCTTTGTAGACACTCCATGTGGAGCCAGTCTGAAAACTCTATAGTTTTTCTGTTTGGATTATGTTTTGGGGCTGAGCTGGAGTTGCCAGAACACACACACAAAATTTAAAAATTAAAAGTAAGCCAGCTCAGCCCATGTACACTCAACAACAGAAGGACAGCATGAGTTCTTGTGGTCCCCTTGGCTTTGGTACAGTGTGGTATCATTGGCTTTGTGTATTGTTCTGTACCCTCTCTGGCCTTGTTGTGAGCGGAAGGCAGAGGACACAGAGATCAGTAGAATAACTCATTCCCTGCCTCTCAGGTTTCAGTGTATCACCCACTCCTTCAGTGGTTTTTCTGTGCTTACATAGAAAATTTAACCCACCATGGCTTCATTGGGAATATATTAGATTCATCCACTCAACCAGTTTTGCCTAGTTTTTTTGAGGACTGCTATATAGAAAGTCAATCTCAGGAGTGAGCTATGTTGAAATGACTTTAATAAGAACCAACAAATGTAAGCAGCTACTCTGAGTGGATGGATAGACTATAGAAGGCTGAATTTTAAATTATGTTTTTCAATGAATTAAGTGAGTAAGAATTGAAAAATAGTATAAGGATTGTTTAGATTTACTGGTTTCTTGGAAAGACAGAACCCAAAGAATCCAGAGCTTTAAGATAATAGCAAAACATGAGACCTTTGAAGGATAAAATACACGTGTGGATCCACATTCTGGATAAGTAGGGTGTGTGTGTGTGTGTGTGTGTGTGTGTGTGTGTGTGTGTGTGTGTTTAAAAGAGAGGAGGAGAGACAGAGAAAGAGTTATGGAGAAGAGAGGTAGAATAAAATGTTTGTTCTCTTGATGTGTTAACTGATTTATAATGATGATTTGTGCTGAAAATATTTTTTTTTCCAGCCTGTCCAGCCCCTCTATCTGTAGACAGGTTGGCAGGGAAGAACATGTGGGATGGCTGTGGAAAGAGAACAGGTAGATAGGAAGGTCTAAGTGAGGAAAAAAAGAAAGAAAGAAAGAAAGGTCTGGGTGTTACATGATTATTACTTTTGAGTATGCTTAAACTTAGGGGGAGATATTTTATTTTTAACACTATTGCAACAGCAGTAGTTCTTGTTTCCTATATGTGGACATGAGGCATCCGGGATGGATGGGTACTTGAAGAAACTGGTTCAGTTGGCACAGTTGATCCCGTTGAAATATCCTTGCTTTGAGTTAAATTTTCAGCTCTTTCCAGTCAGTGTACTTAATGACAGATACCAGGATTTTTAAAAATAACTCTAGTCATTTAGTTAAAAAATTTCAGTTACATCCTCATGTCACCAAGGAGGCTCTTCGCACTCCAGTAATAGATGTCATAAGAAATCCTTGAAACAGTTGTTAGTTCATCAGGGAGAGTTAGTTGGTGTGTTCACGATTGCTCCTTGTTTTTCTCCAAACCCACATCAAGAAGCTTTTCAAGGGATTAAGGGCAGCTTGCAGATTCAAAGAAAACTGAAATCACATACTGGTTATTGATAGAATCCTCATATCGTCAAGAAAGTATGAGACTTCTGTACATTATACAGTACATTATAATTTACATTCTGTACATTATAAAAGCAGAGTACATTATACAGTGATTAAAAATCACCAGTAACGGGACACATGGGTGGCTCAGTCGGTTAAGCGGCTGCCTTCAGCTCGTGTCATGGTCTCAGGGTCCTGGGATCGAGTCCCACATCGGGCTCCCTGCTCAGCAGGAAGCCTGCTTCTCCCTCTCCCTCTGCTGCTCCACCTGTTTGTGAGCTCACACTCTCTCTCTGACGAGTAAATAAATAAAATCTTAAAAAAAAATCACCAGTAACTATGTCTTTTGGAGCAATGCACTGTCTAATGATATGTGAATCTGAGAAGAAGAGGGAATTCCACAAATTTGTTTTCAGCTCTTGTGAGCCAAGGACAGTGTTTTCCTAACTTCAGTCATTCATGCTCCAACTTCATAGTTTTCACAACATCTAAACTCACTTGTACTGCTGTTTACTAAGTATTTGCTTTAAATTGACTCACTTTTGCTTGAATCAGTTTATTTGAAACAAAATTAAATACAATGAAAGTAATTGATATTGTTGAATTCTGGCTACATACCACTATTGTCTAAGGTCTGACCTTATTTCTTCTCTTCTCTTCTGTTAAAAAGAGAAAACTAGCAGTGTTAGAGGAGTATGTGCCACTACTGCAGAACTGAGACTTCCTCCTGGAGGGAGTCATGATTAGAGAGAAATAAAAGGCAATAACTATGTCATTTAAAGTGAAAATCTTGAATCTCCTGTAAACATTTGCAGGACACCCAGAGCGTGTTCTGTCCTGTCCCCGCAGGGTAGGCCTCCCATCTCCATGTGACTCTGGAGGAAAGCAAGTGGGTCATCACTGTGATGCCAGGTTACATGTTCACCTGAGTCCCTGCTAACACAAGGTAAGTGACTCTCCATAAGTTCTGCACCAGGGACCTGCCCAGCGGAATGGGAAAAGGGGTCACTGGTGCAAGGCTACTATCTTTCTTACTTTCCCAGCATTCCTCTCCCATAGGGGCTTAGGGAAGCACACTTAAGATGAGATGGTCTAGAGATGAAACTTTTGGTTCTTTTGCACAACTTGTCTAACACCTTCTCTGACTGCTTTATTTAAAATAATGTCACCCTGCATCTTATTCCCTATTACCTTTTCCTACTGTATGTATGTATGTATGTATGTATGTATACTGTGGCACTAACTTCAGAAAGGAGTTAGTAAAAAGGGATTTCACTTCACCTGTAAACATTGATATTTGTGAAGATCCATTGAAATATGAGTGATATGATGTACGATACAAAGTGAAAAATGTGCATTTTTTGTCTGAAAAAAACATAATCATTGGCACAGAGTTTGTGGCCATATTTTGTGGGGGAGGGGAATAAGACTGATGTTTCTATCCTGCTACAGCTGGTGGGAGAGGCTTAGCAGCAGGTCTTCTCACAAGTGTCATTGACTTGTCATGTGTCACCGTAATTGATATTCTGGACCCTCTGCAATGAAGTGATGAATCCACTCAGCAGTAGTGAAGTCCGCTTACCTGTGTGCCTAAGCAGAGCACGGCCCTTCTGCGAAAGCTCACGTGAGGCAATGAGGTGGGCAGCAGACATTCCTTAGTGCTGGATGCACTAAGTGTGTTGCTCAGAATGTGACTGTTTGATAAATAATGGGTATATAAAAAGAACAATAAAGGAGGGAGAAAAGTGTGGTCCAGCTTGTTGGAGAGACCCATGTCCAACAAGGCCAGGCAGCCAATTGTAAGGCATTGATGGGCCAGTGTGCAGGTTTTTTCCCAAGTGTATTTCATGGTCTTATCACTCCAGGATCCCACAGGACTGGTTATCTGACAGGTTCACTGTGGAGGTCTTGGAGTATCTCTGTGGGCTCTCAGGGAACCCTTCTATGTGGCTTTTCTGGGATGACACACAGATTCCTGGCTCTTTCTCAGCAAAAATGTAACATCAGAAAAGTCAAGGGCTATTGTTCCATTCACTACAGACTCCATGCCAGAGCGGATATTTTTTGTAAGAAGTACAGTCTTTACAGTTGCCTGATGGAAAGAGTGATGCAGTAAAAAGAATAATGAACCATGTTCCAAGTCCTACCTTTTCATGAACTTCAAGAGATATTGATACTTTTCTGGGTCTCTGTTTCCTTCTTGTAAACAGAAGGAGTTGGTTAAGAGGTCTTTGAAGTCCCTTCCCACTCTAGCACTCAATAATTAAATGGCCTTTGGATGTCAGCCCTAACAGTTGTTTTATTCTGAAGGACAAACAGATAAGACCCAGATGAGGAAAGAAGAGCTAATGATTTGAAGCTTGTAAGTCAGTGGCTGAATAATGATTTTCATACCTAGGATGCAAAACCTTTAAAAAGTCACCTTTCCTAATTAGTCTGTAAGCAGACATCTGCAGACAAAATGCAAACACCTTCAAGTTATTGCCCAGCATGAGAGAGCAGCACCCCATGGTACTTGTCATGATGTTTTAACTTTTGTAATAATTTTTTCGTTCTTTAGTGAGGACAAAAGATAAGTTTTAATTTTTCTCATTTTAGAGTTCCTTGAAATAGCATCCTTGGTCTAGAGCCAACAGGATTCTCCTCAAATTTTAATTTGATGCTCCTAGTGACTCACACTTAATTGGACACACCTCTTGGCTCAGACTGTTGATAATTAGTCCATTAAACATTAGGGTCTTATATACCCTCAAGCCCCCCAAATAAATATTGCAGCAGTGATAAAGAGATGTAATTTATTTTAATAGCTCTCCTAAAGTTACCCAAATATAGGGATAGCAATTTGTGGTGCTGTTCTCTGTATCATTTCCTCCCTGCTCTCTAACCCAAGGCTCCCAGTGCTCCAGACTACAAAATTCCAAGAATTGATGGTGTCATCAAGGAAGACTGTTTCATCCCCACCATGGGCCAGTGACAAAACTAGAGCTGAATTCAGGGTTGGTTTTCTGACTCAAACTGGAGTTGGAATTTGCGGCTCTAGGTGCTAGTTCTGAATTTACCACTAATTAACAAGAGGATGCTACTCTTGTGCCTTGGATTTCTGGTGTAAAATAAAGGTGTTAGGATAGAAAATCTGGGACATCTCTTCCTGTTAAAAACAAAACAACAGAAAACATTTCTTTTTATGTCCAGGGAATGAGATTAGGATGGGAAGGAAAGAGTCAATGAGATATTAGAAGGGAAGCAGGGAGGGGAAAGAAATGTGGGCTCAGTGTGGGCTCAGCTCTTCAATGGTTCTTTCTGAGCAGGAAAGCAAGGGCTTGGCAGGGGGAGGGGCTCTACAGATGATGGTAACATTCCATTCCTGAAACCAGGTGAATGAGCCGTTATTTGCATTGTTACTTGTACATTACTCATTTTTGCAGGCTCTTTTTATCTAGCCACTACTTAGGACACACTAAAGCTAAATTTAAAATATAGAAGTATGAATAATAAAATAGACTCTTTAAAAAGAAAAAAAAATGAAGCATGCAGTACCTTTATGACCACACTGAGTATTTTTTAGTTTGTTTTTGTTTGTATGTATGTATGTATGTATTTATTTATTTATTTATTTGACAGACAGAGATCACAAGTAGGCAGAGAGGCAGGCAGAGGGAGAGGAGGAAGCAGGCTCCGGGCCGAGCAGAGAGCCCGATGCGGGACTCGATCCCAGGACCCCGGGATCATGACCTGAGCCGAAAGCAGAGGCTTTAACCCACTGAGCCACCCAGGTTCCCTGTTTTTGGTTTTTTGTTTTTTTTTACTCCATAGCATGTTCTGCCGTTATGACTTTTTCTTGGTCCTTCATGAAGTGTGATCACTGCTTACCTGTCAGGCTTCATCTCCCACTTCTCTTCCCTCAGCTCTCCTCTCAGCAATTTCAGACACAGATCCTCATCATTGTCTTTCTACATGTAGTTTTTCTGTCTGGAATGCCTCCTCCTAGCCTGCTCCGAAAATTTCTACCTCTTCTTTCATTTCTGTCTCACATGTTTCTGGGAGGCCTTCTCCATCTTGCCCTGGCAGACTTGGCCACTCCTTCACCTCTGTGTCAGTAGACCTTGTGACTCACCTTTTCAAGCAGTTGTGTATTGTACTGATTTGCATATCTGGTTCCTGCTGGATTGGAAACTCCTTGAGGGGGGAAATTAAATTTTTGTCTGCTGTCAGCCTGCCTTCTACCTATCCTTCTCTGTCTCATTTGTCTGTCCATTCTTCCTCTTCATTTTTTCATGCGTACTTCAGATGGTTTCAAAATATGGCTGTAATTGAAACGTGGTCATAAATACGTACGGAATACATCTTCATTAGTGCCAAAGAAAGGGGCAGCAGGGAGGACTGGAGTAGTGGAGAAGGGTATTGCATAATCAGAGGTGAAAAAGCTTTTGTTAGTGGGACCTGGGCTTGACAGTAGGAATGCTGAGACTGGCGGGGAATGTGGGCCGCCAGCTTGGTCACAACGACTGTTTGGGGATGACTGAGGAGGCGTCACAAAGTTTCTTAAAGTTGTTCCTTGGGCACTTGTTGTTACTTTTTATTATATCGAGTCAAGTGTAAGATTATTCCTGGAGAACATCTTTATGTTTAGATTTGTCAAGACATTGGTTAACATTTAAAGTAGTTTTACCTTTCCAGTTTCAGGAGAAACACACATACTTGCATACACACAAAAAGCAAAGTACACCTAATTTGTTGTTGAGGTATTGTTCCTATGTTTTCCTAAGTACTCTCCCACCTTCATTTTTCATTGCTCCCCTCTATTTTAATTCCATCAAGCTAAAACAATTTGTCCCTGGTACCATTTTTTCATTCATATTTGCTGCACTCCTAGAATTTCTTACAATTTTCTCATATAAATACTATGTATCTTTCAAGAGCATATTAATTACTCTTTGAGCAATTGTTCTGAGCAATTAATTAAAACTCCCTTCTATTAAGTTATCCCTGGTCATTGTGGTCTTTACTTAGTTTATATCAGTGTTAATGACATCTAGACTCTCCATGCTGACTTAGCTCTTTCCATTCATCCCGGACCATTTGTTCCATTGATATGGGCATCAACTAGTCAGCTGGAGAGCGAGCACAGTGAAGCCAAGGCCCTTCTCTTACACCCGCAGCTTCTGTATCCTTGAGCTCCACTGTTTTGCTAAACATGTAATCTTCACTTAATAAAATACTTACTTGATGATGTGGTTGATAACGGGGAAATCACCCTCTAAGACTATCTGATAATCTCTGATAATTACCACTCTGATAATCAAGTTCTGGTTCAAAGTCTGAATTTACAGACCAAGTTTTGTATCTCGTCCTTAGTGGCAGGAAAGGAGAAAAAAATATGAGAATGGCTCAACTTCTGAAATTCTCAACTTCGAAAAGTGTTTATTCTTAAAATAAAGAAAAAGGTAAGAAGTGAACTGTGAAATAGTCCAGGCTTCCACCTTGAGGTCCAGGATTAGGATTGTTTCAACACCTTGAGTTCTATGAGCAACTAGCCAGCAGTTATAGGTTTTGGGTTTTTTGGGTTTGTTTGTTTGTTTGTTTTAAAGATTATTTATTTATTTGACAGAGAGAGATCACAACTAGGCAGAGAGGAAGGCAGAGAGAGAGAGGGGGAAGCAGGCTCCCTGTTGAGTAGAGAGCCCGATGTGGGGCTCGATCCCAGGACCCTGGGATCAGGACCTGAGCCAAAAGCAGAGGATTAACCCACTGAGCCACTCAAGTGCCCCAATTTAGTCACATTTCTTGTTAGTACTTAGAAGCTTTTAAAAATTTATTATAACCTCAGTATTATTAATTCTGTAATGAATACATTTTGCTTATAAATCTCCATGCAAATATTCAATCATTTCCTAGGGTTAGACTCATAGAGGCAGAGTTTCTGGGTCAGAGCACATAAACCTGCTTAAAGTGCATGTTTTGGAAAAAGGAAAGAAAATTATGATTTGGCATGTGATGCTGCGGAAGGGGAATGTTATGGCTTGATTTTTTATAGATTTTTATCCCCCCTCCACAATCCTTTCTTTTCCTTTTTAAAAATTAACCTTCTAATTATATTGGTTTTCCTTCATCATCTACCATAAAAGGATGCAAGTGTAGTATACTGAAACAGCCCTGCCAGGATGCCATTTTGTATGGTGTATTTCATAACTCATTTTGACCACTCTGGATAATATTCATGTCAGTTCAATGCAAACTGCCTTTATCATTTCCTAGAATGGTTCTTCATTTCAGGATGTTATGAAGACAGAAGTAGGATTAGTTGATAATGAATAAACCCACAATCTCATGAGAACTGTAAATGTGACTGTAAATTTAAGTATAGCTTTTCAGAATAATTCATAATTTAAATGTATATACATAGTCACATGGCTGTTAATTACTAGCATATGCTATTAATATACATTCCATCCTCACTAAGGAATTACTGAAAGCCACAGTTAGATGTTTCTTAAAAAAAGTAGTCTTGCTTATATTTCCAACCTGAGTGCCGCCTGCTTTGCACAGACCACCATTTGCTGATTGTCCTTTGTGAACCCAACACAGTTGTCTCCCTTGAGGTCCCTGAAGTGAAGGAGAATCTGTCTCTGCCTCCACACTTGCTGAAAGTTCATTTTAAGCAGGTTCAGGCATCATCAGTTTCATTGCTAGGGAGTTTTTACTGCTTTCCATGAGGTCCGTGAAATTCCTGTCTCTAATTACTTCCTAGTGAGATGTGACTTCTTGTCTTTGCTGCAGGGCTCTGCACTTCTCTGGTTCTTTAATCTGAGTACACTGTGTTCTCTGGCTTGCTTCTCCTGGGTTCTGCTTGTATGTGTTCTGGATTAAATTTTGCTCTGGCTAATCAAGAGCATAACTTTCTGATGAGAGTTTGAGCTGAAAATGTTTTTTTGCCACGATAAAGTTGGATACCATGACATTTACCTCTCCTTTGTGGTCCCACAGAACCCAGAGCATATTTCTACTGTCATAATCTCTTGAATATTTACCTCATCCACATATTAAAGTACAAAAGGCTATGTTTTTCTTTTATCCATCCAACATCTTGCTTGATGGGTATAAAATTTTGTAAAACTATTTGTTGTTAAGCTGCTCTCAGACAATTAAAATACTACTTAGTTATTTTGGGTCAGTGTTTTGCTTCATTACACTTCACTCTTGGAGATTACATTTTTTCAGAAAATATCAAGTATTGACTCAGTGCCCAGAATGAGTTTTGGTGTGCTTGTATGTTAGCCCACGGAATGCTGTCACTGATCTCCATGTAGAAACTACATTTTCAGAACTAATTTAGGAGCATGGTATGACCCTAATTTTTTTTCAATTAATAGATTTTTTAATATAAATAGACTTACAAATATATAAAGGTCAATTCAAATTGTGATATCCCTTTATTGTATTGTTACAACTAAGTAAATGCATACGGTGCCATTAGGATTATATCGACAAGGATGTATGAAGGGATATAATGGTAAAAAACAAATGAACAAACAAATTTGGTGGTATAAGACAACCGTGTTCATTTTTCACTCATGCTACATGTCTGTCTGGATTGGCAGGACTCTGTTTTCTTGTTTTTGCTTCGGTGTGTAGGCTGATAAAAGCTCTACAATCTGGAGCATCACTATTTCATACAAGGAGGCAATGGTTAAGCACCAGAGTTCTTAAAGACTTCAAGTAGGAACCGGAACACATTATTTCAGGTTGTATGTTATTAGCCAAGAAAATTCACATGGTTTTCTCAACTCCAAAGGGGTGGAGTAGCAAAATTCATTTGCCCAAAAAGAGAAGAAATATTTGATATTCAGAACTAATGACTCCTCTGTATTCTACTATCGAATATTCAGCTCACTTTCCCTCCCTCTGCCAAGTGACATAATAATACCATTTCCAGAGAATGGAAGACCAACAGTGGAAGTACTCATAATCTCACAAAAGGGCATGGATGAAGTAAATGTGGACTGGCTGGAAATCAAGATTAGGAGAGTCTTCTAGTACAGCAGGGAAGGGACTGAATTTCAGAGATGCACTTGGAATTGGCAGGTCTTAAATCATTGGGTGGGTTCTTTGGCTTCATGTAGGCTAGAGGTTTAACCTAGGGATACAAGTCAAATAAGCATCAGTCCCTCACAAACATGACCATAAATCAGAGTAGAATAAGACTGTCCTCTATAAACATCACTGAAAATATTTTTAGATCTTAGAATGCTCATTTGCTCTTTTATATCTTTAACTAAGGAAGAAAGAAGAGAGCTTACATACATTGTTTGAAGGCAGAACATGAAAGAGACCCACAGTGTGCTTGCTTTGCCTTAGTAAGATCTAGGAATCTTCATAGAGGCTCTTTTATGTAAAACAATTATTCTTAGCCTTTTTGACACACATGCCCTGTTTAGACTCTAATAATGCAATTCAATAAAGGAAGGATAGCCTTTTCAATTATTGAATCTTGACCTAAATTTCATACTTTATACAAAAATTAACTCAAAATGATTCATGTAGTTAAAAGTAAAAAAGAACTACAAAACTTACGGAAAAGTCTTTAGGGTCTAAGATTAAGAGGAATCCTTAAACTGACACTAAAAGCAAGATCTATAAAAGGAAAAAAATGATGAATTGGAGCTCTTTAAAATTAAACAATTGTACTCTGCAAAAGTTCCTGTTAAGAGAATGAAAAGATAAGCTACAGACAAGGAGAAAATATCTGCCAACCACATATCCAATAAAGAATCAATATCTAGACTCTATAATGACCTCTCAAAATTTAACAGTAAAAGCAAGCAAAAAATCTAATTAGCAAATGGGCAGAAGACATTAAGACATATTTTATGAAAAGGATGGAAAATAAGCCCATGAAATGATATTCAGGATGAGTCATTTGGGAAATGCAAATTAAAACAACAGTGAGATATCATGTATCAGTCAGAATGGCTAAAAGAAAGAATAATGGCAACATCAAATGCTGGAGTGGGTTCAGAGAAACTGATCACACGTTACTGATGGCAGTGGTGCAGCAGCTCTGGAATATAATTTGGCTGTTTCTTATAAAAACGAGTCATATATCTTAGTTTGTTTGGGCTGTCATAACAAAGTAGCACAGACTAAATGGCTTAAACAATAGAAATTATTTTCTCATAGCTCTGGAGGCTGGAAATCCAAGATAAAGTTATCACCTTTTGAGATCCCTGTCATTGGCTTGCAGATGGCTCCACTGCCGATGTGTCCTCACATTGTTGCCCCTTGGTTTCTGTGTGTTCTGTATCTTAATCTCCTCTTCTTCTGAGCACATGGTCTTGTTGGATTACGGGCCACCTTATGACCTCATTTTACCTTAATTACCTCTTTAAAGGTCTATTGCACACTACAATTACCTCACATTCTGAGGTACTGGGGATTAGGGCTCCAAATATGAATTGAGGAGACACAGTCCAGCCCACAGTACCATGCAACTACCATATAATCTAACAGTTGCACTCGAGCATTTATCTCAGAAAAAGTAGGATATATGTTTCTAAAAATCGGTACATGAATGTTTGTAGGGGCTGTCTTCCTAACAACTAAAAACTGGAAGTGAGCCAGATGGGTTTCAATGGGTAAATGGTTAAATATGGTACATCCATACCATAGAATACTACTCAGCAATGAAAAGGAATGAATTATTATACATACAACTTGGGTGAATCTCTAGGGAACTGTGCTTAATGAAAAAAATCCAGTAAAGAAAACCATACTGTATCATTTCATTTGAAAAGATGAAATTCTGGGATGGAGAATAGTGATTTCCAGGTATTAGGGTTAGGGGATGAGTATAGACAAGTGGTTGGGGTTTCAAAAGGAAGATGAGAGATTCTCATGGTGATAGAAGTGTTCTGTATCTTGACTGCATCAATATCAAACAAGCAATTTTTGTTGAGTATTTTTGTTTGCCCATTTTGTCTTAATGGGTCTTGCTGGGTGTTTATTAATGTAAATGATCTTTTAAAGAAACAAAGTTTAGTTTTGTTGATTTTCTGTATTTGAGGTCCATCTTCTTTTCCATTGATTTCTGCAAATATGTCTCTCAAAGCAGACCCTGTGAAAGACTTTGCCATGCAGGGGATTTATTAGAGATTAATTTCTATGGTAAGGAGGAGGCTGAAAGCTCACTGGTCAGAAGGAGAAGTCTGTGATCTAGCCGGAAAAAGTTCAAGTGACCCTACAGGAAGACTGACGGGTGAACAGGCTGTCAGAAGTGTCCTGCATTGGGCTCAGATATCTGGAGCTTCGTATCTTCACCTCAGTCAGTCACTGGATATGGACTACCCAAGAAGGACATGCCCTTGGGTGAGGAGGTTCTCTGTAACTGAGACAAACACTGAAGGTCCTGGACCACTAGAGGCTATCTGCTGATAGCTAGGGCAATCTATCATTATAATTGATAGCAATGGGTGATAGAAGGGCCACAACTCTGGGTTCACCACATTTTCCTTTCCTCTTCCTTTGAGAATATTTTTTTTCTTTTACTAGACATTTGAGGGAGTCACTTAGATTATTGCTTTTGAGCACTTACTATTTTCTAGTATAAATATCTAAAGTCAGTCCCATTTTCCTCTAGGCACTACTTTAGCATCATCTCATAGCTTCTGATATGTTGTATTTTCATTATTTTTTCTTGAAAATATTTTCTGATGCCCATTTTGATTTCTTCTGTGACCCATGGGAATATAGAATTACATCACTAATTTCCAAACGTTGGGGGCTTCCTAGTTAACTTTTTGTTATTGAGTTCTAGATAATTTTCTTTTTTAAAATTTAGTTCTTTTTTAAAGATGTTATTTATTTATTTTAGAGAAAGAAGGGGGAGAGGGAGCATGAGCAGGAGTAGAAAGAGACTCTTTGATGAACCGGGAGTCTGGTATGAGGCTCAATCCGAGGCCCTTGGGATCACGATCTGAACCGAAGGCAGACACTTAACCAACTGAACCACCCAGACACCTGGAGTTCTAGATTTTTCATTGTGGTTAGAGGACATATTCTAAATGAGTCAATCTTTTGCAACCTACCAAGAATTATTTAAAGTTTGGATGCCTGGCTGGCTCAGTTGAGTGTCCAACTCTTCATTTTGGCTTAGTTCATGATCTTTGGGTCTTTGGATCTTTGAATCTTTGGATCTTTACTACTCATCAGGGAATCTGCTTCAGATTCTCTTCCTTCGCCCCTCTCCCAACTTGTGCACATGATCTCTATCAAATAAATAAATTAATCTTAAAAAAAAAAAGAATTCGCTAAAGAACACACATATGGTTTGCATTGTTGTTATTTCATGTGTATTTGAAAAATATGTGTATTCTCCACTGTCTAGTTGTTGTGTTATACAAATATTAATCAGGTCAAGTTTGTTAATAGAGTTTTCAATTCTTCTACATTAGCTATTTTAAATAACTTGTTTTATCTCTGGCTGAGATACGTATGTGTAATTTTCTAATTACGATGGTGAATCAATTTCTTTCCTTTTAATTCTGTCAGTCTTACATCAGATATTTTAAGCTAGCACATGAGTTTCATATACATTGAGACTTGTCACATCTTCCTGAAAATTTGATCCTTTAATCATTGTGATATATTTCATTTTACTCTCAGTACCTGTGTGGCATAACTTTTTCCATCTGCTACTTTTCTTCTATCTATGTCCTTATGTTGAAAGTGTCTTTTAAAGATAGCACACACTGACTGAGCCATGGTTTTTTAAAAAAAAAAATCTCTTCTTATAACCTCCATCTTTTAATTGGAGTATTTAGGTTTCTCTGTTAGTTTTCCTTTTAATATAATTGTGAGTATGCTTAAGCCTGTTGTTTTGTTTTCTGTTTTTTTTTCCATCATTTTTGCTTGCTTCATCACTTCTGTGGTGCCTTCTTTTGGATGATTCAGGTATATTTACTCTATTTTATGTTTTGTCATCTTTTGATTAGCACAGTTTTATATTTCCTGTTATTGTTTATGCCCTATATTAAAGTATGTGTCCTTAATAAAATCTTGAATTAAAATTTTGCCATTTCACAAATACTGGAAGACACTTTCACATGGGCCTGCCTTTTCTGCTATTGTTCTCATATAGTTTACTTTTATGTATATTATAAATCCCATCAAGCATTATTATTTTTTCTTTAAATAGTCTTTCTGCAAAGTAAAAAATTTCATTTCATGTTTACCTCTGCATTTACTCTGTTCTGTCTCTTTCTGAAATTCCGTGCTACCATGTGGAATAATTTTCTTTCAGTCTAAAGAAAGTCATTTAGTATTTCTTATAGTATGGCTCTGTTGGCAATAAATATTCTCACCTTGTCTGAAAATACCTTTACTTAGCTCGTATTTTTAAAGAATTTTTTGCTAGATACATGATGCCTGTCTGATGTGGGTTTTTTTTTTCTCTTTCACCATTGCCTTATGTCTTCCACTGTTAATGTTAAAACCTCAGCTCTAATTTTCCTTGTTGTTCCCCTAAGATAATATTTATCTTCAGCTATCTGGTGGGAGTCATGGCCATTATGATGAGAGGGAAAAGAAAAATGTATTGATCAGGCACTGTTTCCTCTTGGTAAAAGAAAACAAAAAACAAAAAAACAAAGCCACTAACTTGGTCCAACAGCCTGTATTATCTCATTGGCAATAGGGAAGCTCTTGGGAGGGAAATAAGAGCTATGGACTATTGGGCTTGGAATGAGGGTGAGTTGGGGAATTCCCATTAATAGTAAGAGAAATCTGCAGCAGCAGCTGCATTGACCCCTTTGGTTTGCAGAGGTGGCAAAGGCAGTAGTGATCTACCTGCATGACCCAAGGAATAATGTAAGTTTTTTTAAGGCCTATTCCAGAGAGGAAGCAGGTAAATATATAGATCTCAGTAAACACATAACCTTAGTCTGGAACAATATATTAGGAAGATACTCCCTTTTTCTGTGATATGAGTTTCAAATGTGTCCCCCTTCCTTTGGTTTTACATCGTCTTAGTATAAATGACACTGTGTAGACGCACAGGTAGGCCCTGATTTTAGGAGACATCCACTGAAAGGCAACTACATCAATGGTGTATAAGAAGACATGAAACTGAGTATGGAACAAAGATTGTATTCAAGTGGTTATCACATGGATGAGAAATCATACTATTCTATATAGGATCATAGGTCAGAACCAGGATATATGATTAATCATCCAGTGAGAAAGATTTTTATTTAAGAGAAGGAATACATTTCCATATTTCAAGGTAGCGCTTTCCTAAAAATGGAAGTAAACAAGCACAGGCTAGGTGACCATCTATTTGGGATATTAGTGGGGGATAGTAGCTATATTTGATGGTTTCCATTGCCTTTTCCTGGTGAAAAGTTTTGTGATGGACAGCATTTGGGAGTAGACATGAAAGACTACCTGTGAGTAATAAAGATACAAAAACAGTAATAGTAGGTATAGCATTAGAAAAATATCCCTTTAGGCAGTACACTAATGAATAAAAGATTTTGAGTCACTTGAGTGCCATCGGTGTTGACTGATCAAGACTGTATTTCTAGAAATAGGAAACACTTTAATTGAGTCATAAAACATTAAGAGCTGACAATATTCCCAGCTCTTATCTAATCCAGCTCCTTCATTTTACAGATATGGAAATTGAAGCCCAGAGGATTGGGCTTGCCTAAGGCAGTGATTCTCAAAGTGTAGTCTAAAGAACAGTTCCTGGGGAATTTGCTTAATATGCAGATTTCTGGTCCCTACTCTAGAGCAGCTAACAATAGATCTCTAGAAGTGGAATCCCACGATCTACATTTTAACAAACATCACAAGTGATTCTGTAAACTTTGAAAAACACTGGCCTCCATTGCATTGTTGGCTACTTAATAGAGCCCTGAGAAAGACCCAGCACTTTGAACTCCCAATCCATCATTTCTGTATTCTAAATTGCCTGTCCTTGAAATAAAGTCTGTTTCCATATCCCCTCTAAACTAATTCCCAAGCTTAAAAACAGCCCTAGAAATGAAATTGTGTTACTATTATGAAATTGTTACTGTTTTATAAAATGTAAAAGAATGGTTTGGGAAATATGAACTAAGTCAATAAAATCAGGATGGACCCCAGGATCAGAGGCCTTGAACATTTTCTCAGTTAGAATTTAGAAAATCTTGGAGCAGTCCTTTCCATCCTTGACAATGGAGCTTAGGGAGCCTGTCTTCTTGATTTGGTCTAGTCAAAGGCTGCGACCTCAGTCCAAAGAAAGAACATGCTTGGGGGAAAAATGTGCTTTGCATATAGATTTATGTTCAATACATTGGCATATTTCTCATTTCAGAGTGCAACTGGCATAATTGAACTAAAGGGCTTGGGTTAATATTTTGTTTGTTAAACTCAAATCTTTCTATAGATGCACAATGAAAAGTTTTCTTTTTAATTTTTAACAGTTTACATTGTCTATGGAGAAAATACCATGGTAACTGAAAATAAGAAAAAATTTGATTTTACACTTAATGCATTAGGAAGGAGGAGATCAAAACACAGAACTGAAAGTCGTGCAAGATGAGCTGTGTCTGAATGTGGGGTTTGACATATCAACATGGTTCTGATGTGTAGAGCTTGATATAGCAGTTCAAGTTCTGCAAAGGAAGGAAGGTTAATTGAAGGATGTTACTGATGTCAAGTCTGTTAATAATGTACATTCCAGGAATCAAGAAACTCTGTTTCCTGAATACAGAATTGAGAAAGTCAAGTTCCACTTTTATTACCCATGGCCAGAAGTCCAGTCAAACCTGTAATTAATTGTTAACTAAATCTTGCATGTCTGCAGATGTTACACACAAAATACTTAATAATTTTGGACCCTGCCATAGTAGGGTTCTAAAGACTTCCTCCTGTGTAAGGTTTTGACTCCTTAAAAGTTGCTGTTGGAGCTGGAAATCCAGCAGGTAATGGGAAGCCATTTAAATTGTGATCTCTTGAAAAGAATGCTTTAGCAATATGCTTGTGGTGGAGTATAGATGTAAATTCTCTGGAGGGAGAGGAATTTGAAGGTACGAGAACTGAAGCTATTCCACTTTTATATAAAGACCTGAGGTAGGATGTCATTTTCCACAACCACATGTGATCATAATATAACCAATGCTTTTAAATATAGAAGAGAGAAGGAATAGTTGAAGAGGGATGTAAACTTCCAAATTTGCTGACTGGCACAAGGGTATAGCAGGTGTAGCAAAATAATGGAGGGACACACTGGGTTAGAGATAAGGATGAGTTGCTTTTAGATATGTTGAGTAAACTAATGATTGTCTGGAGTGCAATTGGAGATAGGACACTGAGAATTTGTGAGAGATTGTGGGGCTAAAGGTACAGAATTGATAATGACCTGAATTAGCTCCAGCTAAGGAATAGGACAATGTTTTTGTTCTTGACAACAATGGAAAGTAATTAGGGACTTCAAAATCATGTAATGTCATGAAAGTCAATGTTGAAGAGTTTTGGAATGAGAAGTTACATATTGTAAAAGTCAAGGAGAATGCATATACAGGAAGAAAATGGTAAGCCAGTTTTGAGAGGCTTTTATGAGGAATTAGAATAAAGGGAAGAAATAGAATACTGCAGGGAGAGGAACAAGTTAATGGATGAGGAATGTAGAACAAGCCTCGACCAAGTCGAGATGTTGAAGAGAAAAAGATAAATTCTACCCAGTGAGAAGGCAGTTGAGTTAAGCAAAGAGGAAACAATCGTAAGAGCAATAGGAAGAGAGTAGTTGAAAATGCTAGAAGATACAAGTTCCTGGAGGAAACAGGAAAGGAAAGAGACACTGAGCCCAAATGGAGATCTTTGTATTGGTGAGGGAGTGGCTATTTTTCCTCTGAGAGTAGAGGCACAGATACCTCCTAGGGACTGGTGATAGACACAGAGAGCAGGGGTTGATGAGGGAATTTATGCTAAATGACCTAGTAAAGAAGAAGCACAAAGCCCATAGTCTTTACCTGAACACATGTAACAGGGACTTGCTGACCTGTGGCTTAAAATACAATCATGTTTCTTATTTACATAATACATAATCCAGAGTGAAGGGGTTTCGAGATTGATGTGGCAACTCAAAAATGGATCAGACCAGGCTCTATCTGTCTTTCTCTTTTGCCATCATTAGAGTGATTTTTCCCTCGGTTCCCAAGTTATTGCCTCAAGGTGACAGGTTGGCAGTTTGTGTTGCAGACATTACATCCTCCTGCTGCATTAAAGACAAAAAGGAAGACTCAAGGCAAAAGGCTTTTACTTTGTAAGGCTTCTTTTTAAAAATGTTGCTCTACTGTCTTCTGGTCTGCACTGTTTCTGACTAGAAGTCTGCCTTTATTTTTGTTATTCTGTAACAAATCTTGTTTTCCTCGGCGCTTTTAAGATTTCCTTTGTAGCAGTTTTGCAGCAACTGATTACAAAGTATATAGGTGTGCTTTTCTTAATATTCCTTTTGTGGGGAATTTGCTACTCTTCTAGGATCTGTGGTCTGCAGATAACATCAAATTTGGAAAATTAGCAGCTGTTGTTTTTTCAAATACCTTTTCTGCCCATCCCTTCTTCTGGGATAGCCATTTGACGTCCTCACAGTTCACTGACATGCTATTAACCTCCCCCCCAATTTGTATTATATTTTGGGTAGTTTCTATTGTTATATCTTCTGTAGTAATCCTTCTTCTGCAAAATCTTCTCTCTTGTTAATCCCGTTCAGTGGGTTTTTCAACTGTGAGGATGTATTTTTCATCTCTTGAAGTTTAATTTGGCTTTTTTTAAAAAAATTTTTATTTATTTTTTAAATTTCTTCTCAGTGTTCCAGAATTCATGGTTTATGTACCACACCCAGTGTTCCATGCAATACGTGCCCTCCATAATACCCACCACTAGGCTCACCAACCTCCCAGTACCCTCCCCTCCAAAACCCTCAGATTGTTTTTCAGAGTCCACAGTCTCTCATGGTTTGTCTCTCCCTCTAATTTCCCCTAACTCCCTTCTCCTCTCCATCTCCCCATGTCCTCTGTGTTATTTCTTATACTCCACAAGTAAGTGAAACCATATGATAATTGACTCTCTCTGCTTGACTTATTTCACTCAGCATAATCTCTTCCGGTCCTGTCCATGTTGGTACAAAAGTTGGGTATTCATCCTTTCTGATGGAGGCATAATACTCCATAGTGTATATGGACCACATCTTCCTAATCCATTCATCTGTTGAAGGGCATCTTGGTTCTTTCCACAGTTTGGTGACTGTGGCCATTGCTGCTATGAACATTGGGGTACAGATGGCCCTTCTTTTCACTATATCTGTATTTTTGGGGTAAGCCAAAATAACGTGTGCTAGAGAGGGTGTGGAGAAAGGGGAACCCTCTTACACTGTTGGTGGGAATGCAAGTTGGTACAACCACTTTGGAAAGCAGTGTGGAGATTCCTTAAGAAATTAAAAATAGAGCTTCTGGATGACCCTGCAATTGCACTACTGGATATTTACCCCAAAGATGATTTGGCTCTTTTAATAACTTACATTTCTCCTCCCATCAGCCTTATACTCTCTTCTACCTTTCTGAGGGTAAAGTATTTATAATAGTTGTAATTTTACATTGTTAGGCACTGTATTTTAATTTTCTCTTTTTTAAAATTTTTGTATTTTGTTAAAAATCTGGGGATTTGTTCTCATATGAAGTTAAGTTCCCTGGGATCACTTTAATCCCTGGGTTTGAGCTTCACCAGAATTGTCCAGATCAGCTTTCATTTATCCCTCACTACTAAGACAATACCTTTATGAGGACATTGCTTGCTGTCCTGTGTGTTAAGAGGCTTTTATTCTCTGGATGTTGGAGAAACAAACCACTCCCGATTTTTGTGTGAATTTCAAGGATTGTTTCATCTACCTCTTGCTGGTGATTTTCCCTTAGCTTCCACAGTTTCCCTACATGCATGTTCCCCTCAGTTCAGGTAAAGCCTCTAAAATCCCTGCAACTCTTTCTCTATGCAACTCTTTCCTCTCTGGTACTTTGCTTTGAAAATTCTAATCACCTACTAAATTCTAAACACTGTTTCCTCAACACAGGTAACCACTATGCTCTGATTGGATTCTTCCCCTGTTCTGCAGTCTGTAAATGTTCTCAAGACTGTGATGGGGAACACTCATAGAGTTCATTTTCTGTTTTTTTCTTCCTTGGCATCACAGTCCTTTATAGTCTGTTGTCCAGTGTTTGAAAGCTGGCCCAGTTTTCTAGATATTTCAGTCAGAAAGGTAAGCCTGTCAGTCTTCCATTGGTATAATCAGAAGTATTCCATACCTTCCCTTGCATGGGATGCATGAAGCCATAGGAGGTGATCATGCATTGAATGTGTCTGACTTGAAGTTCACCATCTGTGAACATCTGATAGACAGTGGTCCATATCCTGTCTGGGTATAGCTTCTCATAGTCTAACAACTAATAAGTTAAAATAAAAAGTTTTATTACTCCCTTCTGGCTTGCTGGTAATAGAGTCTTGGTAACAGAATTGGGCATTAAGAAAACTAAAGAAGACTTTTACTAGCTGCCATGGGCAGTGTCCTAGGGAAATAATTAGAAATCAGTAATGACCTAGTAGTTATTATATAGCTGTCCTAGTCAACCTTAGAAAAGTCTTTGATTAGAATATTCTTAACTGTGAGAAAAGAATGTATTTATTCAGAGCATATTTTATGTTAGCATAGGGGTATCTCCAGATGAGTGTTATATTTACATATGCTTCAACAGAAAAATAGAACTTCAATCTTCAAATTAGTCTTTCAGTAGAGTTGAATGTTAACTTGACTCTAAAAGACCATTATTTAATTCAAACTGTCCCACAGTGTAACTTAACTGCAAACACTGTTCAAGTTTCTAAAGGCACACTACCTTTGCTTTTTGAAGGATGTAAATTGGAAATGGCACATGGTGGGTTCATAGCAAAACATTGTGGACTAGTGAGTGGCCTCAATCACCCTGATTCTATGAACCACTTAAGTGACCCAGAGTTTTAGCCAAAGTATAAGTATATTGAAACAACTAGTTAAGGAGTAAAGTTAGTCTTAAGTACACAATTACAGTGGGTTAAGGATGACAGCGACACAGGTGGGAGTATAAGAAATGCATATTTTTTCTGTCCATTTTATATATGATCTGGAAAACATAATGGTAACTTTAATTGTTCCATAGTTTTTAAGACAGCACATTTTCAAATCACTCACTCTTGCTCTCAATTTTTGCAGTAAATTATTTTGATCTTTCAAAAAAAAATATTCAAGTCCAAACAGGCTTAGCTTTGTGGATTGGGGGCAAGTTAAGAGGCTGTTTTTACAGAATATACATCCATACTAATCTAGCAAAGTTGGGAATTCTAATGGGAGTCTAAGAAAATCTAAAACCTTATGAAACTGAACTGGAAGTGAAATTCATTGAATTTGACCCTAAGGTCCACATGTTTCCATAATATATTCATTGCTCACATTTATTTACTTACTATTAAAATTGAACGAACATTGTTGGATTACAGCTGTTTATATTTTGATAAATGACAAACAGCATTTTCTCCTTCCAAACAGGGCAAGACATCAAATCCATACTTGAGAGGGGAAAAAATGAGATTGAAAGGGACTAACAGGAAGTGGGTTCATTCACTTTGGAATTCTGTTGATAAACAGACCAAATCAGATGGATCCAAAACCAGAGGGTGGCCACATCTTGATCCTATAAGCACACAAATTCTAATCACCTTTTAGACAACATCCTTTTGGCTTTTGTTTGGTTTTATGAATAGTAAAGTGCATCAGCTATTTATATTGTTGCTTATTGGAAATGATGGGCCTGGTTTGTATGGCTTTTTATTTTTAGCAAAAACGTTGAAGTCAATCTACCTTGCTCTGATCCTGCTGTCAAAAACCTGTAACTGGGGGCGCCTGAGTGGCTCAGTGGGTTAAAGCCTCTGCCTTCGGCTTGGGTCATGATCCCAGGGTCCTGGGATCGAGCCCCGCATTGGGCTCTCTGCTCGGCGGGGAGCCTTCTTCCCCTCCTCTCTCTGCCTGCCTCTCTGCCTACTTATGATCTCTGTCTGTCAAATAAATGAATAAAATCTTAAAAAAAAAAACAAAACTGTAACTGCTGCAGTTGCTGTGTGTATGAAGAGCCAGTGACTTCCCTGCCTAAAAATATAAAAAAGAAAAGAAAGTATTTTAATTCCTTTATTAAAAGCAGTTTATGAGGACATGAAATTCTTTTTTTTTTTTAATTTTTTTATTTTAATAAACATATAATGTATTTTTATCCCCAGGGGTACAGGTCTGTGAATCGTCTGGTTTACACATTTCACAGCACTCATCATAGCCCATACCCTCCCCAATGTCCATTTCCCCACCACCCTCTCCCGTCCCCCTTCCCCCCCGCAACCCTCAGTCTGTTTCTTGAGATTGAGTCTTTTATGGTTTGTCTCCCTCCCAATCCCATCTTTTCATTTTTTCTTTTCCTACCTCCCCCCAAACCCCCCCACCTTGCATCTCCACTTCCTCATATCAAAGAGATCATATGATAGTTATATTTCTCCGATTGACTTATTTCGCTAAGCATGATACCCTCTAGTTCCATCCACGTCGTCGCAAATGGCAAGATTTCATGTCTTTTGATGGCTGCATAGTATTCCATTGTGTATATATACCACCTCTTCTTTATCCATTCATCTGTTGATGGACATCTAGGCGCTTTCCACAGTTTGGCTATTGTGGACATTGCTGCTATAAACATTCGGGTGCACGTGCCCCTTCGGAGCACCACGTTTGTATCTTTAGGATATTTTCAGTTTTCTGAGGAACCTCCACACTGTTTTCCAGAGTGGTTGCACCAGCTTGCATTCCCACCAACAGTGTAGGAGGGTTCCCCTCTCTCCGCATCCTCGCCAGCATCTGTCATTTCTTGACTTGTTAATTTTAGCCATTCTGACTGGTGTGAGGTGGTATCTCATTGTGGTTTTGATTTGTATTTCCCTGATGCCGAGTGATGTGGAGCATTTTTTCATGTGTCTGTTAGCCATCTGGATGTCTTCCTTGCAGAAATGTCTGTTCATGAGGACATGAAATTCTTAACAAAGTAAAGGGAGACTAATATACTATGCAAAAGGTGATGACTTTTTATGTTCAAGCTATTTGATTTTTTTTTAAAGAGAAGGAAGTAAAATTATTTCATTTTCTCCATTTATTACTGGAAATTATGGATACCGGTCTGTTTTTTGTTAATCTCAGGATTGTCATTTCAGATATGCCTCTTCTTTATATTCTACCTGGTGGTTCAGAAAGAGCCCCCATATTTTGACATGAGTCCATCCCTCCTCCCTCAGATCCTGAGACTGGTGAGGGTAAATTACCTGTCCTAGGGCACCCGTCTGGAACTGATAAACCAGATATTTCATCAGGGTTTCTCCAATGTGAGAGTGATCAGAGGTCATCTCCTTCATGTAGTCATAGTAATAAACTGTGCAACTTGGGTGCAGTTGATGGCCATGTCTCCTGCCCTTTATAGAGAAGTAGGGTCTTGTGAGAAAGATTAAAGTCATAATGTGGTGAAAGACAGGCTAAGCCAGTACTTTGTATTTAGGACCAACCATGTTTTGAATCCAGCAGATTACCGCCAGCCCTTGTACTCCATCATCTTAGATCATACACAGTGAGCCTCTGGAAGAAGTAGCTATGGGAAAGAAATGGAGGCTACACATGTGCCTAAGAACAAAGACCCCTTGCACCAAGAGTGATCTAGTTATCGTTGGTGCACATCTAACCTGTAGGTGGCTGAGAGAATTTCTGAAACTATGGTGTGGCCCCATACCTCAAGGAGACCAACCAGCTACTTGATAATAAGGTGATTATATGAGACCCCTTCTACTCTGATAAAAGCTGTGAATGGTCCTAATCAGTATACCTGATTTCCAGTTATGTGGTGGTCTTTAATACCTGTAGTGCCTAAGCTAGTACCACTACAGAAAGGCACACAGAATGTCTGATTTATTGACATTGCCTCAAATCAAGAGAGTCATTTTATGGTAAGGGAAATATGCCAAAGGGCACATGACCATATGATCCACATATTCTACCACATATTACATAGCCCACAAATGGTCAGCTTGAGAAGGCATTAGAATCGCTTTCCTGAAAGCACAACTAAGAGATGACACTCTGTGAGACTGAGTGAGGTACTGTCAAATGTGAAATATAGGATAGATATAAAATATAGGATAAAATGTATATCAATAGCCATTATATTATCTCCAGTTAGTTAAATATGAGTCTACAGTAGTACTCTCTGATAGAATTTCCTGCAATGATAAAAATGTTTTGTGTTTTCCAATATAATAACCACATGTGACTATAGTACAGATGAAATTATTACCTTAAAATTAAATTAAAATTACCTTAAAATTAAATATTCACACATGCCTAGTGTCTTCCATATTAGAAAGCATAGGTCTAGAGGTCTTGTTTCCAAGAAGGGTCATGTATCACAAAAGAATTCCACTCAACATAAAATTACGGATACCAACTGGCAGACTCTCCCTCCCCCACTATAACTTGGATAATTTGGAGTTTCTCATTTTGATCAATCATAAACAAAGAAAGGAGCTACCAAATTTAACCTGATCATCAAGAGAAGGTAGAATTTGAGGTTACTCCATCAGGCCAATCAATTAGGCTGACAGATTAACCAGCTGAGAGGAAATAGTATTGAGACTTTGTTGTAGAGGATGAAGATGATAAACTCCATTACACCATTTGAGAAAATGCAACATTGGGGCTATAGTTAGTCTCACCAACTCTCCTCTTCCTTCCCCTCATACATTTTGAAGAAGTTATGATGGTACATAGTGAAATTAATATAATTGCTAGTGAATTCTTAGTAATGTTTTATTTCATGATCTGGATTGTCATTACAGGAGTAAAAGTTTGGAGAAGTTTATTGAACTATACATTTAATACCTTGGAACTTTACTACATGTATATCATGGTTCAGTAAATTGTTTACAAAATTAGAAAGCTCTCACACAGTTACTACCACCACATCGAGCAGTGTGTATGCTTCCATCCTCATTTACTCTGCTTTCTCAAGCACACATGGAACATGCACCAAAACAAATCACATTCTAGGACACAAAACATAGTCTAGCAAATTTAAAATAATAGAAATCATACAAAGTATTTCTTTAGACCACAGTGGAATTAACAATCACTGACAGAAAAATAGCTGGAAAATCCCAAAATACTTGGAGATTAAACAACAAACTTCTAAATAAAACATGAAACAAAAAGAAGTATCAAGGGAAGTTAAAAAATTTTTGATCTAAATGAAATTTAAAATACAACTTATCAAAATTTGTGGGATGCAGTGAAAGCAGTGCTTAGAGGAAAATTTGTAGCATTGCATGCATGTATTAGGAAAGAAGAAAAGTCTAAAATTAATAATCTAAGCTTCCATAATAGGAAACTAGAAAAAAAGATCAAATTAAATTTAGCATGAGCAGAAGAAAAAAGTAATTAATATTAGAGGAGAAATCAATGAAATTGAAAACAGGAAATTAACAGAAAATCAACAAAGCTGAGGTTGGTTCTTTGAAAAGATCAATAAAATCGTGAAGTCTGTAGCCAAGATAACTAAGAAAAAAAAGAGAGAAAACACAGATTACTAATATCATAAATGGAAGAGTTAGTAAGGTTAGAAAGATTTAATGTCAAAAATTGCTGATGATCCCATAGAAATGAAAAGATAATAAAAGAATATAATGAATGATTCTGTGCTCACAAATTTAATAATCTAGATGAAATGGATCAATTCCTTGAAAGGTAACACTGAAAAAACTTGAATAGGAAGAAAAAAATAATTTGAATAAGCCTATATCTAAGAAGTTAAATCAGTAATCAGTAACTTTCCAATGCAGAAAGTACGTAGTTCAGATATGTTCCCTAGTGAATTCTACCAAACAGTTTAAGAAAGAAATTAATGTCATTTCTCTACAATCTCTCTCAGAAAATGGAAGCAGAGAATACACTTCTTAATTTATTCTATGAGGCCAGCATTAATCGGATATCCAAACCAAAGACATTACAAGAAAGGATAATAATACAATGATATCTCTCATGAACATATATGCCATAATCCTCAACAAAATATCACAAACCAAATTCAACATGGTATAAAAATAATTTTAAACCATTACCAAGTGGCATTTGTGCTAGATTTGCAACACTGGTTCAGTATCCAAAAAGCAATTAATGTAGTCCATCACATCAACAGGCTAAAGAAAAAAAATCATATGACTGTATCAGTAGATGCAGAAAAGCATTTGATAAAATTCACTACCCATTCATGACTAAAACACACACGCACATCCATACACATATGCAACTCTCAGTAAACTGAGATAGAGGGGAATTTCTTCAGCTTGATAAAGAGCATCTACAAAAACACCTAAAAGATACCTCTAAGTGCAAAAACTAGATCCTTTCTCAAACCGTGATGTGAGAATTTGAGTGTAAGTAGGAAGTTATCCCAGCAAATACTGGTAAGGGAGTAGAGAAGTCAAATAGGAAGGGAAGGAAGAAGGAAGAAAGGAAGTCTACACAGGGTTAAGTTATAAGCAGATTATTACTGTGAGCAACTGAGGGTCAGTATCACTGGGGACCTTTTGAACACTGTAGAGAATACATGTCGAGGTCATCCCACCTGAGGGACAAAGTAGCTTAGATGTCTTTCTATCAGCTCTTGCCCATTATTACTTGAGGTTTGCTCCCAATGTCTTCATTTCCTGGCACATTCAGTGTGCCATGCTAGCAGGACCTGAGCATGGTTCTCTACCAGAGAAAGCCTGCAGGCGAAATTAAGAAACCAATCCCATTTACATTTGCATGAAAAACAATGAAAACCTAGGAATCAACTTAACGAAGAGGTGAAAGACCTGTACTCTGAAAAGTATAAAACATTGTTGAAAGAAATTGAAGGTGACATAAAGAAATGGAAAGTGATTCCATGCTTATGGGTTGGAAGAACAAATATTGTTGAAATGTCCATACTGCCCAAAGCAATCCACAAATTTAATGTAATTCCTATCAAAATATCAACACCATTTTTCACAGAACTAGAACAAAAAATCCTAAAATTTGTATGAACCACAGAAGACCTCAAATAGCCAAAACAATCTTGAAAAAGAAGAACACAACTGGAGGTAGCACAATCTCAGATTTCAAGATGTTCTACAAAGCTGTAGTAATAAACAGTATGGTCCTGGCACAAAAGTGAACACATAGATCACGAAAACAGAATAGAGAGCCCAGAAATAAACCCATAATTAAATGGTAAATTAATCTTTGACAAAGGAGCCAAGAATGTGCAATGGGAAAAAGAGTCTCTTCGACAAATGGTGTTGGGAAAACTGGACAGCTATATGCAAAAGAATGAAGCTAGACCACTTTCATACACAAACACAAAATAAACTCAAAATGGATTAAATATCTAAATTTGAGAACTGAAACCATAAAAATCCTAGAAGAGAGCACAGGCAGTAATTTCTCTAACATCGACTATAGCAAAATTTTTCTGGATACATCTCCTGAGGCAGGGGAAGCAAAAGCAAAAATAAACTATTAGGACTGCCTCAAAATAAAAAGCTTCTGCACAGCAAAGGAAACCCTCAACAAAACTAAAAGGCAACCTATGGAATGGGAGAAGGTATTTGCAAATGACTTACCTCATAAAGGATTAGTTTCCAAAATATATAAAGAACTTATAAAACTCAACACCCCACAAAGAAGTAATCCAGTTAAGAAGTGGGCAGAAGACATGGACATTTCTCCAAAGACATCCAGATGGTCAATGGACACCTGAAATGATACTTAATATTGTTAGTTATTTAGGAAATTCAAATCAAAGTCACAATGAGATATCACCTCCCACCTATAAGAATGGCTAAGATCAACAACATAAGAAACATCAGGTGTTGGTGAAGATGTGGAAAAAAAGAACACTTGTGCAGTGTTGGTGGAAGTGTAATCTGGGGCATCTGCTGCAAAAAACAATATGGATGTTTCTCAAAAAGTTAAAAATAGGACTACCCTATGACCCAGCAATTACACTACTGGGTTTTACCCAAAGAATGTGAAAACACAAATTCAAAGTGGTACATACACTCCTATGTTTATAGCAGCATTATTTATAGTAGTCAAGATGTGGAAGCAGCCCAAGTGTCCATCGATTGATGAATGGATGAAGAAGATGTGGTATATGTATATAGTGGAATATTATTCAGCCATAAAAAAGATCATTAAAAACTAATGATGTATTGTATGGTGACTAACATAACACAATACAAAAAATTTTTAAAATTCAACCTAAAAAAATAAAAATGGTTTGCAAATTAAAAAAAAAAATCTTGCCATTTTCAATGATGTGGATGGAGCTAGAGAGTGTAATGATAAGTGAAATAAGTCCGTCAGAGAAAGACCAATACTATATGATTTCACTCGTATGTGGAATTTAAACAAACCAAAGGAGGAAAGGGAAAGAGAGAGAGAGAAACCAAGAAACAGACTCTTCACTATAGATAACAAACTGGCGGTTCCCAGAGAGCAGGGGGTTTAGGGGAAGGGTGAAATATGTGATGGGGAATAAGGAGGGCACTTTTCATGATGAGCACTGGGTGTTGTATGGAAGTGTTGAATCACTATGTTGTACACCTGAAACAAATTTAACACCATAAGCTAACCAACCAGGATTAAAACGAAAACTTAAAATGAGGGGGAAAAAAAAGAAACAAGTGTTGGTGAGCATGTGGAGAAAAAGGAACCCTTGTACATTAGTGCTGAGAATGCGAACAGGTGCAGCCACTCAGGAAAACAGTATGGAGGCTCCTCAAAAATTTAAAATAGAATTACCATATGATCCAGTAATTTCGCTACTGAGTGTTTACCGAAAGAATATGAAAACACTAATTTAAAAAACTATATGCACCCCTATATTTATTGCAGCATTATTTATAATAGCAAACTCTGGAAGGAATCCAAGTGTCCTACAATAGATAAATGTGTAAAGAAGATATATTCTTACCATGCAGTCTACCATTTATGCTCCTTGGTATTGACCAAAATGAATTACAATCTTGTGTCCACACAGAAACCTGCGTACAAATGTTTATAGCAGTTTTGTTAATAATTGTCAAACTTTGGTAAGTAACCAAGGAGTCCCTAAAGTTATGGATAAACTGTGGTACATCTCTACATGGAATAGTGTTGAGCAATAGAAGGCAGTGAGCTATCAAACCATGAAAACATATGCAGGAAGCTTAAATGAATATAGCTAAATGAAAGAAGCCAGTCTTAAAAGTCTACATACTCTATATTTTCAACAACATAACATTTTGGATAAACCACATCTGTTGAGACAGAAACAAGTCTTTGTCAGGGTTTTGGGGAGGAGTTAAAGAGGGATGAATAAGTACAACATGGGGATTTTTAGGGCAGGAAAACTATTCTGCATGATACTGTATGGTGGATGTGTTGTTACACATTTGTCAAAAGCCATAAGTTATGCAACACAAAGATTGAGCCCTAACATAAACTGTGGACTTTAGTTAATAGGAATGCATCAATATTGGCACAGTAGTGTAAGGTAAGACATCAAGAATAGGGGAAACTAGGATGACGGGCATTGTGATGGGGTACATGGAAACTCTTTCTACTAAATTTTTCCATAAACATGAAAGTGCTCTTAAAAAAGTGTCTTGATTCAAAACAACAAATAAAAAAATCACCCCACAAAAATTTTTTTAAAAGAAAAATTGTTGATATTATTGAACATTGCCACTTACATATGGAATTTAAAACCCCAAGGAGATACTACTGTATATGTACCAGAATGGCTAAAATTATAAAAACTAAAAATGTTGGGTGCTGACAAGGAAGTATTAATACATGAATTATTTTATAGTCATACATTGCTAGTGAGAGTGCAAAATTGGACAACTACTTTGAAAACCAGTTTGTTTCTTATAAAGATCAACATATACAACCATATGATGCAATAATCTTCTGTATAAACAAAAATTTGTACAGGAATGTTTAACATAGCTTTATTCACAATTGCCTAGAACTGCAACCAACACTAATGTTCATCACCTAGGGAACAGATGAACAAATTACAGTGTATCTGTACAGTGGGACACTATGCAACAGAAAGCAGGGATGCAACAACATGAGGGAATTTCCAGAGCGTTCTACACTGTGAAAGAAGTCAGATAAAAGGCTGTAAAGAAGACAAGCCAAATAAACTATAAATGAATGATACAGCCACTTTGTCAAATAGTTTAGCCGTTGCTGAGGAAGGTAAACATAGAGTTAACCAAATGAGCCAACAAGTCCACTTATAGGTATATACCCAAACTAACTTAAAACATATATTCACACAAAAAAATTTGCCTGGATTTTCATACCAGCATTATTTATAATAGTCAAATAGAATCAGCCCAAATGTTTATCAGTTGATGAGTGAATAAACAAAATGTGGTGTATCCATACAAAGGAATGTTATTGAAGGAATAAAAGTACTGAAACATGCTACAGCGCAGATGAACCCTGAAGACATGCTCAGTGAAAGAAGCAAGATGCATGCAGAAGGCCACATATTTTATGGTTCAGTTTATAGGACATGTCCAGAATATGCAAATTCATAGGGATAAAAAGTAGATGAGTGGTTTCTAGGGCCTGGGAGAAAGGGAGGAATGGGCAATGAATGCTAATAGGCATGAGAGTTTTTTGTTTGTTTGTTTGGGTTTTTTTGTTTTTTGTGGTCTTTGTTGTTGGTTTTTGTTTTTGTTTTTTGTTTTTTGTTTTTGACTGACGGAAATATTTTGGAGTTAGACAAGTGTGATACAGTCTTGCAAATGTGCTAACCACCACTGAACTATATACTTAACGGGAGTACATTTTGTGGTATATAATTATATCTCAAATTTTAAAAAGGTTGTATACTACAGGATTCCATTTATCTGACATTCTAGAACAGAAAAAAACCATAGTATTAGCAATCCAATCCTAAGGCCTATAGGTTGGAGGAGGGCATTAACTAAAAAAGGGTAGGGAGAGACTCTGGGATGATGGCAAATTCTACATTTTGATTGTGATTTTAGTTATACAACTGTACAGATTTGTCAAACCCATAAGACTCACTTTCAGTATATGCAACTTATAGTTCAACAAATCAACAGATCTTAACAGAAACAGAGAATTGACAAGAACGAGAGACTATCTGAATCATATATCACAGATAAACTTTACTTTGGGTCATATTTTTGGAAGCTGTTTTGTCCAGTAGAAACAAGAGGAACTTAGTCTTCCTTCAGTCCTAAACTCATTTCATAGGACCAATATTTTTTTTATCTATGACTTCGGGAAGATTCTTAATCTCTATGAGCTGCAGTTTCTGTATCTGTAAATTGCAAGAGAAAACGTAAGAGGAGAGGTTAATGGTGATTGGGTACCCAGGACATACCAGGACTAAGTTGAACATTTAAAAATAATATTGTAATTATATATATGTGTGTGTGTGTGTGTATGTATTATATATACACACATACATACACATATATACACATATATACTATATATATGTGTGTGTGTATACACACACACATATATATACACATATATGTATATGCATACATATATTAGGTGCATTAGGTATTACATACATATTAGGTATATATATAATAGGTATATTAGGGAAGAATAGTCATAAAATGTGTAAGGTTAGAAAATGCTAGAAAAGCTCATAAATGTATTTTACCAGAACATTTGAAAGCATTGTATAAAAACAGCTGACTCAAAAGAGCCTATTTGAGGGTGGAGAACAGTGACAAGAGCGTGGTTGCCAGAGAACCATTTGTCTGATGGAAAGATGACCAGTGCCGGGTTGTACAGCATTGGGGGTGTGGCACACAACAGGGTGTGCACAGGTAAGCAGCCTGATACACGCCTGTTTCCTGTTTTGACTGTGATAGGCAGGGAGAGGTGCTGATAACTCTGAGAGCAATGTCACATTCAGTCTCTAGTTAACTTGAGCTGAGCACAATTAGCAGCGGCCTGAGGGAGGCTGCATTTCCCTGACTGATGTTAGGTCTGTGAGCTGTCTGCTGAGAGCAGCCTGGGTTAGCTCCTCAGGCTAAAGCTGGGGGAACTCTGTGTTCCCAGCTGTCATGTGAAAGCAGGGGAAGGTCTCTGCTCTGCACAGAAAGGGGGAAGGCCAGGATTTGGTCAAGCAGTAACTGGTTGAAATTCGGTGTGAAAACTGTTTTGGTCTCTACTGCCTTAGTTGAAATCCCAATGAGTTTCACAGGCCAGTCTGTTAGCTCTTCCCATCAAATGCTTTCTGTTTGCCATATAGTTTTGCACTTTGTGAATATACTGTCTTGGACCTTTTGTATCTGGTTCCCTTTTTCCCAGGGTAATTTTATCTAGTCAGGGAAATGTATATTCCTGAGGGAATCGTGTACCTGCTCTTTATCCCTGGTAGCACCTGGGATGCAGGGGTTCAAACTAACTCCCGATGAACTGACCAGATTTACTTGAACTCTTAAAATAATCTAGTCTCAATCCTCAGGTATTTGTCCGGAGAACTCTTAGCAGGGCACAAGTTATTTTTACCATTGTTGTTGAGACAGAACCACTTAAAGAGAGAGACAGGGGGTCTTTGGCCAGCTACAATCTCTCTGAGCCTCAGCTCCCTGCTATAAACTGGGCTAAAGTTTTTTCCTAGATTGTTGTAGAAAAGCATTGATAATGTAGCATGGCACCACATAGTACAGGCTCAATAAATGATAGCCATGCTTTGCCATTTCCTCTTTTAGAGACGATCTTTCACAAACAACTGGAAACCAAAATACCTTGAGGAAAAGATGTAGGAAAATTAGGATTCCTCTTCTGTGAAAATGATGGCCAGGAAAACTCTGCAGGATGACTCTGGGTATATACATTGGGTGAAGTGCCGTGCGGAAGCCCTCTTAGCCCAGCGCTGAGAAGGAAGAGCCACCTATGGAGTCAAGGGTGGTGTCTGTCACACCGTGTTTGAGGAACATCAGTAGAGCAGGATGTGGCAAGCAGGAGGATTCTCCTGCCCGTGCACTGGAACCTCTCCGTTTGTTAGGAATTTCTGTGTAAGGAAATGAAATGTTTCCTCTAAATAAATTATAGCAATGAAGAAACTACTAACTCAAGATTTCTGCTTGTGAAATTACTTTAAAAGTGTAAGTTTTCAGACTTCTCTTTGCTTCATGCATTCCTTAATTCACTAGTTTCCAGTCGGTATGGCCACTGGAAGCAAAAACAGGTGCTTCTGAGCCATGGTGAGAATTCAGAATCAATGGCATGCAAAGATCTATTCTGTTTCTGGAAACAGGCTGTGTATCTAAAACCTTTCTGTGTGCCTGTGCCGCTTAAGTGCTGGAATCATAAAACACAGGATGAGACGGAACAATTGTGTGATTGTTTTACCATCTCAAAGAGGATTTCGGAGCACCATAAGCTGCTAATGATTTTCAGGAGGCAGGTGCAAGACATGCAATTACTTTTCCACTTCCATCCCTTTTTCTCGTTTGAGAGCACTTACAGATTATTCACTGATTTCCGTGGCAGAGGCTTTTTGTGAGAAAGAAATATTCCGTCGAAAACAGCAATTAAACATTGTTCAAGATGTCTGCATTTGGAAAGAAGAGAAGAAAGACAATTAAAAAAAATGACAGTTTCTCAAATTTAAAGAATATTAAGTAGTTCCCATTACGTTTTAAATGGTCACTTTACTTGAGTTTACGGAGTTGCTGGGTTCCTCAGACTCATGATTCAAACTCTACAGTTTTTCTCCACAGGAATTTGAGTGCTTTGCTCTTCCATGCTCATCTCAGTTGTCCTTGGCTCATTTTTTTTTTTAACATTTTTAATTTTTTTATTTTAATAAACATATAATGTATTTTTATCCCCAGGGGTACAGGTCTGTGAATCGCCAGGTTTACACATTTCACAGCACTCATCATAGCACATACCCTCCCCAATGTCCATTTCCCCACCACCCTCTCCCGTCCCCCCTCCCCCCAGCAACCCTCAGTCTGTTTCTTGACATTGAGTCTTTTATGGTTTGTCTCCCTCCCAATCCCATCTTTTCATTTTTTCTTTTCCTACCTCCCCCCAACCCCCCCCCACCTTGCATCTCCACTTCCTCATATCAAAGAGATCATATGATAGTTGTCTTTCTCCGATTGACTTATTTCGCTAAGCATGATACCCTCTAGTTCCATCCACGTCGTCGCAAATGGCAAGATTTCATGTCTTTTGATGGCTGCATAGTATTCCATTGTGTATATATACCACCTCTTCTTTATCCATTCATCTGTTGATGGACATCTAGGCTCTTTCCACAGTTTGGCTATTGTGGACATTGCTGCTATAAACATTCGGGTGCACGTGCCCCTTCGGAGCACCACGTTTGTATCTTTAGGATATATACCCAGTAGTGCAATTGCTGGGTCATAGGGTAGCTCTATTTTCAGTTTTTTGAGGAACCTCCACACTGTTTTCCAGAGTGGTTGCACCAGCTTGCATTCCCACCAGCAGTGTAGGAGGGTTCCCCTCTCTCCGCATCCTCGCCAGCATCTGTCATTTCTTGACTTGTTAATTTTAGCCATTCTGACTGGTGTGAGGTGGTATCTCATTGTGGTTTTGATTTGTATTTCCCTGATGCCGAGTGATGTGGAGCATTTTTTCATGTGTCTGTTGGCCGTCTGGATGTCTTCTTTGCAGAAATGTCTGTTCATGTCCTCTGCCCATTTCTTGATTGGATTATTTGTTCTTTGGGTGTTGAGTTTGCTAAGCTCTTTATAGATTTTGGATACTAGCCCTTTATCTGATATGTCGTTTGCAAATATCTTCTCCCATTCTGTCAGTTGTCTTTTGGTTTTGTTAACTGTTTCCTTTGCTCTGCAAAAGCTTTTGATTTTGATGAAATCCCAATAGTTCATTTTTGCCCTTGCTTCTGTTGCCTTTGATGATGTTCCTAGGAAGAGGTTGCTGCAGTTGAGGTCAAAGAGGTTGCTGCCTGCATTCTCCTCAAGGATTTTGATAGATTCCTTTCTCACATTGAGGTCCTTCATCCATTTTGAGTCTATTTTCATGTGTGGTGTAAGGAAATAGTCCAATTTCATTTATCTGCATGTGGCTGTCCAATTTTCCCAGCACCATTTGTTGAAGAGGCTGTCTTTTTTCCATTGGATATTCTTTCCTGCTTTGTCAAAGATTACTTGACCATAGAGTTGAGGGTCTATTTCTGGGCTCTCTATTCTGTTCCATTGGTCTATATGTCTGTTTTTGTGCCAGTACCATACTGTCTTGATGATGACAGCTTTGTAGTAGAGCTTGAAGTCTGGAATTGTGATGCCACCGACTTTGGCTTTCTTTTTCAATATTCCTTTGGCTATTCTAGGTCTTTTCTGGTTCCATATAAATTTTAGGATTATTTGTTCTGTTTCTTTAAAAAAGGTGGATGGGAATTTGATAGGGATTGCATTAAATGTGTAGATTGCTTTAGGTAGAATAGACATTTTCACAATATTTGTTCTTCCAATCCATGAGCATGGAATATTTTTCCATTTCTTTGTGTCTTCCTCAATTTCTTTCATGAGTATTTTATAGTTTTCTGAGTATAGATTCTTTGCCTCTTTGGTTAGATTTATTCCTAGGTATCTTATGGTTTTGGGTGCGATTGTAAATGGGACTGACTCCTCAATGTCTCTTTCTTCTGTCTTGTTGTTAGTGTAAAGAAATGCAACTGATTTCTGTGCATTGACTTTATATCCTGACACTTTACTGAATTCCTATATAAGTTCTAGCAGTTTTGGAGTGGAGCCTTTTGGGTTTTCCACATATACTATCATATCATCTGCAAAGAGTGATAGTTTGACTTCTTCTTTGCCAATTTGGATGCCTTTAATTTCTTTTTGTTGTCTGATTGCTGAGGCTAGGACTTCTAGTACTATGTTGAACAGCAGTGGTGATAACGGACATCCCTGCCATGTTCCTGACCTTAGCGGAAAAGCTTTCAGTTTTTCTCCATTGAGAATGATATTTGCGGTGGGTTTTTCATAGATGGCTTTGATAATATTGAGGTATGTGCCTTCTGTCCCTATACTTTGAAGAGTTTTAATCAGGAAGGGATGCTGCACTTTGTCAAATGCTTTTTCAGCATCTATTGAGAGTATCATATGGTTCTTACTCTTTCTTTTATTAATGTATTGTATCACATTGATGGATTTGCGGATGTTGAACCAAACTTGCAGCCCTGGAATAAATCCCACTTGGTCGTGGTGAATAATCCTTTTAGTGTACTGTTGGATCCTATTGGCCAGGATTTTGGTGAGAATTTTCGCATCTGTGTTCATCAAAGATATTGGTCTGTAATTCTCTTTTTTGGTGGGATCCTTGTCTGGTTTTGGGATCAAGGTGATGCTGGCCTCATAGAATGAGTTTGGAAGTTTTCCTCCCATTTCTACTTTTTGGAACAGTTTCAGGAGAATAGGAATTAATTCTTCTTTAAATGTTTGGTAGAATTCCCCTGGGAAGCCGTCTGGTCCTGGACTTTTGTTTGTTTGGAGATTTTTGATGACTGTTTCAATCTCCTTAATGGTTATGGGTCTGTTCAGGTTATCTATTTCTTGCTGGTTCAGTTGTGGTAGTTTATACGTCTCTAGAAATGTATCCATTTCTTCCAGATTGTCAAATTTGTCGCCGTAGAGTTGCTCGTAGTATGTTCTTATAATTGTTTGTATTTCTTTGGTGTTGGTTGTGATCTCTCCTCTTTCATTCATGATTTTATTTATTTGCGTCCTTTCTCTTTTCTTTTTGATAAGTCTGGCCAGGGGCTTATCAATCTTATTAATTCTTTCAAAGAACCAGCTCCTAGTTTTGTTGATTTGTTCTATTGTTTTTTTAGTTTCTATTTCATTGATTTCTGCTCTGATCTTTATGATTTCCCTTCTCCTGCTGGGTTTAGGTTTTCTTTGTTGTTCTCTCTCCAGCTCCTTTAGGTGTAGGGTTAGGTTGTGTATTTGAGACCTTTCTTATTTCTTGAGGAAGGCTTGCACCGCTATATATTTTCCTCTCAGGACTGCCTTTGTTGTGTCCCACAGATTTTGAACTGTTGTGTTTTCATTATCATTTGTTTCCATGAATTTTTTCAATTCTTCTTTAATTTCCTGGTTGACCCATTCATTTTTTAGAAGGATGCTGTTTAGTCTCCATGTATTTGCGTTCTTTCCAAATTTCCTCTTGTGATTGAGTTCTAGCTTCAGAGCATTTTGGTCTGAAAATATGCAGGGAATGATCTCAATCTTTTGGCACTGATTGAGACCTGATTTATGACCCAGGATGTGGTCTATTCTAGAGAATGTTCCATGTGCACTAGAGAAGAATGTATATTCAGTTGCTTTGGGATGGAATGTTCTGAATATATCTGTGATGTCCATCTGGTCCAGTGTGTCATTTAAGGCCTTTATTTCCTTATTGATCTTTTGCTTAGATGATCTGTCCATTTCAGTGAGGGGAGTGTTAAAGTCCCCTGCTATTATTGTATTACTGTCAATGTATTTCTTTGATTTTGTTATTAATTGGTTTATATAGTTGGCTGCTCCCATGTTAGGGGCATAGATATTTAAGATTGTTAGGTCTTCTTGTTGGACAGACCCTTTGAGGATGATATAGTGTCCTTCCTCATCTCTTATTATAGTCTTTGGCTTCAAATCTAATTGATCTGATGTAAGGATTGCCACCCCAGCTTCCTTCTGATGTCCATTAGCATGGTACATTGTTTTCCACCCCCTCACTTTAAATCTGGAGGTGTCTTCGGGTCTAAAATGAGTTTCTTGTAGGCAGCATATTGATGGGTTTTGTTTTTTTATCCATTCTGATACCCTGTGTCTTTTGATTGGGGCATTTAGCCCATTAACATTCAGGTTAACTATTGAGAGAGATGAATTTAGTGCCATTGTATTGCCTGTAAGGTGACTGTTACTGTATATTGTCTCTGTTTCTTTCTGATCTACTACTTTTAGGGTCTCTCTTTGCTTAGAGGACCCCTTTCAATATTTCCTGTAGAGCTGGTTTGGTGTTTGCAAATTCTTTCAGCTTTTGTTTGTCCTGGAAGCTCTTTATCTCTCCTTCTCTTTTCAATGATAGCCTAGCCGGATATAGTATTCTTGGCTGCATGTTTTTCTCGTTTAGTGCTCTGAATATATCATGCCAGTTCTTTCTGGCCTGCCAGGTCTCTGTGGATAGGTCCGCTGCCAATCTAATGTTTTTACCCTTGTATGTTACCGACTTCTTTTCCCGGGCTGCTTTCAGGATTTTCTCTTTGTCGCTAAGACTTGTAAATTTTACTATCAGGTGACGAGGTGTGGACCTATTTTTATTGATTTTGAGGGGCGTTCTTAGCATCTCCTGGATTTTGATGTTTGTTCCCTTTGCCATATTAGGGAAATTCTCTCCAATAATTGTCTCCAATATACCTTCTGCTCCCCTCTCTCTTTCTTCTTCTTCTGGAATCCCAATTATTCTAATGTTGTTTTGTCTTATGGTGTCGCTTATCTCTCGAATTCTCTCCTCGTGGTCCAGTATTTGTTTGTCTCTCTTTTGCTCAGCTTCTTTATTCTCTGTCATTTGGTCTTCTATGTCACTAATTCTTTCTTTCTTCTATGTCACTAATTCTTTCTTTCAAGCCCGGCTAGAACCTTGAGAATCGTCATTCTGAACTCTAGATCTGTCATGTTACCAATGTCCGTATTGATTAGGTCTCCAGCCTTCAGTACGGCCTCTTGTTCTTTTTTTTGAGGTGAGTTTTTCCGCCTTGTCATTTTGTCCAGGTAGGATTTGCTTTCTCCTGCTGTGGAATTCCGCTGTTCTTGGTGACTGAAGTTGGTTTTGGATGGGTCTCTTGTTGATCTTCTGGGGGAGGGGCTTGTTGTAGTGATTCTCAAGTGTCTTTGCCGCAGGCGGAATTGCACCGCCCTTGCCAGGGGCCGGGCTAAGTAATCCGCTCGGGTTTGCTTTCGGGAGCTTTTGTTCCCTGCGCGCTTTCCGTAGAGTTCCAGAGGACGGGAATGAAGATGGCGGCCTCCCAATCTCTCGGCCCAGAGGAGCCGAGAGCTTGGGGTTCCGCTCCTCAGTGCGCTCTCAGAGCAAAGCGCCCAACTGCCCCGCCTCTCTGGCCCGCGGTTGCGCCTTGAGGAAAGCAGTCAATTGCTGGAGCTGGAGAAAAGCGCCGGGTCGTTTCCATCTCCGCAGCCTCCAGCCGTGCTCCGAGCCCACCCAGCCTGAGACCGGCACAAGGTAACCCCGGGCTTAGAGCTCGCTCCTCGGCTTTGTCGCTGTAGCCGGCTTCCCCGCTCTAATACCTGCGAGCTCTGCGGCACTCAGACACCCCCAGTCCTTTTGTGACTCCCGGGTCCTGGGGTTATGCTGACCCCGCCTGGGTTTCCCCCCGGTTTAGCCTCTGGAGCAATGTTTCCCAGTGGAGCAGACTTTTAAAAGTCCTGATTTTGTGCTCCGTTGCTCCGCTGCTTGCCGGGAGCCGGCCCCTCCCCCTGGGGTCTATCTTCCCGTCGCTTTGGATTCACTTCTCCGCAGGTCCTACCTTTCAGAAAGTGATCAATTTTCTGTTTCTAGAATTGTTGCTCTTCTTCTCTTCGATTTCCCGTTGGATTTGTAGGTGTTCACAATGGTTAGATAAGCTGTCTAGCTGATCTCCTGCTACCCGATGTTGTCTCAGCCTGCTACTTCTCCGCCATCTTGACTTCTCCCCCCTCCTTGGCTCATTTTTATTTTTTGCCCATGCATTGGCTTTCCCACTGTCTTCCTGGATTCTGACTCCCTGGTACAAAAATGTAGGCCTTGGTGTCCAACAGTAAATGAGGTTTGAAGCACAATCCTGAGAGTAACTCTCGGCTTTAGAAACAGTCTTATTTCTTGGTCTTGCGGAAGGCACTCCTAGTGAGGTGGGTTGGCAGCTTCCCTGGCATCTCCTAGCCCTTGACCCTACCTCTTCCCTCTCTACCATCGGTAACTACTTTAGCTTTTACATTTTGAAGAATTTAAAAGTTTTCACTGTTTAATTATAACAGGCTATGGAAACGCATTTCCTTGTATTCCCAGGATTGTGACCAAAGGCCAAAAGTAAATACCAATTTTTTTTTTTTGTAATGCAAAACCAAATTTATTTCCATGCATTACAATAAAGATTGGGATACTAGGTTAAAAAGAAAGCAGTCTTCTGTCAGATAGAGATTAAGATTCTTAAATAGCTGCCTTTGGGAACTGCTACAATGGAAGACTTGCTGTGTGGCCTTCAGATGTTGAAGCCTCTTGGCCCCCATGTTTCCACAAACCGTTCAGGTGTGGCTTCTTTCCCAGTCAACCTTTCTAATTCCTCCTGATAACTATGCTGGTATTGCAGATACCAAGAAGGCAGTTTCCATAGTCTGGAGGGCTGCCAGCCTTGACAGCTGTCCTCCCAGTTTAAAAGACTTATCAAGGGGCCCCCAAATCAGCTCTATTAATACAGCTACTCTTCCCTCCCTCCAACCTGGTCATTAGGGCAAGAAGACCAGGTGATCACATTTAGGAAGGCTGGAATTCTTGGAGAGAAACTCCCTTTTCTGTTCACACTGTGATAGTAAGGTGGGAGCTTCGGCTTCCCTGAAGCCAGTGCAGGACGGTCACTGGAGACTCACCAGTTCCACTGGGAGTGCTGCTATTTCATTACCCTGTTAGGCAGCTTCCTAACAGAAGTGATGACAACTGGAGAGTGACTATGGGGCCAAGAGAAGAAGTAAAGACCAAGAAGACCGTCTTCCAGTCACTCAATATAGTGAGAATGTGTGAACTGTTTTCAGATCGAGTGCACCAACAAAAGGCAGTGTGCTAGTGTCCCCCCAAAGAAAGCAGCCTGGAAGGCAGGAGTGGATTACCAGGGGGTTGTGGACCACCAAGGAGGTAACTTAAGGAGGGGGTGATGGGAAAGGTGAAGTCACTGCTGAATCTTCTTACCAGAAACCATGCACTGAGGACACCCTAGCTGTTTCTTTGAGGAACGCATGTGCTGAGCTTGAGAGAGGTATCACCCTATGGACGGAGGCCATGAGAAGATGCTGGGATTGGTCAGTCCTGGCAAGGGAGCCTGCAGGAACCCAACTTGAGAAGACTTCAGACTTCCCAAAGCAGTGAGGAAGACCACCTCTCTTGTTTCTTCTCCTTGCCTTACACCTAAGGGAAAGAGCCTGGGAGAGGGAGAAAAAGTGTATGAACAGCATAGCACATTCCTCTTCCCCCAGACAGGCCTGGCTATGGCTAGCAGGGAGGAAGAATGTTAACAAGTAAGTTTTAAGAGAGGACTGAATATTAAATACCAGGAACCATTCCTTTGTTGCATAGATATTTATTAATCACCTACTATCTGCTAATACTGCTCTGGGTATGGAAAATGATTACAAAACAAAATAATAGATTCAGAGGAAACTGACATAGGCTAATGCTGAAAATGATAGGAAAACAATAAAATCTGGAAAAGATAGCCTTAAAGGAATCACAGAAGGTGGGCAAAGAGACTCAACAAAGCAAGTTTGATGTACTGCTATTCGGAAAAAAATAATAAAGGCATCTCATGTTTATATCCCAAGGAGTTGAGACTCTTCAAAACACTGTGGACCTTTTTTTTTTTTTATCAGTACACACAGTTGACATCTGCACTTAATGGGTACAGGGTGGATCCCAGAGGGAATGAGGTTCAGATAGAAAGAACAGCAGCAGCCTGACAAGGTAGAGAATGGGGCAGTCAGGGAAACAAGAAGGCCATAGGATCTCTTCTCAGTTTTTTTTTTTTTTTTTTTTTTTTGGTTAGGCTAACCTTGGAGTCATGATTGAGAAACCAGATTAGCCGTTAGACCTTGAAAAAGTGAATCTCTGCCATTTAGGCTTCATTCCACAGTAACATAGTGAATACCGCCTATGTGGAAGATGCTAGCTGTGAGGGAGGTGAACACAAAGGAGGTGTGGAACCTGTCCTGAGAGAGTCTAGCAGGGTAAGAAGATCTACACATAAATTACAATTTTATTAGATCTCATTTGCGTAATGCTTCACAATTTACAAGGTGTTTTCATGTATGTTTGATTTTTAAAATATCACTCTCAGGTAGGCCATCCTTTTTTAGATGAGGAAACTCAAATTCAGCAAGGTTAGGTACATTGATGAAGATGGATAGCAAGCCAGTAGATAGTTTTGAACCACATCTTCAAATTTTAAGTTCTATTTCCATGACATCTTGCTGTTCTCTAGTATTCATAAAAAACAGTGTGTGATAGGTAGTAAATATAAATATTGTCCTAGAGAACGGAGTTGGGAAACTTTTTGTAAAAGTCCAAATAGTATTTTAGACTTTGTATGCCATAGAGTATTGATTGGAACTACTCCCATTTTGGTATGAAAGAAGTTGTAGGCAACACTTCAATGAATGGGTGTGGCCGTGTGCCACTGACACGGTATGTATAAAAACAGTTCAAATTTATCCAGTAGTTTGTCTGTCTTTGCTATAGAGGGGAATAGGAAGACAAGCTCATCCCTTATTGGCAGTGGTGTACTAGTAAATATTTAATAAGTGGATCTCTGGGTGAGGAAAACCTGATTTGTAATGTTTGCCAGTTTCTGTGTTGTAAATATTCCCATCAAGGCCGACTTCAAGCAACCAGACTGAAGTGTCCGAAAGCTCAGTTGGAAAAAGATGCGTATAAGCCAGTCCTAGCGCATCACTGCCTGAGACTGTCACTGAAGACTTCTGGGCTATGGGTAGAATATCAACAGGTGAAGTTAGTGTATAGATGGAGGAGAAAGAACAAAAGGAATATCTTAAGAGCAGGCAAGTGCCAGCCGTGTTCTGGGAATGATGGCCATCTCAGTTGGCCTGGAACACAGGGTATGAGTAAGTGTAAAGACAGGTAGATGAGTGGTCCCACCAGGTCTGGAGTGCTGACAGCCTTGATTGCCAGCCAAAGAGCTTGGGATTTGTTGAGAGGGGCCCTGTGGCCTCTGAAGCTTGTTAACCTGAGGGCAGTTATGATCATAGTTGTATTTTATTAAGATGTCTCTGGTAGCCATCTGAAATTAGCAGAAGAGAAATTGGAGGAAAGGAGGCCCCTTGAAAGAAAGAACCATCACTAAGATGCAAAACAGGTCAGAGAGAGGTGTTAAATTAAAACAATCAATCCAGTTTGGTAAGCAAAGTAGGAGAAAGTAGAGTAATTTCCTATCCAGAGTACTGTAGGTCTGACATATTCTTTGTCCTGCTTTCTTTCTTGCTTCCACCCCTTTCTTATTTCTATTCTTCATAGACTGGCTGTAGTGCAGTGGGTCTCCAATTTGGGAGTGCCTCAGAACCCGGAAGCCTTGTTAGAGGAAGGCCTTGTGACTTGAACCCTGATCTTCTGAATTCCATGTGTTGTTATTTCCATGACATCTCATTGCATCCTACTCTGTATGAAAAACAGTGTGTGATAGTGAGTTTTCAGTAGAAGAACACTGAGCTCTGGAGCAGGGACCCCACCCCCAGTGCTCCCACTTCACTTTGTCGGGGGTGGGGTCTGAAAATGTGCATTTATAACAAATTCCCAGGTGAAACTGCTGGCTTTGTAACCACAGTTTGAGAACCACTGCTGTGGCAAATACTAGGACTCTCAATATGGATGTGTCTTAGTTATCTCACATCCAAGTATGGAGTACTGAGCTCTTTACTCACTCCTTAAACCTGCCAGACTCCCCAGTTTTTCCCTACTGTAGCAAACAGCACATTTACTTGTTTTTTTCTGGCAAGAAGCCTCAGAGTCTCCCTCTTCTCTTCTTTTTTACTCCCCTCCACTCACTGGTTAAATCATGAAGCTCTGTTGCTTCTGTGTACTAAGTGTCTCTTCATTCCACACACTATCCTTTAGTCCCACTACTGACACCTTAGTTCAGGCACCAGCATCTGATGGTTCATAGGGGACTTCCGCATAGAGTCCTGCATTCTTACGTGTCCTTCTCCAACATTCTCCACACTGTGGACAAGGTGATTTTTTATAAAATACATCTGATCATGTCCCTCCTCAGTATAAAGTACTTGTTTTTACTTGCGCTTGGAATAAGGCCCAAGTCTATAGCATGGTCTATAAGGCTCTGTGTGCCATGGGCCGCCTGTTCCTCCACACTCACTTCATTCAGAGCACATCCCTCACTTTCCACCTTCCAGTCACATGGATATCCTGTCAGCCTTTGGAACTGTCATTCTTACTCTGGAAGCTGGTCCTTTGGCATACAACCTAGAACACTCTTTTTCTTCACACTTTGTTTGTACAAGCCCCAGCTGTTTTTCACATTTTAGCATAGGGGTCCCATCCTCAACGAAGTGTTGGTTTATTCACTGGATTAAGTTAAATGGACTCGTTGTACTTGTCCCTGACGACTCTGTTTCTCTTCTTAATATCCTTGTCAAAATAAAATTACTTCTCTGAGTGTATGGATTCCCATCTCAGGTCCAAGGTATCTGGAGAGAGAGACCATTTGTCTTGTACACTACCTTATCCTTATTACCTAGCATCATGCCCATTGTATAACAGGAATGCAGTGTTTTTGACTTGTAGTCCTTCCTTTATGACTTCCTCCCTTTATCTCCATTCCTTCTCTTGAATACTATAAAACACACTAGTGGTTTCTTACCAACATTCATTTCCCAGCCTTCTTCTTTGCTAACAGAACCTTGCTTTTGTTCAAGTTATTATCTATATAATATGGCCAGAGATGATTGAAGAGATTTATTGAGGAGAAAGTTATTTTATTTTCAGTGTTGATATGGAATTAAAGCAAACTCAAACCAAGAAAAGTTAAAAGGAACAAAACTATTGACCCTCCAGTATGAAAGAAACTCATTCATTTGTCTGTCTACTCATCCCACAAGGACTGGTGTATGTGCAACAATGTAGTAGGCATTGGATGCTAATGGTGAACAAAACAGGTAGGATTGTTTCCCTTGTAACAAGTAGGACTTGCCCCTGTGTGTGTGTGTGTGTGTGTGTGTGTGTGTGTATGTGTGCAGTAGTGTTCCAGAGAGAGGGAGTATCATGTGTAAAACCTGGAACTGAGACTATCATGACATGTTGGAAGAACTGAAAACAGGTCAGTTTGAATGAAGTGGGAAATGGTGACATATGTGGGCAAACATACACAGAGAGGAGGGTCATGAAGGGTTTTTGCCATCTTAGGAGATTTTATCCTGAGAATAATGGGAAATTTTGGAAGGATTTGAACCAAGGCAAGGCATTTTCCACAACATCCAGGTGGATCCTGCAGGAGATTAACCTGAAGGGTGAGAGAGGAAGCAGTAAAAACAGAGGAAGCTATGGAAGGTCATTAGTCTACTTGTGCCTAAATTTTTTCATCATGGAACATGTGAAAAAATTATATTTTTTTACACATTGTTTAAACTGGGGGGAATTTGTAACCCCTGATTAGGCTTCCAGCTGTTGGAGGGGACAGGCCTGGGGATTGGTGCTCCTAGGCCAGTTCCACTGGCTGAAGAAAATCTGGTATCTAGGCATTTCTGTACACCTATAAGCCATTGTCTGCACATCTGTTGGAAAGTTCTGCTTTAATCCTATCTCTCTTGTTTACCTTCTCTCTTTTAAGACCTTGAATGTGAAATGCAAATGATTTCAAGGAAAAGGAGGTCCTTTGGCTTAATTGCCACCAGTTGCTTTCCAGCTTCCTACTACCTCTCTGTCTGGTCCTCTCCTTGTAGCTTCTAAATGACTCAGCACTTTCGGATAATTGTGATTTCTTGATAACTTTCTTTACTACCTTTCAGATTCACGCAGCCAAACCTCTAGGTACATTCCCTCAGGGCTCTATGCCAAGAAGATGACAGTGGGTACAACAGTGATAACGTCAATTGGTTCAGTCACACTAATGTTTAAGATGACACAGTCTTACCCCACCAGAATAGTAACACACAGGTGTCAAGAAGGTCATTAATGTGAGATTATACCTGTAGGATTTTTTGACAGGAACACACTGAAACAGCGGAGGTGAAAAGTAGAGAGGAATTGGGAGGAGGTAGCAAGCATACCCACAGAGCCCCTGACTAAACGTCTCTGAGAGCACAGTAATTTGCTAGGTAGATTAAAGTGGTGCTTAATTTGCATAAAAAAGGAGTTAGGCTTTGTTGGAGACTGCAGTGCCTCTAGGCTGTGCCTCCATAATAAACAATACTTTGTAGTCAGAGAATTTGTTTCATCAAAAGGCCTCCTGGAAAGTTCTAACAAGCATTTTGTAATTAAATTTCAAAATATCCCTATGAAGCAGACAGTGGACTGTTTTTCTGCCTTGTTCAGAAGGAAACCTACTGAGACATGAAGAGGTTGAAAGACCTGTGACAGGGGACATCACTAGAAGGCTGGCCTCTTTATCTCTGGATTTCACACAGAGCTGATAGGAGGTGATGATTCAGTTATCATCTCCCTGAGAGTAAATAATGCATCTGAAAAGAGGAAGGATATCAATAGGGTGAGCAGACTGGTGCTTCACTAATTCGGTAGACCAGTGGATCTCTACTTCAGTGACATCATATGTATCACTAGGCCACTCTCAAATTTTTTATCTAGTCAGGGCCCTAATACCTAGACAATCTCATTCAGTTTGACAGGTTAGGACCAAGCCTGTGTATTTCAAGTAAGTGTTTCTGAGTGATCTTAATATAGACTGTGTTAGTTTGCTGGGGCTGTCATTACAAAATACCACAGACCCAGTGACTTAAACAATAGAAATGTATTTTCCCACAGCTGTGGAGGTTAGAAGTATGAGAGACAAAGATATGGGCAGGATTGGTTCCTTCTGAGGCTCTTATCCCTGGCTTACGGATGGCTGTCTTCTCCAGGTTTCACATGGTCTTCTGTCTGTATTCATCTGTGTCCCCCAACTCTTCTTTTTATAAGGACACCAGTCATGTTGGATTAGGGTCCACCCTAACATCTTCATCTTTTTTTTTTTTTTAAGATTTTATTTATTTATTTGACTGAGATTCCAAGTAGTCAGAGAGGCAGGTGGGGGGAGGGGGGAAGCAGGCTCCCCTCTAAGCAGAGAGCCCAACGCAGGGTTCAATCCCAGGACCCTGAGGTCATGACCTGAGCTGAAGGCAGAGGCTTAACCCACTGAACCACCCAGGCACCCCCCCTAACATCTTCATTTTAACATAATCACTTCTGTAAATATCATTTCCAAATACGGTCACATTCTGATGTACTAAAAATTAGGACTAAAGCACAGATGTTTGGAAACTGTGGCAGGGAATGAGGCAGAGGGGAGGTAGGACAGTCGGGGATAGGGAGGTGGGAGCGTGGGGAGTGCACGGTGAGAGGTCAGGATATAGTTCAGCTCATAGCATAGGCCAAACTTTTGGCACTGCTACAGGCTGACTCATCATTTGGGGCTTTAAGGTAGAATAGGCTTTAAGATGGCGAGGACTTGCCTGCTGTTTTATAGATAAGAGAAGCCTAGGGACAAACACCTTTTCAAAGTAAAGTGATGGTCAGCACCACACCTTCCTGTCACCATCCAGGATGGTTGGAACATTCCTTATTTATCCACAGAGCAGGACACGCCGCCAGGTGCTCAGTTGGTAGAGGTCAAATGAATGAATGAGTGAATGAGTTCATCCAGTGATATGTTCCCTATACCGTTCATCCTCATATCATCAGAAGAGGTTATTTTCATATTGCGAGGGGGATAGTGAGATGACGATTCTAGAAATACAAAGTCTCTTTCTAAGCAACAGTTCAGAGAAGCTTGGTTAAAGGAAGAGACAGTTTTTTTCCCTGGAGCTCTGTTTCATTTCTTGAGGTATTTTCTTCCATAGAAGTAGACAGCAAACTTCCTTTGACCAGAATCACCAAGAGAGCAGCGATTCTGCTCTACTTTCTCATGACATGTTCCTCTACTTTCTCAGGACATGTTCCCCATCTTATGTCGTTGGCTTGATGAGCAATGTCTAAGTGTATTTCTAACTAGATAATAGCATGGATGGCTATGTCCACGGCCAGGATAAGATTCTTAAACCTATTTTATGTGTCACTGAGGCAGGGAAAAGTATCTGTAGCTTTGCTCCTGAAGGCACCTACTATGTGAAGAAAAACTGCGCCCATTACTCACTGCTACCAATCCTGTGGCAGTGGGGCCTAGAGATAAGGATGTCAAACCATCCTAATGGTTTGGAGAAACTAAGGAGACAGCTCCTTGGCACAAAGCAGTCTACTTCCCTGAGCTTACACTTGCCAGTGGCAAACTTATTATTCTTACCAGTGTAATTCAGAAACCAGGGTTTCTAGAATCTGCAGTTTGTTTATGTCTTCCCATCTCTATACCACAGAACTTCCTTGGGAACATGGAGACTAAGCACACTTGGCTCCTGGGCCTGGCGACCAAACCTCCCATCCTGTGACATGCGACACAGTGGCCCTGGGATTTTAAAGAAGCTATGTAGACCCACCGTGTGGCAGGGTGTGCCCCTGTAGCCTTTTCATGTGCAGTTTTAAAAGTCAGCAGCTGTAGTAATTCACTATAAACTTCCCACAAGGCTTTTGAACCTAACAAATAGACTGTGATTTTACAAGACCAGGGCTGTGTCCCCTTAAAGCTCACCTACCACAGCATATGTAACAGTGATGGGGATTTTGTGAGATTTATGACCTCCTCTCTAGGAAGGTAGTGAATTTTCCTAACCAGTTCATGTGACCTTGCTGCTTTGAGACAGCTGAAGAGGGAGCGAAGCAAGGGTTTTCTAATGGGACTTAACCCCTTCTCCATCCCTGTAACCCAGGCCCCAGTGTTTATACCAGTGTCCTGCACACACACATTCCTCTTTCTCCCGTGTGGACTCACCTCTTGGAGGTTTGAGGCCTCTGGGACACGCGAGCAGCTTCCTCACCTTGGGGCCACCACCTGGTCTCTCTAACCTGGTGGTTGTCCACCAAGGGTGATGTTGCCTGTCTTCCTCAGAAGACGTTTGGTAACGTCTGGAGGCTTTGTGATTGTCACACCTGCTACTGGCATCCAACAGGCAGGGGTCAGGGATGCTGCTGAACACCCTGCACAGGCCAGCCGTGCCACAGCAAAGAATCATCTAGCCCAACATGCTCACAGTGCTAAGGTTGAGAAACCATGCTGTGAGCAATGACCGCCTCATTACCCTGTCCACAGTTTGTGGTCTGGACTTCCTCGTGCTGCCCACTTCTGCTGTTTTAGAGACGAACCCCTGCATCCCTCCCCACCTCCTGAGCCCTTCCTTCCCTCCCAGGGCTCCGCTGCTCTGCGCCCACCCCTCTTTCTCTTATATCCTTCATCATTTCTCCTATAATTCCTTCTTTCCTCTTTGTCATAAATAGGGAGCAGATTTTCCCAACTTAGTAGGAATCCACAAAAAACAAAATACAGTAAATGATGGATGATTCAAAAACTTTTCTCTAAGACCTTTGAAATACACCGTCTTTCTTTTTTATTGGAAAATTTCTCCTAGGAGTAGAAACACCTTTTTTCCCTCTGTTCTTCCCCACTCCCCTCCTCATTTTTTTTTTTTTTTTATTCTGGATTCTTTTACCTCTGTCCCTTATAAGGTCTTAGCTTTGACTTCAGGCTTCACTGGATTCAGCCTTGTTGACGACTCACTTTTTCATAAAGCTCTCTTCTTCCTTGTTTGCAGTGCGCACATTTATCTCCATCTGAAGCCTCTCTGCTGTCTCTCTTTAATAATTGTTAATGGATGATACAGTGACAAAATTCAGAATTTTTTCAACGGAATTTTCTTGCCACATGGTGTCGATAACAACTCTAAGCATCTGATGTGTGAATAGTGAATTGGCAACAGGTTTTGGGTAGCATTAGAAATCTCTTTCAGCAACATCTTTTATGAATCACAAAATGCTGTCTCTGCCTTTGAGGGTCCCTTTCTACAGCAAAATGGAGAAGTGAAAACTTACCATGGTCATCTCTCCATCTTTAACAGCCTTGGGCCTTCTTCCTATATGAGTGGCTCCTATTATTCTACCCCTCTGAGATTTCTTTTGTTAGTATGACTTCAGTTTTTACTTTTATTTGGATGAATCCCGTATCCAAACACCCAACTGTATTTTCTCTTAGAATAATAGAAGACTCCTGTATTCTTCTCTGACCTTCTTGAAATTTTCTGCCCTAACAAAACTTTTGCTGTGACGTTTGGATTTTTGCTGGCCTCTGCAGCAGGAGTGGCCAGACTGGTCTACCCATTCGATGGGTTCCTGCTGAGGTATGACTGGCCCCTTTGGTTTTTTGAAGTGTTCTTTTAACACTCATGGTCTTGGAGCCATTGTGGGTTTCCTGCCCACAGAGGCATCTTCCATCTTTCCCTGAACCTTTGCCATTCTATGGTTTCTCTCAGAACATCAGCATCTCCTCATGGGGAGCCAAGGATTTCTTGGGCCCCCTCACATCCCACATAGAGTGTGGTGTGCTGAAATGCTCTTGCATCATTTTTCCTCCTGCTGCCTTCCCCAGCACTATTGCTTCTGTGTTTATCTCCATACTGGTGCCAAATTGTAGGTTAGGGTTTGTCTAGAGGCCTATAGGTGAGTCTTCACTGTGACTAGGAAGGCAAGCCAGTATCCCCAATGTCAATCATCTACTATTTCTTAAGTCCCCCTCCCCCCCACACCTTCCATTCCTAAATTCACTCTCTCCTTTTCCCCACTGGTCCTCAGATCAAGCCAAATCAAACCAAACTAAACTGGCTTCAGGGGTTTTCTTTCTGAGCGGCTGTGCCTTTCCTGACATGGTGTAAGTGTAGGAACCTCCACAGTCACTGTGGAGTTTGGGTTGGTCCAGGCTATCTTTGCCCTTGGTAATCAAACCCTCTTTTTTCTGAATGCTTGTAATGCTTTGGGTCTGTAATACTCAAAGATGGTGCTTTGTTGTATTGCTAGTTATATTTTGTCCCGTGTCCTACCTCCACAGCTTGTTGCAAGACTTTCAGGGTCTTTACACCTTTATGATAGCATGGTAAGGTATTTGACCTTTGTCACCAGTTTCTGACACAGAGTCCCTAAAGCCCTTTTAATTCCCTAAGTGATAGGGTGATGGGAACATCTTTTGTTCTGAGGAGCTGTAGATTGAGTTAGTCACCAGTGGCCAATGATTGAATCAGTCATGCCTACCTAAGGAAAGCTTTTCAAAAACTCCTAACTGATGAGATTTGGGGAGCTTCACAGTTGGTCAGCACATTAACTAACGTGGGAGGACGGCACACGTGAAGAGGGCATAGAAGCTTTCCGCACACTCCTCCATGCCTTGCCCCATAAATATCTTCCACTTGGCTCTTCCTGAGTTGTACCCTTTATAAAAAACTGGTAAATGTAAGCATAGTATGTTCCTGAGTTCTGTAAACCATAGTAACAAATTACTGAACCTGAGGGAAAAAGTTGTGGAAAATCCCAATTTATAACTGTTTGGTCTGAAATATGGAAGTCCTGGGATGCATGGCTGGTGCAAGACTAGTCTTTTGGGACTAGTCTGCTGGGACTAAGCCCTTAACATGTGGGGTCTGTGCTAGCTCTCGGTAGTTAGTGTCAGGATTTAATTGAATTGTTGGATACCCAGTTGGTGTCTGGAGAATCTCGTTCAATGTCAGGAGTGTAAAAATGAGTAAAAGCAGCTCACTGTCACATGTTTCTTTGCATTCCTAAGGCTTAGCAATATACCATGTATCTCAGTAATTTTGACAGATTCTCTACTACTGTTTTAGAAAATGCTTTGGACCAGTGGGGGCAAGTGCTCAATATTATAATTCATTTTGAGTTGAAACTCAAGAAAAAAGTCAGAAACTATTAGCCAACTTCTCTTATGGAGTTCTCTCCTCCTCTTTTAATGGAGGTTGTTACATTTCATTTAAGTCCAGGTGCCTAATTATCTTCATTCCTCAATAAATGGAAGTCATGATATTTTCAGGTTCATTTGGCTCATGTGGTAACAATGAGTGAGATATTGAACCTCCATTTTCAAGTTCACAAGTACCCTGTGAATGTGGGTTAGAAGGAGTGAATATGGGGAGGTGGGAGATATCCTAATAAAGTATAAGCAATGAACCCAAACCACGATTTTTGAGTGAAATTCTATCTGATATGGTAAGTTACAAACACATTGTTTGAAGATTATTATTGCCTTAGCTTATAATAAGGCTGTTTTTAAAAGCTGTTGGCTGATGAGGCACTCCCTCCAGAGATAAAATTTAACCCCCAGACTGCATCACAGTAAAGACACCCCACTCCACCCCGCATTTGATTTGTGTCTAGTGAACTAGCAGTAAGCTGGATGTCACTTGAGACCTCTTCCATGGGAACTACCTGAGCTGTTGATTGTTTACTTCTGCCTATGTCTAACATTTAGATATTTTCCTCTGATTCTCCAAAGAGGAAATGTGGAGATACACAGCCCTGTCTATTTACTGAGATCTATAAAATGAATATTCTCTCTTTTCTTGTCCTCATGTCTGCCATTCAGGTACCATGTTCCTGTGAGGTCGTCCCAGCTACCTCACCGAGAATTCCATGTATGGAAGGAAGACAGATAAAGGTAACTTGATTTGGTGTAAGTAATTGCATTTCACTTTCTCCTCTGAGTCCCTCTTGATCAGTTGGATCTAAATGGAATATAAATCCTTTGAATTCATTAGAAACTCCACGTGGTGACCATCTGTAACAGATGGCATGATCGGCTCCCTCAGTATCTCAGATACTGAGTACAGATACTCAGTATCTGTAGTACTGTGGTCTCCTGAACAGCAGCTTCGGTATCATCACCCAAGAACTTGGTAGGAATTCAGAATCTCTGGCCCCATTTCAGACCTACTGAATCGTAAACTCCTGGCCATGTGTGTTCTAACAAACTCTCTGGTGATTCTAATACACACTAACACTTAAGGGCTGCTGTAGTACCACTCTGCTTCTCACAGCGTCTTGGGCAGAAGTATTAGATCCCCAGAGGACTTGTGAAAATGCCAAATATTGGACCCCAACTCTGACTAACTGAAGCAGATTCTGCATTTTTTACAAAGTACCCAGAATATTTGTATGTACAGGGAAGTTTGAGAAGCCATGCCTTGTGTTTCGTTCAACGCAGGCTGTGCATCGGAATAAAAAAAAAAAAAAAAGCCCCAGAGATTTACATTGACAAACATTGACTTGCTATGACATGTAGTCTGGGTGTTTGGATTCTTAAAGCTCCCCCACATAGTTCTCATCTGCAGCAAAGTATGAGAACCATGGCCTTCTGTCATGCTAGAGACTGGGAAACTAAATATTCTATTTCTCCCAAGTATTTTAGGTTTTCAGATGACCTAACTTCTGCCAAGTAATTCATATCTGGGCATGATTCAAAAGGCATTCATGAAATAGTCTGACTCTGTGTTACTATGCAGTTATGGTTTTCCTGTGGAAGCAGGTAATGGTCCCCACTGTTCACCACTAGTTTCCCAGACATCAGGAGGTAGGGGATCCATTTTAATGGCATTGAGCTGCATGGAGATGCAGTAGATCTAGCCTGCAGTGGGAACAGAAGCTCCCTGATTTCCTTAGGCATCTGGTGAAGATGTGGAATACTTGTCCTGCCGACCAGCTTTTTCAGTGTTATTCTACAAATCTTCTAAGCAAAAGTCAGCTTAGAGCCCTTCTACCCATTTTGTAAGCATTTAATTCCTTTTAAATCCTTTACCACTTAAAACAGCTTGAGTGGTTTCATTATCTGCTAGTGAATTCTCACTGATCCATCTCTGTAAGGTCAGAATTCGTCATTGATAGTGCCTGAATTGAGCTATGTTTTGTGTAATGTGAGCCCTTTTCTTTTCATTTAAAAATTCGATTTTTGTCCATCAGAAACAAAAATTAGTCATAAGAAAACTACTGTGGGGCCCAAACTTATGATCCTCATTAGGAACAGCTCTCTTTCTAAATGTTATCCCCACCCTTCCCACAGAATGCATCCCTCCCAAGCTTGAGTGTTCAAGTCATATTTGTGATAAATACACAGTCTTCGTGTACTGACACTTGCCCCATCCAAGTCTGAAAAGTCCTTCCCATTTGGAAAGGCAAGAGTGATTCCTTTACTGATGGCTGAGAAATATGAAATGGTTTTTTCCACTTATTTCAGGAGTCAAAAGCAAACATGAGTCTTATCCTATAAAATCATAGATCTGCTTTGTATCTACCAAAGAGAGAACCAAGTTTAGTAAGCAACACAATTTTATTTTCAAATGATATTTGTGATGACTACTTTTTTTATATTAGGCATCTCTGATTTTTCAAGAGTATTTTCTACACACAAAGGGTTATGATTTCTTTTGGTGTCAGAAACTGATGGTCCAGCCAAGAGACAGATGGGAAGATAGAAAGCAGGAGAAGGGGAGGGTGTGGAAGAGGAAATGCCCAGCATGACCAAAGCGGTCACAGATTCCCTACACGTATAAGAAAGAAGTTGCCTATAGGCCCCCTCCCTGCGTCTTAAATATAATTTAGAATTTTCCAAGTGTTCTTAGGTGTTTCCTTCTAGATTGGTGTTTGGAAGTTATTAAACCATTCCCCAAAAGCTGTTTAGATAGAATCTCCTACATAGGGATGAATGACCATTCTTTATGGGATTTTCACACAGTTTTTATTCTAAAGAAGCAGAGTAACTAGGGTCAGTAGGCCATCCATAATAAGACCATCTCAAGTGGGTTTTGTTTGTTTGTTTGTTTGTTTTTGTTTTAGATTATCTCATTGCGTTTGCCAGACTTGTCACTGTGTACCAGAGTAGGTGGGTCATGACAGTTTCCTACTTGGGATCTCCAAATAAGGGACTTCCTTCCCCATTACATTTGATCTTTCTTTGACAATCATCTCAAAGAGTAGCCCCCAGAATATATCAGCTTCACTCCCAGATGGTGCTGGGATATTGCAGTTAGACTTGCATTTACAAGGGAGATGGGAGGAGAGACCTGGCAGCCTAAAGTGGACCGAGACAAATATGATCTTTGTGAAACCAGGTTTTGCAGATATGTAATTATCTCCATCTACAGTGAATCGAACCTAAATCCCACATGGAGGTTGACATACTTAGAGACACAAGCTTTATTTACACTCTCCTTCTTATTTAGTGTGTGTTTATCATGTTTAATTTGTTGTTGGTTTTATGCATTTTGGTTTCACTGGTTGTGGAGGTTTGTGGCTTGCCTTTTAACTTTGCAAAAGTTTAGTACAGAGGAAATTTAGAACACCATAACATTTTCCAAACAATTTCAAAATGAACTACGTCCCCAACTAATTTGATTTGTGGGGAAGAAAGAACAAAGTCTTGTTAACTGAGAGCTCTAAAATATAATTACTCACACGTGCAAACATGTTTAAACGTGGGTTCTCAATGAATGCTTATCATGCAGTACTTTCTTGCTCTGACTGTTGCCCATTAAAAACCTCCTGTGCCATATGCAGGTGTGATTATACAGCCAACTGCCAATTCTCACTGGCTCAAGGATCCTTTTAAAAATGTCCAGATGGTTATGAATGTTGAATTTGGCAGTTAAATTATAGAGCCCAATATATCTCTTCTAAGTACGAAGGCACTGAAGCAAAGTATCGATGTTTTCCTCCACCCCTAACTAGATTTCAAAAGAACAGTTTGGCTTTTCAGCTGGGAATCATATTTCCTCATTCTTCTGAATCTCAGGATAAACTTCGTTAGGACTTTTATCACTTTCTTCAGTCCACGTATCTTATGAACAACATCAAAAACCTTTTTTTTTTTTTTTTTGTAAGCTACAGGTCAGTCAGAAATTGATTTTTGAGGTGACTTGGTATATTTAAACAAGTACACAGTGGAGAGGAAATAAAGCAGTGGCATTATAGCTCCCCTGGGTAGCTCCCCAGAGCCTTCCATCTTCCCTTCAGAAGAATGGTTTATAGGAAAAGGACATGAGGGATAGAAAGGCATCTCCTTGATTCTTGATAATATGAATCACAAACATAAACATCTGCCGTCTCCAAGAGAACAAGGCTCAATGGCAGTTTGTTATCAGCACTTCCGTGGGAAAGCACCATAAAGATCACTGTCACTATTTCTTCTTGCCCAGGTGGGAAGTCCTCAGTAGCAGTCAGGAAACTCCAGGTGACTGGTCACTTTTTCAGATAACCTGTGTGGCTGATACAATAGGTTTGCCTCATCTAACGTGCTTTGCAGTGCTTCCTTCTTGATGAGCACCTGTAGTGCGTTTCTAGAACATGGCACATAGTAGGCCTCTCCATGGATGACTCAGTGGGACCCTGTCCCACAATAGACCCAACACAGCATATGAATGGGGTATGGTAAGAGGAGGCATAGGAAGTGTATAAAGAACAACACAGTATGGGGAGAGGGTAGAAGAAAGGAAATGGTGTTTTTATGTTGTGCCTGGCTCAGTCTAGCTGTAAGACAATTATGTGATGGTATTTGTAGTAATGGCTTGAATTGGGGTGCGGGGTAAGCTGTCAAGCGGTCCAGGATTTCCACTGTCACCAGCCAGATGACAGCCAAACTTCACTCTTGCATCTTTCATATTTGGAAATAAGGTTGAAATACACATTTTAGATGAAATGTGACAGGTCAAATAGAAAATTTGGGAGTCCTATAACTTCATACAACGTTTAAATGCTTTTAAGTATAAACAGTGACAATAGATAGAGAAAGCAGGTTAATAGACAACAAAATTAAAATAGTGACCTCGTATTCTCTGGCCTGAAGGTAAATTTCCTGCAAGCAAATTCTCTCCAAACAACCTACCCCATCTGTTTCTTTCTTATATAGATTTGTCCAAATTATATACTTTATTTCATTTGAGCACCACAAAAATGGATACTCATGGCTAGTAGATGTCTCCAGTGTAACATGCCTCAAGTTGAACTCCTGATCTGGCCCTAAAGTCTGTGTTCTGTCTCATTGATGGCTGGTTCAGCCTTCCCGTTACTCAGGCTGAAAACCTCGATATCATACTGATTCTTCACTTTCTCTTCCAATTCTTCCAAATATCCTCCTGCTTCTGTCTTCAAAATACTACTCATCACTTCCCCTGTTACTACCATGCATCTGCTTGAGCACCACCCCCCCTGTTTTACTGCACTAGTCTTCTCACTGGCACCCCTGTTATTCTATCCTTGATTCATAGCTGGAGGAGCCTTTCAAACATAAATTAGATCAGGTTACTCCTCTCTGCCAGATTTCCAGTGGCTTCCTATTTCACTCAGAGTAAAAACCCACATCCTCAGCAGGGCCCCGGAGCTCTAATAGCCTGGCCCATAACCTCATCCTTTACAGGCCTCTCCCTCCCCCCAGAATCCCTGCTCTTTAAACACTCCAGACATGCCATCGTCTTAGGGTCTCGCCCTGCTGTTCCCTCTGCCTAAAATGCTCTCCCTACACAGCTGACTCCCCTACACTTCTCCCGCTGGATCTTTTCTCAGCTGTGACCTTCTCAACGAGGTTTGCCTCCACCATCCCATTTATTATGATAACAGCCTCTCCAGCACTCTCAAGCCCCATAATACCTTACTTGCTTTATCTCTTTGCTCTTTGCTCTTCACACTTGTAACCACCCTGTACCATTTACTTCTTTATTATGTTCACTGTCTGTCATCCCCAGCAGACTGGAAGCACCATGAAGGCAGAGGTTTTTTTTCCCTCTGTTTTGATCACTAATGTATCCTAACTGCCTAAAACAGTGCTGGCACATAAGTGGGGGCTCAATAAATATTTTTGGAATGAATGAAATCATCACAGTCATAATGTTATCAGATTATACTTTTATATGCCAGGAATATTTATGAAGAGTTTGTGCATGTTCACGGCATCATTTAAGCCACATAAAACCCCCGTGTAGCAGACACTGCTATAACCCCAACTTAAAGAATGAGAAGCAAATGCAAGAGAATTGAAGAATCTAATTGAGCCCAGCAAGGAAGTGCTAGCACCAGGGTGGAAACCTAGGTCTCCCCTGCTATAGAGCCCAGGTTCCTTGGCCCTGCTCTAGCTCTCAGATCTCACTTCCGTGACTCTTCCATATAGCTGTGACCCCTTCTTAGAGTCATCATCTCTCTCTTAACTTGAAAGACTCCAGTGTTCTTTCCCACTGCACAAGTGTGCCTCTCTGTATTTGTTCCATGTATTTTTTTTTAACAGTCTGATGAACTTAGAATACAAAGCTCCTGACTCCTGGTTGAGTGCTCTTTTTGTTACCAGGCTCACTTGAATATGTGTATGTAAACTGATGATTGAATTCACATATCATAATATAAACAGATGCATACAACGAAATCCCAGCAATGCACATGAGGCTTTGCCTCTATTTTGAGAAGTTATTATTCAGTTCCAAGCAGAATTACTTTAAACTCAACTTGTTTTTCATGGGGTACTATCATACAAAACACTGGGAGAAGCTAATCAATAATCAAGCTTTGTTGACTAAGAAATAAGTTCGTGTTGCCTTGGGAGCTTGGATAAGTTTGCTTTCTTCTGGGTCACTTTAAAAAGATGTGTTTTTACTTAATAATAATGTCCATAAGTTGGGTCAGGTCCTCACAACCTAGAGATTGTAATAAAGTAGATATAACATTTGAGGCATATTTTCAATCTCACTGACTGATAAATAAATCATTACCATGAGTATTAAAATATGGTTTCCACCATTATGATGCAGAGTGCATGGGAGGGACAAATCCCTGATCACTAGGGCTGTCAGGTTGTGGTCATCCGTCTTCCAGCTTGCCTGCACTGATGTCTAGCTATGGAGGTTACAAGTGTTGTTTACCTCCATCAGATTCTCCCAAGACTGGAACAGTGCCTGTTCTGTCCACAAAATCTACTTAAATCTAGCCTCCATCTGCTAGTTCTTCCCTTGCCCTAGTCTTTTTTTCCCTCTTAACTCTTCACTTGAATGGCATTAACCTGCTTCTTATATTTTCCTTCTTTCTACTTTAAAAAGTGCTTTTAAAAATAATCTATAGGAATAAAATTAGGAAAACATCAAGGGTGTCTATTCATTCTCCATTACACATTTTACAGGAGGTTCTAAACAGTGCAGTAAGACCAGAAATCGGTGAATGAATGCATGCATGAATGAATGAATAAAAGTCATCCAGATTAAAAAGGAAGAAGGAAGACTGACAATATTCACAGACAACATGAGAAAATCTAGAAAAACAGATAGATTCCAAACAAAAAGAAAAGCTGCTAGGACTAATAAATTTAGAAAGGCTGTAGGATCTGGGGTGCCTGGGTGGCTCAGTTAGTTAGGTATCTGCCTTTGGCTCAGGTCATGATGTTGGAGTCCCAGGATCCAGCACCACCTTGGGCTCCCTGCTCATCGGAGAGTTTGCTTCTCCCTCTGCTCCTTCCCCTGCTCATATTCTCTTGCTCCCTCAGTCTCCCAAACAAAATCTTGAAAAAGAAAAAGAAAGTTTGTAGGATATAAGATCAATATAAAACATTCTATTATATTCCTATATACTAGCAAGGAACAATCAGAAATTTGAGTAAAATATTCCAATAAATAGCATCAGAAAATGAAATACTTAGGGATAAACCTAACAAAAGATGGGAAAGACCTGCACACTGAAAACAGTAACACTATGCTGAGAGAAATTAAAGAACGCGTTAATTAGATGGAGATATAGATACATCACATTTATGAGTAAACTACTCAGTGTTGTTAAGATATCAGTTGTTCCCAAATTGATCTGTAGATGCAATGCAATCCTGATCATAATCTCAGTAGTTAGCAAGCTAATTCTTAAACTCACATATACAAAAAAGAGAGCCTAGAAATAAACCCATGCTTTTACAGTCAATTAATTTATGACATAGGAGGCAAGATTATACAATGGGAAAAATACAGTCTTAGATTAATAGTGTTGGGAAAACTGGATAGCCACATGCAAAAGAATGAAACTGGACCACTTTCATACACCATACACAAAAATAAATTCAAAATGGGTTAGAGACCTAAATGTGAAACCTAAAACCATAAAACTCCTAGGAAAGAACACAGGCAGTAATTTCTTTGACACATGCCATAGCAACATTTTTGTAGATGTCTCCTCAGGCAAGGGAAACAAAAGCAAAACTAAGTTACTGGGATTACCCCAAAATAAAAAGCTTTTGCACTATGAAAGAAACCATCAACAAAGTGTTAAGGGCAACCTAATGATTGGAAGAAGACATTTACAAATTATATATCTGATACGGGATTAATATCCAGAATGTATGAAGAATTTATGTAATACAACACCAACAGAAACCCCAAATAATCTGATTTAAAAATCATCAGAGGACTTGAATAGGCTTTTTTCTAAGGAAGACATATAGATGGCCAATAGACACATGAAAAGAGGCTCAACATCACTAATCATCATGGAAATACAAATCAAAACCACAGTGAAATACTAGCTTACACCTGTCAGAATGACTAGAATCAAAAAAGATAAGTAACCAGCATTGGTGAGGATGTGGAGAAGAGGGAACCCTGGTGCACTATTGATGGGAAGGTAAATTGGTGTAACCACTATGGAAAGCAATATGGAGGTTCCTCGAAAGGTTAAAAATAGAAATGTCGGGGCACCTGGGTGGCTCAGTAAGTTAAGCCTCTGCCTTTGACTCAGGTCATGATCCCAGGGTCCTGGGATTGAGCCCCGCATCGGGCTCTCTGCTCAGCGGGGAGCCTACTTCCCCTCTCTTTCTGTCTGCCTCTCTGCCTACTTATGATCTCTCTCTCTCTCAAATAAATAAATAAAATCTTTAAAAAAAAATAGAAATGTCATATGACCCAGTAATTTCACTACTGGGCAATTTACCCAAAGAAAACAAAAACATTAATTCGAAGGAAAGATATATGCACCCCCATGTTTATGGCAGCATTATTTGCAATAGCCAAGATATGGAAGTAGCCCAAGTGTCTATCGATAGATAAATGGATAAAGAAGATGTGGGGTATATATACAATACATTATTACTTGGCCATAGAAAAGGATGAGCTCTTGCCATTGATCACAATGTGGATGGACCTGGAGTATATTATGCTTTGTGAAGTAAGCCAGTCAGAGAAAGACAAATATCATGATTTCACTGATACATGGAATGTAAAAACCAAAACAAGTGAGTAAACAAAGAAATGAGAAGCAGAATCAGACCTATAAAAAGAGAACAATCTGATGATTGCCAGAGGGGAGGGAAATGGGGGCATAGGCAAAATGGTGAAGGAGAGTGAGAGATACAGGCTTCCAGCTATAGAATACGTCATGGGGATGAGGGGTACAGCACAGAGAATATAGTTTGTGGTATTGTAGTAATGTTGTATGGTGATAGACGGTAGCTATACTTGGGGTGAGCACAGCATAACATAAAGTTATCAAATCACTATGTTACACATGAAGCAATGTAACACAGCGTGTCAGCTATACTAAAAAAGCTCACATGTAAATGCAAAGGACGTAACATAGACAAAACAACTTTGACAAAAAGCACAAAGTTGAGAGACTAACAATCACATTTTAAGACTTAATATATAGCTACGGTATTCAAAGCGTGGAGTTATTGGTAAAGACTGACAAATGCTAGCTCAATGGAACAGGACAGGGAGCATGGAAATAGACCCACCATATACATGGACAGCTGATTTTTGACAAAGTGTAATGGCAGTTTTGTGTAAAGAGTAGCCTGTTCAAAAATTGGATATTCATATACAAGGAGATAAATAAGTTCAATCCACAACTCACACCATGAACAAACAGAAACTCAAAACGGATCACAGACTTAACCACAAAACCTAATATTATAAAACATCTAGAAGAAAGCACAAGTGGAAACCCTTGCAATTTTGAGTTAGAGATTTCTTAGCTGTGACACCAAAACACAGTCCTTAAAAGAAGAAACTGGTAAATTGGATTTCATTAAAATGAAAAACTTATGCACTTGGAAGACACTGTTAAAAGAATGAAAAACAAATCACACACTGGGAGAAAATACATGCAAATCTGTATCTGATGAAGGACTTATATTTAGAATACTTAAAGCACTCACAAATGCTTTTTGTCCATTTTGTGCACAAAAGACCTTGCTGAACAGTGGGCAAAAGATCTGAACAGACCCATCACCAAAAAAGGCACGTAAGCACATGAGAAAGATATTCAGCATCATTTGTTGCTAGGGAAATGTAAATTGAAAATACAAGATGATATCAGTTACCTATTAGAATGACTAAAATTAAAAAGACTAACCATACCAAGTGTTGGTAAGGATGTAAAGCAACTGGATTCTCATTCACTACTGGTGGGAATGTGAAATGGTATAACTGCTTTGGAAAAGTTTAATGGTTTCTTCAAAATTTAAGCAAACATATACTATTTGCTCCATCTCAGGGTTTACCTAAGAGAAATGAAGAATGCATGTCCTATAGAGATTTGAGCATGAGCGATCATCGCCAAAACTGGAAATGACTGCAATGCCTGTTAGTAGGTGAACAGATAAGTGAACTGTGGCTTATCTGTATGCTAGAATATTACTCAGCAATAAAAGGCATAAAGCTACATTACAAAATATAATATGGATGAATCTCAAAATATGCTGAGTATAAAAAGCCATATAAAAATGGTATATTCCCTTTATGTTAACATTTAGAGAATGCATACTAACCGTCTGCCAGGTGGATGGTCGTATGGAAGTGGGAATAAAGAACTGGGGAGGGAGGGTTTGAATCAGCTCCTGGTGATGACAGATACTTCACTATCCTGATTATGGTGCTGGTTCCATCCACGTAAACACAACGTCAGAGCTATCAAACTATATTTTAAATATGGGAAGGTTACTGTATGTCAGCTTTACTTCAGTATAGCTATTTAAAGGACATCGATTCTCTTGCTGACTCTTCATAATGTAGAGTTAGAATGGCAACTGAGGCTCTTATTTTCCTTGTATGATAATAGCTTCCTCTGTGAACACTCATTTAAGATTTTACAGGCTTCAGATTATTTCACTCTTCTTATTTCCACCCCCTTGTTTTCATCTCCTTCCTTTCTTTTTCCAGGCTAAGGATATCACTTGACACACTCTATATTCTTTCTGCCCCTGCTAGCTTCTTCCAGAAGATGGTTAAATCTCCAGGTGTTCTTGTAAACATTGGAAGAATTGCCTTTTCCCAGAGTCAGGCCGTATTCCTTGGGGATTCTCAGGAAGAAGCAAGATGAACAAAATCCTTCCCACCACATGTGAGGACATGCCAAGGACAGTCCTCTAGGTGTTTCTTTACTTTCCCTCCACTCAGCTGGACTCTGCCTAAGAAAGACAAGGTCTTGGGGAGATGCTCCCTTTCCTACATTTGCTGTTGCCAGAGGGAATGACACCAGCCTCCCACCCATCTCTGGTCTCTTTTTCATGCCTCGCACCATTGTGTCACCAGTGGATGAGGTAGTATGAACAAGTAAGAGTTAGTAGTTTCTCTCATCAAGCCTCTAGAGAAAGTCTCTGCAAAGTCCTATGTCCCAGCTCATTGAGTGGTTAAGAAGTTAGCAAAAGGAGTTTAGAGAGAGAAACTGACATTTAAAACAAAAGCCATGCTAAAAATGAAGACTAGGTTAGACTCTTACTTTAGGCACATGTTTTTCTACCCCTTCCTATCTAGGCTGGGAAGAAGCTAGCAAGTTCAGACAGATGGTACCATATCACACTAAAGGAACACATTATGTATTTTTAGGGTCTTTTTTTCCTGTGAAAGCTATACAATGAAACCTAATGCCAATTTTGCATGTAAAATTCCACTAGTTTTTTTTTTTTTTTTTCAATTTTCTGGCTTATAATTTTTATTGTAGAGTTAAAAGTTGAAAAACAAGACATAATTTAGGATGATGTGTTCTTTCACTTAAGGAATCCGGACAGTTACTTTGTTTCTTAATGTGTCTTAAAACTTATCGCACAGTTTTTCATTTGTCCTTTTTCTCAGATTGTAAAGTTCCACTTGTATGATACGCTTCAGAGGAAGCTACGGTATTACTCCTAAAGCTCTGGTTTGGAGAAATGAAAAGCCTTTGGGCTTAAAGTAACATAGATGCATGTTTATGTCTTGGCCCTGCCAGTCAGTGGCTGAGGGGCCTTGAGCCTTCTTTGTAGATACCAGCAGAACAGGGTCAACAAATACGTTCTCTAAAGGGCCAAATAATAGTTTAGGCATTGTAGAAAAGAACACCTCTGTTGCAACTACTGCTCAGTGCCACAGTTGTTGCAGGAAAGCAGCCATAGACAGTAAACAAATGGGTGTGGCTGTGTTCCAATACAACTTTATTCACAGTCACAAGCTACGGGCCAGATTTGGCCCATGCACTGTAGTTTGCTGACCCCCAATACAGGCAATGCTACCTTCCTCCCAGCATTGCCATGACGGCTACATGGCATATGTAAGATGATGCGAGCAGGGCCTCGCATGACAGCAGCTCTGAGTCAGCTACTTATCTCGAGCCTCTGTGAGTCCCTGTGCTGCCACTTGTGATCCCATTTATTATGTACTCAGTGTGGGAACGTGTCTGTCAGCAGGGCATCGGAGTGCTCAGGAAAGAGCTTCTCTTTGCGTCCTTCTTGCTATGTGTGAAAGTGCTTTCAAAGCTCTGAGCGCAGTATGAATGCCAGTTGTTTGTTTGGGCCTTTTTTTTCCTTCCTGGTGGCAGGACAAGGAGAGAGGAAAGCATTCCCAAAGGAAGTGACCCATTGGCCCAAAGCAGTCTCTTTTTGAAATCTTCCTGTTAGAGTTTTGAGAAAAAGCAGAACTGATTTGACCGTGCACCCCTCCCCCACATCTGGATGCATTTTCTGATTTTGTGATAAAGAGGATCAATGTATATGTAAGATTTTAGTTTGAGAAAATGGTGTCAGGTTCGACAATTTCTATTTGAGCCTCAGCCCAACATGGTAAGATAAAGATATACAGGAGATTCACTGTTGCATTGGAATTGGTAGCAAGAAACAGAATATGCTCTATCACTGGTTTAGAGACTGACCCTAAAATAAAATTTGTTGGGAGTCTTTTGAGTTTTTTGTGTTTTTTTTTAAATTTTTATTTATTTATTTGACAGACAGAGATCACAAGTAGGCAGAGAGGCAGGCAGAGAGAGGGGGATGGGGAAGCAGGCTTCCTGCTGAGCAGAGAGCCCCATGTGGGGCTCCATCCCAGGACCCTGGGATCATGACCTGAGCCCGAGGCAGAGGCTTTAACCCACTGAGCCACCCAGGCTCCCCTTTTTGTAGTTTTTAGAAAGTGATACATTTCTACTTCGCAATTTGGAAAATGGAAGAAAGTATACAGGCATCTAACAAAGAAACACAACCCAGCAAAGCTTTCCTCTCCCCCTGAAATGTTGATACTAGGTCTTTTACTCCTTCTCATCTTTCACAATAGATGGAGACTCTGCCTTCTTTTAGTTTAAGAAACTGGGATCATCCCTTGTGTTCATGGGGTTACAGCTATAAGTTGCTCTTTTCACAATAACAGCATGAAGTGAACACATTCCCGTGTCTACAAAAACTTTCTGCGACATCATTTTTAATGGCCGCAGAGGCTTCCACATGTTGAGAGAACACATTTATTTGGAGGCTGATCTTTTGAGACTGCGCTTTAGGAACTTCAACTCCTCCTTAGCACCTTTGTCAGAATTGAAGAAAGGAAAAAAGGGGGTGGGTGGGCAGGGAAGAAGCAAGGGAGGGAGAGATCCATTCAGACTCAAATCATTTCCTTTGTCTCCTTTTTAGCAAATGGTAAAGCCACATGGTAGTCTTCTCCAGCCCAGTCAGAGAGGCAGCGAGGCGACTGAGTGGGAGTCTGATGTGGCCACAGACCAGCAGGATCCCCCGGTCCGTGCTGGCAGCAGCCTGTGGTCCTGGGGAATTGCCTCAGCCACGGGACGGCAGGGTGACAATTTGGGAGTTGACAGCATGTGTTCCTGGTGCAGAACCACCACAGGCATGCCCCATCTTGATTAATTGGGTTGTTTGATCTCAGACATTCTCCTGTCACAGAACGTTCTGTGCTTTTGCTAGCGATAATGAGTTACCCTGGGGATAACCTCTTCAGAACTAATAAATCTCTAACTCTTAGAGTGGTGAATACATCAGCCCTTGTCTAAAGATACAAAGCGATACATTAATAACATTTAATATTATAACATTTGTGTCTGGATGGGAATGAGACAGTGTATGTTAGCAACTAATCCCTTTATTTATGGCATTAATGAATGAGATTAGAGTTGGATTTAAGGATTTGTTAAATGAAAAAGTCCAGTGACCTTAATTACTCTAATCTTATCTGACCTAGATGAATGAGATGCTTTTCTAGCACATAAAACGGTAAGCATTGTTACCTAAATGCCTAAACTGCTGGTGAGATCTCTAATGTTAACAACAAAAGTAGAATGAGAAATATTGAAACATAGACTAATTTATACATAAATCTCCAAAAAGAAAACTAAAGGACCTCAGATCTGGGCCACATAACATGTTCCTTCAGTCCTTCTCTAATCTCTGAATAAAAATCACTTTCTTATCCCGACTATAGAAGGGTTTTACCTACCCACTGTGAAGACAACAGATGATGAAAAAAAAAACTTGCAGAGAGAAAGTAAACAAATCCACGTTCTAATTACGCAGATATAACCAATGTTCACATTTTGGTTCATTTCTTCTAGCATATTTTATATATATATATATATATATATATGGTTTCTTAATATTTTATATATATATATGTATTTATTTATTTTCCTAATATGTAGGAATGGGGGCATGTTATACATATTATTAATAACATTCTCTTTTTCGGATGAACAATATGTCTTGGGCCCGTATTGTTCTTCTTCTTCCCTTCAGAACACAGAGACTTAATTGCCTTTGTTTGTCTTCAGAGCAGCTGCTACTGCCCCAGCTTCTTGGGGGCTGTCCCTCAGACTCACTGCAGAAGGCAATACAGCCTCCCAGATCCCACTTTCCTCACTGTGCATGAAGCCCACCACACTGACCATTGTTAAAGATTTCACTGCTAATTAAGTAGGAAAACAGATGAAAGAAGAATAACCAACACGGTAGGTTCTATAGGCCTGACGTCCTTAGACCTTCCTGGTTCCCTGGCTGGGTGGTCCCTGTGTGGCATGAAAAGTTTGTCATCTTTGATCTTGGGTAGAAAACTCATCGACTCCCCCTCTCTTAGGCCTTTTCCTACCTTCAGCCTCTATAGATCAGTGATTCTCAGGCTACCTGGGAGAAGATCCAGTTGCTTTTTGCTTTGTTTTGCTTTTAAATATTCTTTTTGGGGGTAAAAGACACACCATATGAAATTTACCCTTGTGTTATTTGTAAGTGTACAGTTCAGGGTCATGAAGTACATTCACCATGTATTCAAATACATTCACCATACATTCAAGGACATTGTTGTGCAACTATCAGTACCATCCATCTCTAGAACAGGTTTCCTTCGCCCAAACTGAAACTCTGCACTGTTAAACAATACTCTCCTTTCTCCTCTTCCCCCCAGGCCCTGGCAACCCCAGTTCTACTTTTTGACTCCCCCAGTTTGACTATGCTAAGTACTTCGTGTAAGCGGAATCATACAGTATTTGTTCTTTTGTGAGTGGCTTATTTCACTTAGTATGATGTCTTCAAAGTCCATTCAAGCTGTGGCGTATACCAGAATTCCCTTCATTTTAAAGCTGAAGAACATTCCATTATATGGAATATACTGCATTTTTCAATCCATTCATTCATCCGTGGATACTTGTGTTGCTTCTACCTTTTAGCTATTGTGAATAATACTGCTTTGAATATGGGTGTACAGATATCTGTTTGAGTTGTGGCTTTCAGTTGTTTCAATCCAGTGAAACTGTTGGATCGTGTGCTAATTCTGTTTTTAAATGTTTGAGGAACCACCATACTGTGTTCTATAGAGTCGATCCTATTTCACCTTCCCAGGGATGAGGCTTCTAATTTTTCCCTTGCCAAACATGTTATTATTCTGGGGGCTTCTGGTTGGTGGTGTTTGCTTGTTTTAATTATGTTAGTCACCATGTAGTATCGTTGGTTTTTGATGTAACGTTCCATGATTCATTGTTTGAGTATAATGCCCAGTGCTCCATGCAATATGTGCCCTCCTTAATACCCATCATTGGTTAACCCATCCTCTTACCTACCTCCCCTCTGAAACCCTCAGTTTGTTTCCCAGAGTCCATAGTCTCTCATGGTTCATCTCCCCTTCTGATTTTCCCCCTTCATTTTTCCCTTTCTTCTCCTTATGTCCTCCATGCTATTGATTATGTTCCACATATAAGTGAAACCATATGATAATTATCTTTGTCTGCTTGACTTATTTCACTTAGCATAATCCTCTCCAATTCCATCCATGTCGATGCAAATGGTAGGTATTCATCCTTTCTGATGGCCAAGTAATATTCCATTGCCTATATGGACCACATCTTCTCTGTTGAAGATGTCTGTTGAAGGGCGCCTTGGCTTTTTCCACAGTTTGGCTATTGTGGACATTGCAGTGTTGTTTTTGATAGTAACTATTCCAATGAGTATGAAGTGGGTATATTTTTGTGGTTGTGATTGGCATTTTTTCTAATGATTGGTGATTCTGAGCATCTTTTCGTGTGGTCATTGGCCATTTGGGAATCTTCTTTGGTGAAATGTCTATTTGAGTCATTTGCTTATTTTTAAATTAAGTTGTTTGGGTTTTTTGGTTGTTGTTTTGCTTTGCTTTGTTTTTTAACTTCACTTCCATTATAAATCGATACTTTTATAAAATACAGTAAAATCACTATCTGTGAATAACTGGATACCAAAATGAAGGATGTTAAGTCCTAGGACATCTATTTCTAGCTATAATGAAGTAAGAGGGATCAATTTAGCCCTCCACCTGAAATAATTAGGAAACCAGCAGAATATATGAAATAATGGTTTTCAGGTATTGGACAAAAGTCCCTTTAAGAATATGATCCTTCCACAGTAGGGAAACAAACACAGTGAGTCCTGCTTGGAGGCAGCCCAAAAGCACAGCTTGAGAAGATCAAACTGATCACTGGTAACATACCTGTATTTCAGAACAAAGTTGACTGCTGTGTAAAGGAATATGGCTAACGCCAGCACCCAACAATGAAAATTCACACTCTCTACAGTCTAATTAAAAAGTTACAAGGGGGCACCTGGGTGGCTCAGTGGGTTAAAGCCTCTGCCTTCAGCTCAGGTCACGATCTCAGGGTCCTGGGATCGAGCCCTGCATCGGGCTCTCTGCTCAGCGGGGAGCCTGCTTCCCTTCCTCTCTCTCTGCCTACTTGTGATCTCTGTCAAATAGATAAATAAAATCTTAAAAAAAAAAAAGTTACAAGGTATGCAAAGAGGTAGGAAATGTGATCTAGAAGCAGAAAGAAAAAATCAACTATTAGAAGATGAACAGTAATAAAAATGAAATAGAAAAATGTGACACATAAAATATAAACCCCATTTAAAAATATTAAATTTAATAGATAAAACTTTACTCCATCAGATTGCTATAATAGTTTATCAGTGCTTATTCTCAAGTTCTATACATATTACTCTGTGGACTGGTTACAATTCACAAGCTATCACCCAGTCCATAGAGAAAATTTGCTGTAGTTCTGCTGTAGCTCTTTTTTTTTAAACTCCCAGAAGATTGACTTGGATATGTGGTTAGGGCAAAAACCACTTTTGACTACATTGCCATCCAAGAACCTTGTGTCTCTAAGTGAATTATGTATCTCAAGGAATTCCAGACGGAGTGGCTCCTGCCTCACTGGGTTTCCAGCACCATGCCAGACCCTGAGGGAACATCTGAGGTGTGGTCCTCAGAGTGAAGTGTGGCAGGGAAGTTTATGAGAAGCCTAATTAACACTGTCATTTTAGATAAGTAGAGGCACAAAGTTTTAAGTAAAACACTTCTGAGCCTAATTATTTCTTACTTTAGCATGAACTTTAGAGGAAACTGTACTAAGTCATTTTGGGAATAGCTCCTCGGTTCGCAAGATGCTGAGAACTAATTATTAAATTGTATGCATATTGTAACTGCACAGTTTAAAGACATGATTGGAAGCGCCATCGTGAAACTCTCACCAGCTAGCTCTGTGAGCCAAATGTCCATAGACACATTGTTCCAGATGAGAATGGAGTGTTTTGGGTTCTGTTAATTAGTAGCTTTCCTTTATAGTCTTGAAGATTGCTGCTCAGCCTGTCCAGGCCACTAGTTAACTAATAAATGTTAACTATCTATAGCTCCATGTCTGCTCATGTTTACTCATATTTTCATTTATTCAGATCTGCTCAAGAAATGTATAGTACCTAAGTGATTCATTTAAAAATTACACAGTTGGCCTTTCTAAATTAAAAGATCTGATATAATTTTATAGGATATAGCCCTATTGAATTCAAGTTAGGTAGTTTTTATTATTTTCTGTGGCAAAAGCACATCTGTCCAAGGGCAAGGGATTGAGACCTTAGGTGTGGACTTTGGAGTCATTTGGCAAGAGCTAGTTGCCTAAAAATGACTTCATCATCTACAGAGGTTTAACATCCCCTTTGGTTTCCCTCAGAATTATTCGTGTCCATTTCCTGTGATGGGGCCATTTTGGTCTGTTGGTGAGGAAATAGGTGGCAGAGCACTGAGTGATGTCTGCCTTGTCTGGGGGTTGGCACATATACCTTGAATGCTTACAGGAATGATAGAGGTGATATCCTAACTGAGATAGCTCAGAAGTGAAATAGAGCATGGGGCATCTTGGTGGCTCAGTTGATTTAAGTGTCTGATTCTTGATTTTGGCTCAGGTCATGATCTCGGGGTCTTAAGATTGAGCTTTAAGTCACAAGTCAGTCTCTGCATTGGGTGTGGAGCCTACTTAAGATTCTCTCTCACCTTTTCTCTCTCCTCACCCTACTGCCTCTCTCTCTCTCTCTTAAAAAAAAAAAAAAGTGAAAGAGGAAAAATAGTCTTTTCATTTTATAATATCAAGTCCATATCCCTTTATCCTGCTGTGCAAAATAGAATCTCGTGGTGATTACAATCACATCTTAGAGGATGCTCTGCCAAAGTACGTGAAGACGTGTCCCTGACTTGGGCATTTGTATCTGAAACTTTTGCTGAGTGCCCAGCCTGGTTGCAGACAATTGTTAGCACATCTGGGAAACAGCACCTTTCCTGTTCTTAGTGGGACACTGATCGGTGAGTCACTAAGTTTCTCTATGAATTTCAGTTGGTGCCCCCTAAATACATGCGGACGCTTCTCATGAAGTGACAGGTGGCCTCTAGGGATGAATATTCTGGTTACTTTTGGTAACAGTAAATAAAATTACTTTGAAATGGATTGGAAGTTTTGTCTATGGAGGAAGGACCCTTAGTTATCCTTAGGCTTGGATAAATTGGCTTTCTGAAATGAGAATATAATATTCCTAAGAGACTGAGTGTCTTTTTCATTTCATTTAAATAAATCACTTTCATTTAAAAATAATCCCTGAGGGGGATAGAGGTGAATTCTTGTGTTAAAATAGAGGTGGCCAAAATTGGATTATAAGGACTCAATTTTTTTTTTTTTCTGTCTCCTTACTTTCCTCTTTGGCATTCTCTGAACTTCTATTATTGGTCACCTTTTTTGCTGTTGTTCTGCCTTTGTTGTCCTCTCTTGACATCCTCAGCCAATCCCTTGGTTTCAAATATCACCACTGCTTTGTAAAAGACAATCAAATCTTTCATTGTAGCTATGGACTTCTGTTATATGAGTTAATAAATCTCTATCAGCAAAGCCATCTTGATTTGGTTTTCTCTTACTTACATCCAAAATAATCTCTTTTTCCTTTAAATAGTAATGGGAGAGTGAATCACTCTGAAGCCAAGTCATGATCATGTCAATCTCATGTGCAGTAGTTATCTTTTATAGTTCCTCACTCCCTACCAAAACACTGCAAATTTAGTCCCAACTTGCCTTTCCAAGCTCATTTCTTTTTTTTTTTTTTTAAGATTAGTTTATTTACTTTAGAGAATGAGAGAGAGAGAACATGCATTTATGAGAGGTCATGCATGTGGGGGAGGGAGGGGCAGAGGGAGAGAATCTCAAGCAGACTCCTGGCTGAGTGGGGAGACTGAGGCAGAGCTCGATCTCATGACCCTGAGATCATGACCTGAACTGAAACCGAGAGTCAGATACTTAACCAATTGAATCACCCAAGTGCCTCCAACCTCATTCTTTTTTTTTTTTTTTAAAGATTTTATTTATTTATTTGACAGACAGAGATCACAAGTAGGCAGAGAGGCAGGCAGAGAGAGAGAGAGAGAAGAGGAAGCAGGCTCCCCGCAAAGCAGAGAGCCCGAGGCAGGGCTCGATCTCAGGACCCTGGGATCATGACCTGAGCCGAAGGCAGAGGCTTTAACCCACTGAGCCACCCAGGCGCCCCTCCAACCTCATTCTTATATGCTTCATTTACAAGGTCCCTTCCAGTGGTGCAGGGGCCAGGAGAGGAGGGGCTAGGAGAAGAGGGGCTGCTGGCCTAGCAGCTGGCTAGGCCCTGGACCTAAGCCGGCTGCCCTTTCCCTGCCCTGACTCGACCTCCAGAGACTGAATGCGGAACTGGCTGGTGTTGGCCCGATTTTGCCTAGAAACTCACTTCTGTTTGGGAGGTGGAGATTATCTTACAAAGTTCTTCTGTGTCCCATTGTAGAAAAAGAACAAATCAAATGTTCTGAAATGCATGGATTGCCTTTGAGAATGGTTCCTGGACCCCTAAGCTCTAGGATCAGCAAGCTGTCTGCATTGTTGTGCCCTTAAGATACAAGGTTCTCCTGTGGCAACAGGAGGCTCATCTAGAGAATGGTATAGCAGCAAGACCAACTTCAGTGCACATAGGAACAAAGAGGAACAAAGCATTTAGGTAGCCAGCATGAGAGGACATACCCAGAGAGCATCAGGTCACTATCACATAGCTGTTTCCGCTGCTGTCTGAGAAGAACTCAGAGAGCCTGTTCTGTCTGTGACTGCAAGCTCAGGAGTTCAGTCAATGCCAGTAACCCTAAAGAGAGAAATTCCCCATCATAAGAGAGAGTTAAAACCCAAGTTAGAGTAGGAGGTGATGGGTGCTACTCCTACAGTGATATCCCCTTCTGCAAAACACTGCCTGGTTCCTAAATTCTATGCAGAGTAAACCTGGAAACTAGCCAGTTAACCCCAGTCTCCTTCCCCTTGTGACTCCAAGAGTGGGAGCCATACCCCTCAAGAACTCGTTGGGTCAGATGAGATCATGGGCCTGAAGAATGGAACTGGAAATGGTGCCAAGGAAGCAAGTATTTTCATCCACTCCTTTGGTCAGAGAGCTCCCAGGACTAAAGAAAGTAATTATGCTGACCACAGGAAGTCCCAGGATTCTTAGCACACTGATGACTCTATCAAATTCCATGACCCACAGGTCTTCCAGACTTTCCCATAGCCAGACTTGTCCAAATCCCACACCTGCTCAGAAAATGTTAGCCCAAATGGTGCATATGTTTACAGACTACAGAAGCTGCACTGAGGGTCAAGTTGAAACTGCCACTCCTTTCCAAATCCAGGACATCCCTAGGACCAAGACACAAAGCCCCTCTGAACACACAGATAGCTGCCTTTGGAATGATCCAAAACCTCTCCTGCAACAGCCCCCACTTCCAGCCAACCAGGGCCATAATTCCTCTCTGAATGACAACTGCCTGTAACTCTGCATTCTGGAATCAGCACCCAGACCAGCTGCTGCCATGTGTCTGCTGGCCTAGGACAGGCCTGTAGAAAGCAAACTGATGGAAAGTAGCTTGGCCAGCTCTACTCCACTGCTCCTACATAGTATTGGGACAAATAAATTTGATGCCCCCAAACCAAGCAGTTTCTTTTGTCTCCTACCAGGGCAATAGCTCTTTGGAAAATCCCTATATCTTCTGTTGGGTAGAGATCCCCCTACCCTGGGAGAGAAACCATATGGACCGTCTCATGAGCAGCTGGAATATCATTAGCTTTCCTTTCAAATTCTCAGAAATAGGCAACATGTGCTTTTACCTAATGAGAAAGTATTCACAGTAGCACAAACAATGCAGAACGCTGGGGTCTTATAGGGAACTCCCAAGAAACCGTAACTTAGGTTTATACAGGTCATGATGATTCAATATCAATACCTAGTTAAGGGACTTGGGGCCCTTACAGATATGGGGGCTCTGCTTGTCCTTTCAGGATACAGACATGTGTCCTTTTCTGCAACTAATATGGTTCTCCATTCAATGAACTCCCATGTGGGCCCATAGTATCCAAACACCCAGGTCATAAAGCTCCTGAGCAAAGAGTTTGGCTGTAATTTCAGGAGGCGTTTTTATAAAGAGTAATAGAGGAATCAGGGACAAATGGTTATACCACAGTACTCCCTCCAGGTCTGAATGTTTATTGATACGGATTTGCAAATTGAGCCAGGGGTTCTTTGATAGCAGCTGACTCCCGATGAAAGCTAGGTACCAGGGCAAGAAGAGCCATCTTCTGATAGTATTGCTATGCCACATTCTCTGCCCCTAGGGCCATTACCCTCAACCCCAACATGTCAAGGGACAGATAGGCCTCCTAGGATTTGCAGGGATGATAAGCTCAGAAATAGAAGGGACAGATGTCCCCAGTTGTGCACCTAGATCTGATCTTTCTCAAGTCACTGGGCTGGACAATAGGTCAAAATTCCCAGATGATTAAAACTTCTCTTCTGGCCAAGCCATCTTCTTTGGTCTTGACTGAGGGGAGCACTTCCAAAATCCCCAAAGGTTATCTGCAGAGAGGTTTCAACAGCATTTGGCAAGAGAATGCCCAGGCCTTCTCCCAGGAATAAGCATGGCAAGCATCAGGCCCAGCATGGAGATGACCAGGATGATCCTAGGGTTTCAATGAACATTCCATTTTCTCTCTAAGTTTTCCCAGTGATAACTTTCTAAAAGCAATGCCCCACAGATGGGCCCTGGTTGGGCTTTGAGTTTGGGATGGTCCTTAATGTCATGAAGGGAGATGTCAATTTAAACATCAACACAGGATCCAACACTCAGATGATACCTTAAAAGATGAGAGGCTTGGTGTGCCCTGGAGAGATGATGAATTACACTCAGGTGGCTCCAAGATGCTGTCTGCTTAGCAGAGGATGGTTACCAGCCATATGGTGAGCACCCTGCAGGAGGAGGGCATGGGCCTCAGGCCATTCTCTCCTGTGTCTCAGGAGGCAGCAGTGGTTTTGCAAAATCTCAGCCAGTCAGACCCACCTAAGGATTAATGGCCAGCTTTGTCATAGTTGCTGCTACTTGTCAGTTCTAGAAACTCCATTAGCTTCCATACAGCTCCCCCAGTTTGACACAGCCAAGGCAGAAGCCTATGTATAAATCTGTGGCAAGCCACCATGTGCATTCTGCTCATATTATTTCTCTGAAACCTCCCACCTTGTGTAGCCCAGTCTTCAGTGCCAAACTTGCCACTGGAGAACCTCAAGCTCCTCCAGATTCCATTGTATGTGGTGGGCCTGATGGTAAGCTCAGACACTGGTACTTTCATTAAATATCCCCATCTTAGGGTTTGCTGCTGCTCTGCTTGTTTGCTTCTGTGAATATCCAGATGTCTTCTCTCTGGTATAGCTTGCCAGAGCCTTTCCTTTCCCAGACCTGCTCTCCATTATGATGTATTGAATATCCAAGTTTGCAGTGCCCACATCTACCTGATTATACCATCGTACCATCAAGATTGCAGTTGACTCAGATGACAACTCCCCTCTAACTCTTACACCCAACTTGCCATCAGTGAATAGCATGCCAGGAATGGGCGTTAGTACACAAAATCCTCAAATTTCATGTTCTAATGCCAACCATCAGTCCAGTGGGAATGACCCAGCCACTTCTCACTCCAGCCCTATGATCTGCCTGAATAACATGGGAACCAACATGTTTTTCAGTGGAGCTTGATTTGATGTCACACAAACCTACAATGAGTCATGGGAGCAGGTGTCATTTCCTTACCACGACCCCAGTAGGGGCAGAGGAACTTCCCAAAAGACAGTGGTGTCCCAGAAGAAGGCACACATGACCATCCCAATAACCTGCCTCAAAATTCAGTAGAGGCAGCACCTTGCAAATATGGAGGCCCTAGGGGTCCTGACTCCTTCACTCTGCTGAGGAATTATGTGCCTTCTATGTTTATGGACCCTGATCTCTAGGTTACAGAGTGTCTAAGGCCATTAGAAGTGGCCTTTAGCATTCCATCTGAGAAGCCCAGCCAGATACTGAAATCGTTCCCATGAAGGGAAGTCCCAGGCTATGCACAGCACTGGGTTCCTAGACTTGGGTTTTTGCACAGAGGATAATGGCAAACCAACCTTCAGAATGGCACTAGCATTACCTGGCAGGGTGGGTCTGGGGTCAGTAGATGTTCTGGCCACCCTTCTAGGTAAAGGCACATCCATGCCACACCTCAGCCCAGTGAGGTCACTGACCTCTCTCAAGTAAGACCTAACTATTAATAAAATGCACCCCCCCCCAAAAAAAAGGAAGAAGAAGAAAAAGGAACTAAGTTATTAACAAGTTGTGTGTAGGGTAGGGATAGCAAGGACATCTTTCTTTTTAAAAAATCATGAAGTTTCGGACTTTTGTTTTTCAGTTTACAAGCTCCTCAGCACTGTCCGTCTCTCTAAATATACAAATATAGCTCCTTCACCCATTGCCATCTGCTCAACTAAGTGTTTCCTTCCCTTATGCCCGTCCCACAGCCCCACACCCCACCCCACACCCCGTCTGCTCCCTTCCTGCTTCTCTCCCCCCTCTTCCTGGCAGCTCTTGTGGGGACATAAGCAGCAGTCTCAGCTTCCCAGCTGCAGTGTCCTCCCAGTTTGGGGAGGGGGAGTGAGGTCTGTCCTTGGGCTCTCTATGGCTTTTCTGTCCCCTGTGACTTTTTATTCACCAGTATGCCCTTTTTCTCCCCCAACTCTTGTTCTCTGTTCTCCTTTTTGTCAGAATTCCCAGGTGAATTTTATTAATGTGGGAGTGGAACAGATGCTAAACGTTATCCAGGATTTTGTTTTTGTTTTTGTATTTTTGAATTTTGTGGTTACTTCTCTTTCTTCCTCCTCCTACGCACAAAACATTGTGTGTAACTTCCATTAAATTTGGTATAAAACCACTTGCTGGGGCTGTGACATCAGAAAAGGGAAATATATTGTTTCTTACAAGACTTTTTTAAGAAGACTACTTTAAGGCTCAAAAAATGACTTTCATGAGACTCTTCCTGATCTCCCTGGAAAGACCAAATGTCATTTTCCCTTGAAACTTGCTATGGTACTGACATCTAACACTTTCTTTTCCCCCCCCCCCCCCTTTTTTTTTTTTCTTTTTTCCTTTGTTTAAACATCTTTCCTGCAAGTTGAAACTACATCAGAGCTGGGTCTGAGTCTGATTCAACTTTGGATGCTCCACGTCCAAAGTTTTTTTTTTTAACATATAGATGTTTTGCATATACATGTTCATTGAATGTTAGGCAGATGCGTAAAATTTTTTCTTTAACCACTTTAAAGTATCCATCACATGGGGAATGGTGGAGGGAGAAATTAAAACAAGTTGGGACATGGTACTCTGTTTATGAAATTAGAAAAAAAAAAGTAGCCTGGAGGAGGACATAACCTGAGCTATAAATAGCTTCAGAGAAACCAGGGAGCAGAAGACAGAGGCATTTCCATGAGCTTACAAAGTGCTGAAGGGAAGAAGCTAGCATTCCTTAAAAGGTAAGGAAAGTTTATCAGGATCAGGGCCTACTGTGTGACTTCATTAATTCAGGCTGCTGTCACAAAATACCACAGTAGACTCAGTGGCTTTAAGAAACATTTGTTTCTCACAGTTCTGGAGGTTGGAGGTCCAACACCAAGGCTCCAGCAGATTTGGTGTCTGATGTTGTCTGCTTCTTGGGTCACAGGTGGTGGTCCCCTTCCTCTGTCCTCACAGGGATGAAGGGGCTGAGGGGGCTATCTCTCTTATGAAAGCACTAATCCCACTCACGAAGGCTCCATCTTCATGACAAGCCCACCTCTCCCAGACCTTACCTTCTAATACCAGCACACAGGGAAGTAGGTTTCGGCAGGAGAATTTGGAAGGGACACACACACTCAGTCTGTAGCACCGTGGTTCTGCCCTGCGCCAGGTCAGATCAAGTGATATGTGGAGAGGCGTCCTGATGATATATCCCTATGCTACCAGTGGATCCTCTTGAAGCTGTGGAAACAAATCTTTTTGTTTGATACAAATCTTTCACGCAGTGTCCCTCAGGAGAAGTTGGAGGTGAAAATTTTATCAGGTCCTGTGGCATTCTAACATGACTCTCTTGTGGCATCCCCAAATTATTTTCTTAATCAGAGCAGCTTGTTTTGGCCATCCCCTTCTTTGTTAAGTGAGGACTTAGAAGTATAATTGTCTGTGGAGAAGATAAAAAGACCTCTGTGTGTCTCGGTTTCAGAAAATACAGTTGACCCTTAACAGCACAAGTTTAAACTATGCGGGTCCAATGATAGGCAGATTTCCCCCCCATCAAAGCAGTGTAGTACTGTAAATGTATCTTCCCTCCCTCATGATTTTCTTAATAACAGTTTTTCTCCAGCTTACTTTATTATAATATGATAAGAATATTATATATATATATATATTTCATGCAAAATATGTGCTAATCGACTGTTTCTGTTATCAGTAGGGCTTACTGGTAGTAAAGTTTTTGGCGAGTCAGAAGTAATATGTGCTCTGTAGGTAGTTACAGACAAATGGGTACAATAAACACGTGCTTTTAAGAACTGTCATGTCCAAGATTCTTAGCTTCTAAATGCACTGATAATGAGGAAACCCCATGGCATTGATGTGGGGTGCCAAATGCAAGCAACCACCAATTCACTAGAGATTTTGTCCCTCTCCTGAGTTTAATGCTCTCTATTTATTCATGGGTGCACTTCACTTTAAATAAATACAACTTAGGAAAATCTCAACTTGCCAAATAGAAAAGCTGACGGAATGTTATCTGCTAAAGGAAGGGATCCTTTACCATGCCAGTGCTTAAAATAACAAGCTACTTTAAAACATCTTGAAGTTTGAAAAAATTATTTCTCAGGAACTCTGGGCTTTCTGGAAATGTGATGATATACCTCTAGTCTCTTCATTGCTCTCGCACAGACCTTGACAATTTCTGAAGCTAGTGGGAAGTAGTGTAAACAGCTAACTATCTGTGTCTTATATTCTGTGGCTCATAAGTCCAGAATAAGAAACCTAAGAGGAAGAAATAACTGCTCTAGCACTGATATGCTATGAATCCCTTTCCGGCCTCAAAAAAGCTATTTTATTTTGTTCACAGGGCAATCATATTAAGCAGTCTACTCCATGTAAAGTAGTTTGGGTTTCTGTGAAAATACCATTGGGTCTGGCAGAAAAGACAGAGGAAAATCGGATCATCAGAGAATATCGCAGTTTAAATGATCCTTAGCATTCTCTTGCTCAACCCAAGTCCTTCATATCATAGATGCAGAAAGTATGGTGGGTACCTTAGTTTTGTCTGCCTTGCATTTCATCTCCGTTGTCAAGTCAGTATTAAAAGATGGGTCCACTTCCAATGAAGAGTTCACAAGGTTTCTGACATTATTCGCATCATTAGTAGAAGACTTTTGAGCAGCTCCTCTGAAGTTTCCTAACTTAGGTCACCCTAGGGACATACACATTTCTCATGTCCAGTGGGTACCAGAGAAAAGCAGTGCATCGTATGAATTTAAAGAATGCTACACCTTTATGACTGTCATCAAATAAAGCAAGTTTTCATTTTTTCTTTGTTTTGATTCACTTTGCTTTGGCCCAGGGTAGGATGGAACTGAGAATGGAATTACCAATTAAGTGGCAAAATCATGCATTGACAGACATACAATTCAAATGTAGCCTTGAATGTGAGTTAGTCTTCACAATGTCTAAGTCACACCGCCCTTCCTTCTATAGTCCACCCTAGAAAAGTGAAAGATAAAACAGTATCTGGGTTGAGACTAGGTCTTCCACTCTGATCCACAAGGATGAAGAATTTGCTGCAGTGGCTTGTTATAGAGACATGTTCTGTCCGGAAAATAACAAATAAGATATTTCTGTTAAAAATAGCTACAGAGATTAGTGGTGGATAAATCTGATTAAGTTTGGAATCTGGGTTAACTTCATATGAGGGTTCCAGGAGTTCTGAGGCATAAGGACAGATTGCAGAAATATTTGGAGGCTAAAGAACTCATCAAAATCAGAAAAAAAAATACATGGGCTTTAAGGGCTTTTCAAACATATGCACATGCATGCACACACATGTATACATGTATACATGTGTGTAGACATATATAGAAATCTTTATGCGTACATATTTTTCAATGCATGGCCAAGGATTTAAGCTTTCAGAGACTTGTATCTTGTCCACCTCTGTGGGAGAAGAGAATGCTATACTGATCCCTGCTCATTGGAGCAAGCAGACCAAACAGAAGAGCCCACCGTGCTTTCTCAGTTGACTCCCCTGTAGCTAAAACAGGGAGGTGACCTGTCCTGGGTTCAAACCAGTCTCCCCATCATACTGTTATGTGGCCTATTGGAATTATTCTACCTCACAGTCTCCATTCCTTCCACTGAAAGCAGGAGAGGGAGCGGAGATAGCAGTGTGAGGATGGATTGGCTATCACAAAACAAACTTTAGAAACCTATTTAATTTAAAAAATAATAAAAAATTTAAAAACACCAAAACCCCAAAGTAGAAATGTACCTTCAGACAAACTGGCTTTTTGTGTTCCTGGAGAGTCCTGCCTACTCTGAACCTTTCAGGACTGGGAGCCCTGCTTCAGTATTCTATCTATTCATTCCTGGTTTAGTTATTTATGCGTTCTAACAGAGGAAGAGATAGTGGTCCATAAAAGAGACTCCTGAAAGAATAAATGAAATAAGATGGGATCAGGAGGGAGACAAACCATAAGAGACTCTTAATCTCACAAAACAAACTGAGGGTTGCGGGGGGTAGGGGGGTAGGGAGAGGGTGGTTGGGTTATGGACATTGGGGAGGATATGTGCTATGGTGAGTGCTGTGTAAACCTGGCGATTCACAGACCTGTACCCCTGGGGCTAATAATACATTATATGTTAATAAAAAATTAAAAAAAAAGAGAGACTCCTAGACTTACAGAAAAAGAATTGGGCTTCAAATCTGATTTATCCTTTATCTCCAACCTTGGCAAAATCACTGTATTTCCTGGCATTATGATTTCTTTCATGTGGACCAAAATTGGTGTCTCCCCTGGCTAAATTCATATGTCCAAGTCCCAACCCCAATGTGATAGTATTGGGAACTGCGGCCTTTGGGGGGTAATTAAGTTTGGATGAGGTCAGGAAGATGGAAGCCTCATGAATGAGGTTAGCATCCTTACATAAAGAGTGAGGGATCAGAACTTTCTCCCTCTTTCTACCATGTAAGGCACAATGAAAAGGTGGCTGTCTGCAAGTCAGGAGAGAAAGCTTGCACCATGAACCAAATTGGCCGCCACTTTGGTCTTGGACTTCCTAGCCTCCAATACTGTGAGAAATCAGTGTCTCTTGTTTAAGGTACCTAATCTGTTGTATTTTGTGATAGCAGCCCAGGTTGACTGAGACAGATGGGAATAAGAATACCAACCTATTTTAAAGAGTTGTTAGGTCACAAACGAGACATTATATGTAAAACCTTTGTAAAATTTCTATCAATAAGCAAATTGCAAGTACTATGTTAGGACCTAGACAGATGGAAAGGCGAACTAGGCATAGATATTGTCCTCAAAAAGGTCATAGTTTCCAAGGTGAGGTAAGACCCACCTTTTTCTTTTAAGAAAAAGGGCCAGGGGTGCCTGGATGTCACAGTCAGTTAGGCAGCAGACTCTTGGGTTCAGCTCAGGTCATGATCTCAGGGTCCTGGGCTCAAACCCTTTGTCAGGTTCCGTGCTCAGCAAGGAGATTGCCTCTCCCTCCATCCCTCCCCTCTGCTCATGCACATACTCTCTCTCAAATAAATAAATCTTTTAAAAAAAGAAGGAAAAAGAGCCATATTTTTTCATTCTTCATGTATTCATTCAGTTACCAACTATGTATTAAGCTCTACTGTGTGCCAAGTGCCTTTCTAGATTTAGGGCAACAAATCTAACTGAGGCTGTTAGTTGTCACATTCTGGGAGGGTCAGAAAGTTTACACAGATTTTTAACCACGCCGGGTGTTGCCATCCCTAATCCCTGTGCTGTTCAAGGGTCAACTGTATTTTATACTTTCTACTTGTTGCTTGTTTAGATCATATCTCATTACTTCCTATCCATAGGTATATATTTACAGCAATTATCCAACCCATAAAGCCTATCTCATTTCAGGCTCTAATAAGCATAATAAAGGGACATTGTTATTGGTCTTCCCTTTCCCATTTCAGATTATTGTAATTATTACCATCCTCAGACACAGAATCGATTGTAGTTGAAAACCTGTACTTTGGAGTCAGACAGACAGAAGTTCACATCTCAGTTAACTGCTTACTAGATTTTTGACCTTGAGAATATCGCCTAGGTTTTCAGAGTCCTAGTTTCTCTATTTGTGAAATGGAAGCAGTCCTATCTAATGAGTTCGTTGTGAAAATGAGAATGTTCTGAGATTTTTCAAACATACACAGTATTTAGCACAATACCTACATAAAGTAAATAATCACATTAATATTTTTTAATTAATTAATTAATTTATTTGACAGACAGAGATTACAAGTAGGCAGAGAGGCAGGCAGAGAGAGAGATAGAGGGGAGGAAGCAGGCTCCCCACTGAGCAGAGAGGCTGATGTGGGGCTCGACCCCAGAACCCTGGGATCATGACCTGAGCAAAAAGCAGAGGCTTTAACCCACTGGACCATCCAGGTGCCCCTCAAATTAATAATTTAGAAAAGAAAGAGAGGTTCCTGGGTGGCTCAGTCAGTTAAACGTCTCGCTCTTGATTTCAGGTCAGGTCATGATCTCAGGGTCATGAGATCGAAACCCTCATTGGGCCCCATGCTCAGTAGGAAGTCTGCTTGGGATTCTCTTTCTCGCCCTCTGCCTCTCCCCATCACTCATTCTCACTCTCTTTCTCTAAAAAAAAAAATTTATAAAATAATAATAAAATAACAGTAAAAAGGAAACAAGAACAGAGGTACGCTCTCTTTACCCATTGTCCCTCCTGGATGTGGTATTAAAGATTGCTCACTGATGCTATTCATTTGTGTCTTTTCTTATTTTTATTAAAATATTCACAAACATCAGAATATAAAGCAAGAAACACAATCTAAGTTACACTATGCAAAACTTATCCAAAATAAATGGAAGTGAAAGTATGAAGGGAAGTAACAAGAATAAATATTTACAAGTCATTATTGCATAAAAATGCTTTTAAGGACATTAATCTGTTAACTCGTTAGTAATAAACCTGGAGCCTCAACATTATTCATCTTCCCCATTTTACAGACACAAAAATACAACTCAGATAGTTTGAGTGATTTTGGCTAAAGTTGTATAGCTCGTTAAGTGACAAGGGCAGGGCTCATGTTCAGATCTTCTGATGCCAGGTCCCTAGGGGTGGTTCCTGGTGCCCAAGAAATCCTTGCAAGAATGGGGTAAATTCCATGTGATTACTTGGTTTCATGCTTGGCCTAATTGTTGATTTTTAGGATTATTCAAGAAATTTACTTAAGCTTCTTCACAAAGAATCCCAAATTCCTGGGTATGTAACAACTGAGAAGTATACAAGACTTCCGTTAGAATGAATTCCAGAGGAGCTGGAGGTTAGCAGCCTCAATGGAAAGGAAGGGTGTGTGTAGAGTGGGCTCATTTGATCACCTATCTGGAGCTCAGCGAGGACAGTGACCATATCTTATTCCACTTTGCACCCCAGGTGCCATTACAGATCCTGGACATAGGAAGCAGTTCAAGGTAGCGTCGGCGCACCAGGCTGACCGGCACTATGATTGATCCTGGGATCACAAGTTAAACTCTGTTTCTGCTGTGCAAATGGGGCAGATGTCAGCTGTCTTGAGAAAAACATATCATGTGTTAATTTTTCGTTTTAAAATTCTGAATCTAAGGGACACCTGGGTGGCTCAGTCGGTTAAGTGTCTGCCTTTAGCTCAGGTCATGATCCCAGGGTCCTGGGATCGAGCCCCACATGGGGCTCCTTAATCAGCGGGAAGCCTGCTTCTCCCTCTGTCTCTGCCTTTAAACTTAAAAAAATAAAATAAAATAAAATTCTGAATCCACGCTACTGGCCTGGACAATGAGATGAGAGAGCCCTCCAACCTGTTTATCTCCCATCAGGTCTCCTCTCTTTCTGGTTTCTTATCAGACAAAGCTGCTTTTGTAGAAGTCTGAGCCAGAACTACAGGCCTAGTTTGCCTTAGTAAGGAAAATAATTTTAAAGTCAGGACGTTATCCATTTGTCCGTTGAAGGGCATCTTTGTTCTTTCCACGGTTTGGTGACTGTGGCCATTGCTACTATGAACATTGATAGACCTTCTTTTCACTATATCTGTATCTTTGGGGTAAATATCCAATAGTGCAATTGCAGGGTCATAGGGAAGCTCTATTTTTAATTTCTTAAGGAATCTCCACACTGTTTTCCAAAGTGGCTGCACCAACTTGCATTCCCACCAACATGTAAGAGGGTCCCCCTTTCTCCACAGCCTCTCCAACACATGATGTTTTCTGTCTTGTTAAGTTTGGCTATTCTAACTGGTATAAGTTGGTATTTCAATGTGGTTTTGATTTGAATCTCCCTGACGGCTAATGATGATGAACATTTTTTCATGTGTCTGTTAGCCATTTGTATGTCTTCTTTGGAGAAGTGTCTGTTCATGTCTTCTGCCCATTTTTTAAATTATTTTTTTTATTTTTTTTATTAACATATAATGTATTATTAGCCCCAGGGGTACAGGTCTGTGAATCGCCAGGTTTACACACTTCACAGCACTCACCATAGCACATACTTTTCCCAATGTCCATAACCCCACCACTCTCTCCCTACTCCCCTCCCCCCGGCAACCCTCAGTTTGTTTTGTGAGATTAAGAGTCACTTATGGTTTGTCTCCCTCCCAATCCCATCTTGTTCATTTATTTTTTCCCTAGTCCCCAAGCCCCCCACATTGCCTCTCAACTTCCTCATATCAGGGAGATCATATGACAGTTGTCTTTCTCCGATTGACTTTTTTCGCTAAGCATAATACCCTCTAGTTCCATCCATGTCGTTGCAAATGGCAAGATTTCATTTCTCTTGATGGCTGCATAGTATTCCATTGCAGATATATATACCACAGCTTCTTTATCCATTCATCTGTTGATGGACATCTAGGTTCTTTCCATAGTTTGGCTATTGTGGACATTGCTGCTATAAACATTCGGGTGCACATGCCCCTTCGGATCACTACATTTGCCATCTTTAGGGTAAATACCCAGTAGTGCAATTGCTGCGTCGTAGCGTAGCTCTATTTTCAACTTTTTGAGGAACTTCCATGCTGTTTTCCAGAGTGGTTGCACCAGCTTGCATTCCCACCAACAGTGTAGGAGGGTTCCCCTTTCTCTGCATCCTCGCCAGCATCTGTCATTTCCTGACTTGATAATTTTAGCCATTCTGACTGGTGTGAGGTGGTATCTCATTGTGGTTTTGATTTGTATTTCCCTGATCCTGAGAGATGTGGAGCACTTTTTCATTTGTCTGTTGGCCATCTGGATGTCTTCTTTGTAGAAATTTCTGTTCATGTCCTCTGCCCATTTCTTGATTGGATTATTTGTTGTTTGGGTGTTGAGTTTGAGAAGTTCTTTATGGATTTTGGATACTAGCCCTTTAACTGATAGGTCATTTGCAAATATCTTCTCCCATTCTGTCAGTTGTCTTTGGTTTTGTTAACTGTTTCCTTTGCTGTGCAAAAGCTTTTGATCTTGATGAAGTCCCAAAAGTTCATTTTCTCTTTTGTTTCCTTTGTCTTTGGAGACATATCTTGAAAGAAGTTGCCATGACCGATGTCCAAAAGGTTACTGCCTATGTTCTCCTCTAGAATTTTGATAGATTCCTGCCTCAGGTTGAGGTCTTTTATCCATTTTGAGTTTATTTTTGTGTATGGTGTAAGAGAATGGTCGAATTTCATTCTTCTACACATAGCTGTCCAATTTTCCCAGCACCATTTATTGAAGAGACTGTCTTTTTTCCACTGTGTATTTTTTCCTGCTTTGTCAAAGATTATTTGGCCATATAGTTGCGGGTCCATATCTGGGCTCTCTACTCTGTTCCACTGGTCTATGTGTCTGTTTTTGTGCCAGTACCATGCTGTCTTGATGATCATAGCTTTGTAGTAAAGCTTAAAATCAGGCAACGTGATGCTCCCAGTTTTGTTTTTCTTTTTCAGAATTTTCCTTAGCGGGGCATCTGGGTGGCTCAGTGGGTTAAGCCTCTGACTTCGGCTCAAGTCATGATCTCAGGGTTCTGGGACTGAGCCGTGCATTGGGCTCTCTGCTCGGCAGGGAGCCTGCTTCCCCCTCTCTCTGCCTGCCTCTCTGCCTACTTGTGATCTCTTTTTAAGATTTTCTTAAAAATCTTAAAAAAAAAATTTCCTTAGCAATTCAGGGTCTCTTCTGGTTCCATACAAATTTTAGGATTGTTTGTTCCGCTCTTTGAAAAATGCCGGTAGAATTTTGATCAGAATGGCATTGAAAATATAGATTGCTCTAGGCAGTATAGACACTTAAGTCACCTTCTACTTAGAGTCTTTTGAATATCAGTGTTGATTTCAGCCTTCACTAGGGAGGAAAGAGGCGCTGACTGGCAGGGTGGTGAGTGGCATTCACAGGAGCCTGGAAAGGAGCTGTACTAGGTTGAAATACCTGCACTATCACATAACAATGGCTGAATTACTGATTAATTTCCGTACTGATCACTTTGACATATTATTTCATCCTTGATGGAGTATTCTGATGGATGATTCCTATATGCCAGATGAGGAAGTTGGAACAGAAAGGTGAGGTGACTTGTGTAAGGTCCTGAAAGTAAGTGGCAGACCTGGGGTGAAACCAAACAGTTGGACTTCACGGTTTCTGCTCTTGACTACGTGACCTCAGACAAGGGAATGACCCTCACAGCATCTCCATTACCTCCTCAGTAAAGTGAATGGAGGAGCAACCACTTCCTTAGATGGTTAGGAAAAGTCACTGGGATCCTGGATGAAAGCTGACACTTAGTAGGTGCTTAGGATATGTCCGTTCTCTCCTTTCTTTCACATAACCTGATTGAAGAGCGTCACCTCTTGAGCAATCCTTTAGAAATATAAAGCTAAAATTAATCCAAACCACGCCAGAGCCAATGACAATAAAGTCGATTTATTCATACTTACTATTTTGTTTCAGTAAGAGACCTTTCTCTAGTTTCCTCAGCAGACCCACAGAGCCAACCCAAACTGAAAACACACGCAGTGCTTGCAAACTCATTACTGAAACACAACAGACATTTCAAGAATCAGGAAATTCCTTTTTAAAATGATTAGCTTCTTTTTTTTTTTTTTTTTTTTTTTTTTTTTTAATTTTTTATTTATTTTCAGCGTAACAGTATTCATTGTTTTTTCACCACACCCAGTGCTCCATGCAATCTGTGCCCTCCCTAATACCCACCACCTGGTTCCCCCACCCTCCCACCCCGCCCCTTCAAAACCCTCAGGTTGTTTTTCAGAGTCCATAGTCTCTCATGGTTCACCTCCCCTTCCAATTTCCCTCAACTCCCTTCTCCTCTCCATCTACCCTTGTCCTCTATATTATTTGATATGCTCCACCAATAAGTGAAACCATATGATACTTGACTTTCTCTGTTTGACTTATTTCACTCAGCATAATCTCTTCCAGTCCTGTCCATGTTGCTACAAAAGTTGGGTATACACTATGGAGTATTATGCCTCCATCAGAAAGGACGAATACCCAACTTTTGTAAAATGATTAGCTTCTTAACCGAAGCAGACAGGGTTAAACAATCCAGCAGTGCAGCTGTGGCCTTCAGGGCGCACAGTGGGTCTTCATACTCTGGAACAAATGGAAACCTAGGGCCACGCTTGCCAGCTGGCACTGACACTCCGGGGACAAGATATGCATGGCCTTGGCTTCCAAGTTGAGAGCAATTGCTGGCAGGACACCGTGAGCATGTCAAGTTAAGGGAATCTTTTTTTTTTTTTTTTTTTAAAGGCCCATCACTGTTTTTCTTTCTTTAAATGGTAGCCACTGCAAAATTATGCAAACACCTCAGCTGTGGAATATTTAATCTGACACTTGGCCTGGCTCCCTTGTTGACCCAAGATGTGAAGTATGTGGTCTGTGCCTTGCAGTGGTTTCACTGCTTACTCAAAAAAGATAAACCAGATACGACAATTGAATTTTTCTTCTCTTTGGTTTTAACTGGGTCCCTATCTGGATCCATCTTTGATGATAAGTAGGAAGGTGACAATTATGGACCACAAGGCCATAAGATGAATAGCTCATGTTACCAGGTGGGTGGATTTAATCCTTCCCCCCACCCCCTATTTTGGCCCTGCTGAAAAGTTTAGGAGGCCCTGTGGTTGTGGTTTTCTCAAGGGTTTGGCAGTTCTGCTTGGGTCTGGTGTCTCAGCACTTCACAAGCTCTTGTGAAAACATTGCCAGAGCTGTCTTCTCATCTTGCGTGCTGTTGGGCTTTTAGTAAGAGAGAAGGAGCACCTTGATGAAGTCTTCCACCCATTCACGTTGGATGTATGGCCTGGCTTTATGTGTTCTTCCTCTCCATCGAGGAAGTCTGCTCACTCTGCTTCTTCAGAAACTATGCCCCTGAGAGATTTGGTTTCCTAAAAAGGGGAATGTCCTGCAAGTTCTCTTTGAAGACCAGTTGCACAGTTTCTGGTCCTCAGCAGGTAGAGAGTACATTGCCACTCCTCAGCAAATGCATGGGTTGTAGAAACCTGAGTTAGTGGGCAGTTCACATTTCTTCCTGAGTGCAGGGGAGAATGCAAGCCTGGCCAGCATTCCAAAGGGAAGGAGAATTTTCCAAATGTTCCTAAGCTGAAGGATGTTCAAGCAAATGTTCCACTGCTTAATGGAAACAAACACAATTCCTAAAGTTTCATCCTTCCTTCTTGCAAGGTGGGCCAGGAAGTCCAAAAAGCACTAGAAATCATAGTAAAATACAGGCATTTCTTCATTCTTCTCCATATCAGTGCTCATTGAGCACAACACTGATTTAAGCATTGGGTTTCTGTCACCCAGCCTAGGTGATGGCATCATTCTACTTCAGACAAATAATGAAACAGTGCTTGTCCTTCTAAAAAGTGATGGGTGCTGGATCTCAAGTGCCTCTTCATGGTAGCATGTATAAATAAGTACTACACTCACAATGAAACAGTGTATAGCAATGAGACTGAACTGTTGGCTCTGTGCAAAAACAGAGACTCCTCTCACAAAAATAATATTAAAGGAAGGAAGCCACAAAGAAAAATAAAAGCTGTATGATTCCTTTTATATAAGGAAGTCAAAGTCTGAAGGAAGTCAAAGCCAGTCTGTGCTGCAGAAGTCAAGTAATGGTTAACCTATGGTGGGGTTCGGGAAAGGAGGTACTTTCCAGGTGGAAGAGTTAGTGGGAACTTCTGTGGGTGTAAACATTTTGTTTCTTGACGTTCATGATGTCACAAAGTATGCTTAATTATTCATTATATGAAAATCAACCAAATTGTACTCTTACGATATGCATACTTAAATAGTTTTTTAAACGCTGAAGTAAAATTCAGGGCAGCAGTCAAGCTGACAATTCAAAGCATAGATGCTGTGGAAGGGATACCTTGTGTAGAAGGGGACTGGAAATAACTGAATAATGTTGGACTTTGCTAGAAAAAGTTTTAGATAAGTATTTGTATTAAAAATTTAGTAGTAATAATTAAATATGTAATATATTCCTCAGCTTCAAAGTCAGCAGAAGGAAAAAAAACAGAATAAAGAAAATTTCATCAATAGAAGGTAGGAAGGATGTGAAAAATGAAATAAAATGCATAGTAAACAGAAATATAAAAAGGTCTTAGAAATTTCTCAAAATATATCATTCTCCACAATAAAAATATGAATGAATTAAATTCCTTTTTAAAATACACAGATTATAAAATACTAAAACATCCACAGTCCAGATCTTGGTTCCAAAATAGTATTCTCTAATAAAAGTAACCTTGGCTACTTGGAGACATGCTTGATTTCCAAGTTAGGGGAAGATAAACAAATACCTATGAGTTCATGATGATATAAATAAATAACTGAATGAATAAATAAGGATGAAAGAAGGATTAGTCTTCCTTACAGAAGAAATCTGATTAATAAATGTAGAAGGAATGAGGAAGGTGGAAAATACCATAGAACACCATAATAATTGCTGTAGGCAACATCCACAAATAATTACTAAATTACTGGGTAAAAGTTTAAGAGAAACAAGATATTGTGTAACTTCAAAGTATCATCCATTCCTGAAATACAGTAAAGAAATATGGCAGATAATACCTTAGTCAAATGATTCTCATTAGGGACGCGTGGGTGGCTCAGTCGGTTAGGCTGCTGTCTTCAGCTCAGTTGGTGATCCCAGGATCCTGGGATCAAGTCCCACATTGGGCTCCTTGCTCGGCAGGGAGCCTGCTTCTCTCTCCGCCTCTACCTGCCACTCTACCTGCTTGTGCGTGTGCTCTCTCTCTCTCTCTCTGACAAATAAATAAATAAAATCTTTAAAAAAAATGATTCTCATTAACATCCTCACTGGTAAGACCAATATCCTGTAAACCTTGATAAGATACACTGTGAAGGGCAAGTCTCTCAGGTGTCTTCCCAAGAAAAAGAAGCTTAATCAATCCTGAGAAAATATCGGACAAAACCAAATGGAGGGACATTCTACTAGACACCTGATCGGTACTCCACAAAAGATCAAGTTCATAAAAGATAAGGAGGGGATCAAGGAATTGTTACAAATTGGAAGAAACATGACAACTAATTAGATCCTAGTACACAGTTGTGAAAAACTGGTAAAATCCAAATGAAAGCTGTAGTTAATAGCATTGCAACAATATTAATTTTTTTGTTTTTGTAATGTTTCCATGGTTATATAAAATGTTAACATTAGGAGGAGATGAATAAAGGGTGTGTGGGTACTTTATACTATTTCTCTATTGTGTAAGTCTAAAATTATCTCAATTAGATTTTTTTTAAAGTCATACTTGATTAATTCAACTGTAGAGACCTCGATAGCTTTTGAATTTCTCTATTATAATTGATTAATCAGGTTTTTTTCATACTTTTGAGTCACTACTTGTAAAATATTATTCTAGAAAATATGAATTATCAAATAACTCAATAATAAATAGCTCAGTAGCTTGATAACTATCAGAGTGTGAAATTATACCAAAAATAATTTTCCCACCAAAAAAAACCCCACCTGTCCAAACCAATTTTTAGGCAACTTTTATCAAAAACTGTAAGTTACAGGTAATTTATATATTATTAAAAAAAACTTGTAAAGATGGTTAGAAAAATAGAGGAAAAAATCTAACTTATTTTGTCAGGGGAGTATAACCTTGATACCCAAATCAGATGAAAAAAGTTTAAGAAAAAATACCTAGTCTACTAGAAACTCAGGTTAGTGGAAAGCATTGTGTGCCTGTGAGTGTCCTAAAGTGTGTGTTTGCTTGCACGTGTATCATGCCGACGTGGAATTTATCCCTGGAATACAACAATCTATCAGTACCTTTTAGGATTTTCTAAGAGGCTAAATGAGAAAAAAAAATGAAGAAAAGCTCTTCAAAGAAGAAGTACAAGTAAATCCATCTGACAGATTATTTCATGGTATTTAGCCAGAGAGAAACACATTTAAAATGCCACATTTTTTGGCCAATTGGGAGAAATGGGAAGGACTGAACCCATGTGCTGATGTTGTCCCCATGGGTTATGAATACAGATTGTTACAGTGTTCTGGGGGATCTCTTTAGAACAGATTACATTTTTCAATATTCATTGTTTTTGGTCTCTGAAAATCCACTCTTAAGAATATATTTTAAGTAAATAGTTGGGCAAGAGTACAAATATCATCTATAAGCATGTTTCTTTCTTAAATGACACTGACAACTAAGGGGATGTTGACTCTTATTTCCTGTCACTTTCAACTCTGAATGTGACACCTGACTTGGGATACCCAATGGGACCTAAGGTGAGGACCTGACATAGCTCTATGGATCAGAAGACAACTCATGGGCCCAACATGCTTCCACTGTGCTACTCTGCTCAGAAGACAACTCATAATGACTGTATCCCTTTTTCTGCTATGGTTGGGTTAATGTTAGTTGTTTACTTTCACAATGTTAATTATTAACTATTAATGATCAACATATGGGAAGATCTTAGAAGTAGCCTCAGCTGGTGGCCCTCAAACTTGAGTGTACATCAGAATCACTTGGAGGTCTCATCAAACCACAGACTGCTGAGACAACCCCCTGCCCAGAGTTTCAGATTTAGAAGACCAAAGAATTTACTTTTCTGACAAATTCCTAGGTGTCACTGATGTTGATAGCTGAAGGACCACATTTTGTGAACTACTGTTGTCAGGGAAGCCTCTTGATTCTTTCTCTTTATTTGTGGAGTAATTGACCAGAGAGAAAGTAGAAAGAGACTCTAGGACAAAAGCCATTTCTATTTCCACCTCTCCTCTGACATCTGCCTTTATTTTACTTTCAGAGGATATTAGAGTATCCATTCAGATTTTGTGCTCTGAAACCTCACTGTAATAACCTCTTGCTGTAGTAAAAGCAAAGAAGAGTAGGGGCTCTTGGGTGGCTTAGTTGGTTAAGCTTCTGACTCTTGACTTTGGCTCGGATCATGATCTCAGGATCATGAGATGGAGGCCCATGTCAGCTCCACCCTCGGTGGGGAGACTGCTTGAGATTCTCTCTCTCCCATCCCCTCTGCTTCTCCCACCCCCCATACCATTTATTTTTTAAGTAAATCTATAAAAAATAATAACAATAAAAAGGAAGAATAAAAAACAAAACAGTCAAACCTGAACAGGCCTGAAGCAAATTCTTGCAGCTTATCTAATGGGATCTAATTACCAAAGTACCAGAATCTTTCCAAAAAACACACAAAGACACTTAACTCTACCTACCGTGTTGATACTAAAGTCATCCTTCTAAGCAGGACTCTGCCTTGTATTAGTCTTCAATATCTTGGGCTACATTTTTCCAACAATCTGTCAACTTATGGGCTTCTTATCAAAAGGAAAAGAGAAGTAATGATAAAAGATAACAATAAAAATATAATTTGTCTATTTGACTTGTAACATAACCACTTTGAGAAAAGATACAAAGAAAGAAGCATTTGGCACTTGGACCAAAATGTGGCAAGGTCATGGTCTGATCACTTCCATGAATAGGGATGATTGGGAATCTAGTCTTTCTAGTTGATCTGTTGCCAGAGAACACATCAGCACTTTGAGCTGATGACTGGACTTCATGGTCTAACTTCACATTTCATTAAATTACAGAACGTAATTCAATATAACTGAGGTAATGAGGCTTAATGTGTTGGCTTGGTACACACTAGAAGACGCAAATCGCTGGCAACCGTAATTTATCCAATTGGTGTCTAACTCACCATCCTAGCCAGATCCCTCCTGACTTAGAAACTTTTTGTTCTCCCTTAAGTACTGACATTGTGATTTTATTTATTTAAATGCATCATAAATTTCCAACTCTATATTTGCTAGACCAATTTTTAGTCAGAAAAATTGCCACTAATTCTTCCATATTCTTTTTTTTTTTCCTTTTATCTTTATCAAATAGCTCAGTAGTTAAGAACATAGTCTCAGAACCTTATCACCTGGGTTCAAATTATGGCCTTGCCATTTTTAGCAGTGTGACCTTGGGCAAGTCATTTTTCTTTTGGGTTAACCTTATTTTCCTCAAAATTTTCTCATTGGATAAATTAATATAAGCAAAGTACTTACTTAGAACAATATCTAGAATTTGGCATGTACTTAATAAATGTTAGCTCTTATTAAATATTAATCCCTTTGATGTTTTGGTAGCAGTTTTTAGGAAAATCCTTTTTAGGACATGGTCCCCTAAATTGATGCAACCTCATTTCCTAATTGAGTGGATAGGCCTTAAATAAAAGCTGTTTGACACAAGTTGACTGTAATATAGGAGACTAAATTTAGCTTCCAGCATTGTTTTTGGTAATGTGTAAAAATGGAAAATCTTTTAGCATTATGTATTGAATAATTCATGGGTGACTTATGTGTCAGGAGTAGTCTCTAGATAGCTGACCTGAAAGGTACTAGTGTAATTGGGCTTGCTGAGACCTGCCTGCTTGAGAAGTTGCTGCTCCTTCCTGGGCTGGACACGATAGGGTCTTATTTCCTTGGGGCCCTGTAGACTGACAAGAGAGTCCCACCTACCCCTTTGGCAAGATCTTAAGCCTTCTGTGTGGCCTGAGGGTGAAGACCTGGACAATCAGAAAATAGAAATCTGGGGACTGAAAACTCGTGTTTCATGAAACTGATATGATGAATTCATTCAGATAAATATTATATATTTGGTTGCTGGCCACTGTGATAGATTTTAAGTTCAATGATGGGCAGTGAGTGATAAATACCTTTTCAACAATGCATGAGAGGAAGTCCCTAACTAAAAAAAAAGGTCTATTTACTTATTTTCCAGCTCTTTTGACATAATAATTGACTTGTAACACTGTGTAAGTTTAAGGTATACAGCTTGTTAATGTTATACACTTATATATTGGAAAATGCTTACCAAAATAGTGTTAGCTAACACCCTCATCATGTCACATAATTACCATTTTTTTTGAGGTGAGAACATATATCTAGTTTCTTAGCAACTTTAAAGTGTGTAATATGGTCTTATTAACTATAACCATCATGCTGTACATTAGTTCCCCAGAACTGAATCTGAAAAGAACTTATAATTTAGAAAAGAAGATGAGAACTCTCCATAATTATTTTCTATTCTTTATCTTCATATGCAAATATAAAATATTCTTTCAGCAAATTCATGGTCTGCCAATATACAAGTTTATATTATATGATGTGTTCTTACATTATTTATGTAAAACTTCCATTGTTATAGCTTCATCCCTTTGCTAAGGAAAATCAGTATCTCATTTGTGTTTTAATTACATTTTATGATTACTAGTGAGAGTGAAAATTTTATTGTTCCTTTGTAATTCTTCTTTTGTGAATTTCTTATGGTTTCTGCTTCTTTATGTATATAGGCATCTCTCTCCTCTCTCTGTTTTTATTTATTTAAGTAATCTCTACATCCAATGTGGGGCTCAAACTTAGGAGCCCAAGATCAAGATTCACATGCTCCTCCAAATGAGCCAGCCAGGTGCTCCTTGGTATCTCTCTTTTTAAGTTAAATGACTCTATTGTATGTTACATGTTATGAATATATCCCTTTTGTTTTCTGTCTATCATTGATGATAACATTGTTATTTCACATATAAAAATACAGTTTTATGTTGACCAATCTATTATTTTTCCTTTTATGATGACTCTGACTTTGACTTGAAGCTTTTAAAACTTTCATCATTCAGTATTTACTAATATATAAAAAAACAAGTATATGCTATATTGTTTGTACTTTAAGGGTGTTGTTTTTTGCAACACTTTTTTAATCTATGTTAAAAGAAGATGATTATTTTTTAACTAGCCAGTCAACCTGGTACTCTGAATTGAATAACCCAGCATTACATGTTAATATTTTCAAAGATGCTTTTTCTAGAAAATTACATATTTTATTACTTATTTCCCTTACACAGTTCTGTAATACTTTTTGTTCCTTTGTTTCTTGGCTCCATACTTTTGAGCGGTCTCTTCACTTGATAGTAAATTTGTAATACTTCTTGGATAGAAAGTAGAAAGATAATTCAGTCTTTACTTTGGGCATGGTTGATCACACACAAATTTTTTCAACTCACAATGCATTATGAGAATGCTACATAAATTTTTAGGATAATAGTCAAATTTTAGAACACAATATTAAGTTACTATGTACTGTAAGACTTCATTACATTTCAAATCTTCTTATGCTGTAGCAATCCTAAATATTATGAACTGATGAGATTCATCAACCAATTTATTAAGTCTAGATTAGTTTTGAGGGGATTTGATTTTAAAATAGCACTTTTCCATTGGACATTTACCGTAAGAGACTCTTTTTTTTTTTAAATTTTTTATTTATTTTCAGCGTAACAGTATTCATTGTTTTTTCACCACACCCAGTGCTCCATGCAATCCGCGCCCTCCCTAATACCCACCACCTGGTTCCCCCAACCTCCCACCCCCTGCCCCTTCAAAACCCTCAGGTTGTTTTTCAGAGTCCATAGTCTCTCATGGTTCACCTCCTCTTCCAATTTCCCTCAAGAAACTCTTAATCTCAGGAAACAAACTGAGGTTGCTGGAGGGGAGGCGGGTGTGAGGGATAGGGTGGCTGGGTTATGGACCTTGGGGAGGGTATGTGCTATGGTGAGTGCTGTGAATTGTGTAAGACTGGTGTTTCACAGACCTGTACCCCTGGGGCAAATAATACATTATATATTAATTTAAAAAATAGCACTTTTCTTATTTTAACAGTATCATATGGTCATGTAAGAATGACTTAAAAATATGGTAAAATGTAAAGAAAATTGTAATTATTATGATTACATAAACTAGAAGAAAGTATTTTAACTTTTTAAATAGGAGTAATCTGACAGTTATATTTGAATTACATAGAGTGGAAAGAAACAGAGCTGAAATTTTTAAAACTATTAAATTTTAGCCAATATTCTTTAAAACTAGATGAAGCAAAACTTGAGCTATTGGATTCTAAAAATTCATCCTAAGATAAAAAAGATAAAAGTCATTAAAATATTGGGGTTGTTTTATTTTTTTTCAACTGCATGTTTCTTATGGGAGAATAAGTTTAAATATTACAGAAGGTAAAATGTATCAGTTGTCTCTAAAAGAAATTCAGAAGAAAAAGCCAGAAAGTGTCTGGAAAGAAAGGAATCTACTCAGCTTCCAAAAACTTCCCTTGCAATGCTAAGGTCCATTTACTAACCCCAGGTCAAGATAATCTCCTCATCATGCCCTAATGATAGTTATACAGTACAGAGCAATATAAGATTGAGCTGTCACATGATGCTGCGTTCCTATCTCATTTTTGCTTCTGGTTGTATGTATTTTTTTTTTCTGGTTGTGTATATTAAAAAATACCTCAAATGAGAATTTTGGGGGGTTTTCATATCTCTGTATGGCTCACACAGTTATTTTTATTCATTGTAGTCTACTGGGGACAAGGACAATTATTTGTTTTTTCCCAATGATTATATCTTTGCTGCGTACTTATTCTCTGCCTAGAACTGTGACAGGCACCCTTCTGGGTGGCTGCTCTTGGGAAAGTATTAGCAGGCAAGATAAAGATCTTCACCCTCTGTGCCTATTCCCATAGGCCCTGCCCCATGTTGTTTTCCCACAGCTTCTTCTTGATCTTTCAGGATTATTCCTTCCAGACTCCTGAACAACCAGCAAAACCACTCACCACTGCCCAATAATCCACATCTATTTTTTCCTCAACTATTTCTCTTTCTGCACAGAGTCAATGGCTGGATGCATTGCCCCAAACTCCACCCATTAGTAGGATTTTTCTTCCCTGCTCTTTCTCTGGACCATCCCTGAGTAAGACTGTGGTACAGTAAGAGTCAATTTTCAGTGGGTACCTACATTCCAAACTGACTCATCTGTGAATAACCTGTCTTTCCCTGCTTCATACGGTCTGAAGGACTCCCGTACAGTCATAGATGTGAGCTAAAGGAGAGAAGCTAGTGAATAGTGTTTGATGGCATGGTAATCTGGGCTACTTGACTATGCAGCTTACTTTGGTGGCTATATTTTGAATGGCGTGTACAGTTCCAGATTTCAGATGGCATGACCTTGCTCCAGACTTGTAGCAGTCTGCATTGTGATTTTCCTGTAAGGGATGACTATAGCTGCCTCAGAGTGTATCCTTTTGCCACAGATGCCTCTAGTACCATCGTGTCTGTGGATTTTACTTCACAGGGCTGATTGTACCATGGCTTGTATTTGCTGCTTTGGGTTCCACCTGAGGCTCTCAGCCTTGTGTTGCTCAGTAAATGGATTAGAGCACTGTGCCCAGGACTGAGATATGCTATCTCTAGATGTGCTTCCTTCTTAGTAGGAGAAGGGGTAAGATGCCATAATCTGTCCTGTCCCTTAAAGGAATGTCTAAACATGCCCTGGACCTCTACTCTTAAAAATTTCATTGATGTGGAGGAAACGCAAATCTTCAGAGAGTTTATCTCCCACACTCAGGAGCAAAATGTTTTACAATGGCCCTCAAATCCAATGCCATCATGATATTCTGTGGAATGTCCCTTCTACCACATTATGACAGAGAGTTGCAGAATTGACAGAACCCTGAGGCAAGACCTTAAATACTGTCTTTCCTGCTTGAAAGGGAATTGCATCTGATCCTGCTTCTTGAGAGGGATGAAAAAGAATGCATTTGCCCAATTATATTCCTGAGGCCATGTTGATCTATTTGAGCAGAAATACCAAATCTAGGGTAGGCTGTACAGTTGAGGTTAATTCTTGGTTGAGGTAGTGGAAGTCCATTCTCATCTGCTGGGATTTACCTGCTTTTTCTAGTGGCTAGACTGGTCAACTAGACAGGGATAAGAAAGTGACCTCCACACTACATGTTTAAGGGAATCATTGACCACTGGCATTCTACTCAATGATGCAAAAGTCTTTTTGATTTACTCTCCTGAATCGAGTAAGGGCAGTTTCATCAATTTCTGTTTTGCCTTTCCCTTTATAATAGCTATTTTACCATAAGCCAATGAACCAATATAGGGTTTCTGCTAAATGCTAAGCATGATCCTCCAAAATCGAAATACATTTACTGAATGGAGACATGGCCACTAACTGGACCCTTTGTGAACCAGACATTGGACATGACTCCATTTATTACCTGGCACTCAGACATCACAACGCTAACAAGGGCTATGCTGATGATTTAAGTCCTTGGCTATTAGTGTTAACATAGAACCTTTGCCAAAGAATCCTCCAAACATTTGGTTATGCACCTTTCCACGGTATATAGTTACTCAAGGAAGAGGATATTGTTTCCTCCTGATTGGAAGACACATTCCTGTGCCTTCTTGCTATGGTGCTGCAGGTCCTTTCGTATTAGAACATGGCTTCTCTTTCTGTCACTGAGTCTAGATCTAAGACACAGCCTTAAGTTTAGAAATTGATCTTTATGAAGCAGACTGATGGGGCTTGAGAATTCAACCTTCTTTTAAGCTCTCTTGCTCTTATAATTAAGTAGTGGACCTGGTTCTCAGATTGTTCTGCCCTACATTTGTTAGAGTTAAGTGTCTTTCTGTGCTGCCAGTGAGACCTTCTAACATTTATATTTGGTCTTATGTTGGAGATTAATGTCTTCAGGATTTTTCTGTCTCTATCCAATATACCAGTAAGACCAGAAGAGCCATCAAGTCTCATATGCTTACTGATTACTGCTTTTCCCATACTTCTCAAGCTATCCTCAGATATTCCTCCAACAAGTGCATTCTTTTTAGCTCATGTCCCATTCCCCCTCTCCACTGGTGTAATGAACAATCACACCAGTACAACACATCAGGGGCTATTAGTACTCTACCTACCACTAGTGAAGGGGTTTCCTTACTGAGCTGGCTGGCAGATAATCTAGTTCAAAAAATTCCAATTTAGAGTCTGCTTCCTAGAACCATTGTTGGTATCAACCCTCTTTTCTTTTCTTTTCTCTTTCTTTTCTTTTCTTTCTTTCTTTTTTTTTTTTAATCAATTCCTCAGAAAATAGCCTCTCAGTAGAGATTTGTATGCAGGAAGTTTGCAGAGGAAATGAGAGAAGTAGGGCTGTGGAGAGGAGAAATTGAACACCATGTGGTTACAACAGAGGTCTTAGCTGGTTTCTGTGGCATCTTTGGTGCTGTGATGGTGCCTCAGAGCTGTCCCAAATTGAAGCAAGGAGGCCACCAGACCCAGTCATTGGATGTTAGCTTCCTCTGTCCACTAATACTAACCTGAGACCCAGCTGTGAACCACTAGCTGTCAGCAAACATGGCAGCTGAGGAAATGAGTACCTTGGTCCTGAAGGGGGCATCTGAGTGGTGTATGATGGTATCCATCATCTTGTGATCCAAGTATAAAGATCCCAGTGAATGCTACAGCAATTTTAGTTCTCTGTTGAATTTTGAACCTGGCAAATCTATTGGGGGGAGAAAAAAAGATCAGCCGAAGATAAAGAACCTGACATTTAATGGGATAGGAAAATATCCTGCTGGGGCAATATAAGCAAAATCTTTACTCAGAGATAGATCAGATTTCTTCTGGTTTATCTAAGAATTAACCCAGACATTTGAAAAAGGAAGTATGTTTTTGAAACATTAAATAAACTATCTACAGCCTGTGAGGGTAAAGGCTACCAGGGAGGGCTTGAGCTTTTTTTGGATAAGTGTACATTCTTCCAGTTGTTCTCCAGGCAGAAGTTCCAATTGTGTTTGCCAAAGATAACAAAGTTTCTTTAAAGGATGAAGTCTTCTTTTTCCTTCCCTTTTGCTTTCTCCTTCCACTCTTCCCCCTCTACACGCATTTACTTCAGTGTGAGTCTATTAAGATGCTCTCAGTTTCCCTCACATTATAAACCTCTAAAGACTGGGGCTAGTTCATAATGGCCATGGTTTCTTTTTTCCTAGGCTGGACAGAAAAAATTAAGCACACATCAAGAAACTATAAGGAAACAAATGATTATGGAAATGGAGAATTTAGATTCTTGTAACCTTTCAACACTATGAAAGTCAGGGGAACATGATATGCCAGCCATAGGGAGAGATCCCTATGAATATCAAGTATTCAGCAACAGACCTGTGCATCTGTCAACCAGAATGTTAGTTGGTTATTTCTTTAGCCAAAGTCTGGAAGATTTGAGAGAAGATTCAGCATTCTGTGATCTCCGTGGCTTTAATAAGAAGAGCCCCTAAGACATTAATTGAATGTAGAAATAATTAAAGTCCTACATATATATTATGCTAATAAGAAAATGCCTAGAAAACTGAAGATCATTTACACACACACACACACACACTCTCTCTCTCTCTCTCTCTCTCTCTGTCTCTCTCATATACTCCAGGCATGACAGAAAGGTTGACAGATCAACCAGTGACACTCTAAAAACTCTATGTTTGAAGTTATAAAATGAAAATAATTACTGTTCTGTGCATAATGAAATGTCCTCAGTCTCTGACAGCATAGATCATAGATATCAAAGTACCTTGGCCTTCATTACGTAAAGAATATTAGAACACTCATCTAAGACAGTAAATCAGGGATTGTAAACTGTCATTCCATAAAACGAGTCTGGTCCATTGTTCTTTTGTTTTTGTTTTTGTGGGGTTTTTTTTTGTCCCTAGTGTCTGTTTTAATAATTTCTGAAAAATCAGAAGTCCTGGCAACACCAGGCTTACCCCATGAGGCACAAGGACTCATCATTTCTTCTCAGCCTTCTACTGTGTGCTCTTGCCATTCTGTTTAGGGACTTGTATGTACAAAAAATATCATAGTGGCTAATGAGGCAATTTATACTAAATGAAAGTTACAAGAAGTTAAGGATAAATTGTATTGTTGCTTACCTAACCTTAAAGATGTGACCAAGAAAAGGAAACTAAATGAAAATCTTGTTATACAAGGACTTTTATATAAAGCAACTAATTTGACCAATCAGCCATGCATGTGGTTAATACATTAGATAATTTCTTAAGCTAGAGAAAGACAATGCCTTCTAGACATGCATGTTGTGGGAGCTGTTGCCTAATGACATAAATAAGCTGTACAACAAGCAAAACACACACACACATACACACACACACACACACACACACACAAACGCATGCAATTAGTATTTAGTTCTCCATAAAGTGGTTAAGATAGACAAAACACTCATAAATAATTATAAACAGGCTTCTTCAAGTTGCGAGATTATTAGCTAGGGCTTATTAACCACAAATACTGAAGGGATAGTCACTTGGCAATTGTACCAGGAACACTCTTATTAACTTAGAACCAATTCTAGGAACTAGAAGTCAAAACCAGCACAATGAACACAGGACTGGAGAGCTGTATTAGGAGGATGGACTTGGGAAATCCAAGTTCTTTGAGATTGTAGAGACTTCAGAGAATCTCAGAGGATAGCACATTCACAGTAGCTGCATTTGAAGGCCTGAGTACAGTTAAGCCACTGGTGTTGTGTTTTACAGAGGTGGCATCAGGTTCCTGTCATCCTGGTATGAAATGAAGGAAGCAAGGACTTCATGACATTTGCCACACCATATGGCAGGTGGAGACTGCTCAGGGTGTCATCCAACATCACCTCAGGACAGGAACTGTTCTAGTGAGAGTCACTTGATACGTGAGGCTTATGGAGGCATTCACATTCTCACAGATGATTACATTAGCCAGGGGAGAAGACAGAACTACAGCCTGAGAACTTTGCAAGAGGCACACCAAGAATGGAGTAGCAATTAGGGGCTCAGCAAAAGTCACAGAAGCAACAGTCAATGGGTCAGTATTTACCGAGCTCAGAAAGAAGTGGCTGAGGGTATGGGACCCAGGTCAGACTGTGTTGTAATATTACTTTTGTCTGTCTTACCATTGTAAGCATACTTCCTATTTATCATGAATTTCCTCCATGCCAAGGACTGTGTTTTCTTATTTTCCTACTTTAGGCTGTTTAAGGGACATTTGGTGAAGGAAGGATAAGCTAATTCTTCCAGCCATCCTGCAAGGATTGCAAGGTTGAGAAGTTAAGCATCTTGCTCGAACTGCCATGGCAAATAAGCAAAAAGTCAAATCCAGTTCTGCCTCATCCTAGATCCCATGATTTTCACATTCGGAGGGTCTGTGCATAGGGCTGAAGAAAGTATGAAGTTGCAGGGCACCAGGAAGTGCTGAAAGAGTAATACAGCAGTGGAAGGAGCAAGAAACGCTGAAGAAGGTCAACACGGAGGATCTAAATGATGGCGAGTGTCCTGGAAGAGACCAGAGAAGGAGGGACTTGGACAGATGGAAGCTCTGTCAGGTGGACATGCTAGACTGGGCTTAGAGCTTAGTCTCAGACACTGGATGCTAAACATCTGTTTGTCACAAGGCATGGTAATGTGCAGGTTATCTCCAGCTGCCGCTCTCTATAGGATGTTCTGCTCCAAGGGCTGAGAAGGTGGAAGAGATGGACGAGAAGCTTGTGCAGTATGGTTGTGGTACCCAGTACAGGCCGTTTTTGCTTCTGAATACCTGCATGGTTATTGGCTCTGAAGTCAGAGGTTTGCATAAGGTTTTCTCTCACTTTCTGCACAGAATGAGCTCTTAAGAAGGAATGATCCAAGCAGCCACACTTTGTCTCACCACTTCTATCCTCACAAACATCCATCTGTAACCAGCTGTGGGAATTATGAGCTGGGGTGTGGGAACCCATTTGGCATTACACTTGCATCTCATCATGACCCACTCCCCCTTTCTTGAAGAATTCTCAAACAGCTCTTCCTACAAAAACCTAGCAAGTATGTTTATTCTCCAGGAGGAGGTGGGCTGTCTGTCCCAGCCAGACAGCATTTTTCCTTGCCCCAGTCAGTATATTGGAGAATATGCAAGTTATTATGGCAAGCAGCTAAGCCATTAGGCTCTTGGGTACAAGAGGTGATCTGTTACCAGTGCCAACTTGCTAATATCTTCCCGTGTGGGACAAATGCAAGGCAATTTGAAGCCAACAGTTTGTTTTACAAATCTAACTGGTTCTCAATTTTCCTGACTAATGAGGCACAGAAACTGCCTGAGAACAATAATAGATAAGTCTCAAGCTATACCCAGCAAAGCTATACCCAGCAAAACCTCTAGAAGGGTTACAACAAAGCCACAGAAAGGATATGTGTCTCTGGATATATGCCTAGGCTAGATTTTGAAATTCTATTTCCAAGTCATACTAATGTTAAATACTAAACGGTAGCAAAAACAGATGGACTGTCAGAGAACCCAACCTAACAGATTGCTCTAGCCATATAAATAGGTCAAGTAGGACCTCATGCATGTTTTTAGGGAAAGCTCTGAGAATTGTGTGTGTGTGTGTGTGTGTGTGTGTGTGTGTGTGTGTGTGTGTGTGTAGACGAACAACTAAGAAAGTGATAGAAACCCTGTTTGTTAGAGGCTATGTTACTGTGGTATGGGTGAGGTGGATTCCAAGATCCTTCTGATACTTGCAGTAAGTGACCACTTTGGAAGGTGTCCTAAATTACCCTCAACAATCCTGAATTCCATACAAGTGTTCCTTGTATCCTAGAGAAACTCTGTGCTGTGAGTCTAGAATACCAGTAAAGGAAAGGTAACATGTTAAAACAATTCTGGATAAAATTCCAAGCATGGGAGCATTTCACCTACTTCATTATGGAAATCTGTTGCAATTATTACCAACAAAATCAAGTGTCTTCTATTAGTTAAGTCTGTTCCAGAGGAACATACATTGTTTCCAAATTACCCTGGCTTCCTCCACTCTTGTAACCTACTATAATTTTTTCCACAAGGGTTATTAAGTATTTCTGTTTGTCTAAAGCTGCCCACAAAGCATCCCGTCCAAAAACTATTCTTTTGAATTTTTATTAGGTTTAGAGTACGTTGAATGATGCCTCATTGCTAGCCCAGATTTATGAATCCTATTAAATAATGCAGTAACGGGGTAGTTGGGAAGTGTGGGGGGAGGAGGGGGATGTGAGAAGGCAGATGTATGAAAAAGATTTCCAAATTCTTACAAGGAAGTAGATCATTATGGCCTTTCCCAGAGAGGCAGGATCACATACTGATGTTTGCAATGGCATTGCCTGAAGTGACACTTGGACATTTGGGCCCTATACCCTATCACAAACTCTGTGTCTCTAGACTTTAGACCCACCTTACCTGTATTGCCATACATGTCCTTTTCTTTTCTCCATCCGTGGGGGATGCTCAGGGTGATCCAGGTCCCATTTTAGAGCTCTAAAATTTAACTGTTTAGCTGCAATAGAATGAACTCCCAAAGCCCCAACCAATTCTCTCATTCTGTGATTCTTCCCCTTCTGCCTGGTCTTCCATTTTTCTTATTTTACTTTCTTCTAACCTTGACCTTGCAATATGAAGGTGTAAATACTGGAAATCCAATCAGAGCCGTTGGAAGAGTATACGCTGTTGAGTAGGTAATTTGCCTAGTCATTGCTTGTCAGTTCCTACACTGTGACTTTCTGAAGGTCAAAGTCAGCCATACAGGAAGTTGGCTATAAGAGCACGAATTACAGGAAGTGTGAGTTCAGAATGGGAGGTGGCATGGGAAGAAAGGTGTCTCTTTGTGATGAGTAATTATTGTTTAAGGCACAATGAAAAATTGGGCATTTAGTTTCTTCTTTCCTCTGAGTTCTCCCAACTATTTCTTTTTTTTTTTTAAACTATACATTATAGACTATTATTATCTCA